>NC_133324.1:508043815-508716628 GCF_042186555.1 Aquarana catesbeiana | reverse complement strand
AATGTATAGCTGCTCCTGATGAGTGGAAACAACCCACGAAACGCGTCGAGCATGAACTTTTGATGCTATGCCACATTAATCATGGGTTTACTAGGGTTTTACTGTTTGAATCAATCATGTAATCTTATATGCTATTTTATTCCTTATTATGTCCTTTCATGCATTAGGGATGTTGCCGGTTCATTATTTCATGTGTGCAATAACTTCTATTATATTACCTGGATTGTTATATGATGTACTTATCATGTCCTTCTTTATTCTGTATTGTACATATTGATCTATTATTATTAATGTTACCGGTATACAGTGCCTAATTATGGCTAACAATAAATATTTCTACTATTAATTGATTGATTGATTCAACCTAAGTGATGTGTATCATATAAAGTCCTATTTTCCCAATTCCCCTTTTCCTATATTTTTTTCTCAACGAATATGGAATGGAGACCAATGCACGGCATGTCATGGCCTCATATAAAGTTCCAACATTTTTTCTCTTTCTCTTAAATCAAAATGAAATCTTCCTGGCTAGAGCACAGATTCAGCACCTACTCTAATGGCCCGTACACACGATCCGAAAATCATACAAAAAATACTGATTCCAAATCGATCGTACGATAATCTGATCATTAGTGCAGAGCTTTCGATAGGCGATCATGACAGTTCATCCGATATTATCCGATCGGACAAGTGCAAAAATGTTCCTCGTATGATACCAGATCATACGATTTTCGTTTTGGCCGTACAGTTGTTATCCGAAAATACAATACACATACACCACAACACATGACATATTAGTAACCTATTCAATTTCTACTTGCGACTAGTAAGCGGAAAAAGTCAGACGATCTGTTCGATTTTCAGATTGTGTGTTTGGGGCATTAGTCAACTAGTGTATCATTGCAAAGATGTGAAAAAATGGGCAAAAGTCTACCCCACGCCACAACTCTTTGACCTTTCCACGAAGATACACTTATGCCGCATACACACGATCGGAATTTCCGTCTGAAAAAACTTGGATGGTTTTTCCGACGGAATTCCACTCAAGCTTGCCTTGCATACACAGTCACACCAAATTCCGACCGTCAAGAACGAGGAGACGTACAAAATGTACAACGGGAGTATAAAACGGAAGTTCTATACCCAGTGTGCCACCCTTTGGGCTCCTTCTGCTAATCTCGTGTTAGTAGAAGTTTGGTGAGAGAAGATTTGCGCTTTTCAGCTTTCGTGCTTTTCAGTCCGTTACTGCTCTTCAGTTTGTGCTTGTGGGTTTGAATCTGGTTTTCAATACATGTAGTCAGTTCGTTTCTGTTTTTCAGTGCGTTCTTGTCCGCTCGTTTCTGATTTTCAGCTCGCTCTTCACAGGCCTTTCTGTTCTTCAGTGCGTTCTGTTAGTTCGTTCTGAACAGCCGACTGTTTTGAAGCCATGTTGCGGGTACGTGCTCGTCGTAGAGTTCGTGCTGCGCGGGGGCTAGGTGTTGGGGTTCTTGCTTTGACCCAAGCCCAGTCCATGAACAGGGTGGGGAGGAGTTCATGGACCAAGAATTGGTTGCTTCAGCGTGACCAATTCTCTCATATGCCTTTGCTGCATCAGATCCAGAAGAATAACCCTGTGTAGTGATCTAATGTATAGTAGTATCGTGGGTAGATGATTAATTAGTAGTTATTATAATGATGATGTAAGTACTCTTCCTCAGCAACCCAATTCTTCCAGAGAGATGCACTTTATTGACTTCCAACACAGAACAAAGTCCAAAGTCCACAGATGACAAAAATCCAACAAAGTATATAATTCAGAGTCCCATTTTTCCTAGGTCTGCGGCTTCATAGTCATACACAGACAGAACTATATTCAAACTATAGACTGAACGCCATGTTATATTCACTAGACACTGAATGGCTGAGCAATTTGATTGGCCGTCTCCATTCAGGCCTTTGATATGCTTTAGTCTTTCAGACTGACAACAACCCCCAGCTGTGACCAGCTGCAGTCATAAACCGCCCCAATTTGCACTCCTGCATATCAACATCAACAAGTCCCCTTAGATATGTATAATTAGATTAGATTAACATATACCACCTGAACACCCTTTGAGCCCTTGGAATACCTACATTCCTAATCTGTATTCTTGCATATTAACATCAACAAGTCCCCCCTGATATATTAGCACCCCAGGAAGGAGGCTCCGCTAGGCCAACCCAAAACACTCCTTGATCCCATTGTTAATCCCATCAATAAATACTTCTTCTATGGTCCTTTAAACAATGTACCCTTTGAAATGTTCAATTAGGTTAACAGGCCACACCTCACACACCTAGGTAGACTTGCATAAGATAAACATATCAAAGGGACATCAGCTGTTATATTAATATTGAGTTGGCTTGGACAAATAGACCATTGTCAACTGAATTCTGGCCTGGTTAATATTGTGCTCTATGTGTACATACATATAATAATATAATGTCCCACATAAATCGGCGAACATATTACAACATATACCCCCACTTGGATTGGTTCGAATCAGAATCGATTCACAGCCAAGCTGCTCAGACATCCCTGGCTCTTAAGATTGAAGCCATCTCTATGCTTTCCTTCTTTCTCTGGATTGTTCTTAGTTGTCTTCTACCACAACAATATAAACCAAACAAAAAACATATTAATATAAATTGAATAAACACAAAAATCATGGAAAGAATTCTCAATAGTGGGTGAGTAAAAGTGTTATTGGGTATGCTCCACCAAGGCTCCTGAAACTCTTTAGCAATTTTATTAGAACTAATGAGATTTTCCTTCACCAGTTCTTGTAATTCTATAATTTTCCTACTATCCCTCTTAAATAATGTATCCAATTCAACCGTAAGTGGTGGTATTTTCTTAAATAAAGGAGAAATCATAGAGTCCCAATTGCCAAGATCAGTTTGCTCAATGTCCATAGATATTTGATTCATCTGGATATTGGCTCAAATGTCTTCCTCTCCAATTGTTAGCAGTCCATCTGTGAGGTTCGCACACCATCCTGTGATAGGGGTCCAGCACTGAACTTGTTTCTGCCAAGTGAATGAGGGAACCCCCAATGCACAGACCCTTGGGCCTTCTCCATGAATTATTCTCTTCCAGGCCGGTTCAAATTTTTGCAATTGAACCAGGCAGTTTCCAGTGCAGCAGCACAGCCCTCTATGTACTCCAATCGCTCAAAAGAACAGGAACAAAGCCAAGCCTGGGCACGTCTGGTACAGCAGTTGGGGTCCATGGTTTTCCACACTTGGTTGTCCTTGACGACGAGTTTGCTTTCTGGTAGCGGTTGTTTCAGTATATTGGTGCCATTTCTCACCTCCACCTCACCAAGAACGATCATCTTGTATACGGGTAAGGGTGTTGTTGACCATGTAGGGATGTCGACAGTCAGAGGTATTTCCTGCTTTCCGATGCGATCTATATTACAAAGAGTATCCAGGCTCCTTACATTAGCAAGGGCAAAGTTCCTACAAGTAACACCACTGTCTTTGATAAGATTGAATAATAAAGTTGAGTTCATTATCCTTGGCCATTCTCCTTGTTTGATTTCTTGAAGCTCTAGGCTCAGGTGTTCACTCAGCAAGTTTCCTATAATACCACAGACTATAGACTTGGATACATTATTGGTTTGAAGGGTTTTATTCAGTGCACTCACCGACATTTGAATGTTCTGAAAATCTGCAGCAATGGTGTGAATGTTCTGAATATCTATTTTCATTTCAGCTAGAGTGTTTAAATCCACTCTTTCCCCTTTAAGCAGTGTCTGTTGTAATCCACCCACAAAATTCTGTTCTCTTATATTTAGACTCTCTATATCAACCCTATTCCAAATCGAACTACCCAAACTGAGGCCTGATATATCAGTACCCAGATCCCTCTTTGAAACTTTCTTAAAGTTAAGCCCTTGTGTAGCATCCCAAAATAAGTTTATATGTGTTTGAAAGACCGTTTTAAACCATAATCCCATTGATTTTGGGCAACTCTCTGGAATGTTAAATGATATAAAATTCAACAATAATGGTAATGATAAATATGAAACATCGCTATATACTAAATTTTGAGTCCGCTCAAGGAAAATTGTAGGACAGTCTCTAGAATTTGTGACCATTATATGTAGGATTTTTGTATAGACTCCATCCTCCACAGACCACAGCACCAATGTAGTGATATGATATGTATAGTAGTATCGTAGATAATTAATTTAGTAATTATTATAAAGATGATGTAAGTACTCTTCTGCAGCAACCCAATTCTTCCAGAGAGATGCACTTTATTGACTTCCAACACAGAACAAGGTCCAAAGTCCACAGATGACAAAAAATCCGACAGAGGAAATATAACTTAGAGTTCCATTTTTCCTAGATCTACACCTTCATAGCCACACACAGACAAAACTGACTGAATGCCAGCTTGAATGTAAACATGTGCACACTGAAATATTGCGTTTCGGAATTTCGTTTTCGTCTGAAAAATAAATTTATTTAGTTACTCCCGAAATTCGTTTTTATTTTTTTCATTTTTTGTTAAAAATTGCATTCGTCCGAAAATCCAAATTAAGGTCGAATCTGTCATTGAAGGCTTATGGTGTCTGTCGAATGTTCAAAGAAGATTCGACAGAGCAGCTAAACTGTACAACGCCATATAGTTTACCTGCTCCGTCGAATCTTCTTAGAACTTTCAACAGACACCATAAGCCAAAGTACGTGTGTACTTAGTTCTAGCTATTTTACTGCTCCTCCTCTTTGGTTACAATCAGCCAATAACATTCATCATCATCATTATTTTTATTTATCTTTTCTCCCCTACGTCGAATCTTTTCTCCCCTACGTCAAATCTTTCCTCCCCTACGTCGAATCTTTCCTCCCCTACGTCGAATCTTTCCTCCCCTTCGTCGAATCTTTCCTCCCCTACGTCGAATCTTTTCTCTCTATGTAGAATAATCTTGGACTAATAGAGCTAAGGTTAGGCACATTCGACCACAGGTTTGATGGACACAGATTGTTATTGTCATCATCATGTCGAATCTCCTATCTATATCGAACTGTTGTAGCAACGAAAACGAAAATAAAGCATTTGTTTATGTCGGATCTTTCGTTTTTCGGACTCTGTCCTTTCGTTATCGTTTGTTAAAACGATAACGAAAATACCTGAAATTCGGACGAAAATGCATTTGGACGAAAACGAATGCACATGTCTACTTGAATGTCCTCTCTGAAATACTAGTACACTAGGAGGGAGTTTCTGCTAGGTCAACCCAAAATACTCTTTGATCTTATTGTCACCCCCTCAAGTCTAATTACCATCAATAAATACTTCTTCTATGGTCCTTTAAACAATGTACCCTTTGAAATGTTCAATTAGGTTAACAGGCTATACCTCACACATCTAGGTAGACTTGCATAAGATTAACACATCAAAGGGTCTTCAGCTGTCCCCTTGATATGTTAAAATTCAGTTGGCTTGTACAACTCAACTGAATTTCTGGTCAACATGGCACTCCAATACAACATTATACATAAATCGGCCAACATATTACAACATCAACCACCTCTCCTTCCTCCACATCCTCATGTTGTGGTGTCCTCTGTTCCCCTTCTTCAGGAGTGGGGGTTTCCTGGTGTCCTCAGACGTCCGGAGTCTTTTCTCCCCTATGAGAATGAAACAAAAGGTATACTTGGCACACAGATATTTGAGGCCAGAAATAGGACTATGAAACATTGTTTGGAAGTGGGCTACAATTGTCTGTTTTGGCAGAGTTCCAAGCTGAAGACATGATTTTTTCCCTTACCAAAGCTGGAATACTTACCTTTTTTGGACAAGTTTCACACATGGAGACACCCCAAGTATCCAATGGAGTACCTGTGTTGGACCCTAAAAAGTTTGTTCTTGTGTCCCTGTAAGCGTTCTAGTAATATAAAGACTAGAAGGATGCCTGTGCACAGAAGTGCCGTCCGGCGCACGCGCATGGGCAGTAGCGCTAATAGCGGCGCACAGGAGCGTGCACACACCCCTATGACAGCACTTGGCGCCAAAGATGTGCTATAAAAAGGGGACTGTTCCATTGCTGCCTTGCTGTCCGGTCTACAGCGTTCCTGAAGACCCCTGCCGCTCTGTTACTTGTGACCCGAATCTTTCAAACCTGTTACTTGTTTGGACTGTTCCTGACTACCCAGTTTGCTGCCTGCCCCGATCTCGGCTTTGGACTTTGACCACTCTTCTGGATTGCCCTTCTGTACCTGATCTGCCCGCCTGTGTTTTGACCCGGTCTGCCTGTACCCTGCTATCTGCATCCTGCTGCTGGACTACAGAACACTGCTGTCTGCATCCTGCTGCTGGACTACAGAACACCTCCCTGCTGTCTGCATCCTGCTGCTGGACTACAAGACACCTCCCTGCTATCTGCATCCTGCTGCTGGACTACAGAACACCTCCTTGCTGTCTGCATCCTGCTGCTGGACTACAGAACACCTCCCTGCTGTCTGCATCCTGCTGGACTACAAGACACCTCCCTGCTGTCTGCATCCTGCTGCTGAACTACAGAACACCTCCTTGCTGTCTGCATCCTGCTGCTGGACTACAGAACACCTCCCTGCTGTCTGTATCCTGCTGCTGGACTACAAGACACCTCCCTGCTGTCTGCATCCTGCTGCTGGGCTACAAGACACCTCTTTGCTGTCTGCATCCTGCTGCTGTGCTACAGAGCACCAACCTGCTGTCTGCATCCTGCTTCCGGACTACAGGACACCTCCCTGCTGACTACAGTATCCAGCCCTCTGCTCCAGTCTTCCAGTCAGGCACTTGTGCCCCTTTGTACTCTCGAGCCCCTGTCAACACTACCAGGGATTCCCGAGTCAGAGGTATACGAGAGGCCGTTCCCTGCATTCTGGGCTCTACCTACCAGGTACGTGACAGTACCGGACAGCCATGTCCGAGCCCACGCAGAGAACCTCGCCCATGGAGGACTTATGCCGTCATCTAGCCGGATTCACACAAGCTGTTAAGGACTTACAAGACGGTTATAACCGACTGGAAGAGCGTGTCCAAGTTCTCTCTACCCCAGCTCCGGGTCCATCCACTGCTCCTTCAGTGGTCATGTTGCCTCCAGAACTCAAAGTTCCCACACCAGAAAGGTTCTCCGGGGATCGCAGCAAGTATAGGGCATTCTGTAATGCCTGTGAACTTTTCTTTGCACTACAACCCAGAACTTTCTCCCTTGAAACTCACGCAAGCTGTTAAGGACTTACGAGACGGTTATAACCGACTGGAAGAGCGTGTCCAAGTTCTCTCTACCACAGCTCTGGGTCCATCCACTGCTCCTTCAGTGGTCATGTTGCCTCCAGAACCCAAAGTTCCCACACTAGAAAGCAGGGGCAGAACTACCACCATAGCGACCCATGCGGGGGCTATGGGACCCGCAGCCGAGTGGGGCCTGATGAGAGCACCGCCGACACAGTCTCCCAGCCAGGGGAAGAGAGAGGAGAGGAAGAGGCAAGCTGTCCGTATCAGCAGAGAGCTGAATTGCCCCATGTAATAGCTTTCATTAGAACTTCCAGTGTTTCCGGGGCTCACGTCACATAGCTCCACCTCTTGGCCTGGTGCCTTTGATAGACAGAACGCCAATCCAATGCGGGACGTGTGACGTCATCAAAAGCGTCAGGCCAAGAGGTGGGGCTATGTGACGATGAGCCCCGGGAAGACGGGAAATTCAAATGAAAGCTATTACAGCGGGCAATCCCGCTCTCTGCTTATCTGGGTGGCTTGCCTCCTCCTCTGCAAAGGTGAGGCTGTATGGGGCACAGGCAGACCAGGCTGTATTGGGTGCAGGCAACGCTGCAATGGGCACAGGTCACGCTGCATTGGGCACAGGTCATGCTGTATGGGGTACAGGTCACACTGTATGGGGCACAGGTCACGCTACTTTGGGCACAGGTCACGCTGTATTGGGCACAGGTCATGCTGTATGGGGCACAGGTCACGCTGCATTGGTACACAAGTCACGCTGTATTGGGCACAGGTCACGGTGTATGGGGCACAGGCCATGCTGCATTGGGCACAGGTCAGGCCATATGGGGCACAGGTCAGGCCATATGGGGCACAGGTCATGCTGCATTGGGCACAGGTCACACTGCATTGGGCACAGGTCACGCTGCATTGTGCACAGGTCATGCTGTATGGGGGGCACAGGTCACGCTGCACTGGGCACAGGTCACACTGCATTGTGCACAGGTCACGCTGCATTGGGCACAGGTCACGCTGCATTGTGCACAAGTCACGCTATATGTGGCACAGGTCACACTGCACTAGGGCAGATGTGAGGGGGAGGCTGTTTGCAGGGGGGCCCCATACAACATTTTGCTATGGAGCCCTGCTATTTCTAGTTATGCCCCTGCCAGAAAGGTTCGCAGCAAGTATAGGGCATTCCGTAATGCCTGTGAACTTTTCTTTGCACTACAACCCAGAACTTTCTCCCTTGAAACCACTAAGGTGGGTTTCGTCATTTCCCTCCTACTAGGCGAACCCTAGGCATGGGCCCATCGCCTCTTGGAGCAAAAGAATAACTGTCTCGACCATCTGGATACTTTCTTTCAAGCCATGGCCCTTCTCTAAGAAGATCCGCAACAAGCAGCTACCGCAGAAGCAGCATTATTCTCTCTCCAGCAGGGCCGTAGGGCGGCAGAGGACTATGCATCTGAGTTCAGGCGTTGGAGTTCCGACACAAACTGGAACGCTGCCGCCCTACTCTACCAGTTTCGCATGGGTCTGTCCGAACCATTAAAGGATGAGTTGGGCCGGGTTGGCATTCCGGCTACACTTGAAGGCCTCATCAAGCTGTCTATCCAAATAGACAGGCGCTTAAGAGAACGAAGAGCAGAACGTGCAGCTGGTCCCTCTCGCCTGGTATGGATGTTACCCCGTGTACCAAATCCTCCTGTTCACACTCCTACTGATACTTCCGAACCAATGCAACTTGGCTTGATCCGTCCTTCACTGGCTCCTGAAGAACGTCAATGCTGGCGGGCTAACAACCTCTGCCTCTATTGCGGGGAATCTGGACACTATGTGAGGACTTGTCCCGCAAAGACCCGTAAGCACACTACCTTCTCTTCTAGTTCCTTACCTGCTGTGTTTAACATTGCTACTCATTTGGCTATCTCCATTTCTCTACAGCTTCCAGGAGGGAATATCCAAGCAACCGCTATAATTGATTCCGGAGCCTGTAGCGGATTTATGGACTTATCTTTTGCCCGCAAATTCCAAATCCCTCTACGACCCAGAGCACAGGGACTGTCTGTACACCTGGCAGACGGATCGGCTATTAAATCTGGGCCTGTAGCACAAGAGACAGTTCCTCTAAATACCACCATTTCTGGCAACCACCGGGAACTACTCTGTCTTGACATCATTAAGTCACCCTTGTTTCCCATCATACTGGGCATGCCCTGGCTCAAACCTCACAACCCACAAATTGACTGGTCTACTGGAAAAATCAGTTTTCACTCTCCTTACTGCCGTCAGCATTGCCTACAGGGAACTACTGACGTCCCATCTTCCTTGCTGTGTCTGGAGACTGATGCTGAAACCTGCTAAACTGTTCCGGAAGCATACCATAGTTTCCTGGATGTGTTTAGTCAGAAGGGGACAGAGACACTTCCTCCACACAGACCCTATGACTGCCCGATTTAACTTCTCCCGGAGCAGAGATTCCCTTTGGAAGAATTTTCCCCTTAACCGAACTGGAGCTTGGTACACTTAAAACCTACATTAATGAGAATCTGGAAAAAAGGGTTCATACGCCCTTCCACCTCCCCAGCAGGAGCAGGGATTTTCTTTGTAGAAAAGAAGGATCATTCTCTACGCCCCTGCATAGATTCTCGGGACCTTAATAAAATTACAATCATGAACCGGTACCCCCTACCTTTGGTACCTGAACTCTTTCAGAGACTCGGAACTGCATCTATATTTACCAAACTGGATCTTCGCAGAGCATACAACTTAGTCCGGATCCGAAGCGGGGACGAATGGAAGACTGCCTTCCGCACCCGCTTCAGGCACTTTGAGTTCCTTGTGATGCCCTTTGGGTTATGTAAAGCTCCTGCCACTTTCCAGCATTTCGTTAACGATATCTTTAGAGACTACCTTGACCTGTTCATCATAGTTTATCTGGATGACATCCTGATCTTCTCCTCCTCCCTGTCTATCCACCGGGAACATGTCAGAAAAGTTCTAACTCGTCTCCGCCAACACGGCCTGTATGCAAAACCTGAGAAGTGCAAGTTCGAAAGCCAAAGCATTCAGTTTCTGGGCCTGATTATTTCCATAGGTGGAGTCAAGATGGATCCGCAGAAGGTCTCCGCCATCTTGGTATGGCCGGCCCTACGGATAAGAAAGGAGTACAGCGTTTTGTGGGTTTTGCGAATTTCTATCGCAAGTTCATCATGGGATTTTCTTCCATCATCACTCCCATCACAAGACTGACTCGGCAAGGCACCCGGTTCCAATGGTCCCAGTTCATGTCAGCCTCCGTCCTGAAGCATCCTGACCCAGCTTTACCTTACATACTGGAGGTAGATGCTTCCGAGATAGCAGTGGGGGCGGTACTTTCGCAGAGACAAGGCTCCAAGCTTTATTACATCCAGTGGCGTTCTTCTCCCGCAGGTTAACCGAAGCCAAGAAGAATTATGATGTTGGGGACAGGGAGCTACTGGCATTTAAAGCCGCACTTGAGGAATGGCGCTACCTCCTGAAAGGAGCGGCCCACCCTATTCTGGTGTACACCGACCACAGAAATTTAGAGTATCTGAAGGTTGCCAAAAGATTGAAACGACGTCAGGCCAGATGGGCACTCTTCTTCACCAGGTTCACTTTTCACATCACTTACAGGCCGGGATCAAAGAATACCAAACCGGATGCGCTGTCTCGGATGTTCAGCGAACCTGAAATTCCTTCTCCCCCAGACACCATTCTTGCTCCTGGGAACTTTCTTATGCTTCAAGGAGACCTACTGTCTCAAATCAGACATGCATCTTCAACAGCTCCCCTTCCAACGGACGTCACTCTACAGTCCAGAGATGAATTATTATGGTACAAAGACAAAATTTTTGTGCCACAACAAACACGGGTTGCCGTCCTCAAATCCTGTCATGTTCATGAACTAGCTGGCCACTTTGGTATACACAAGACCTCCGAACTCCTCCAACGCACGTTCTGGTGGCCTCAGCTATGGGAGAATTGCAAACGCTATGTGGAATCATGCATTGCCTGCATTCAGAACAAAGGCAGCAAGACCAAGGCTTGGGGGCTGAGACCTCTCCCTGTTCTGGAAAGACCATGAAGGATGCATGCGCAATAGCGCTAATAGCGGTGCACGGGCGCGCGCACCCTATGACAGCACTTGGCGCCAAAGATGTGCTATAAAAAGGGGACTGTTCCATTGCTGCCTTGCTGTCCGGTCTACAGCGTTCCTGAAAACCCCTGCCGCTCTGTTAATTGTGATCTGAATCTTTGAAACCTGTTACCTGTTTGGACTGTTCCTGACTACCCAGTTTGTTGCCTGCCCCAATCTCGGCTTTGGACTTTGACCACTCTTCTGGATTGCCCTTCTGTACCTGATCTGCCCGCCTGTGTTTTGACCCGGTCTGCCTGTACCCTGCTATCTGCATTCTGCTGCTGGACTACAGAACACCTCCCTGCTGTCTGCATCCTGCTGCTGGACTACAGAACACCTCCCTGCTGTCTGCATCCTGCTGCTGGACTACAAGACACCTCCCTGCTGACTACAGTATCCAGCCCTCTGCTCCAGTCTTCCAGTCAGGCACTTGTGTCCCTTTGTACTCTCGAGCCCCTGTCAACACTACCAGGGGTTCCCGAGTCAGAGGTATATGAGAGGCCGTTCCCTGCATTCTGGGCTCTACCTACCAGGTACGTGACACTAGTGCTCCTGAGTCCAGATATGTAAACAGCTGCTGAGTGTCCTCTCCTTACATTACAGTGAATTACCTCCACAGCCACAGCCTCCAATCAACTATTTCTAGTTTCAAACACATCTAGACAACAATGTCCTAAACTTCTTTTAATACAAATTAGCATGACCAAATTTAGTTAACCCTGTATCTGCCCAAAACATCGTATTTAGTTGGCAAATGAACGATGTTTCCTGCGACTGATTACTGTGCCCATGAACATGAAAGTAGCCATTTTAAACTGTACAACAGTAAGGAAAAGTACATGGAGCAGCATGCAAGTAATAATAATAATCGCAACACACGACAACTACTTACTTTTAGAAGCACTTTCTTGATCCTTCTATACTGATCCCGCTCCCTCAATTTCAGGTCTGACCAGCGTTTCCTCAGTTGCTCCTTGGATCGTCGTACCCCAAAATTCCTGTGCAGACGCTTCACAACTTTAGTCATGATCTTGGCCTTTCTTACATTTGGGTTTTGGTCTGGTCCATACTTCCCGTCATAGTCAGCCCTCTTTAAGATGTCCACCATCTCCATTATCTCTACTAAGGCCATATTTGAGGCCTTAAATCTCCTGCGGGATCAGGACATTTTGGACTTTCCTCCTCCTCGTTACTGCTATTATCACGCACCTGCTGTGTCTCCACCATGTTCCTCTCCCACTGCGACGAAAGAGAAGGGGCGGGGAATATTCGAGAAAGAACGTCAGGGGTGGGCGACGTGGGTGGAGTTTCACGCATGCGCAGTGTATATAAAGCTAACACGCGTGTCGTACTTACGATCTGTGAGTGGAGGAAGTGCCGAACGTTCTAACGAAGGTAACATTTTAACTTGGGACATCAGTGGCCTATACTGATTCAAGATTGAGGCCTATATTGGGATAAGATTAGGAGAGTTTAGCCTGATATTAGTGTTTTTGTCTTGTTTTGTCTTGCAGCAAATATGAAACAATTCAAAGACCCTGAATTCATGGGCCAGTTCATAGACAGATACAGGGATATGAGAAATTTGTGAGAGGTTAAAAACCCCTTATTTAGAAGTAAACCAGCTAGGAAGGCATCGCTGGAGAAACTGCTGCAATTTGTGAAGACACAGGTCCCCGACACAGACATCGAGTTTGTGGATAAAAAAAATTGGTAGCTTGAGAAGTAGCTTAATAAGGTCCAGGCTTCCATGAGATCAGGAGCAGCAGCAAAGGATCTGTATGTACCCAGTCTGTGGCACTACAACAGGATGCGGTTTCTAGAAGACCAGATTGAAGCCAGGGAATCACTTTCTATACGTCCATCCACCCTTCCCTCAACCCCAGCTGAGGCTTCTGAGGACCAACCTGGCCCTTTCATCCTGGAAGAAGTTGAGGGGCCCAGCTGGAGCCAGGTATAGTATTTTTGAACATATTTATTGTCCGAAAATTATTGCTGTTAACTAGATGTTATTATTGCTAACAAATGAATAATTGAACAAAAAGTGTTTGACATGTCAATAGACAGTAGGGGCCAAAAATGATTGGGACAAGAATGAAAAATAATGGGCTCAGAATGATAGTCTTTTCTATTTATTAACATTCAATTTGCAACAGTTATGAGCTGAAAATTGTGTGTGATTGATGAACCAAAAACTACAACTATGTCCCTTTTTCACACACAGGAAGACCTCAGCCAGGACGAGGCTCTGGAATGTGTCAGCCAGGAGGAGGCGGGGGGTAAGTGTCAGCCAGGAGGAGGCGGGGGTAAGTGTCAGCCAGGAGGAGCTGGGGGTAAGTGTCAGCCAGGAGGTGGCCAGGCCCAGTAGCCTCACCCAATCCCAGCTGCCTCCCCTCCACCTTGCAACAAAAAGGGCCAGGAAGGGGAGTAACGTGGAGGAGGCAGCACTGGGCCTCATTAAGGATGCTAATGCGGCCCTGAAACCCCCCCCGACGCTGAAGAGGCCTATGGCTGCAATGTAGCTGCAAAATTGCAGCAAATGGAGGAGGGCCAACTCTACATGTGTGAGATACTTATTTTTCAGTCCCTTCGGAGGGGGTTGAGGGGCCAAATTAGTGAGAACATGCACTTATGTGCGCTCGCCCATCCTCCTCCTCCTTCTCCTACCACAAGTCCACCTCCACAGTCTCCAAGGAAAGCTGCAGGGAAGGCTGCAGGGAAACATGGAAGCAAGGCTGCAGGGAAGACAAAGTGATGGCCTGGGTTCAGCCTGGTCTGACAGAAGACGCAGGCTGTTGTAGTACCACAGCCTGGGGACACATATGTCATCTGCTGCTGTTCATGATCTCTGGGAGTCCTGGACCAGATTGTGCTCCCTTTATTATATGGACTTCTCATGCTACCAATATTTAGTTACAAAGAGTTGATGTGTGCCATGGGGTACAAAGGCTTCGCATCAAGCAGTTTCTCCAGCATTGCCTTCCTCTTTATTTTATTATGAGCCAGAATAAATGTAGATTTTTTAATATGAAAATACTTGCCTACGTGTTTTTCTTCAAAAAGGACAGTTTGTGAGTAGGCAGGTAATTTCAAAAATACAATGTCAAATTAACAAGGGATAACAACCAACCTCCTTGAGCTATAAAAATACAAGATAATAATGTTGTTGTGGAAACTTGACACACACAAAAAAAAATATGGAGATCACTAGAAAGTAATTTAAAAATAATCAAAAAAACAGGAGATCTTGATAAAAAAAAATGACTATAAAAAATAATTCGAAAAATTATTATGGAGATCTGGCTTTAAAAACAAAAAAGATTATTCAGGAGATCACGAGAAATAATAAAGAAATACGTTTGTGAGAACTCTGGATGAATATCAGCAGCAAAACAAATTCATTCTTCTAGCATTATTAAGAACAAAAGAATGTGCTGCATTAAAAGATCCAAAAATTGACAGCGTAACGGATGTGCTATCTCGATTACGAATGCTCGTTTTACCAGAACGAGCGCTTCCGTCTCACACTTGATTCTGAGCATGCGTGATTTTTTGCGCATCCGAATTGCATACAGACGATCGCATTTTCGGATAGGAACTTTCCCCGACCAAAAAATAGAGAGCATGCTCTCAATCTTTTTCTGTCTGGAATTCCGCCAGCAAAAGACCGATGGTCGCATTTTCCGACAAAAAGCTCTCATTGGAGTTTTGCTGGCGGCATTTCCGATCGTGTGTACGCGGCATTATATATGCTTCAGTAGCTTGAAAAAATCCTAACTTTCAATATGATATTCCTTCTCTAGGCACCTGCTCCTTGAAATTCATAACAGATAACAGGAGCCCTCTAAATACTTGCACTATCTGCCTAGGCATTTGGTCATGTGACCATCTGATCGAAAGGATCCATGAATTAGCAGTTTCTGCAGAGAAGGTACATTTTTCTGAACTGTTTTTACCCTCAATCATTTTCAAGTATTGGTTTGGACTGGGTAATAAGGCTGGATTTGATGGCTTGTCTGATTTAATGGTAAACAATTACATAAATTACTTGGACAATCCATTGTAAAACTATGCTATTGTGATCTGCATATTAAAGTAGATGAAACCTTACCTTAGTTTACTTAACCACTTGCCGACCGCCTAACGTAGATATACGTCGGCAGAATGGCACGGGCAGGCAGAATCACGTACCTGTACGTGATCTGCCTCCCGCGGGTGGGGGGTCCAATCGGACCCCCCCCCCCGGTGCCAGCGGCAGTCGGCATTTGACTGGGAGCGTTGGGGGGCGAGGGGGAGACCATCCGATTGTGGCCCCCCCCTCGCGATCGCTCCCAGCTAATCGGAATCCTCCCCTGCCTGTGTGTAGTTTCACACAGGCAGAGGATGTGATGTCATCTCTCCTTGGCTTGGCATGTAAGTGCACAAAACACTACACACACACAGTAGAACATGCCAGGCACATAAAACACCCCGATCCCCCCCCGATTGCCCCCCAACCCCCCCCCCCCCCCGTCACAAACTGACACCAAGCAGTATTTTTTTTTTTTTTCTGATTACTTATTGGTGTCAGTTTGTGACAGTTACAGTGTTAGGGCAGTGAGTGGTAGCCCCCTTTAGGTCTAGGGTACCCCCCTAATAAAGTTTTAACCCCTTGATCACCTCCTGTCACCAGTGTCACTAAGCGATAATTTTTCTGATCGCTGTATTAGTGTCGCTGGTGACGCTAGTTAGGGAGGTAAATATTTAGGTTCGCCGTCAGCGTTTTATAGCGTCAGGGACCCCCATATACTATCTAATAAATGTTTTAACCCCTTGATTGCCCCCTAGTTAACCCTTTCACCACTGATCACCGTATAAGTGTTACGGGTGACGCTGGTTAGTTCGTTTATTTTTTAGTGTCAGGGCACCCGCCGTTTATTACCGAATAAAGGTTTAGCCCCCTGATCGCCCGGCGGTGATATGCGTCGCCCCAGGCAGCGTCAGATTAGCGCCAGTACCGCTAACATCCACGCACGCAGCATACGCCTCCCTTAGTGGTATAGTATCTGTACGGATCAATATCTGATCCGATCAGATCTATACTAGCGTCCCCAGCAGTTTAGGGTTCCCAAAAACGCAGTGTTAGCGGGATCAGCCCAGATACCCGCTAGCACCTGTGTTTTGCCCCTCCGCCCGGCCCAGCCCACCCAAGTGCAGTATCAATCAATCACTGTCACTTACAAAACACTAAACGCATAACTGCAGCGTTCGCAGAGTCAGGCCTGATCCCTGCGATCGCTAACAGTTTTTTTGGTAGCGTTTTGGTGAACTGGCAAGCACCAGCCCCAGGCAGCGTCAGGTTAGCGCCAGTACCGCTAACACCCACGCACGCACCGTACACCTCCCTTGGTGGTATAGTATCTGATCGGATCAATATCTGATCTGATCAGATCTATACTAGCGTCCCCAGCAGTTTAGGGTTCCCACAAACGCAGTGTTAGCGGGATCAGCCCAGATAC
Organism: Aquarana catesbeiana; assembly: GCF_042186555.1. NCBI lineage: Eukaryota > Metazoa > Chordata > Amphibia > Anura > Ranidae > Aquarana > Aquarana catesbeiana. The sequence goes on along the minus strand of NC_133324.1, from coordinate 508,699,728 downwards.
CTGCTAGCACCTGCGTTTTTCCCCTCCGCCCGGCCCAGCCCAGCCCACACAAGTGCAGTATCGATCGATCACTGTCACTTACAAAACACTAAACAAATAACTGCAGCGTGCGCAGAATCAGGCCTGATCTCTGCGATCGCTAACAGTTTTCTTGGTAGCGTTTTGGTGAACTGGCAAGCACCAGCCCCAGGCAGCGTCAGGTTAGCGCCAGTACCGCTAACACCCACGCACCGTACACCTCCCTTAGTGGTATAGTATCTGAACGGATCAATATCTGATCCGATCAGATCTATACTAGCGTCCCCAGCAGTTTAGGGTTCCCACAAACGCAGTGTTAGCGGGATCAGCCCAGATACCTGCTAGCACCTGCGTTTTGCCCGGCCCAGCCCAGCCCACCCAAGTGCAGTATCGATCGATCACTGACACTTACAAAACACTAAACGCATAACTGCAGCGTTCGCAGAGTCAGGCCTGATCCCTGCGATCGCTAACAGTTTTTTTTGTAGCGTTTTGGTGAACTGGCAAGCACCAGCGGCCTAGTACACCCCGGTCGTAGTCAAACCCGCACTGCAGTAACACTTGGTGACGTGGCAAGTCCCATAAGTGCAGTTCAAGCTGGTGAGGTGGCAAGCACAAGTAGTGTCCCGCTGCCACCAAAAAGACAAACACAGGCCCGTCGTGCCCATAATGCCCTTCCTGCTGCATTCGCCAATCCTAATTGGGAACCCACCGCTTTTGCAGCGCCCGTACTTCCCCCATTCACATCCCCAACCAAATGCAGTCGGCTGCATGAGAGGCATTTTCTTTATGTCCTCCCGAGTACCCCTACCCAACAAACCCCCCCAATAAAGATGTCGTGTCTGCAGCAAGCGCGGATATAGGCGTGACACCCGCTATTATTGTCTCTCCTGTCCTGACAATCCTGGTCTTTGCATTGGTGAATGTTTTGAACGCTACCATTCACTAGTTGAGTATTAGCGTAGGGTACAGCATTGCACAGACTAGGCACACTTTCACAGGGTCTCCCAAGATGCCATCGCATTTTGAGAGACCCGAACCTGGAACCGGTTACAGTTATAAAAGTTAGTTACAAAAAAAAGTGTAAAAAAAAAAAACACAAACAAAAATATAAAATAAAAAATAATAGTTGTCGTTTTATTGTTCTTTCTCTCTCTATTCTCTCTATTGTTCTGCTCTTTTTTACTGTATTCTATTCTGCAATGTTTTATTGTTATTATGTTTTATCATGTTTGCTTTTCAGGTATGCAATTTTTTATACTTTACCGTTTACTGTGCTTTATTGTTAACCATTTTTTTGTCTTCAGGTACGCCATTCACGACTTTGAGTGGTTATACCAGAATGATGCCTGCAGGTTTAGGTATCATCTTGGTATCATTCTTTTCAGCCAGCGGTCGGCTTTCATGTAAAAGCAATCCTAGCGGCTAATTAGCCTCTAGACTGCTTTTACAAGCAGTGGGAGGGAATGCCCCCCCCCCAACGTCTTCCGTGTTTTTCTCTGGCTCTCCTGTCTCAACAGGGAACCTGAGAATGCAGCCGGTGATTCAGCCAGCTGACCATAGAGCTGATCAGAGACCAGAGTGGCTCCAATCATCTCTATGGCCTAAGAAACCGGAAGCTACGAGCATTTTATGACTTAGATTTCGCCGGATGTAAACAGCGCCATTGGGAAATTGGGAAAGCATTTTATCACACCGATCTTGGTGTGGTCAGATGCTTTGAGGGCAGAGGAGAAATCTAGGGTCTAATAGACCCCAATTTTCTCAAAAAAGAGTACCTGTCACTACCTATTGCTATGATAGGGGATATTTACATTCCCTGAGATAACAATAAAAATGATTTAAAAAAAAAAAAAATGAAAGGAACAGTTTTAAAATAAGATAAAAAAAATAATAATAATAAAGAAAAAAAAAAAAAAAAAAAAAGCACCCCTGTCCCCCCTGCTCTCGCGCTAAGGCGAACGCAAGCGTCGGTCTGGCGTCAAATGTAAACAGCAATTGCACCATGCATGTGAGGTATCACCACGAACGTCAGATCGAGGGCAGTAATTTTAGCAGTAGACCTCCTCTGTAAATCTAAAGTGGTAACCTGTAAAGGCTTTTAAAGGCTTTTAAAAATGTATTTTGTTTGTCGCCACTGCACGTTTGTGCGCAATTTTAAAGCATGTCATGTTTGGTATCTATGTACTCGGCCTAAGATCATCTTTTTTATTTCATCAAACATTTGGGCAATATAGTGTGTTTTAGTGCATTAAGATTTAAAAAAGTGTGTTTTTTCCCCAAAAAATGCGTTTGAAAAATCGCTGCGCAAATACTGTGTGAAAAAAAAAATGAAACACCCACCATTTTAATCTGTAGGGCATTTGCTTTAAAAATATATATAATGTTTGGGGGTTCAAAGTAATTTTCTTGCAAAAAAAAATTATTTTTTTATGTAATCAAAAAGTGTCAGAAAGGGCTTTGTCTTCAAGTGGTTAGAAGAGTGGGTGATGTGTGACATAAGCTTCTAAATGTTGTGCATAAAATGCCAGGACAGTTCAAAACCCCCCCAAATGACCCCATTTTGGAAAGTAGACACCCCAAGCTATTTGTTGAGAGACATGTCGAGTCCATGGAATATTTTATATTGTGACACAAGTTGCGGGAAAGAGACAATTTTTTATTTTTTTTATTTTTTTTTGCGCAAAGTTGTCACTAAATGATATATTGCTCAAACATGCCATGGGAATATGTGAAATTACACCCCAAAATGCATTCTGTTGCTTCTCCTGAGTACAGGGATACAACATGTGTGAGACTTTTTGGGAGCCTAGCCGCGTACGGGACCCCAAAAACCAAGCACCGCCTTCAGGCTTTCTAAGGCCGTAAATTTTTGATTTCACTCTTCACTGCCTATCACAGTTTCGGAGGCCATGGAATGCCCAGGTGGCAAAAAAACCCCCCAAATGACCCCATTTTGGAAAGTAGACACCCCAAGCTATTTGATGAGAGGTATAGTGAGTATTTTGCAGACCTCACTTTTTTTCACCAAGTTTTGAAAATTGAAAAAAGAAAAAAAAAATGTTTTTTCTCGTCTTTCTTTATTTTCAAAAACAAATGAGAGCTGCAAAATACTCACCATGCCTCTCAGCAAATAGCTTGGGGTGTCTACTTTCCAAAATGGGGTCATTTGGGGGGGGTTTGTGCCACCTGGGCATTCCATGGCCTCCGAAACTGTGATAGGCAGTGAAGAGTGAAATCAAAAATTTACACCCTTAGAAATCCTGAAGGCGGTGATTGGTTTTCGGGGCCCCGTACGCGGCTAGGCTCCCAAAAAGTCCCACACATGTGGTATCCCCGTACTCAGGAGAAGTAGCTAAATGTATTTTGGGGTGCAATTCCACATATGCCCATGGCCTGTGTGAGCAATATATCATTTAGTGACAACTTTGTGCAAAAAAAAAAAAAAAAAAATTTGTCACTTTCCGGCAACTTGTGTCAAAATATAAAACATTCCATGGACTCAACATGCCTCAAAGCAAATAGCTTGGGGTGTCTACTTTCCAAAATGGGGTCATTTGGGGGGGTTTTATGCCATCTGGGCATTTTATGGCCTTCAAAACTGTGATAGGTAGTGAGGAGTAAAATCAAAAATGTACGCCCTTAGAAATCCTGAAGGCAGTGATTGGTTTTCGGGGCCCCGTACGCGGCTAGGCTCCCAAAAAGTCCCACACATGTGGTATCCCCATACTCAGGAGAAGCAGCTAAATGTATTTTGGGGTGCAATTCCACATATGCCCATGGCCTGTGTGAGCAATATATCATTTAGTGACAACTTTGTGCAAAAAAAAAAATTTGTCACTTTCCGGCAACTTGTGTCAAAATATAAAACATTCCATGGCCTGTGTGAGCAATATATCATTTAGTGACAACATTTTGTAATTTTTTTTTTTTTTTTTTGTCATTATTCAATCACTTGGGACAAAAAAAATGAATATTCAATGGGCTCAACATGCCTCTCAGCAATTTCCTTGGGGTGTCTACTTTCCAAAATGGGGTCATTTGTGGGGGTTTTGTACTGCCCTGCCATTTTAGCACCTCAAGAAACGACATAGGCAGTCATAAATTAAAGGCTGTGTAAATTCCAGAAAATGTACCCTAGTTTGTAGGCGCTATAACTTTTGCGCAAACCAATAAATATACACTTATTGACATTTTTTTTACCAAAGACATGTGGCCGAATACATTTTGGCCTAAATGTATGACTAAAATTGAGTTTATTGGATTTTTTTTAGAACAAAAAGTAGAAAATATCATTTTTTTCAAAATTTTCGGTCTTTTTCCGTGTATAGCGCAAAAAATAAAAACGGCAGAGGTGATCAAATACCATCAAAAGAAAGCTCTATTTGTGGGAAGAAAAGGACGCAAATTTCGTTTGGGTACAGCATTGCATGACCGCGCAATTAGCAGTTAAAACGACGCAGTGCCGAATTGTAAAAAGTGCTCTGGTCAGGAAGGGGGTAAAACCTTCCGGGGCTGAAGTGGTTAAACACGTCGTAACATATATTATTAACTCCCGTGCTCTAAAGTGATCTGATCCCTGTATTATTTAATTGGTTGCTGCTGCTACCACCTCTTGTGTTCACATAAAAACAATAATAAATGATAATTTAGTAACATAAAATAAGTTTATTTATTTTTTAATAAAATGCTTTTTTTTTACATTTTTTTTTACCCAAGACGTATGCAGTTCCCACAGGTGTCTTTGCCAGGTAGAAAAACACTGAACATTTAACAAAAAAATTAAAAAAATGAACCAGAATAGGAATAAAAATGATCTACTAGAACGTGACTGCACAATTTTCTCACTTCTAAATAAAAACTCAATATAGCGGACATTACTGCTGTTCATTGCACCATCTAGTGATAAAATGATTTATTGCAACTCAAATCACTAAAACCATTTGATAACCATAATCAAAATCCATATTTCAGGCCTCAGACACACTGTGGGGTTGATTTACTAAAGGCAAAAAGACTGTGCACTTTGGAAAGTGCAGCTGCACATGGCAAGAGCAGTTGCTCCAGAGTTTAGTAAATGAGCAGAAGCTCTGCTGACTTTCATCAACCAATCATGTGCAAGCAAAAATGCTGTTTTTTAAATTTTCCTTGCATGCGATTAGGTATTCTTTGCAAAGTGAAGCTTTACCTCATTTACTAAGCTCTGGAGCAACTGCACTTGCAGAGTGCAACTGCACTTTCCAAGGTGCACAGTCTGTTGGCCTTTAGTAAATCAACCCCTGTGTGTTTGCCCAGCTCATCTGAATACTTTTCTCTAGAGTTGCACCGATACCACTATTTTAAGACCGAGTACAAGTACCGATACTTTTTTCAAGTACTCGCCGATACCGATTACCGATACTTTTTTTTAATGTCACGTGACAGTGGCACTAGTATGCAGCGCTGATGACGCGTGGACTGTGTCAGCAGTTTTTTTATTTTTATTTTTTTACAATTTTATTTTTTACAATTTTTTTTTTACAATGCTTTTTTTTTGGGAGGGGGGGTTGGGGGGGGGGAGTGGACAGTGTCAGTGTGTTTTTTATTTTATTTTTTAATTATTGTTACAATTTAACCTTTTTACATATTTATTTATTACAATTCATTATTTTTCTTTGTTTTATCAGCCCTGTGGGGGGGCTTTGGTCAGATATCAGGGGTCTTAACAGACCCCAACATCTCCCTTTTGAGACACAGAAAGGGACTGGGGACAGAGATTCCCCTGTCCCTTTCTCAGCAGCCTCAGCTGCACTGGAGATGAATGGACAGGAGACAGAGGCTCCTCTCCATTCATAACCTGAAGTATCGTAAACACAGTCTACGATTCTCAGTTATGAATGGACAGAGTCAGTGATCACTGACTCTGTGCCTTTTCAATAGGAAGAAGCCAACAGATTTACTGACAGGAGCGGGGGATCGGAGCGGAGTACACGGGGGGGGGACCGGAATGGAGGACCGGAGCGGAAGACATGGAGGGGGGACCTGAGCAGAGGACACGGAGGGGGGACCAGAGCGGGAGACCGGAGCGGAGGACCAGAGGAGCCTGGAAGAGGACACAGAGGAGGACTGGAGGAGTATACAGGGACAGTCAGGGGGTGATCGGTGTGGCGGTGGGGGGAGTTACAAGCACCGATCCCCCCTGTATAGATTTCAATAAAGCAGCTGGAAGCCGTGGAGGGGAGAGGAGGAGAAGCGGCTGTCAGCTACTTTATTGAAATCTATACAGGGGGGGATTGGTGCTTGTAACTCCCCCCACCGCCACACCGATCATCCCATGACTGTCCAGGTATCGGATACAGCTTCAGAACATTTGCCCGAGTACAAGTACTCGGGCAAATACTAGGTATCGGCACTGATACTAGTATCGGTATCGGTGCAACCCTACTTTTCTCCTGGCACAAGAAAAGCAGCGTTAAAAAAAAAGTACATAAAGACGCGTTTTGCAGGCACATCAGGAGTTTTGGCGTACAATTGTTTTATTAGTCAGAATATAAATTTATTCTGGCCATTAAAATGAATGAATGTTTAAGCACTAAACGTGCTTTTAGATGTGTTTAAATGCGTTTATGCATGTTTGGCTTTTTCGGAATGCTCCTCTCTTGAATGTCCCAAGTGGTGAGCTTTTTCTGCCTCTAAACACCTGTAAACGCCTATGTGAGCAAGGGTACATATACTAACACAGAGGGTGTCACGGAACGTCCCACACTCCGCTTGAGTGCTTCCATCACTTACCACTTCCTCCCAGTCTGTATACAGATATCAGATATTCCAACCTCTCTGAGCAGAAAACAAGGCGACACTTGCTTCACTGCTAACATGGACTGTTTATTATTAATCAAAGTTACAAGACTTTATATGCCGTTGGAACCTCCTCTAACAATACAACTGTAACTTAATTAACATGAGCTAATTATCTAATCCTTTATACAGCCTAGGTGACTGAGACATGACCTTTCGCCCAGACTTGTGGTCACCGAGCTTCATACAGTTAATTAACACAATAGCAGTCTTTCCGTCTCCTACATTGTATAGAGGACAATGTCATTAGCTCATTCAATTAACATAAACACAGGTTGATGACACCAGCATCTCCTCACAGGATGTGTCCCATTGAAAATCCAGGGCCCATAATCAAAAGGCAACAGGCTTGCATACAGTCCTCTCCAACAGCCTCTGTCCCGGCTAGGTCTGTGACATTTCTCCCCTTTCGGCAGGAGACTAACACAGGAGGAGACCCCAGACGGGTTGACTCCGAAGTTAGTCCATAGTTCCAGTCCTCTACTGCCTGTACCCACACAGTACCCCAAACAAATTGTTCCAAACAGAGTATTACTCACCCAGCCAACCTCTGCCTCTCTCAGAGAACATATCTGCCGCTGGGGAGAGGCCTGGACTGGCTCTTCTTCCTGGAATCCTTTCTGCCACTGGAGAGGAGACAGGGTGTCTGGGCTCACTCTGTCATGCTGTTGGGGATCGGGGCCCACTGCCCAGCATCCCTGGGGTATACAGGTGGAGACTGAAGTCCCATCCCCCTTCACAGGAAATCCATCCTCTGTTAGTTGAGGGCAGAGTCCAGCAGTCCTCGGCCCTGTTGCCAGCCCTTCTGCTGGAAACCCCACACCATCTGTTCCGGCTAACTGTTGGAGAGGGAGGCCGACTGCCCCGCCTCCCTGGAACTCTGTAGTTGTTGCCGGTGCTGGGCAGAGGTTGGTAGCACTCTGCCCTGTTGCCAGCACTTCTGCTGGGGACTCCGCATCCTCTGCTCCGGCTAACTGTTGGGGCAGGAGGCTGGCTTCCTCCACTCCCAAACTGTGTAGCTGCCATTGGGGAGGTGAGCCGGCTGCTTCCTTTTCCATTCCCTCATCTGGCTGCTGGGACGACATGTCGATGGTACTGTCTCCCAGGTACACAGATCTTTGCTGGGGAGGAAAGCCCACTTCCTCCACCCTGGCCAACTGTTGGGGAGGGACAACACACACCTCCTCTCCCTTCTCCCCCTGTATCTGCTGCTGGGAAGTGATTGCCATCTTCTCAGCCTGAGCCTCCACAATTGCTGCAGGTGTGGGGCAGAGGTCTTGGACCCTCTGTCCGGTTGCCAGCACTTCTGCTGGGGGTTTGCCAGGTGGTTCCTCCTCTACAGAAACGTCTATTAAATCCCCCGTCTCTGCAACTGGTATCTGGGGATGGAGGTTCACCATCTCCTGTCCATGGAATCCAGAAGATGCTATCAGTGCTGAGCAGAGCACAATGAAGTTTGGCCCTAATCCCAACTCTTCTGCTGGGGGCTCACCCGATGGTTCTTCCTCAGCAGAAAAGTCTATCAAATCCCCTGTCTCTGCAACTGGTGTCTGGGGATGGAGGTTCACCATCTCCTGTCCATGGAACCCAGAAGATGTTATCAGTGCTGGGCAGAGGTTAGCAGAGCTCTGCCCTGTTGTCAGCACTTCAGCTTTGGGGATGGCAATCTCCAGATTTTCCACTGCAGATTCTCTGGCATGCTGTTGGACAGGCACATTCCTCCATCCAAGATCATCCCATGCAGAAACAGGATCATCAAGGTCAGTCAGCACTTGCTGCATCTGCCATAAGACCTCCGCCTCCATAGCTGTGGGGGCAGGTTGGCAAAGCACACTATTGCTCTGCCACATTGCCGACTCTTCAGCCAGGATTTCAGGGTTGTCAGCTGGTATTTCCTGATAGTCCCAGGCAAAGGGAGCCCAGCCCTGGCACTGAGCAATGTCTAGCAGCCGTCTGTAGGCGATCTCTAGCTCCCATTCCTGAACGGCCAGAAACTCCAAATCTTCCTGTGCCCAGTGCACTTCCGAAATGTTCAGTAGCCCTTCTCTGAAATCCATGATTTCGTCCAACCGCCGCTCCAAATCACTCCCAAAGTTAGGGTCCCCTGTCAGCTTCACAAACAACAGTCCCAAGCCGCCGTAGCTTAAGCCTTCCGTTGGGCTGTCATCCGCTATCCAGGGACATGCTTGGGATACATGCCACCGGAGGGCTCTGTAGCTCTCATCCAGCTTTATCTCTGCCCAGACCAGCCTGCTTAATTCAGCTGTCTGCTTCTTGTGTGGTTTTTCTCCCAAAAACCGCACCCTCAGTCCGTACTGCGACCAGTACCTTTCCTCGATGGAGGGGAGAACTTTTCCCTGGTGTCGCTGCTCACGGGCTAGCGCTTCCTTCCAGAGTTTGCAGCAAATAGAATCACACCATCCCAGCAGGACCTGCTCCGATACTGGTCCTCTGTGCTGTATCTGCATCTCTCGCAACCTCCTTCTGAATTCCTCATCCATGGCGGCTGGTATCTGTACCTCTCCTCTCCTGCTATCTGGACCTTGGATCCAGATGGAAGTTTGGATGTCCCAGACTGCAGGAAGCTTTCCCGCTGCTTGCCACCAATGTCACGGAACGTCCCACACTCCGCTTGAGTGCTTCCGTCATATACCACTTCCTCCCAGTCTGTATACAGATATCAGATATTCCAACCTCTCTGAGCAGAAAACAAGGCGACACTTGCTTCACTGCTAACATGGACTGTTTATTATGAATCAAAGTTACAAGACTTTATATGCAGTTAATTAACACAATAGCAGTCGTCTCGTCTCCTACATTGTATAGAGGACAAAGTCATTAGCTCATTCAATTAACATAAACACAGGTTGATGACACCAGCATCTCCTCACAGGATGTGTCCCAACAGAATGAATCCATACAGTCCTCTCCAACAGCCTCTGTCCCGGCTAGGTCTGTGACAGAGGGGTATTTAGAAGCATAAAAAAGACATTAAAAGTCAAATGACATTAAAAGTTGCGTTTTTGACACCCAGTGTGCATGAGGCCTAAAAAAATTTTAAATATACATTTAAAAATAATATCATCTTCTCATTGAGGGTTGTTTAACATCAGGGGGTCTCCAAACTTTCTAAACAGTTTACTGTCCTTCAGAATTTAAGGGGGCTGGACTAGTGCCATTGGTAATAGATAACGTCCTGGTGTCAAGTGGGAGTAAACAATGTCATATCTTTGGTGTCATTGGGAGGACTAGTGCCCCATCGCTGGTGTCAATGAAAAGAATTGTGTCCAATCATTGGTGTCAATGAAAGGAATTGTGCCCTTTTGATGGTGTCATTTGGAGGAATAGTGTCCCTTTGTTGGTGTCAGCAACAGAAATTATGCCATATCTTTGGTGTCAGTGGGAGGACTAGTGCCCCACCGTTGGTGTCAATGGAAGAAATTGTGCCCTATCGTTGGTGTTAATAGAAGGAATTGTGCCCTTTGGTATCAGTTGGAGGAATAGTGCTCCATTATTGGTGTAAGTGGATAGAATAGTACCCCAAGGGCCGGATAAACAAAGGGCTGCATCATTACAAGGGTACAAATCATTAGTAAGACCTCATCTGGAATATGCAGTTCAATTTTGGGCGCCGGTTCTCAAAAAGGATACCAGGGAACTGAAGAAAGCGCAAAGAAGGGCAACCAAACTGATAAGAGGCATAGAAGAGCTCAGCTATGAGAAAAGTTTAGAGGAACTGAATTCTCTCTTGAGAAGAGGAGATTTCTGCCCTGTTCGATGGGAGCCTGTTGTTGGAAATTCCGACCGTGTGTAAGCTCCATCGGACATTTTCCATTGGAATTTCTGTCACACAAAATTTGAGATCTGGATCTCAAATTTTCCGACAACAAAATCCGTTGACGTAAATTCCGATTGTGTGTACACAATTCCGACGCACAAAGTTCCACGCATGCTCGGAATCAAGCAGAAGAGCCGCACTGGCTATTAAACTTCCTTTTTCTCGGCTCGTCGTACGTGTTGTACGTCACCGAGTTCTTGGCGTTCGGAATTTCCAACAAGATTTGTGTGACCGTGTGTATGCGAGACAAGTTTGAGCCAACATCCGTCAGAAAAAATCCTTGGATTTTGTTGTCGGAATGTCCGATCGTGTGTACGGGGCATAAGAGGGGATATGATCAACATGTACAAATACATAAGGGGTCCATATAGGGAACTTGGTGTTGAGTTATTCACATTAAGGTCATCACAGAGGACAAGGGGGCACTCTTTACGTCTATAGAAAAAGAGATTTCATCTCCAAATATGGAAAAGTTTCTTCACAGTAAGAGCTGTGGAAATGTTTAATAGACTCCCTCCAAAGGTTGTTCTGCCCAGCTCATTAGATTGCTTTAAAAAAGGCCTGGATTCTTTCCTAGGTGTACATAATATAACTGGGTACTAACATATCCAATTGCCTCTTGGGGGATCAGGAAGGAATTTTTTCCTCTGCTGTAGCAAATTGGATCATGCTTTACAGGGGCTTTTTCCCTTCCTCTAGATCAACTGTGGCCATAGAATTATGTGTATAGGATTGTATGTTTTTTTTTTTTTTTGGTTGAACTAGATGGACTTGTGTCTTTTTTCAACCTGACTAACTATGTAACTACGCATCTGGCCCCGGGGTCACAGTTTGGAGACCGCTGTTTTACATCTATGTAGAGTTTTACATTTTTCATAATGTTATCCTTTATTCCCTCCCAGAACCATCATAGTGTCTTAAATTTGCCTATCAACGCTCCTGCGAGATGGAAGCTGTGCGGTCCATGTGAAGCAGTACAGTCACTAACCCCTTCCACAAGCAAAGAAAATTCTCATTCATTCTTATGGAAAGGAAATCAATCATTGATATGTATCATAGACATCCTACCTACTTCTACAATGGGTATGTTACATTCAGATCTACAAGACATTAGTGCACAGACAGAGGCAGAGATCATTCTTAGCTGCTGTATGGGCCTGCAAGAGTTGGGTTGGGTAAGCTGAATGTATTAAGGGGGCAAGAGCAGGGGCTGGTGGATTTTTGTATAATGCTGACCTTGCCCTAACAAGCAACCAGTCAAATTATTATATCTGTAGTTTGAAATCTGCTGCCTCTGATTCCTAGTCTCAGGAGATTTGAATTGAGACTTGGTGAAATGACTGTGATGTTCACTGTTCTTGCTAGATGCTGTGACATGAGAAATCAAAGCCTTGCATCTACCAATATGGCCACCTCCACATGGACATACAGTGCAAAACAAGACATTGTAAGTCAGTAATGAGGAAAGATCAACTGCTGGAAGACCTTAGGCCTTTCCCCTCTGCCTGCCTATTTTTAGGGACAGTTTCCAGAGTTCAGTTCCTCACTTACATTTCTAGATGTTCACTATCATTAAGTGTCCTTGCACACAGGTGGCTGAGTCCATTCAAGATAAATGTGGTTGTCTATTCCTGCCCATGGGCTGCTGAGATGGGGGGCTGTACCATGCTAATATAGCCACTGGTGTGCATCAGGACCTAAGCTGTCCAGATGGAGGAAAGACGGCAGTATTTATGTTTAATGAGCTCAGCGCGTCATGTGCAAGGACTCATACATAGCAAATTTTCAATTTTTGAGTTCAGTTCCACTAATGTACTACCACATAGTCTAATTTAGAGATAACTAATAGATCAGCACTACGCAGTCTATTATCCAGCCTGCAGATAAAGCTCTAGTCTTATTTTACATATTCAACTGTTCATGCTAAATGACTCTGGAAAGAGCCATTGCAGCAGCGACTCTGCCCCTATTAGAAGTTTAGTCTAAGGGCCCAATCAGACTAAGGAGGCTACAAAGCAAGCTCTACGTGGTGTACTGCCTCTGTAAGTAGCTTATAGTGCTCTGGAAACCCTATGTTTCGAATGAAGATTGTATATAGAAAAATAAAAATTGCAAATATAAAATAACTACGGTATTTTAAAACAAACTTTAAAAAATGTAGTAATTTAATTTTAAACTATTTAACAGATACATACTATAAAATAAAGGGCAATCAGCGCAAACTATACCTGTAATAATGATGCAAGCTGAACACTAAAGGATAACACCAACCTCAATAGCAATCAAAAAACAAAATAAGTGCAGCGCAAAAAGAGAACTAAAAATTGAAAATGGAAAGTCCAATCATTATGTAAATCCAATCAAAAGTTCATAGATTCCAATCAGAAATCCGCTTCTTCTGGGTGCACACACATTAATCACTATCCAAGCGATATGGTACATCAATGAATAAGATTGCGCTTACCAGATCAGGTGGACCCCTTAATTACAGGGGGTCATAGAAGGCATGAATAAACCAATGGCACACTGCTGGGCTAGCTGTCATCTGCAGATCCAGTGGATCCCTTAATTACCGGGGGTCCCATAAAGTATAGATGAAACACTGACACACTGCTGGGCTAGCTGTCATCTGCTAAGGTACACTCATCCGATGTACCATATCGCTTGGATAGTGATTAATGTGTGTGCACACAGAAGAAGCGGATTTCTGATTGGAATCTATGAACTTTTGATTGGATTTACATAATGATTGGACTTTCCATTTTCTATTTTTAGTTTTCTTTTTGCGCTGCACTTATTTTGTTTTTTGAACAGATACATACTGTCATGGCTTGTAACAAGATCATAGTGAAATCCAAGCTCCACTGTGGGGTTGTACAATAAACCCCCTTGTAAGACTACACACAAATAGCCAGGGCGCTGGATCAATAAAAATGTCAAAGTTTATTAAAACATCATTGGAAGACTTACATAACAGTCTCTGGGAAGCACTTCAGAGGTGAAAATTGTGAAGCTGTAAATAGCAGACACACACCAAGGACCACTGAGCTGGATGGCGGTATGCCACACCGCTGTGGATCAAGAAGCTGGCAGCATGTGCACTGAGCCCTCTGCCCTGCTCGGTGAGACCAATGCTGCAAACTAGGAGGGCTGAGTATCACTGGAGTTGGACTCAAAGGGACTCAGAACAGCAAGTGTGAGATGTAGGACCGATGGGCCAGGAGATGGAATGCCAGACCTCCAGGGGTGCAGACCACTATCAGCGTGTGAGGCTTCCCTCTGGACTGTTGGAAGAGACCAAAGTCAGTGGATTGAGTGGGCTGACAAACTTGTTTCAGGGACCTAAACCTTTGTCAATGTCATGCCACCCTTATAAGTCTATATTATGGCAAATACATGAGTGGAATGCAGGAGATTCTTTTTTAGAATGGTCATAAACCTGCACACCAGTGGCTATACAACCCCTGGCAAAAATTATGGAATCACCAGTCCCTGAGGATGTTCCTTCAGTTGTTTATTGTTGTAGAAAAAAAAGCAGATTACAGACATGGCCAAAAACTAAAGGCATTTAAAATGGCAACTTTCTGGCTTTAAGAAACACTAAAAGAAATCAAGAAAAATAATTGTGGTGGCCAGTAACAGTTAGATTTATAGAACAAGCACAGGGAATAAATTATGGAATCGCTCAATTCTCAGGAAAAAATTATGGAATCACCCTGTAAATTTTCATTACAAACACTAACACCTGCATCAGATTAAATCTGCTTGTTAGTATGTAGGTAAAAAGGAGTGATCACACCTTGGAGAGCTGTTGCAACAAGTGGACTGACATGAAGCATGGCTCCAACATCAGAGATGTCAATTGAAAAGGAGAGGATTATCAAACTCCTTAAAGAGGGTAAATCATCACGCAGTGTTGCACAAGATGTTGGTTGTTCACAGTCGGCTGTGTCTAAAACATGGACCAAATACAAACAACATGGGAAGGTGGTTAAAGGCAAGCATACTGGTAGACCAAGGAAGACATCAAAGCGTCAAGACAGAAAACTTAAAGCAATATGCCTTGAAAACAGAAAATGTACAACAAAACAAATGAGGAACAAATGGGAGGAAACTGGAGTCAACATCTGTGACCGAACTGTAAGAAACCGCCTAAAGGAAATTGGATTTACATACAGAAAAGCTAAAAGAAAGCCATCTCTAACACCTAAACACAAAAAAACAAGGTTACAATGGGCTAAGGAAAGGCAATTGTGGACTGTGGATGATTGGATGAAAGTCATATTCAGTGATGAATCTCAAATCTGCATTGGGCAAGGTGATGATGCTGGAACTTTTGTTTGGTGCCGTTCCAATGAGATTTATGCAGACGACTGTCTGAAGAAAACATGCAAATTTCCACAGTCAATTATGATATGGGGCTGCATGTCAGGTAAAGCACTGGGGAGATGGCTGTCATTAAATCTTCAATAAATGCACAGGTTTACATTGAAATTTTGGACACTTTTCTTATCCCATCTATTGAAAGGATGTTTGGGGATGATGAAATCATTTATCAAGATGATAATGCATCTTGCCATAGAGCAAAAACTGTGAAAAAATTCCTTGAAGAAAGACACATAAGGTCAATGTCATGGCCTGCAAACAGTCCGGATCTCAATCCAATTGAAAATCTGTGGTGGAAGTTAAAGAAAATGGTCCATGACAAGGCTCCAACCTGCAAAGATGATTGGCAATAGCAATCAGAGAAGGCTGGAGCCAGATTGATGAAGAGTACTGTTTATCACTCATTAAGTCAATGCCTGAGAGACTGCAAACAGTTATAAAAGCCAGAGGTGGTGCAACAAAGTACTAGTGATGTGTTGGAGTGTTATTTTGTTTGTTTTTCATGATTCCATAATTTTTTCCTCAGAGTTGAGTGATTCCATAATTTATTCCCTGTGCTTGTTCTATAAATCTAACTGTCAGTGCCGGTTCACACAGGGGCGGCACGACTTGCAGGTCGCCTCAGCGAGGCGACCTGCAAACGACTTCTGAGGCGACTTGCAAAACGACTTCTGTATAGAAGTCTATGCAAGTCGCCCCAAGTCGCCCCCAAAGTAGTACAGGAACCTTTTTCTAAGTCGGAGCGACTTGCGTCGCTCCTATTAGAACGGTTCCGTAGCACAGAACGGGAGGCGACTTGTCAGGCGACTAGGTCGCCTGACAAGTCGCCCCTATGTGAACCGAGCCTTACTGGCCACCACAATTATTTTTCTTGATTTCTTTTAGTGTTTCTTAAAGCCAGAAAGTTGCCATTTGAAATGCCTTTAGTTTTTGGCCATGTCTGTGATCTGCTTTTTTTCTACAACAATAAACAACTGAAGGAACATCCTCAGGGACTGGTGATTCCATAATTTTTGCCAGGGGTTGTATTAGCTGTATCCTGCACACAAAATCCATACAACCTCTAACAAACAAAAAAGGATCTCTAAGTAAACAGTCATACAGCTTATCTTGGGCTAGGATGACAATGCTCACACACCCTACAGGTTCAGGAAAACAGATTCTGAATAGGATTACAGGACACTGCCTTGTTCTTCTTCTCCATAATATAGAGGGCCAAGTTCTCTATTCTTCAAAGATAGTTGAAAACAAATTATATTAATAACAGTTAGGACAGACAAAGAACACATGAAATTATCAGCTGACAATATTTCTGGCAAGATCAACAGGTAGTATTTTGCACTTATATCAACACGCTTCAATGGTATATTTAACAGACCAGTAGGGTGAGTATAAGATAAGGTCATTAGGGTTTGCATACCCTGTTAAGCAGTAGTGCAGTGGTGTGTCATCCATGTGTGCAATGTATGTGGTGCACACGGCCCTGAGGGGGGTGGGAGCCCACTATGTTCTAACAGAAAGAGACAGCAGGAGTCAGTTCATACCACTGATGGTTAGCCAAAGGCCCCCACCTCCCAAAAAAAGTACAAAATATTAAAAATAACATTGTACACATGGAGCACACCTCTGTGTACACCCCTGTGCATCCCCTTGCAGGTAGTCCCATTAATGTCAATTGGTAAGCAGCAGTGTTGCCAACCTACCAGATTGAAATTTACTGAAGATGGCGGCATAGGACTGAAGCTCCGCACAGCACCGGCCATACAGAGACGATAGAGGCGGGTAACGGCTACCTGGAGTTCCCTGAATAATGGGAAAAGGTAGCGGAGACCCTGGGGCACCATTCTATGCTAGATAGGTTATAAAAAAAAGCCCTAAAACCTTTTTTTGAGCCCTCTGAAAAACAGGACTTTTTCAGAATGGAGACCATACCTCAGATAAGAGCTCAGACAGCAGCTGAAATCTCCTCATAAGGCAGGCAAATTGTTAACCCTGCGACACTCTCCTATGCTCCACAGTTACCGAGCTTAGTTCCCTCTTTTGCCATGCCATCTCCTGAAACCACAGTAACCTTAATAGAACGCTCTGTGGGACTAATGGGAATGTCTTCACTGGATGTTAACCCCATTCACCCTGACTCTATAATGGTACAAACAGTGCAGGCTCCTGAGGTAACCTTTAATGTGACTGATTTATTTGCTAGAATCTCTGAATTGCTGGATAAACGCCTAACCCAAAATGCTGACAGGATTACAGGGGAATTAAGGGCAGATTTTCCAGAACCTGGGAAATAGGATTGGACATATAGAACACAAGCTAGATGTCACTATTTCCAGGGCAACTCAGAATACAGATCATTTGCAGTTTATGCAAGAACAGCTTGACACTGCTCAGGCTCGGATCGATGACCTTGAGAATCAATCGAGGAGAGATCATTTTCGGGTCAGAGGATTACCAGAAACAATTGCTGATGTACAAGTAGCGGTTCAAGATATTATCAAATCCTTGATCCCTTCGCTCATAAAATGGAACTAGATATGGCACACAGATCCCTTGGCCCTCTGAGGAAGGATGGATCCCCAAGAGACATTGTAGTAAAACCGCATTTTTATTCTATCAAGGAAGAAGTGATGAAGAGATCTCGTCAACAGGAACAGATTCAGTATCAAGGGTCAGTCATCCAAATATTTGCCGACATTTCGCCTTACACCATCCAAAAGACGATCATTGAAACCCCTCTTGGCAGCACTCACCAGGAAAGACATAAAATTCCGTTCCATTTGCCCTGAAATTTACTTACAAAGGTAGACAACATGCATTTCATAGCTTTCCAGAGGGTGAACGTCTGCTGCTGGACCTGAAGCTCATTACACATGAATCTGACATGGAAACAGCACCCACACAACAGGGTTCAGCTAAACACCAATCCCCTACAAGTGCACCTCCCTCACATTGGGGTAAAGCTAAATACAGGAGAATCAAGGATAACCTCCCACCCTGATGAGGGGACTCATAACTCTTCTGTGTGAAATTTTCAACTACTTTTTTTTTCCTTGCCATGTTCCTCAGGCGAAAATTTTTTTTGTTTGTTCACAAATATCAAACCTAGACTGACTTGGTTCTTACTAAATGAGACTATTGCAGGAATATAGTTCAGTGGTCTCTGCATAGTTTATCTGAGTCAAAGACTTTACCACTTATACTGAAATCTAGTCAGTTTGGACTCATCGTTTTGTTTTTTGTTTTTTGTTTTTCCAATTTTTCCCCTAGCTAGATAGTTTGGATTGCTATCTCAAAAGGGGGGTCTTATTAGCTGGTCCTGTACTTTGAATATTTTATACTTTTTTCATATGCTGTCACTTGCCAGTGCTGATGCATTGTGCCTGCGCCTACTACTCAAACCAGTTGTTTGCTGCTTTGTGTGGTAGTGTTCTAGCCCTTTTTATGGGCTGTTTAAATATTTTTGTTTTGAATAACGGGAGGGAGTCTTACACCTCCCCACATTCAGGGCCTGGTTATGGCCTTTCGGTACTTTATATATCCATGATGTCTCTCTATGTCTGTTCTTTTTTTTTTTCTTTTTTTTTAACCTCTTTTCTCTTCTAGCCTGTCTGCCGATGGGATATCCTTATGAAGTGTGTTTAGAAGTGTTACTCCCAATAATAGTAAGTTATATACTTTCATTTCTTACTATGCTCCTAATAAAGGACAAACACAGTTCTTCAGACAATTGTTTAAGACCCTTGGCCCACTTATGGAAGGTGTAATAATTATGGGAGGTGATTCTAATACAGCCTTTGATACTGGTCTGGATAAATCTAATCCACTTAACCACTTCAGCCCTGGAAGGATTTACCCCCTTCCTGACCAGAGCACTTTTTACAATTTGGCACTGCGTCGCTTTAACTGCTAATTGCGTGGTCATGCAATGCTGTACCCAAACGAAATTTGCGTCCTTTTTTTCCCACAAATAGAGCTTTCTTTTGATGGTATTTGATCACCTCTGCGTTTTTTATTTTTTGCGCTATAAACGGAAAAAGACAGAAAATTTTGAAAAAAAATGATATTTTCTACTTTTTGTTATAAAAAATCCAATAAACTCAATTTTAGTCATACATTTAGGCCAAAATGTATTTGGCCACATGTTTTTGGTAAAAAAAATGTCAATAAGCGTATATTTATTGGTTTGCGCGAAAGTTATAGCGTCTACAAACTAGGGTACATTTTCTGGAATTTACACAGCTTTTAGTTTATGACTGCCTATGTCATTTCTTGAGGTGCTAAAATGGCAGGGCAGTACAATGTCCCAAGTGATTGAATAATGACAAAAAAAAAAAAAATTACAAAAAGTTGTCACTAAATGATATATTGCTCACACAGGCCATGGGCATATGTGGAATTGCACCCCAAAATACATTCAGCTGCTTCTCCTGAGTACGGGGATACCACATGTGTGAGACTTTGGGAGCCTAGCCGCGTACGGGGCCCCCGAAAACCAATCACTGCCTTCAGGTTTTCTAAGGGCGTAAATTTTTGATTTCACTCCTCACTACCCGTCACATTTTTGAAGCCCCTAAAATGCTCAGATGGCACAACCCCCCCAAATGACCCCATTTTGGAAAGTAGACACCCCAAGCTATTTGCTGAGAGGCATGTTGAGTCCATGGAATATTTTATATTTTGACACAAGTTGCGGGAATGTGACAAATTTTTTGGGTTTTTTTGCACAAAGTTGTCACTAAATGATATATTGCTCACACAGGCCATGGGCATATGTGGAATTGCCCCCCAAAATACATTTAGCTGCTTCTCCTGAGTATGGGGATGCCACATGTGTGGGACTTTTTGGGAGCCTAGCTGCGTACGGTGCCCCGAAAACCAATCACCGCCTTCAGGATTTCTAAGGGTGTAAATTTTTGATTTCACTCTTAACTGCCTATCACAGTTTCGGAGGCCATGGAATGCCCAGGTGGCACAACCCCCCCCCCCCAAATGACCCCATTTTGGAAAGTAGACACCCCAAGCTATTTGCTGAGAGGCATGGGGAGTATTTTGCAGCTCTCATTTGTTTTTGAAAATGAAGAAAGACAAGAAAAAAAATTTTTTTTTTTCTTTTTTAAATTTTTAAAACTTTGTGACAAAAAGTGAGGTCTGCAAAATACTCGCTATACCTCTCAGCAAATGGCTTGGGGTGTCTACTTTCCAAAATAGGGTCATTTGGGGGGTTTTGTGCCACCCGGGCATTCCATGGCCTCCGAAACTGTGATAGGCAGTGAAGAGTGAAATCAAAAATTTACGCCCATAGAAAGCCTGAAGGTGGTGCTTGGTTTTCGGGGTCCCGTACGCGGCTAGGCTCCCAAAAAGTTTCACACATGTGGTATCCCCGTACTCAGGAGAAGCAACAGAATGTATTTTGGGGTGTAATTTCACATATTCCCATGGCATGTTTGAGCAATATATCATTTAGTGACAACTTTGTGCAAAAAAAAAAATTGTCTTTTTCCCACAACTTGTGTCACAATATAAAATATTCCATAGACTCGACATGCCTCTCAGCAAATAGCTTGGGGTGTCTACTTTCCAAAATGGGGTCATTTGGGGGGGGTTTGAACTGTCCTGGCAATTTATGCACAACATTTAGAAGCTTATGTCACACATCACCCACTCTTATAACCACTTGAAGACAAAGCCCTTTCTGACACTTTTTGTTTACATGAAAAAAAATTTTTTTTCTGCAAGAAAATTACTTTGAACCCGCAAACATTATATATTTTTTTTAAAGCAAATGCCCTACAGATTAAAATGGTGGGTGTTTCATTTTTTTTTCCACACAGTATTTGTGCAGCGATTTTTCAAACGCATTTTTTGGGGAAAAAACACACTTTTTTAAATTTTAATGCACTAAAACACATTATATATTGCCCAAATGTTTGATGAAATAAAAAAGATGATCTTAGGCCGAGTACATGGATACCAAACATGACATGCTTTAAAATTGCGCACAAACGTGCAGTTGCAACAAAATAAATACATTTTTAAAAGCCTTTAAAAGCCTTTACAGGTTACCACTTTAGATTTACAGAGGAGGTCTACTGCTAAAATTACTGCCCTCGATCTGACCTTCGTGGTGATACCTCACATGCATGGTGCAATTGCTGTTTACATTTGACGCCAGACTGACGCTTGCGTTCGCCTTAGCGCGAGAGCAGGGGGAGACAGGGGTGCTTTTTTTTTTTCTTTATTATTTTTTTTGCTTTTTAATCTTATTTTTAAACTGTTCCTTTCATTTTTTTTTTTTTTTTTTAATCATTTTTATTGTTCTCTCAGGGAATGTAAATAGGTAGTGACAGGTACTCTTTTTTGAAAAAATTAGGGTCTATTAGACCCTAGATCTCTCCTCTGCCCTCAAAGCATCTGACCACACCAAGATCGGTGTGATAAAATGCTTTCCCAATTTCCCAATGGCGCTGTTTACATCCGACGAAATCTAAGTCATGAAATGCTCGTAGCTTCCGGTTTCTTAGGCCATGGAGATGTTTGGAGCCACTCTGGTCTCTGATCAGCTCTATGATCAGCTGGCTGAATCACTGGCTGCATTATCAGGTTCCCTGTTGAGACAGGAGAGCCAGAGAAATACATGGAAGACGGTGGGGGGGGGGCATTCCCTCCCACTGCTTGTAAAAGCAGTCTAGAGGCTATTTAGACGCTAGGATTGCTTTTACATGAAAGCCGACCGCTGGCTGAAAAGAATGATACCAAGATGATACCTAAACCTGCAGGCATCATTCTGGTATAACCACTCAAAGTCGTGAATGGCGTACCTGAAGACAAAAAAATGGTTAACAATAAAACACAGTAAACGGTAAAGTATAAAAAATTGCATACCTGAAAAGCAAACATGGTAAAACATAATAACAATAAAACATTGCAGAATAGAATACAGTAAAAAAGAGCAGAACAATAGAGAGAAAATAGCGAGAGAGAGAACAATGAAACGACAACTATTTTTTTTTATTTTATACATTTTTTTGTGTTTTTTTACACTTTTTTTTTGTAACTGTAACTTTTATAACTGTAACCGGTTCCAGGTTTGGGTCTCTCAAAATGCGATGGCATCTTGGGAGACCCTGTGAAAGTGTGCCTAGTCTGTGCAATGCTGTACCCTACGCTAATACTCAACTAGTGTATGGTAGTGTTCAAATCATTCACCAAGGCAAAGACCAGGATTGTCAGGACAGGAGGGACAATAATAGCGGGTGTCACGCCTATATCCGTACTTGCTGCAGACACGACATCTTTTTTAGGGGGGTTCGTTGGGTAGGGGTACTCGGGAGGACATAAAAATGGCTCTCATGCAGCTGACTGCATTTGGTTGGGGATGTGAATGGGGGAAGTACGGGTGCTGCAGAAGCGGTGGGTTCCCAATTAGGATTGGCGAATGCAGCAGGAAGGGCACTATGGGCACGATGGGCCTGTTTGTCTTCTTCTTGGTGGCAGCGGGACACTACTTGTGCTTGAACTGCACTTATGGGACTCGCCATGTCACCAAGTGTTACTGCAGTGCTGGTTTGACTATGACCGGGGTGTACTAGGCCGCTGGTGCTTGCCAGTTCACCAAAACGCTACCAAAAAAACTGTTAGCAATCGCAGGGATCACTCTGCGGACGCTGCAGTTATGTGTTTAGTGTTTTGTAAGTGACAGTGATCGATCGATACTGCACTTGGGTGGGCTGGGCCGGGCGGAGGGGCAAAACGCAGGTGCTAGCAGGTATCTGGGCTGATCCCGCTAACACTGCGTTTTTGGGAACCCTAAACTGCTGGGGACGCTAGTATAGATCTGATCAGATCAGATATTGATCCGTTCAGATACTATACCACTAAGGGAGGTGTACGGTGCGTGCGTGGGTGTTAGCGGTACTGGCGCTAACCTGACGCTGCTTGGGGCTGCTGCTTGCCAGTTCACCAAAATGCTACCAAAAAAACTGTTAGCGATCGCAGGGATCACGCCTGACTCTGCGAACGCTGCAGTTATGTGTGTTTAGTGTTTTGTAAGTGACAGTGATCGGTCGATACTGCACTTGGGTGGACTGGGCTGGGCCGGGCGGAGGGGCAAAACGCAGGTGCTAGCAGGTATCTGGGCTGATCCCACTAACACTGCATTTTTGGGAACCCTAAACTGCTGGGGACGCTAGTATAGATCTGATCGGATCAGATATTGATCCGTTCAGATACTATACCACTAAGGGAGGCGTATGCTGCGTGTGTGGGTGTTAGCAGTACTGGCGCTAAGCTGACGCTGCTTGGGGCGACGCATATCACCAGTGGGCGACCAGGGGGCTAAACCTTTATTCGGTAATAAGCGGCGGGTGCCCTGACATTATAAAAAATAAACTAACTAACCAGCGTCACCCGTAACAGTTATACGGTGATCACTGGTGAAAGGGTTAACTAGGGGGCAATCAAGGGGTTAAAACCTTTATTAGATAGTATATGGGGGTCCCTGACGCTATAAAACGCTGACGGCGAACCTATATATTTACCTCCCTAACTAGCGTCACCAATGGCACTAATACAGCGATCAGAAAAATGATCGCTTAGTGACACTGGCGACGGGGGGGTGATCAAGGGGTTAAAACTTTATTAGGGGGGGTTAGGGGGGTACCCTAGACCTAAAGGGGGCTAATACTAACTGCCCTACCACACTAACTGTCACAAACTGACACCAGTGCAGTAATCAGAAAAAAAAAAAACTGCTTGGTGTCAGTGTGACCGGGGGTGGGGGGGTGGGGGATGATTGGGGGTGATCGGGGGTGTAATGTGTGCCTAGCATGTTCTACCGTGTGTGTGTTGTGTTTTACACTCACATTGATATCTTCTCTCCATGGCACCGGAATGGAAAATACCGAGCCGAGGAGAGATGACATCACTTCCCCTGCTGCTGTTTACTATACAGCAGCAGAGGAATGATCTCATTGGCCGGGAGTGATCGCAAGGGGGGCGGCCACGAATGGATGGCCTCCCCCTCACCTCCGATCGCCGGGGGAGAAATGCCGACTGCCTCGGGCACTGGGGGGGGTCCAATCAGACCCCCCGCCCGCGGGAGGAAGATCACGTATTCTGCCTGCCTGTGCCATTCTGCCGATGTATATCGTCGTGAGGCGGTCGGCAAGTGGTTAAAGCACAATCAGTTAGACCCATTAGAGCTAGTTTACAAATAGCGCAAATGATTTTTCAACCTGGTTTAACTGACATTTGGAGGGAACTAAATCCAAACGTACGAGATTTTACTCACTTCTTCACACCAGTCTTATTCACGTATAGATCACATCCTTGTCTCTATACATCATATTCAATTGGCCATTACATCCTCTATCTTAGACGTAGCTTGGTCAGACCATTCCATGGTTCTATTAACAGTAAGAAGAGATAATTATGGACAACAGGCTTTTCATTGGACTCTTAATCAATCTATTTTGAAGGACCCCATTTTAGTGTCTGAAATACAGGAGGCTCTGTGGGAATACTTTTGCCTTAATGATGTGGGTGATGTTTCTGCAGAAACTCTATGGGCGGCTCACAAGGTGACCATTAGAGGCAAACTAATACAAATTTCAGCGAGACGAAAGAGAGAGGATGTCAGAAATAGAGAGATTGGAGAGTGATTTTATTAATTTAAGTAAACAACATAAAAGAGATCCCTCCAATGTCCCTATTTCCAAGCTAGATGCTGCTCGGATGGCCCTAAATTTGGCTCTCACAACAAAGGAGGATAAATATATCAGATGATCTGGGGCCAAGTTTTACCAGACTAAAGACAAAATAGGAACCATGCTAGCACATAAATTGTCACCCAGGCTTCGTTCACACGCTCTTCCTAAAATCAAACAGGCGGATGGTACCTTTACCCTAAATTCACAGCGCATAATGAAGACATTCCAGGACTTTTATGCTGAGTTATATAAGGCAGAGATAAATTCTAACCCCACTAAAATAGACAAGGTCCTAGACAACTTACATCTTCCAACATTGACGACTACTCATAAAGCAGAAATGGATGCTCCCATATCCATTGAGAAGGTGTCAGAAGTTATAAAAGCCTTAAAGGGTGGTACAGCTCCAGGGCCTGATGGCTTCTCTTCCCCTTATTATAAAACTTTTTCTGATCTTCTAACCCCCTACCTCACTAGATTCTTCAACTCCATGACTAAGGGCACTCGGATAGGTAATCAACTCAATATGGCATATATCTGTAATCCCAAAACCAGATAAAGACACCAGCCAAACAGAGAACTATAGACCTATCTCTCTAATTAATAATGACCTTAAAATATTGACCAAAATATTAGCTAACCGATTGGCATCATTTATAGGACTACAGTATATATCGATAAAGATCAGGTGGGGCTTATCCCTGGTAGACAGGGTCCTGATCAAGTGCAAAGGGCGGTTGATCTTATATCAATAATGCAATCAGAATGGGAGGGAGGTCATAAACAAGAAGGAATGCTATTATCGTTAGACCTTCAGAAGGCCTTCGATTCAATTTCATGGACTCTTTGCAGTCCTTAGAAGATGGGAATTTGGTCCAAAAATTTTAGGAATCCTGGAAGCCTTATATTCAACACCAGTAGCCAGAGTCAGACTTCATGGACTCTTCTCTGACCAAATTAAGATTGGCAGGGGCACGCATCAGGGCTGCCCCCTCTCGCCCCTGATAGTCGCTATAATGATTGAATCCTTGGCGATAGCCATTTGTATTAATCCAAATATCAGGGGGATTTAGTGTGGCCAAAATAATCATAAATGCACACTGTTCGCTGCTGATCTGCTATTTTTATCTTCCCCAAATTCCTCCTTACCCTAGATATGTTCATTGCTCAATGAATTTGTGTCAATTTCAGGACTAAGAGTGAATATGTCTAAATCTCAGGCTCTCAATGTGTCCCTCCCAAGCTCTATGGTCTCCCAATTACAGGAAACATATGAATTTAGCTGGAGTAATTAATCAATTAAATATTTGGGACTTAATATAACTTCCAAGATTGAAAATCTGTACCAAGCCAATTGCCCCCCAATGTAAAAAAAAAACCCAAACTTGAAGCTGATCTCAAGAATTGGGAGTCACACAATATTGCCTGGATTGGTATAATTAATTCGATCAAGATGACCTTATTGCCTAGACTTTTGTATTTGTTTCGATCCCTTCCTATCCCGATTAGAAGGGACCATCTAAAAACATTTCAAGGTAAACTTAATAAATTGATATGCTACAAGAAAGGTTCACGTCTATCAAACCGTAACTTATTTAATCTCCCTAAGCAAGGTGGATTGGGTCTTCCAAACCTCCTATGGTGCTATCAAGCAGCCCGATTAGCACAATTGTCCCTTATATACCTTAAAACTGAGCGACCAGATTGGATATTAATAGAAAGCCAAGCAGCTCCTACATTCTCCATGGAATATTTACTATGGTTTCCTCCAGGAACAGGCCTCCAATCCTGTCACCAACCCTTTCACAACCCCTTACTTTGTGGGATTCCCTTAGGAAGCTTCCTTCCCTGGTTTTGGAAATACAACCATTAGCTCATCTGTTCCAAAATCCTCTATTCCAACATGGCATGGATGTTGAGGCCTTCAAGTGGTGGAGGGACAAGGAGGTGTACCGCATTGGTCAATTTTTTTCTTGCACAGGCCCACTACCCCTTAAACATTTTATACATTAACTAGATCTTCCCTCTACAGAAAAGTCTAGATTTTACCAGATCTCAAGCTTTGTTCACTCTTTATGGAAAACTAAACCTAATCCTCCAAGATTTACAGCATATGAAGGTTGGTGTGCACAAGCCATGGAGCGGAAGGGGGGGATTTCTGTGATCTATGCTTCACTTGCTTCTAATTCCGTAAAATTACCATACATGTTGGCCTGGGAGAAAGACCTTCAGACTGAATGGGATCTGGAAGACTGGTATGAGAACTATTCCCGCTCGATTGAAGGTTTATACAATACTTCACTCATCGAAGCTAATGTTAAAATATTCACGAGATGGTACTTGGTTCCCACAAGATTGACACAAGATTGACAGCAATGTTCCCTTCCACTTCACCTTTATGCTTTAGAGGCTGTCAGGGAATATGATTCACAGATGGTGGGAATGTCCCAGAATCCGAGGATTTTGGAATAGGGTCTTCCACATCATACGAAATGTTACAGGTTGTGCTATTTCTCAAACACCAGCAATTGCTTTGCTGAATGGATTCTTGCTGCATGTCCCTAAAATCACCCATAAATTGATTCTGTTTATATTGACAGGAGCCAAATTGACTATTGCCAAAGCATGGAAGAAGTCTTCGGTTTCTCTATTGTCCATGAAAAGAAAGATTTCATTGATAATGGAACACGAAAAAATGATCAGTTCCTTATTGGACAAGACCACACAATTTGAAGCCACTTGGGAACCCTGGGCTCGGTTTATGGGAATTTCTCTGATACCGGACATAGGTAGCAACACGAATCGTTGATTTTTGAGTTTCACATCAGACAAACAGGCATTCTATACTCTTTTTCTGTACTATTCCTTTATCTTTTATTCTTCTCCCCTAGTCTTTTCCCTTTAAAATATCTTATTTTTCTGTTTTAGGAACAGTATAATTTTTTCTTAAAGTTACATAGAAATTCTCAGGTTTATATACTAATTTTTCATACTAGGGTCAGGATGTTTGACTTTGATCTAGTATAATGGGAACATTATATAGTACCCCTGTTAAATTCTGTAATAATCTTTGAACTGGATATCACAGCCTGTCAATAATATCTCCTCTCTTCTCTCAAATAGAAGTTTATAAGAGAAAAAATGGATAATGAGAGGGAGAATCCTCACCCCTCCTTGGACACAGTGTGATCCCTTTTGGGGTGTCGAAGGGGGAGTGAGGCTTTAACATATCTTAAAATAGGCAGGTGTACAATTTGAAATTGAATAGATATAGTCAAAGTCAAGAGTTTACATTATATTATTTTCTATTTTATTTCTCTATATTGTTAGTTCTGTTCACCACAGTAATAAGATAACCAATAGACTGTGATCACATATTTTGAATTTGCTGTGAATTATATTGTAATGATTTTTTCATGATGATTATACTGTAAACATTTTTCAATGATGATAATAAAAACTTAAAAGAAAAAGAAAACAAAAAAGGAAATTTACTGACATGACATCTAAAATTTACGTGCTAAACCAAAATAATTGAGGTGCAAAAAAATGTATAGAATCTAAGTGGTAAATAATGCAGGGCTAACCAAACAAATCCATAAGTTGAAAGAGTGGTGGGGAAAAATGATACAACAAATCAGATGTACAAAGTGTCCAATAAATGTACAATAAATGTACAAAAACTCAATAAAAAAGAGTGACCAGACACCTGGGAGCATGGAAAATGTGGAAACATAAACAGGTGTATGGTTTATAGTCTAACCAAGGCTGATCTTCTAGTGAAGAGTGGTGAAGAACCAAACACTGTTTGATATGGAGGACATCAAAAATATTGCATCATCAACAATAGAGAAGTGCGTGTGCCCTTACCGGAACAGGTGGACTCCTATGTCAGCAACATGGAGTCATACAGACATGGTGCCACAAATGTCCAAAGTGTGGAGCTCAACAGGGTTCAGGACCTCCAGGGTGGAATGCAGAAAAGTGACGGAAAACCTCCAAATGGACCTTCAATCCTTAGGTGCATCAAACTGGATCTGGATGATTGGATCAACAGGACTCTGGAGCCACTTTCAGCAAAGCATTATGTGGAGAAAGAAAATGCTTCCACATGGTGTAAATCAAAAAGATGGTATTTTATTTCTAAAAACCATCATACAAGTATAAAAGTGATCACGAAAATAAAAGCTGGGCAATGTGGAGAGCAATAAGCCAAAAAAAGCCTACACGTTTCGACCAATGGGTCTTCGACAGGGGCATATATCAGCTCCCCCACATTGCTGAAATATTTATAGACTACACAGGGATCCAACAATTCAAAAAAAGCCAATCAATGTCCAGATCCAAAGATGGTCACTTTTGAGTGTAAGGTGACCAGCTGATCGCTGAGTTCCAGACCTCATTCTGGAACCCAATGGAAAGAGGATACTGCTGTTCACATGCACCGCTAAGCCAACCAGAAAGTGACCCAGAAATGTGTATAGAACCACCCAGTGGTCACATGGTAGAACTCCGGGCAATCATTGGATGTAAAAGCCTGGGAAGAAAAGGATCGTTCAACCATGTGACCAGCTCGAACACTGAGCACATGACCCGGGAGGTAAGTCACATGACCGGGACCAACAAAGCCTAGAAGTGAGCAAGTAAGAAACAAAATGGACTCAAGGGAGATCCATCATGAAGAGAACATAAAAATAGATGTGTATATACTAATGGATCTAACTGGATAGTTCCAACGGCCGTAACTAGAAGCTGGCCGCGGGAAAAGACTAAAATGGAGAGAGGACTTGCGGGTCACGAGGCCAATCCCGGAAATGGATGGCTCCGCAAGCGGAAGTGAAAGAACATCTGACCAGAAGTGTTCTGATCGACCTGATCACATGTCCAAACATAGATCACATGACAGGCCGACCAGGACGTAAATAATGACATGACAGAGGGATACAAAAGACCCACAGCCTCAATATTGAACCATGACGCCGATGGACCACAGATGCATATAGTAAACGGAACACAATGCAAGGATAATATGGTAGGGGTGATAATAGAAATGTAAAAATAAAAATATGATACAATACATAATATATTAACCAGACATCAGCATGTAGGCAATACATAGGTATGAAAAAAATTAAAAATGTTCATAAAAGAAAAATACAAAAATACTAAAAAGATATGAAAGGACAAAGAAAAATTCCAGAAAGAATTAAACTTAGGATTGATTGATAAATGAGTTGATATCCCACTCCACGTTCAAGCCAAATGGTGAGTAGGATCTGAGCTCATATATCCAGTATGTCTCGAGGCGGGAGATCCTGCGTAAACGAGACTCCCCCCTCCAGTGGAGGACACTTGTCAATGATCTGAAACAGTCCCCTTAGGCTATGTTTAATCTTACCATTTTTTATCCCTGCCACGTGTTCATTCACGCGTGTGGAGAATATCCCGATGGTGCAGCCCACATACTGCTTTTTGCAGGGGCAGGTAAGCAGGTAAACAATGAATTTTGTGGCACAGGTGGTGAAGTGCCTCATAGAATAAATGCGTTCAGTGGTTGTTGAAATAAAAGTGTCTGTTTTGCGTTTCTCTCCAATGTTGTGGACGCACACATTGCACTTTCTGCATGGGTAGTAACCCTTACACTGCTGAAAAAAAAGAGACTGTTTTGGGGGGGTCGATCACATTCCGTGCAATTTGCCCCTATATGTAGTGATCGGGTATAATATTGTGGTGGATAGTGGTATAGTGGGTATGATCATTAATTAGTAAGTACTCTTCCGCAGCAACCCAATTCTTCCAGAGAGATGCACTTTATTGACTTCCAACACAGAACAAAGTCCAAAGTCCACAGATGACAAAAAAATCCGACAGAGGAAATATAATTCAGAGACCCATATTCCTAGGCCTGTGTGTTCCCAGCCATACACACACAAGCCTCACTCAAAACTAAAACTCAGCTTGAATGTCCTCTATGAAATACTAGTCCACTAGGAGGGAGTTTCTGCTAGGTCAACCCAAAATACTCTTTGATCTTATTGTTACCCCCCCTCAAGTCTAATTACCATCAATAAATACTTCTTCTATGGTCCTTTAAACAATGTACCCTTAGATATGTGTAATTAGATTAGATTAACAGATACCACCTGAACACCCTTTGAAATGTTCAAATAGACTTGCATAAGATTAACACATCAAAGAGTCTTCAGCTGTCCCCTTGCTATGTTAAAATTCAGTTGGACAAATCAACCATTGTCATTCTGGCCTGGTCAACATTGACTGCATGTGTACATACACACAACAATGTCCCACATAAATTGGTGAACATATTACAACATATACAACACTATATTGATCGCGCTCCCCTGAATATCACACCAGCCTGTTCCGGAAGAACAGGACCCAACAATCTGTCATTGCGAAGGACTTTCCAATGTTTCCTGAAAATTTCTCTAACCTGCCTAGATTGAGCGGATTGGTTAGTGAAAAATGACCATCTGAATTTGTGATCTGTGACATCCTTAGGCCGTTCCTTAAGAATAGAGCTTCTATCAATCTGAAGAGCTCTATTTATCTCTACATCTAAGTCAGCAATGTTATAACCTTTCTCTATAAACCTTTCTTTAAGGACCTGAGACTGCAGAAGCAAATCCTGGGTTCTCGTACAACTCCGGCGCAGCCTCAGAAACTGGCTACGAGGAACGGATTTGAGCCACTGTGTTTGATGGCAGCTATCAACCGGAATATATCCGTTGCTGTCTGTAGGCTTAAAGTAGGTCTTAAACTCTAGATGTTGGTCAACAACCATAATTTCAAGGTCTAGAAAGTGGATGGAAGTTAGACTGGCCTCATAGCTAAGAATGATACCTCAATCATTAAAGTTAAGTACGGCCATGAAAGCGTCCAGAGATTCCCGGTTGCCCCTCCATAGGAGGAGGATGTCATCGATATACCTAGCCCAGAGAACCAGTTCAGGTCTCTGGGAGGCATAGACGACATCCTCCTCCCACTGGGACATGAAAAGGTTCGCCAAACTTGGGGCGAACTTTGCCCCCATGGCCACCCCTTTTTTTTGTAAATAAAAATTGGTTTTGAAACCAACAATAATTATGCCTTGTGGCAAACATGAGAAGCAGCATAATGAAATTGCGCTGGACCAAAGGAAGAGTGGTCTGTTTAGACAGATAGTTTTCTACTGCGGAGAAGCCCAAAGAGTGGGGTATGCACGTACAGAGTGCGGCGACATCCGCTGTAACCAAAATCCTCCCCCTTTAAAGACAACAGACTCAAGGAGTTTAATGGTATCTCTGGTGTCCTTGAGATAGGAGGGGATGGAACGAACAATAGGTTGGAGATAAAAATCCACATATTCCCAATACGGGAAGTGACCGAGTCAATCCTGCTGACTATGGGTCAGCCAGGGGGATTGACTGGGTCCTTGTGGACCTTGGGGAGATAATAGATGGTGGGAATGCGAGGGACAAGAGGAGCAAGGAAACTACTTTCTTCCTTGCCTAAAATCCCTAGTGCAAAACCCTCATCAATCAATTGGACCAAGGCTTTTTTGTAGTTGACCATTGGGTCCAATGGAATGGGACTGTATGTACTAGAATCATCCAGGATTCTAGTCATCTCCTTCACGTGGTCCGTCTTGTCCAATATAACAATCCCCCCACCCTTATCGGCGGGGTGGTTAATTAAATTTTTTCGTTCACATATCTGTTTTAGTCCCGCTTTGATATTTGGATCAACGCAGAGTTTTTTATTTTGGTTGGGGAGTTTTTCTAAGTCTTGTAAAACAAGACTATGAAATACCTGAATGGATGGTGCTACGGTACCAGGGGGATTAAATAATGAAGGGTTGGATAACCCTGAATGGACACATTCATGGGCTGTAAGGGTAGCATCCATGGGGTAGAATTAACTACCCCAGGTGTAATACTAGGGGGCTGGTAAAGAAGAAACCTCTGAATATTCAATTTACATATAAACTTTTGGACGTCTATGAAATTGGTAAATTTAGACAGGTTTGGGAGGGACAAATTTCAACCCTTTGTCCAGAACTGATTTCTCAGCATCTGTCAAGAGGACAGAACTGAGGTTGAAAATGCCGACACCTTTCAAGTTCTTTTTCTTTTTGCCTTGGATCCTCCTCCCCCCAGTCCCTCTTTTCTTTCTTGACTCCCTGGGTATTCTGGCATGGGTCTTGGAAAACCTGAATATTGCGTGGAACTGGGATAATTATGGTTATACTTATAGGGAGATCTATGAAGTAGGTCATCCTCTCTATCATGGTGAGAATAAGTATCTTCATAGGTGTCCCGTGGGGCATTGTCCCGGAGTGGTAAAAAATGATTCTGTGTGCGAATCGGAGTTCCATAGTTATAATCATGGTTCTGATGTCTCCGGCCATAATTATCATGATGACTCCATCGATTATGGGGGGAACCTCTGCCTTCCTCCCGGTAATAGGAGTCAGGAGGGGGTCCACGGTATTGTCCCCTACCTCCACCTCTTGGTCCCCTACCCCTGGTGTAGGGTACCTGGGGGCCCTGAAGTGGAAAGGTATGGGGGGGCATTCCTCGGGCCTAGATTTTTAGGGGGCCCACCTTTAGATTCCTGAGCATAACCATGGTTATAATTAGACCCAGACTCGACCCTCTGAGGGGGCTAATATGTGAGCCTCCTTTCAGGGTTGGAGACTGTGGAGTTAAATGTCTCCATGGGAGGAGTATCTACCTCCAAAGAAATGGGTATAGTAGCTTTTTCTGCCAGTTAAAGACAGAGTTTGTCTTGTAATCAGTGAGGTCCCTATTGTATTTTTTTGTTTTTTGTTTCTCTGGTCTTTTTCTTCTTGGTATAGAGAGTGTAATGTATTCTGCTGAAGTCTTGTGTGAAACCATTCTGTCTCTAAGATCTTTAATTTCTTTGTCGATCTGAGACAGTTTGGTTTGTTTTTTATCAATTAAAAATTGTAAAAGTTGGATCCCTACTTCATTAAAATATTTGAACCATGACTCCATGTTTGGGTTGTCTTGTTGTGGGTAGACGTCCCAACGGAGGCCTCTGGGCACCATCTGTTCCATAACATATTGCTCAAGGAAAGCTGTATCCCATTGGAGATGTAGTTCGCTGATCATCAGATCCTTCAATTTGAGAAACAGTCCACCAATCTCAGGGTCAGGATTGGTGGTAATAAAAACACCTGCAGTGTTGAAGGACCTAGCTGTCCTATACTCAAAAACATCCATGTAAGGAAATGTGAAAGGGGAAAAGCGGCAATTAAAAAATAGTCAAAAATGGTAGTGGAGTGTGGATATTACTGTGCTAAACCAAAATAATTGAGGTGTCAAGCAGCTGCATAAAAATGTGACAAACATATAAAGAATCTAAGTGGTAAATAATGCAGCGCTAACCAAACAAATCCATAAGTGGAAAGAGTGGTGGGGAAAAATGATACAACAAATCAGATGTACAAAGTGTCCAATAAATGTACAAAAACTCAATAAAAGTGTGACCAGACACATGGGGGCCCTGGAAAATGTGGAAAAATAAACAGGTGTATGGGTTACTGTTTGATATGGAGGACATCAAAAATATTGCATCATCAACAATAGAGAAGTGCGTGTGCCCTTACCGGAACAGGTGGACTCCTATGTCAGCGACATGGAGTCATACAGACATGGTGCCACAATTGGCCAAATTGTGGAGCTCAACAGGGTCCAGGGCCTCCAGGGTGGAATCCAGAAAAGAGACGGAAAACCTTCAAATGGACCTCCAATCCTTGGTTCTCTGGGCTAGGTATATCGATTACCTCCTCCTCCTATGGAGGGGCGACTGGGAATCTCTGGACGCTTTCATGGCTGTACTTAACTGTAATGATCGAGGTATCATTCTTAGCTATGAGGCCAGTCTAACTTCCATCCACTTTCTAGACCTTGAAATCATGGTTGTTGACCAACATCTAGAGTTTAAGACCTACTTTAAGCCTACAGACCGCAATGGATATATTCTGGTTGATAGCTGCCATCAAACATAGTGGCTCAAATCCGTTCCTCGTAGCCAGTTTCTGAGGCTGTGCTGGAATTGCACGAGAACCCAGGATTTTCTTCTGCAGTCTCAGGTCCTTAAAGAAAGGTTTATAGAGAAAGGTTATAACATTGCTGACTTAGATGTAGAGATAAATAGAGCTCTTCAGATTGATAGAAGCTCTACTCTTAAGGAACGACCTAAGCATGTCACAGATCACAAATTCAGATGGTCATTTTTCACCACCCACTCCACTCAATCTAGGCAGGTTAGAGAAATTTTCAGGAAACATTGGAAAGTCCTTCAACGACAGATTGTTGGGTCCTGTTCTTCCAGAACAGGCTGGTGTGATATTCAGGGGAGCACGATCAATACAGGGGAAAATTGCACTGAATGTGATCGACCCCCCCAAAACAGTCTCTTTTTTTCAGCAGTGTAAGGGTTACTACCCATGCAGAAAGTGCAATGTGTGCCTCCACAACATTGAGTGAAACGCAAAACAGACACTTTTATTTTAACAACCACTGAACGCATTTATTCTATGAGACACTTCACTACCTGTGCCATAAAATTCATTGTTTACCTGCTTACCTGCCCCTGAAAAAAGCAGTATGTGGGCCGCACCATCAGGACATTCTCCACACGCATGAATGAACACGTGGCAGGCATAAAAATGGGAAGGGTAAACATAGCGTACCCCGTCATTATTTGCAGTTTCACAATAAGGATCCTAAGGGGACTCTGTTTCAGATCATTGACAAGTTTGTCCCCCACTGGAGGGGGGAGTCCCGTTACGCTGGGTCTTCCGCCTCGAGACATACTGGATATATGAGCTCAGATCCTACTCACCGTTTGGCTTGAACATGGAGTGGGATATCAACTCATTTATCAATCAATCCTAAGTTTAATTCTTTCTGGAAGTTTTCTTTGTCCTTTCATATCTGTTTAGTATTTTTGTATTTTTCTTTTATGAACATTTTTTATTTTTTCATACCTATGTATTGCCTACATGCCCATGTTCGGTTACTATATTATGTATTGTATCATATTTTTATTTTTACATTATCACTCCTACCATATTATCCTTGCATTGTGTTCCATTTACTATATGCATCTGTGGTCAATCGGCGTCATGGCTCAATATTGAGGCTTTTGTATCCCTCTGTCATGTCATTGTTTACGTCCTGGTTGGCCTGTCATGTGATCTGTGTTTGGACATGTGATCAGGTCGATCAGAACACTTCTGGTCAGATGTTCTTTCACTTCCGCTTGCGGAGCCATCCATTTCCGGGATTGGCCTCGTGACCCGGAAGTCCTCTCTCCATTCTAGTCTTTTCCCACGGCCGGCTTCTAGTTACGGCCGTTGGAACTATCCAGTTAGATCCATTAGTATATACACATCTATTTTTATGTTCTCTTCATGATTGATCTCCCTTGAGACCATTTTGTTTCTTACTTGCTCGCTTCTAGGCTTTGTTGGTCCACATTTTCCAGGGCCACCAGGTGTCTGGTCACTCTTTTATCGAGTTTTTGTACATTTATTGGACACTTTGTACATCTGGTTTGTTGTATAATTTTTCCCCACCACTCTTTCCACTTATGGATTTATTTGGTTAGCGCTGCATTATTTACCACTTAGACCACCGCATTTTTACTGGCATTTTTGGAAAGTTACACAATTACAGTTTTAAGTGTAAATTTCAGTATTTAGGCTACAAACAAGTACAATATGCAATCAGCAATGTGATTTAAGGTAGATATTAACACAAAAAACATATTCCTTATTTTATTTTTGATATAGTAAGTAAGTAGCTCAGGGACAGGTCTCAGGAGGGCAAGAAATTGGAATGGGCAGGCACACACACATGAAATTGACTCTCACAGTGACACTGACAGTAGTGTGCAGCAGCACAGATGACGATGACACTTCACCGACACGTCCCCTCCTGAGTCACAGTGACAGTCTCTCTCTATGGCAGGTGGTCCATTCAGTCCAAACAACACTGACAGTCCTGCTCCTGGCTTGCCTTGCTCGCGTCCCTGTCCAGACCCACACATGAGGCTTCGGCCGCTCCGCTCGGCTCCCTTTGCAACATGACATCAAGCGACACGCTCAGGCACCACCTCCACTAAATCCACCTGCCACCAGTGCTGCCCAAACACACTGTAACAGGCACTCAGATGGTCTCAGCCGGCCGAGCGTCACAACCATATTTTTAACTGGCAACCTATTCCTATCACTGTTATTTACTGGCATTGGCTGCCAGTAAAAATACTGACGGTTGACAACACTGGTGAGCAGCAGCTGCGCTGACACAACCGCTGATCTTGATTTGGCATCAATGTGGGTGTGCATGTCCCTGAACTCACACAGTGACCCACACAGATCTCAGACCGGGAGCAGCAGCTGTATCTTAGGAGCATATAGTGCTCCTGCTCCTCATTCCAGCATCCAGGTTTTGGCTATAGCACTCTCCTTGTCTGTCTGTCCACCTGCAAGGTGATTGATGTGATGAGTCTCTGGGTGAAAACCAAATCTGTTATAAGCCAGCCAAACCCTCACTCGCGTGCTTGTGATAGAGAGTGAAACGTGTGTAATTCCTGATCAAGCCCCCCGTCTGTCTGCCTTGCTCAAGCAGCTTTGGATTTCCCTGTGTATGACCTTGGACCAGATATTGGACTATTCCCTGAACTCAGCCTGCCTTTTACCCGGACTGTTATTGAACCACTCTGCCTATCTGCCAAGCGCAAATACTTGTTTGTTTGCTCAATTCGCGCCTGATCTGGCTTGGTGTCCAGGCACTATAGCATTGTGTATAAGTCCTGGGGACAACCAAGTACCGGCAGGCCTGCTTGCCTTATGGTAAAGGGGGCTGCTATAGGTAAAGAACACAGTAGCCAGCTATAGTGTCTGACCACCTCTGTTGTGGTAGACGTGACACTGCATTACAGTTTGACATATATGTGACTGCATGCACAAGGATGCATAGAACACCTGTTATCTCCCTCTTTTGAATGAAGTTAAATCTGACCTAAGTAAGGGGGTTTCATATTTCCCATACCTGGCTGGGAAAAATAAATATAGTTAAAATGAATATTTTCCCACCCATTTTATTCATGTTTCAGATTATTCCTTTTGGAGTTCCCTCATGTTTTTTTTCTACCCTTCAATCTTTGGTTTCTCATTTCATATGGAAAGGTTATCATTCTACAATTCCCCAGGAATTCTTGTACCGTACTAAAGGATTCTGAGGACTAGCTCTTCCTAATTTTAGGGTTATATTACCAGGCAATAGCCTTAACACATATAGCAGATTGTAAATATGCAGGCTCTGGGTGCGGTTGGAACATACTATGGCGGAAGCTGATTTATCGGCCATTGTGTGGCTCCCACATACATATAGAGCCTTGGTGCCTTCAGCAACAGCCTTGACGGTATCTAATTTGGCTTTATGGGACTCTTTGCACTCCCGATATTTATGGAAATATAACTCACCATTGATGCCTCTGTTACATCATTCCTATTTTCCAAATGGTTCCTTAGAAAAAGGGTTTAGGTCATGGTTTTAAGAGGATACACCTTAACTTCACCATGTGATTGAAAAGTCTAAAGTGAAATCTATGTAATTAATATGTGGCCCTACAAGATACAGGTACATGGATCTTTGGCGATATAGTTATCCTATTTTGTGTGTAGTTTACCACAACCCATTTGATCACTAGATGAATTTAATCAAGTAGAGGCAATATTTTGACTTGTAGACCGTCCTCAGCAATGTATATTGCAATTTTATAAAGCTCTGTTGTCCGTACAAAAGTCAGGGTACCCAGCGTACCTGGCTCGCTGGGAAACGGACTTACAGTCCAGTCTCAATAATACAAAAAGATAAGATTCTGAAACTTTCTCATGTCACCTCCTTTTCTTCTAGAATAGAAGAAGTTAATTATAAATGACTTGTCAAGTGGTACTGTACGCCTGTTAAGTTACATTCAATGTTCCCTACAAATTCCCCTCTATGTTGGGGAGAATGTGAAGGTCGTGCTACACACGGTTGTATCTGGTGGTCGTGTCCCTTTATTCAAAAATATTGGCAGACAGTAATCAATAAGGCCTCTATAATACAAAAGGACACAGTTCAATTTGTACCTCGCAATCAATATCCAGACATAAAAATTCAATAACCCTGCATCTGTTAAACGCAGCTAAATCTCTGATTCCTATGTATTGGAAGCAAAAATCTAACCTATGCCAGTGGTTACGTAAAATGGAGGAGATATGTTTTAAAGAAGAACTTACGTATAATGCCAAGGGCATGACTAATAAACATTTAAAGATATGGGCTTGCTGGTTTGATTTTAAAAATACATCATTACAACACAATATTTGATCCCTGATATTATAGTATTTTAATGGTACATAATTGTTACACGATATAATATATAACACTTGAATAGACATGGCGCAATAGAAGTATATTATTACTTTATAAGTATCCCGAGTCTGCATCGGTATTTACCTTCCCTTCTTCCCCTTTCCAATTTCTTTTTTTTGTTTTTTTTATGTGTTTTTTTTTTTTTTTGTTAAAAAAAAAATGCTCCATTAGCAAGGATATCAATGAATAAATAACAGATTTGATGTTGAAGATATCTATACAATGATTGAACTGTTTTTTTATTGTAAGAGCTGAATTTCCTGATTGTACTTTTTCTTTTTGAGGATAATTTCTTAACCATGCACAAAACACCAAAATTAGCACCAGATCCCTGAGATAGAAAAATATTGAAGTGTTCGTGGGATTTTTAAGGTGCATAAACTAGAAGTGGATCCAAAGAGATACATTTAAAAGGAAAACATTTTATTTTAACATCGGTTAAAAAATGTTTAAAAGCAGTTTTACAGCAAGTACATATATTACAGTCCTTATGGATACAGCGAGATTAGTGTGGTTCCTGACATGTTTCCCCCTAAATCTGGGCTTCCTCAGGGGATGCTGTCCACTTGGAAACAAAAGCCTTCTAATAGAAAATATTTAAAGAGATATATACACTAGTGTAGCACAGGGGTTTGCTATCAAAGTTATCATATTAAGTAATGTATTGTTTCTTAAGTAAGGGTTTGGCTCCCTCTTGTGGCCGCTGAAACTTTATCAGGAACTTTTCTTCATTTAACCACTTCAGCCCCGGACCATTATGCTGCCTAAGGACCAGAGGACTTTTTCCAATTTGGCACTGCGTCGCTTTAACTGCTAATTGCGCGGTCATGCAATGCTGTACCCAAACGAAATTTGCGTCCTTTTCTTCCCACAAATAGAACTTTCTTTTGATGGTATTTGATTACCTCTGCCGTTTTTATTTTTTGCGCTATAAACGGAAAAAGACCGAAAATTTAAAAAAAAATGATATTTTCTACTGTTTGTTATAAAAAAAATCCAACAAACTCAATTTTAGTCATACGTTTAGGCCAAAATGTATTCGGCCACATGTCTTTGGTAAAAAAAAATGTCAATAAGCGTATATTTATTGGTTTGCGCAAAAGTTATAGCGTCTACAAACTAGGGTACATTTTCTGGAATTTACACAGCTTTTAGTTTATGACTGACTGCCTATGTCATTTCTTGAGGTGCTAAAATGGCAGGGCAGTACAAAACCCCCCCAAATGACCCCATTTTGGAAAGTAGACACCCCAAGGAAATTGCTGAGAGGCATGTTGGACCCATTGAATATTTATTTTTTTTTGTCCCAAGTGATTGAATAATGACAAAAAAAAAATATTTACAAAAAGTTGTCACTAAATGATATATTGCTCACACAGGCCATGGGCCTATGTGGAATTGCACCCCAAAATACATTCAGCTGCTTCTCCTGAGTACGGGGATACCACATGTGTGGGACTTTTTGGGAGCCTAGCCGCGTACGGGGCCCCGAAAACCAATCACCGCCTTCAGGATTTCTAAGGGTGTAAATTTTTGATTTCACTCCTCACTACCTATCACAGTTTTGAAGCCCATAAAATACCCAGATGGCACAAAACCCCCCATTTTGGAAAGTAGACACCCCAAGCTATTTGCTGAGAGGCATGTTGAGTCCATGGAATATTTTATATTTTGACACAAGTTGCTGGAAAGTGACACATTTTTTTTTTTTTTGCACAAAGTTGTCACTAAATGATATATTGCTCACACAGGCCATGGGCATATGTGGAATTGCACCCCAAAATACATTTAGCTGCTTCTCCTGAGTATGGGGATACCACATGTGTAGGACTTTTTGGGAGCCTAGCCGCGTACGGGGCCCCGAAAACCAATCACCGCCTTCAGGATTTCTAAGGGTGTAAATTTTTGATTTCACTCTTCACTGCCTATCACAGTTTCGGAGGCCATGGAATGCCCAGGTGGCACAAACCCCCCCCCAAATGACCCCATTTTGGAAAGTAGACACCCCAAGCTACTTGCTGAGAGGCATGGTGAGTATTTTGCAGCTCTCATTTGTTTTTGAAAATGAAGAAAGACAAAAACATTTTTTTTTCTTTTTTCAATTTTCAAAACTTTGTGACAAAAATTGAGGTCTGCAAAATACTCAATATACCTCTCAGCAAATAGCTTGGGGTGCCTACTTTCCAAAATGGGGTCATTTGGGGGGGTTTTGTGCCACCTGGGAATTGTGAAGAGTGAAATCAAAAATTTACGCCCTTAGAAAGCTTGAAGGCAGTACTTGGTTTTTGGGGTCCCGTACGCGGCTAGGCTCCCAAAAAGTCTCACACATGTGGTATCCCCGTACTCAGGAGAAGCAGCAGAATGTATTTTGGGGTGTAATTTCACATATTCCCATGGCATGTTTGAGCAATATATCATTTAGTGACAACTTTGTGCAAAAAAAAAAAAAAAATTGTCTCTTTCCTGCAACTTGTGTCACAATATAAAATATTCCATGGACTCGACATGACTCTCAGCAAATAGCTTGGGGTGTCATTTGGGGGGGTTTTGAACTGTCCTGGCATTTTATGCACAACATTTATAAGCTTATGTCACACATCACCCACTCTTCTAACCACTTGAAGACAAAGCCCTTTCTGACACTTTTTGTTTACATGAAAAAAATTTTTTTTTTTGCAAGAAAATTACTTTGAACCCCCAAACATTATATATTTTTTTAAAGCAAATGCCCTACAGATTAAAATGGTGGGTGTTTCATTTTTTTTTTCACACAGTATTTGCGCAGCGATTTTTCAAACGCATTTTTTGGGGAAAAAACACACTTTTTTAAATTGTAATGCACTAAAACACACTATATTGCCCAAATGTTTGATGAAATAAAAAAGATGATCTTAGGCCGAGCACATGGATACCAAACATGACATGCTTTATAATTGCGCACAAACGTGCAGTGGCAACAAAATAAATACATTTTTAAAAGCCTTTAAAAGCCTTTACAGGTTACCACTTTAGATTTACAGAGGAGGTCTACTGCTAAAATTACTGCCCTCGATCTGACCTTTGCGGTGATACCTCACATGCATGGTGCAATTGCTGTTTACTTTTGACGACAGACCGGGGTGCTTTTTTTTTTTTTTTCTTTATTATTTTTTTGCTTTTTTATCTTATTTTTAAACTGTTCCTTTCATTTTTTTTTTTTTTAATCATTTTTATTGTTATCTCAGGGAATGTAAATATCCCCTATGATAGCAATAGGTAGTGACAGGTACTCTTTTTTGAAAAAATTGGGGTCTATTAGACCCTAGATCTCTCCTCTGCCCTCAAAGCATCTGGCCACACCAAGATCGGTGTGATAAAATGCTTTCCCAATTTCCCAATGGCGCTGTTTACATCCGGCGAAATCTAAGTCATTAAATGCTCGTAGCTTCTGGTTTCTTAGGCCATAGAGATGTTTGGAGCCACTCTGGTCTCTGATCAGCTCTATGGTCAGCTGGCTGAATCACCGGCTGCATTCTCAGGTTCCCTGTTGAGACAGGAGAGCCAGAGAAAAACACGGAAGATGGTGGGGGGGGGGGGCATTCCCTCCCACGGCTTGTAAAAGCAGTCTAGAGGCTAATTAGCCGCTAGGATTGCTTTTACATGAAAGCCGACCGCTGGCTGAAAAGAATGATACCAAGATGATACCTAAACCTGCAGGCATCATTCTGGTATAACCACTCAAAGTCGTGAATGGCGTACCTGAAGACAAAAAAATGGTTAACAATAAAACACAGTAAACGGTAAAGTATAAAAAATTGCATACCTGAAAAGCAAACATGATAAAACATAATAACAATAAAACATTGCAGAATAGAATACAGTAAAAAAGAGCAGAACAATAGAGAGAGAGAATAGAGAGAGAGAGAACAATAAAACGACAACTATTTTTTTTTATTTTATATTTTTTTTTTTTTACACTTTTTTTGTAACTAACTTTTATAACTGTAGCCGGTTCCAGGTTCGGGTCTCTCAAAATGCGATGGCATCTTGGGAGACCCTGTGAAAGTGTGCCTAGTCTGCGCAATGCTGTACCCTACGCTAATACTCAACTAGTGAATGGTAGCGTTCAAAACATTCACCAATGCAAAAACCAGGATTGTCAGGACAGGAGGGACAATAATAGCGGGTGTCACGCCTATATCCGCGCTTGCTACAGACACAACATCTTTTTTGGGGGGGTTTGTTGGGTAGGGGTACTTGGGAGGACATAAAGAAAATGCCTCTCATGCAGCCGACTGCATTTGGTTGGGGATGTGAATGGGGGAAGTACGGGCGCTGCAGAAGTGGTGGGTTCCCAATTAGGATTGGCGAATGCAGCAGGAAGGGCACTATGGGCACGACGGGCCTGTTTGTCTTCTTCTTGGTGGCAGCGGGACACTACTTGTGCTTGCCACCTCACCAGCTTGAACTGCACTTATGGGACTCGCCACGTCACCAAGTGTTACTGTAGTGCTGGTTTGACTACGACCGGGGTGTACTAGGCCGCTGGTGCTTGCCAGTTCACCAAAACGCTACCAAAAAAACTGTTAGCGATCGCAGGGATCAAGCCTGACTCTGCGAACGCTGCAGTTATGCGTTTAGTGTTTTG
This sequence comes from Aquarana catesbeiana, assembly GCF_042186555.1. NCBI lineage: Eukaryota > Metazoa > Chordata > Amphibia > Anura > Ranidae > Aquarana > Aquarana catesbeiana. Next base: position 508,655,853 of record NC_133324.1, on the reverse strand, counting down.
TAAGTGACAGTAATCGATCAATACTGCACTTGGGTGGGCTGGGCTGGGCCGGGCGGAGGGGCAAAACGCAGGTGCTAGCAGGTATCTGGGCTGATCCCGCTAACACTGCGTTTTTGGGAACCCTAAACTGCTGGGGACGCTAGTATAGATGGGATCAGATATTGATCCATTCAGATACTATACCACTACGGGAGGCGTATGCTGCGTGCGTGGGTGTTAGCGGTACTGGCGCTAACCTGACGCTGCCTGGGGCTGGTGCTTGCCAGTTCACCAAAACGCTATCAAAAAAACTGTTAGCGATCGCAGGGATCAGGCCTGACTCTGCAGACGCTGCAGTTATGTGTTTAGTGTTTTGTAAGTGACAGTGATCGATCGATACTGCACTTGGGTGGGCTGGGCTGGGCTGGGCCGGGCGGAGGGGCAAAACGCAGGTGCTAGCAGGTATCTGGGCTGATTCCGCTAACACTGCGTTTTTGTTAACCCTAAACTGCTGGGGACGCTAGTATAGATCTGATCGGATCAGATATTGATCCGATCAGATACTATACCACTAAGGGAGGTGTACGGTGCGTGCGTGTTAGCGGTACTGGCGCTAACCTGACGCTGCCTGGGGCTGGTGCTTGCCAGTTCACCAAAATGCTACCAAAAAAACTGTTAGCGATCGCAGGGATCAGGCCTGACTCTGCAAACGCTGCAGTTATGTGTTTAGTGTTTTGTAAGTGACAGTGATCGATCGATACTGCACTTGGGTGGGCTGGGCTGGGCGGAGGGGCAAAACGCAGGTGCTAGCAGGTATCTGGGCTGATCCCACTAACACTGCGTTTTTGGGAACCCTAAATTGCTGGGGACGCTAGTATAGATCTGATTGGATCAGATATTGATCCATTCAGATACTGTACCACTAAGGGAGGCGTATGCTGCGTGCATGGGTGTTAGCGGTACTGGCGCTAATCTGACGCTGCCTGGGGCGACGCATATCACCGCTGGGCGATCAGGGGGCTAAACCATTATTCGGTAATAAACGGCAGGTGCCCTGACACTATAAAGAATAAACGAACTAACCAGTGTCACCCGTAACGGTTATACGGTGATCAGTGGTGAAAGGGTTAACTAGGGGGCAATCAAGGGGTTAAAACATTTATTAGGTAGTATATGGGGGTCCCTATCGCTATAAAACGCTGACGGCGAACCTAAATATTTACCTCCCTAACTAGCATCACCAGTGACACTAATACAGCGATCAGAAAAATGATCGCTTAGCGACATTGGCGACAGGGGGTGATCAAGGGGTTAAAACTTTATTAGGGGGGGTTAGGGGGGTACCCTAGACCTAAAGGGGGCTAACAGTAACTGCCCTAACACAGTAACTGTCACAAACTGACACCATGCAGTAATAAAAAAAAAACTGCTTGATGTCAGTGTGACAGGAGGGGGGAGGGGTGATCGGGGGGGGATCGGGGGGTAAAGGGGGGTGTAATATGTGCCTGGCATGTTCTACTGTGTGTGTGTGTTTGGTGCACTCACATTTCAGTCTTCTCTCCTCGGCACCGGAACGGAAACTGCCGAGCCGAGGAGAGATGACATCACATCCCCTGCCTCTGTGTACTACACAGAGGCAGGGGAAGAATCTCATTGGCTGGGAGCGATCGCGAGGGGGGGGCCACGATCGGATGGCCTCCCCCTCATCTCTGATCGCTGCCAGACCAAAGGCGACCGCCGCTGGCACCGATCGGACCCCCCACCCGCAGGAAGGCAAGGACGTATATGTATGTCCTTTTGCCTGCCCGTGCCGCTCTGTGGACGTATATCGTCATGCGGCAGTCGTCAAGTGGTTAAGAGGTAAACAGGTATGCATTTTGGGATATGTAGTTTGATGAGGAAGTGACTCATGTTGTTAACTCAGTTTGGGAACTACTGAAGTAGTAACAAAAAGATAAAAACCACTGGAATCCACTTGTGTTAAAGTGTCAAAAATTATGATAATAGTAATTGATCAGCTGATATGTCTGTATGACGGGGTATCTCCCTAGTAGCAGAGTAATAATCTAATGAAAAAAGAAAGGGGGTTGGGACCAGAGCAGTCCCAGGACTGCAATCAATGGGAGAATCACAACGGAATAGATCAATGAAAAATACAACTTTATTGATATATGCACAAAACTATATAAAAATGTGAATCTCACTAATGTGGCACCTAGGCCGTTTGAGTGAGATGGGTTCCTTCACAAAAAACACCAACACTAACATGTATTGCACACTATAGAAAAAAAGAGTAATAATAAACAACGCTGTTACATTAAAAACAAGCGCGCTGGCCCGCCCTCCCCCATATGCAGATCAACTTTCAACAGGGGATCGACAGGCCCCCTAAACTGACTTTGTGCAGCCTTGTACATTAATGCCCTGGCCCGGGCTTGATAAATAAAAGGTGAAAGAGTCTGTAGGAGTGCACAGTAGACAGCGAAACCGTGAATTGGAAGTAATAGTATCAAGTGTGTGGCTAACAATGGAAGTCCGGCCAGTGTGGGATTTGGTTAAATAACAATGTATCCATGCATGAAACATTCAGTAGGTCTCCAGAGTTCCAAAGGGAAAATAAGGCGTACTTGAATATACACAGTTCATTCAACTAATGCAACAAGCTGTAAACACCTGCAAGGGTGGTTCAAAACACCGTGCCGCTGCAGCCCAGCCTAATAGCTTCAAGCTGTGACCACAGGTCTCAGTGTGTAGGGACACAAACAGCGGGGAGGTAACTGTCCACATGGGGTTCTTACCCTTCCCTCGTCTGTGATCACTGAGTCCTTTCTGGGGGTGTCTCACACGCTGAGGTTCCGGCTGGTCAGGCAGAGAAGAGCTGCTGACATGCAGGCATAAAGACTTCCGTGTGTCTAGCGGTGTTGCCACTCATTTGTATGGAAAGCAATGGATCAGTTTGTGTCCGGTTCACTGCACAAATGGTGTCGCTGTGTTTGGCCACTGGAGGGAGCTCTTAAGTGATTCCATGGTAGCGCGTTCGTTCCTTCAGTATAAAAATAGCAGGGATCGTCCCGCTGCTGTCAGAGATAAAGTCAGTGGGATGCCAGGGGGGCTGCCAGCGACTATAGCATCGCTACGTCGACGTGTTTCGTGCTTTGAACAAGCACTTCATCTGGACGTTTGTCCTTATGGAATAATCATTCTTTTATAGGGCATACAAGCCAATCAGAAAATCATTCGCACCTTGGATTGCATAGCGCCATCATGTGGTAACAACTTAACACTACAGCTATCTTGAACATATAAGGAAAGCAGGTAAAGATTCATGTTGGCCAATGAAGACAAATAGATCAAGAAATACCAGAGACTGACACATTGGGCCAAATCTTGCTAACTCAAAAGAGATTTCCCAAACACTGAATGACAGCAGTGTATTGGGATGTGATAAACAATTTAAATTTTAGATAAAGTTATTTATATACAGAGGGATGTGATTCCCAACATGTTGAAGAATAGGAAGCTGACACAAATGAAGCTGTAAATGAGCACAAAGTTCAAATATTAAAAGCAGAATCCTATGATATGAGACGTGTACCCATCGTGGAGTGGAGATGGAAAAGAGTGGGAAATCTACACAGTGTGAACCAATAGTAGGTTCATGGCCACATCGATGGGGGTCATTGTACGTTCCCTCGGTGAGAGAGACACTCTCCAGATTTAAGGCTCCAGGAATACCTTCAGACTCAATTCAACATTGGGACCCCTCGGCTGAAGGGTCTGGAGCCTAAAAATCCACAATTTTTCTGTCCTTCGGTCGGATAGATTAAGGGCAAAGAAACCTTTGACAGTGAGGCCTGAGGGGCTCCCTTTGTGAAATTCTAGGAAGTTTTGTGCTATTGGGGTCTCTGCCTTGAGTCTGATACTGTTTAGGTGCTCAGCAAATCTGATTCGTAACTGGCGTTTTGTTTTACCGACATACAGCTTGTGACATGGGCATTCTAAGATATAGAGGACCCTAGATGTCCCACAATTAATGAATGATTTTATTTCATATTCACTAGTTGAGTCTGAGTTGCGGTATGTTCTAGAGCGGTCAACGAATTTGCATGTTGCACAGTGACCACAGGGGAACATGCCTTACACCCTCGGCATGTCGGTGAGCCAATTCCTTTTGATTGGTCGTCTGAATTCTGATTCGACCAAGTCATCCTTCAGGTTACGGGCTCTTTTGGCCACCATATGTGGCCTATCGCCAACAATTTTATTCAGAGTGTCTGATCTAGTGAGGATATGCCAGTGATCAGAGAGGATTGACCCCACCTGTTGCCATTGTATCCAGTACGGGCTGATGAACCTTACTGGATCATTCAATGTGTCTGTTCCTCCCACCCGGGGTGCAAGCAGGTTGGTCCTTGTTCTCTGACTGGCAATCCTCTTGGCCCTTAGTATGCAATGTGAGTATCCCCGTTCACGGAATCGCTGGTATAAGGATTTAGATTCACAGTGGTAATCGTCCTCAATGGAGCAGTTCCTCCAGATGCGGAGGAACTGTCCCACCAGGATGCCTCATATAAGGGACCGTGGGTGATGGCTATCAGCACGCAGCATAGTATTAGCGGCTGTTTCTTTACGAAACGTTTTGGTGATCAGTTTATCGTCCTCTATCCTAATTGACAGGTCAAGAAAAGAGATTTCACAGGGGTCATCTACATACGCCAAACGTATGTTGCGTGTGTTGTGGCCCAATGTGTCCATAAAGTCTACAAGTTCCTGACGAGTGCCAGTCCAAACCATCAGCACATCATCGATGTACCATAGCCATAGGTGGATGTGGCTCTGGTACATCGATGAGGTGTAGACAGTGTCCTCCTCCCACCATCCAAGATGAAGGCAAGCATACGCTGGTGCCCGTGGGGCCCCCATGGAGGTGCCGCGCAGTTGTCAATAGTAGTGGCTCGCAAATTGGAAGGAATTTTTCTTTAGAGCCATTTCCAGTAATTCCAAAATAAATTCATTCTGCGCGCCCATATGGGGGAATTTCTGATCAAGGAAATGGTGGACCGCCAAGATGCCCCACTCATGTGGGATTTATGTATACAGAGATTCGACGGCTATCCCTACCCCTTTTTTTGTGAAGGAACCCATCTCACTCAAACAGCCTAGGTGCCACATCAGTGAGATTAATATTTTTATATAGTTTTGTGCATATATCAATAAAGTTGTATTTTTCATTGATCTATTCCATTGTGATTCTCCCATTGATTGCAGTCCTGGGACTGCTCTGGTCCCAACCCCCTTTGTTCTTTCATGGGAACTACTGAACCCACAATACCAAGTCACAGACCCACAATGCCAAGTCACAGAACAGCCTGCTGGGTAAATAGATAAAATAACAAGCGTGGCCTCTCCGGACGCCATTCAACAACCAGCAGGGAGGTCTATGTGTGATCAAAAGACTGCGGCCTACGGGGCGTGGCCTGACCTGGCATGGAGACGGACGTCTGAGCTCGGAGCTCCGTCTGCCACAGGAGATTCTTACCGAAGCTTGGAGGTATTTTCACACCACTTCACCTTCGGACAATGGGCACTGCTTCCCGATCCTCCTCTGCCTAACCTAACCGGGTCACGAAGCCACATAGTTACATAGTTACATACATAGTTACATAGTAGGTGAGGTTGAAAAAAGACACAAGTCCATCAAGTCCAACCTATGTGTGTGATTATGTGTCAGTATTACATTACATATCCCTGTATATTGCGGTCATTCAGGTGATTATCTAATAGTTTCTTGAAGCTATCAATGCTCCCCGCTGAGACCACCACCTGTGGAAGGGAATTCCACATCCTTACCGCTCTTACAGTAAAGAACCCTCTACGTAGTTTAAGGTTAAACCTCTTTTCTTCTAATTGTAATGAGTGGCCACGAGTCTTATTAAACTCTCTTCTGCGAAAAAGTTTTATCCCTATTGTGGGGTCACCAGTACAGTATTTGTAAATTGAAATCATATCCCCTCTCAAGCGTCTCTTCTCCAGAGAGAATAAGTTCAGTGCTTGCAACCTTTCCTCATAACTAAGATCCTCCAGACCCTTTATTAGCTTTGTTGCCCTTCTTTGTACTCGCTCCATTTCCAGTACGTCCCTCCTGAGGACTGGTGCCCAGAACTGGACAGCATACTCCAGGTGCGGCCGGACCAGAGTCTTGTAGAGCGGGAGAATTATCGTTTTATCTCTGCAGTTGATCCCCCTTTTAATGCATGCCAATATTCTGTTTGCTTTATTAGCAGCAGCTTGGCATTGCATGCCATTGCTGAGCCTATCATCCACTAGGACCCCCAGGTCCTTTTCCATCCTAGATTCCCCCAGAGGTTCTCCCCCCAGTGTATAGATTGCATTCATATTTTTGCCACCCAAATGCATTATTTTACATTTTTCTACATTGAACCTCATTTGCCATGTAGTCGCCCACCCCATTAATTTGTTCAGGTCTTTTTGCAAGATTTCCACATCCTGCAGAGAAGTTATTGCCCTGCTTAGCTTAGTATCGTCTGCAAATACAGAGATTGAACTCTTTATCCCATCCTCCAGGTCATTTATGAACAAATTAAATAGGATTGGTCCCAGCACAGAACCCTGGGGAACCCCACTACCCACCCCTGACCATTCTGAGTACTCCCCATTTATCACCACCCTCTGAACACGCCCTTGTAGCCAGTTTTCAATCCATGTACTCACCCTATGGTCCATGCCAACGCACCTTATTTTGTACAGTAAACGTTTATGGGGAACTGTGTCAAATGCTTTTGCAAAATCCAGATACACCACGTCTACGGGCCTTCCTTTATCTAGATGGCAACTCACCTCCTCATAGAAGGTTAATAGATTGGTTTGGCAAGAACGATTCTTCATGAATTCATGCTGATTACTGCTAATGAAATCATTCTTATTACTAAAATCTTGTATATAGTCCCTTATCATCCCCTCCAAGAGTTTACATACTATTGATGTTAGGCTAACTGGTCTGTAATTCCCAGGGATGTTTTTTGGGCCCTTTTTAAATATTGGTGCTACATTGGCTTTTCTCCAATCAGCTGGTACCATTCCAGTCAATAGACTGTCTGTAAATATTAGGAACAACGGTCTGGCAATCACCTGACTGAGTTCCCTAAGTACCCTCGGATGCAAGCCATCTGGTCCCGGTGATTTATTAATGTTAAGTTTCTCAAGTCTAATTTTAATTCCGTCCTCTGTTAACCATGTAGGTGCTTCCTGTGATGTGTCATGAGGATAAACAATGCAGTTTTGGTTACTGAAGCCCCCCGATTCACTTGTGAAGACTGAGGAGAAGAATAAATTCAATACCTTTGCCATCTCCCCATCCTTTGTAACCAGATGTCCTTCCTCATTCTTTATGGGGCCAATATGGTCTGTCCTCCCTTTTTTACTGTTTACATACTTAAAGAATTTCTTGGGGTTTCTTTTGCTCTCCTCCGCTATGTGTCTTTCATGTTCTATCTTAGCCATCCTAATTGCACCCTTACATTTCTTATTGCATTCTTTATAAATTCTGAATGCTGAGGATGATCCCTCAACCTTGTATTTTTTGAAGGCCTTCTCCTTTGCTTTTATATGCATTTTTACATTGGAGTTAAGCCATCCAGGATGTTTGTTCGCTCTTTTAAATTTATTACCCAATGGGATACATTGGCTAATGCCCTTATTTAATATGCTCTTAAAGCAAACCCATCTCTCCTCCGTATTCTTTGTTCCTAATATTTTATCCCAATTTATGCCTTTTAGCAAGGTTTGTAGTTTAGGGAAGTTGGCTCTTTTGAAATTCAGTGTCTTTGTGTTCCCTTCATGTTTCCTATTTGTGTGATTTATACTGAAACTAATTGACCTGTGATCGCTGTTACCTAAATTGCCCCGTATTACCACATCTGTTATCAGGTCTGTATTGTTGGTAATCAGTAGATCTAGTAATGTTTTATTTCTAGTTGGTGCGTCTACCATCTGACCCATAAAATTGTCCTGCAAGACACTAAGGAACTGGCGAGCCTTAAATGAATGCGCGGTTCCCTCCGCCCAGTCTATGTCTGGATAATTAAAATCCCCCATTATGATAACACTTCCCATCCTTGCTGCTAATCCAATTTGTGATAGGAGATCCGTCTCCACTTCCTCCCTCAGGTTTGGGGGCCTATAGCATACTCCCAGTATTATTTTCCCCTTAGCTTCATCCCTTTGGAGCTCTACCCATAAAGATTCCACCTCCTCCCTAGCCCCCTCAGTGATGTCATCTCTCACACTCACTTGTACATTATTCTTGATATATAGGCATACCCCTCCCCCTTTTTTACCTTCTCTATCCTTGCGGTATAGGGTATACCCTTGAATGTTTGCCAGCCAATCATGAGAGCTGTTGAACCAGGTCTCTGAAATTCCCACAAAATCCAAATCCTCCTTGTACAACAGTATCTCTAGTTCACCCATCTTGTCCGCCATGCTCCTGGCATTGGTGAACATGCCACATAGTTTAGACTGGTCGCATATTGTCCTCGTATTGGGTGTTTCAAGATTGCAACTAGGACTTGCTACTATACTCACCTTGTGTTTTTGTGCTTTGGTTAACCTACCACTAATGCCCCCAATACTACCCTCTGGAATATCTTCCGCGCTGGCTATCACTGTCTCTGGACCCTCCCCCCCATCGCCTAGTTTAAAAACCCCTCTAACTTTTTGGCCATCTTCATTCCCAGCAGATCTGCACCCTCCTCATTTAGGTGCAGTCCGTCCCTTCTATAGTACCGGTTACCGACTGAGAAGTCGGCCCAGTCCTCCAGGAACCCAAACCCCTCCTTACTACACCAGCTCTTCAGCCACTTGTTTACTTCCCTAATCTCCCTCTGCCTTTCTGGTGTGGCTCGATGTACCGGTAGTATTCCTGAGAACACTACCTTGGAGGTCCTTTTCCTCAATTTAGCTCCTAAGTCCCTAAAATCGTTCTTTAGGACACTCCATCTGCCTCTGACTTTGTCATTGGTGCCAACGTGCACCATGACAGCCGGGTCTTCCCCAGCCCCTCCCAGTAATCTGTCCACAAGATCCGTGATGTGCCGAACCCGAGCGCCCGGTAGACAACATACTGTTCGGCGCTTCAGGTCTTGGTAACAGATTGCCCTCTCTGTCCTTCTAAGAATTGAGTCCCCTACCACCAGAATCTGTCTTTCCTTTCCCTTTGCTGCCCCCCCACTCTCACTGGAGGAGTTCTTCCCCTGGCAGCTAGGAGAGTCCCTCATCTCCAGCAGTGCTGGTCCCTGACTGGTTTCACAAATGTCACTCAATGGAGCGTACTTATTGGGATGCTCCAGTCCTGGAACGGCCTCTCTGGCACTTCCCCCTCTACCCCTCCTGACTGTCACCCATCTACTCTTTGCTAGTGCCTGCACCTCTTTGTCCCCACCCGCCTCTGTGCTGGCCCCTGCCGGCACCTGCCATGTACGTTCCTGGCTCACCTTTAGTATGGAGGGACTTCTCAGTGCTGACAGTTGCTTCCCCAGATTCAGAACCTGGGCTTCCAGGGAAACAATGTGCTTACATTTTGCACAGCAGTATTCGCCCTCGATTGGATGATCAAGGAACGCATACATGCGGCAAGATGTACAAAGAGCCGCCTCTCCACACCCGCCGGGCATCGTACCTATTAAATTTAGTGAGGATTGGGGATTTACCCTGTCCAAATTACCTAACAGCTAGCTTCCTGGCACTAATACTCAAGACAATACACAGGTACACAACAAGACAATACACAGGTACACGACAATACACAGGTACACAATACACAGTACTAACGATCCACACACACTATTCAGACAACACTCAGATACTCACACTACACAGGTACTATGACCCCTGTTATAACCTCCTGTTTTAAACTCTTGTGTTTAACTCCCACTTAATCCCGGAGATGTTCAGGGCCGGCAGAGGCAACATGGTGCCTGCTCACCACGGCCCAGCACACTCCAGAGCACAACTGCTGCCGCTGAACAGCCCGAACCCACCAGATGCTCTGCACACCCGCTCCAGTGGAGGGGGAGACGGGATTGTACTCAGTCACCATCCGCCGATCAATATACAAGATTTACGCTCAATAGCAGATGATATTAAGGATACTTTATCCGCCGCCATCTCTGAGCTTCGGTTGGATTTTCGCGCCTTAAATGAGCGTGTACAGATGGTGGAGACAGTGACTGAACGCCATGACACTGCCATTCACTCAGTCACCGACTGTCTTGACTCCCACACGCTGCGGATGCGAGACATTCAGCGACACCTAGAAGACCTTGACAACAGGGGTCGGAGGCACAATCTCCGGGTCAGAGGCCTTCCGGAATCCATTTAGGGGGAGCAGATCTCCCAGGCAGTAGTGAACCTCTTCAATGGCCTCCTTCACTGACCCCCGCAAACACCTATCGCAATGGAGAGAATACACCGCGCCCTAAAGGAAGGGAGAATGATCCCCCACGGGACATAATCTGCTGCATTGTGGATTATAAATTTAAAAGAGGAAATCTTAAAGCAGGCCAGGGGCAGTCAGCAGATTCTTCATGCAGGAGCCCACGTCCAAATATACCAAGACCTATCAGGAATTACCCTACAACACAGAAGAGACCTGAGGCCCTTCTGGATGTCCTCAGGGAGAAAAATATCATCTACAAATGGAAATTCCCATTTTGTCTTTCGGCTTCCAATAATGGCTGCACAGCCCCCCTTAAGGTACCGGAGGATCTGCCTCACTTCTGCGCCATGCTTGGAATCGCTCCTGTACCGGTGCCTAATTGGTATGCCGCTTTCCGCATTACACCAGCGGATCATGAGCGGTGGAGAGAAGAACCTATGGACGCTCAAAACTCCAGACACCGTAGGAGACGCTCACCCTCTACCCTCAGGACCCAGACCAGATACCGGACCGGTCCTGGAGACGCAAGCCTCGCTACCTCCCCACGGTCCAGGAGAGCACGCAGAGACCGCTAAAATCTGGGCGAAAGGAATCTTCCTTATATTCCAGTTTCATTTTGTTTAACACCGTTTTGTGCTTTTGCTGACTTTATTTTGTTCAAGGTTCCAATTTTTGATTTCCCTCCAGCGCTAAAGATGTGGGATGCCTAGGGACTGTGTTTTGTCTACTGAGCCAGCTTTTCATGTTGGGGACATCCCCAAGACTTCTATTGGGCACTCTTACACTCTGCCATGTCCTACTATTCACATGCCTGGCTGCAGTCCTTACTATCCCACCCACATCTTCTTCAGCGGCATGAGACTCTCTGGCTATAGCCCACGGACACTGCACTGCGCTGCACCCGGCCAGACACTACATCTACCACAAGGCTAAGCGACTGCTGACTCCACCCCGTGACACTTACTAAGTCTCTTGGGCCGCGCTCCACACAGCGGACGCCCACAGATCATTCTGCTAGCAAACTTCTGCTGCGAGCCTCCGACCTAAGGGACAAGCGATACCTTTCTCATCGCGGCAACACAACTTTCCTTAAGCAAATCCAGAAGTTCCTGTTCCACACTCTGATCTACCACCAGCTCAAGACGCCCCGATCAGGATGAACTGATCGTCTGTCACACCTCAGCGGACGCCTACGGACCCCTTCTCCAAGTCGCTCACGGACTCTCATCTGGACTGTACCGGTAATGTCCTCTCATCATTACGGTTCTCAAGGCGCGGCCCTAAGTATAATTTCTAGTTTTTGGGGGGGTTTTTTGTTTTTAAGTATGCTATTGGCGCCATAGCAGACCTTTGCAAGTTGTGTTTCTTACTTGTTCACTGTACCTTGCTGATTGCTAGATTTTAGCTAAGTAGTTACATCAGTTAGAATTGTACTATTAAGATAATGTTTACCTCTCCTAGGCCTGGCAGCATTCCCTGCTATGCGCTATAAGTGCCGCAGGTTTATACCTCCTGCCGACACCGCCAACCTCTCCCCACCTTCCCCGGGGACTGCGGTTGACCTGGGGGATGGGGCAAAGTTGGTATGGTGCCCTCTCTCATAGGCTATGGAGGGTGGTCGGTACATGGGTTTCCCCTTCATGGGCCTACACACTAACTACAGCCATGGTCACTTACACACATTACATTGATACCGGCAAAGTGCCCTGTTAATGTAAACACCCGTAGGGACAGTTACGAGTTCCTTTCGGGTGATTCTTAGGTAATACCTCCTACTTTGACACTACAAACCATCCTGTGGTGGGAGCTCATACCCCGTTCGTTGAACGCCATCCCTATTTAGTCCCTCACTGCCAGGGTTTTGGTCAACCCCCACACGGAATCGGATAGTGGTGTAGTCCCCCTTGCTGGGACTTTCTCACTGCCCGTGCTCCGTCCCACACCAATTACTGACCCCCAAGGTTGTTGGACACATCGTTCCACACCTCTTCGGATCTTCTCTGGGTACATACGCACCTGAACCACATCCCTCTACAGCCTTCCGGACTATACCCCCCTCCCTCCCCTACCTCCTTCTCACCCTTACCCCTCTCGTCCAATGGCTGGCCCGCAGGACACTAGCCTTCCTATGGACACAACTCAGAAGCAGCTGCACGCACTCAAACTATACTCTATCAACATACGGGGACTTAATGTACCCGAAAAGCGGTCCAAGCTCCTCCACTCTCTACAACAAGCCAAAACACATGTCACACTCATACAGGAGACCCACTTCTGGTCGGATTCTATCCCCAAACTGAAAAATCACTACTTCTCCACAGCCTTTCATTCCTCCAATTCGGAGGCTAAATCAAAAGGTGTTAGAATACTCCATTCTAAAAACTGCCCACTCCAAGTATCTGACGTACAAACAGACCCGCTAGGCCGTTTTCTCTTCATCAAAGGCACCTTAAACCAACTGAATATCACTATTGCCAATATTTATGCCCCTGATACAGGCCAAGTCACCTTTTTTCGTAACACCCTCCAGCAACTTTCCAGCTTCCAATCAGGAACCCTTATTGTGGGCGGTGATTTTAACGTCCCCTTAACCCCCTCTATTGACACTTCAAATGGGACCTCTTCCTTATCCTACAGGGCCCTAAGGTTGATCAAGCAACAGTTCCACAACTTACTTCTCTATGATACATGGCGCACATTACATCCCAAAGAAAAAGATTTTACTTTCTTTTCCACACCACACAATAAGTATTCCAGACTTGATCACTTCTTTCTTTCTCAGACAGATCTCTCACACCTCACCAAAGCAACCATAGACCCGGCCATACTCTCGGACCACAACCCCATCTCCATGACCTTACGATTGAACTCGCCCAACATGAAGACACGCATCTGGCGACTAGACAGTTCTTTATTGACTGATGAGATGAACGTTCAAAGACTGACCACTTGCCTCTCCAACTTTTTTCAGGATAATTCGACACAAGACATAGCATCCACGGCCGCATGGGCGGCACACAAATGTGTCATTCGCGGAGAACTAATGTCCATAGCTGCACACCGAAACAAACTCAAAAACGCCCGCATGGCGGAGTTAACGGCTCGCATTCGCACACTAGAACAGACACACAAGGCTTCCCTCGCCATCTCCTCATTGGCAGAACTCTCCCAAGCTAGGGAGGAACTCTTAGAAGCACTGACCACAGCGGTTAAACGCAAGTACGCACTATCACAAAAACTATACTACGAATTCGGCAACAAAGCCGGTAAACTTCTGGCGAGGGCTCTTCAAAACAAAAAAGCTTCTCATACCATCCACAAGCTCATCAATCCCAATGGAGAGGCAGTGGTCACCAATGAAGGCATCTCAGCGCAATTCGTTCAATATTTTACCAAGCTGTATAACCTCCCGACTACCCAAACAGACGCATCGGTTGACCGTAGGAAAACACTTGCTGACTTTTTAGCACAATTCGGCCCCACTCCGCTCTCCCCGGAGGATTCACATACACTAGATCTTCCAATATCACCGGACAAAATCCTCGTTGCCTTGAACCAAATGAAGGCAGACAAAAGCCCCGGGCCGGATGGCCTCACGACAGCCTACTACAAATCATTCCCGAGCATCCTTCTACCATATTTAGCCAAAGCACTTAATAACCTTACAACAACCTCGGTCGCTCACAAAGACTTACTGGAAGCCCATATTACACTTATTCCCAAACAGGGCAAAGACCCCACATTAGTCCCCAACTATCGCCCCATATCGCTTCTTAACGTGGATTTAAAACTATACGCTAAAGTTCCGGCCAATCGTATCCTCCCTTTCATTCCATCCCTGGTCTCTCTTGACCAGGTCGGTTTTGTCCCTGGCCGTGAGGCCAGAGACAACACCACAAAGTCCCTCAACATTCACCACTGGCTTACCAAAACAGCTACACATGGGTTCTTTCTCTCCCTGGATGCAGAGAAGGCATTCGACCGTGTCGCCTGGGACTACATTGAAGCCACTTTGCAAGCGGCAGGCTTCCCACTACGCATGCTACAAATGATTCTATCTCTATATGCATCCCCGACCACTAGGCTACGGATTAATGGAGGCTTGTCGGACGCCTTCTCTGTATCCAATGGGACCCGTCAAGGGTGCCCCTTATCACCCCTAATTTTCATTATGACAATGGAACCCTTGCTCCGTAAACTGAGAAATAATCCTGCTATCAGAGGAGTTGACATCCAACAAAAGCAGTATAAACTAGCGGCTTACGCCGACTACATCTTACTCTTTCTGACAGACCTTATAACGACCATCCCTAACCTTCTAGCGGACTTTGCTCTTTTCAAAACCTTATCCAATCTTCAAATAAATTTTGAGAAATCCAAAGCCCTCAATATTACTTTACCAACTGAGACGGTAAACCTTTGTCGTAGTAATTTTCCGTTTGTCTGGGAGAAATTTGAAATATCATACCTTGGGATCAAAATTACAACCCACTTAAGGGACCTTTACGCCAAAAATTTTCTTCCACTGATCCGATCCATCCAAGGTGACCTACAGAAAAATGAATATTCTACCCAGACTCCTCTACCTCCTCCAAGCTATCCCGATCACACTACTGGTTTCCTTCTTTGCCTCCTATAAACTTCTTTGTCGGACTTTTGTATGGGCCTCCAAACATCCACGTCTTAGCTGGGACAGGTTAGTTCTTCCCAAACAATTGGGGGGACTGGCTCTCCCAGATCTCCAAAAATACCATTGGGCCTGCCACCTGACCAGACTGGTGGATTGGCATATACACCGCCCATCAAAAGACTGGATCGCCTTGGAAGCTTCTTTTGCAAGCCTCCCCATCGCTAATGCGCCTTGGATAAACCACACAAATGTACCCAAGGAATTCGCTTCCCACCCTCTCGTTGGTACCACACTCTCACTTTTCAAAAGAGCATGCAAATTGCTTGCCATCTCACCCTCACCAGGCCCCATGACTCAGCTGGACAATAACCCAGACTTTCCCCTGGGACTCACCTTAAAAGACCCAACCCTAGAGACTCACACCTCGCAAGCCAGAGCGCAGAACTTCTTTCAAAATGGGACTCTCCTCCCTTTCCCTACTCTCTCGGCTACAATGCCTAACCACGACATACCCTTTTACAAATATTTACAATTGAGACATTTCCTTCAATTGTCCAAACAATCTTCTCTCTGGCACAGGGATCTCACACCGATCGAATCTCTCTGCACCTCCACAGAACCTCAAGGTCACCTAATTTCCTTAAACTATTCCCTCCTGTTTTCAGGTCATAAAGTCAAGGAGGACAAAATTGTACAACATTGGGAAAACACCTGTCCTTAGACCTCACCCCCACGGATTGGGATCACATATTCACCCTCATGCACAAGGGCTCCATTAACGTCACGACGCAGGAAAATAGATACAAACTTTTCTGGAAATGGTATCGGACCCCCGACAAAGTACATCACTTCCACCCCTCAGTCCCTCCGACCTGCTGGAGGTGCAATGACACTCGTGGTACCCTGCTCCACATCTGGTGGGAATGCACCCGTATACAACCATTTTGGTCGGAAATCCATCGGCTAATCTCCCAAATCACTACATACACCCCGGACTTCTCTCCCGCCCGCTTTTTATTACACCACACCCAAGGGTCCCCCATTTCGTACAAAAAATCCCTAACTATACACCTGATCAACGCAGCCAACTTATGTATCCCTGCACGGTGGAGAAACCCCGACCCCCCCACGGTACAGGACTGGATCCGCAGGGTAGACAGGATAGATATGGAGCAACTCATTTCCCAAGCCAACAACACACCCACCAAATTCCAGGCCACCTGGGCATGTTGGACTCATTACAGACATTCCCAAACACACCCGACCTTGCCCCCTCCATCTCTTCATACTCCCTGAGGACTCTCCGCGGCCTGTTCCCTAGTGTCCCCCCTCAAAACACACTCGCCCCCCTATCCCCCATTGTCTCGTCTTTCCCCTCTAGAGCGACATTGATCTGACATATCCATGAACCCCAGAGCTTGTCGTATCATTACCTATCGCACACGCCACCCCTCAGTTTCCGTCACATATAGGTTTCCCCCACATGACCGACTCACCCTCGGTTCTTATTACACTTCGGATGATCCTAGCCCCTAAACTCTAACCTTAAGTCGTCATACCGTCACATTTAAACACAACCTATGCCTTGTCCTGTATCCCCTTTTCGTTCACAGCGAAGGTCCTGTCAGGGGTGAACGGAAACGAGGTTGTTCATATGACGGCATGGTCCCTGTCCGCATAATACATCCGATTTCTATGAGCTAACACCCCTAGTTTTATGTGATGATATTTACTTTGTTAATCTGTCGGGCTTCATGCCCTTACTTGCTTTCTTTTATCTGTTCTTGTACCTATTGTAATTACCTATATGTGCCCATTGACCATCCGCTATTCGATTCATTGAGATGTATGTCAAACTTCACCTGTTATCCTGTGAAATTTCAATAAAATCTTTTGAAAAAAAAAAAAAAAAAAAGACTGCGGCTTACACGGCGCAGAGCGGGATTGCCAGCCTCTGAGGGATTTCAGAGTACAGCCCGGCCAGCTTAGCAAGCGGATCGGTGTGTAGTGCCAGGACATCTTGAAGTTTCCTGCATCCCAGCCATTTGTAGGATCGGTACAGCGTGGCAGCGCCATCTTTCATCAGACTGAGACAGCAAGAGGGGAGTGTGGACGGAGCCTCACAGCCTCTGGGTCTATTACAGTGTGAGAGGGCACCTGCCCAATTCAGTAAAGTGCACTGTTTTCTGAGTGAGTTATTTACAGTCTGCTGGTGAGACTTGTAGTCCCACAAAAGTGATCCTGCCTATTCACAGGCCGCATACAGCTGAACTCTAGGGTCTGTTATTCCCTGTGCTGTAAATTCAGTACTGTATTACACTCACAGATAAGGAGGAAGTGTTACAAGTGCTCTATTTCTTCAGTAAAACAGTTATCAACGTATCATTTATTCTACAGTTTGCTTTCTATCTGTTTCCCTGTTGGATTACAAATACTGCAGTTTAAACTAAAGGCTAGCTGAAGATATCAGAAGACAAGGAACTCTTATCATTTTCTGCAAAGCATCACTGTTCTATTTTGTAGTTGGGACACCGAATTACAACCTGGGGGGGGCCTTGAGCACAGGCTAAATATTGCATTGTACTGTTGAATGTAAGTAACATTATACTATGATGGTTTGGTGTGTGTGTGTGTATTGGGGCTTTAGTGGGAAGGTGTTTAATATAGGTTTTGGAGCATATTGGTCGCCTGTCCCATTGTATGCCTATCTGCATATACTCCCTACTGTGATTATTGAACCCACCGTCTCACATATACACTGACTGTTATCTACTGTCATTTATTGTTTCTGATTGATCACATTGTTCATTGTGTTTAATATTCACTTTAGTAAACTTTCTGAGTGGTTAATTGATATTCTGTGTGAGTCTCTATTTACTACCACAGCTGGTGAAGTGACGGGATCCAAGGCTATGGTAAATATACTTTATGGTTTATCATTAATGTGTTTATTTCAATTGCTGGGTTCCACACTAATATTCCCAAGCAGGTGTGCCACAGAGGGGTTGAGACCGTTCTTGGGGTTGAGAGGCAGGGTGCGGAATCAAACATTCATTAGGGGCTCCTTCGGGAGTAGTGCTACACTAGTATCAATATATGGCATTTTAACAAACCAAAAAAAAAAAAACCAACAAAATCAAAGTATACAGGTAGTTAGATAAATAAATATACAGGTGCATATTCAGCTCAAAAATGTCCCTACTCATCCCAATATTTAAAATAGATTTATAAAACTGCAATCAATAGGAATTCGGGGATTCTACAAATGCCACAGCAAGCCAAGGACTGCAGGTGACCACAGGAGGCATTTAAGGACCAAGTAAATGGATAGTAAAAAATATTGGAAACCAAATATATAGTAGATAAAGAAAAAATAGGACAAACATCCCCCCCCAAAAAAAAACATTTACAAAATATGATTTGCAGGAATGTGAAACTCCCAGGGACACCGAATTTCCAGAGCAGGATACTCATATATGGAGCTAAACGGTCAGATAGAACAAAACTTGATTTGTATATGCTGGTAAAATAAACCAACATCAAAATATTTAAAACAGATGCTTCATACTGAAACAGGTTAATCCCCATGTCACTTATTAAGGCAGCAAGGGATAGCAATGAAAAAATAGATACTGTATCATTAGCGTGCAATATATAAAAAATCCCTATTTCAGAGGCTAGTACCTGAAGTCCTGCAATGTGCAAGCATGCCCCTGTGGTTCCGGCAGGTGTAATGACCGAATCAAGCGGTCTTAAATACCCCCCATCTGACCAGCATACAACACGGTCGGGTGCGGATGAAAGAACCGAACCTCGCATTCGGCCTTCGCGTCATTTCCATTGTCCTCCAAAACGCCCCTGGGTCCCAGTGCTCAAGCCACGGGAGGGCAAGATGGACTCCCTCTAGTGGCTAGAGGGGAAACATTCACCCCAGACACAGCAGCGGCTAAGCATGTAGGAAACAGGGTAAGGAGATAAAGGGAAAAACCTAGGATGATAACATCATGGATATCATGGACATCGAAGCGCACAGCGGCGCGATAGGAGCGGGAGCTCTTTTGGGGGAGGGAATGTGTATGGCCACCCAAATGGTCCAAAGCGAGCGCGTGTGAATGCAGAACCAAAATATACAGTCAGGTCCATAAATATTGGGACATCGACACAATTCTATTCTTTTTGGCTCTATACACCACCACAATGGATTTGAAATGAAACAAACAAGATGTGCTTTAACTGCAAACTTTCAGCTTTAATTTGAGCGTATTTACATCCAAATCAGGTGAACAGTGTAGGAATTACAACAGTTTGTATATGTGCCTTCCACTTTTTAAGGGACCAAAAGTAATGGGACAGATTAACATTCATCCATCAAACTTTCACTTTTTAATACTTGGTTGCAAATCCTTTGCAGTCACTTACAGTCTGAAGTCTGGAATGCATAGACATCACCAGACGCTGAGTTTCATCCCTGGTGATGCTCTGCCAGGCCTCTACTGCAACTGTCTTCAGTTCCTGTTTGTTCTTGGGGCATTTTCCCTTCAGTTTTGTCTTCAGCAAGTGAAATGCACGCTCAATCGGATTAAGGTCAGGTGATTGACTTGGCCATTGCATAACATTCCACTTCTTTCCCTTAAAAAACTCTTTGGTTGCTTTCGCAGTATGCTTCGGGTCATTGTCTATCTGCACTGTGAAGCGCCGTCCAATGAGTTCTCAAGCATTTTGCTGAATATGAGCAGATATAATAGGCGTGCGCAGGGGGTGTGCCAGGTGTGCCTGGGCACACCCTAATCACTGCGAGGGGTGCCGATTCCCTCTATTGCCTGGGCTTCACCCCGTGTTGCATTCCCAGAATGGAGAGTGGGGGAAGAGACTAGGAAATGCATTAGTTACCGACCCCTTCCTTTTCTAAATGAACACAGTGAGCACACTCACTCACTGTGTTCATTCATAACTGAAGCATAATAAACTGTGTTATTATGCTTCAGTTTGTGAATGAACAGGAAGTAGCTCAGCACAGAGCACTATCCCATTCATTTACTGTCCAGTGCAGTTGAGGCTGCAGAGAAAGGCATGTGTGTTTGAGCTTTGGGGTGCACACCCTAATGCAATAGGCTGCGCACACCTATGGCAGATAATATTGCCCGAAACACTTCAGAATTCATCCTGCTGCTTTTGTCAGCAGTCACATCATCAATGAATACAAGACAACCAGTTCCATTGACAGCCATACATGCCCACGCCATGACACTACCACCACCATACTTCACTGATGAGGTGGTATGCTTTGGTTCATGAGCAGTTTCTTTCCTTCTCCATACTCTTCTCTTCCCATCACTCTGGTACAAGTTGATCTTGGTCTCATCTGTCCATTGGATGTTGTTCCAGAACCGTGAAGGCTTTTTTAGATGTTGTTTGGCAAACTCTAATCTGGCCTTCCTGTTTTTGAGGCTCACCAACATCTTGCGGTGAACCCTCTGTATTCACTCTGGTGAAGTCTTCTCTTGATTGTTGACTTTGACACACATACACCTACCTCCTGGAGAGTGTTCTTGATCTGGCCAACTGTTGTAAAGGGTGTTTTCTTCACCAGGGAAAAAATTCTTCAGCCATCCAGCACAGTTGTTTTCTGTGGTCTTCCGGGTCTTTTGGTGTTGCTGAGCTCACCGGTGCGTTCTTTACATTACACCTGCCGGAACCACAGGGGCATGCTTGCATATTACAGGACTTCAGGTAAGGATGTTCCAAACAGTTGATTTGGCCACACCTAATGTTTTTGCTATCTCTCTGATGGGTTTGTTTTGTTTTTTCAGCCTAATGATGGCTTGCTTCACTGATAGTGACAGCTATTTGGATCTCATATTGAGAGTTAACAGCAACAGATTCCAAATGCAAAAAGCACACTTGAAATGAACTCTGGACCTTTTATCTGCTCCTTGTAAATGGGATAATGAGGGAATAACACACACCTGGCCATGGAACAGCTGAGCAGCCAATTGTCCCATTACTTTTGGTCCCTTAAAAAGTTGGAGGCACATATACAAACTGTTGTAATTCCTACACCATTCACCTGATTTGGATGTAAATACCCTCAAATTAAAGCTGAAAGTCTGCAGTTAACCACTTGCCGACCGCCTAACGCAAATATACTGCATCAGAATGGCACGGGCAGGCAGAATCACGTACCTGGTGCCCGTGTCGGTCGGCTTCATTAGGGGAGTGATCCAGGCTGGGGGGGGAGACCACTCATTTGTGGCCACCCCCTCGCAATCGCTCCCAACAAATGAGAATCTTCCTCTGCTGCTGTAATGTAAACAGCGGCAGAGGAAGTGATGTCATCTCTCCTCGGGTCGGTATTTTCCGTTCCGGCCCCGAGGAGAGAAGACATCTGAGTAAGTGTACAAACACTACACTTATAATAAAACACACTAGGCACACTTTTCACCCCCGCTCACCCCCCCCCCCCCCCGTCACAGTGACACCAATAGCAGTGTTTGTTTTCTGATTACTGCATTGGTGTCAGTTTGTGACAGTTAGGGCAGTTAGTGGTAGCCCCCTTTAGGTCTAGGGTACCCCCCTAACCCCCCCTAATAAAGTTTTAACCCCTTGATCACCCCCCGTTGCCAGTGTCACTAAGTGATCGTTTTTCAGATCGCTGTATTAGTGTCACTGGTGACGCTAGTTAGGGAGGTAAATATATAGGTTCGCAGTCAGCGTTTTATAGCGTCAGGGACCCCATATACTACCTAATAAAGGTTTTAACCCCTTGATTGCCCCCTAGTTAACCCTTTCACCAGTGACTACTGTATAAGTGTTACGGGTGACGCTGGTTGCGTCTGCGTTTTGCTCCTCCGCCCAGCCCAGCCCACCCAAGTGCAGTATCAATCAATCACTGCCACTTACAAAACACTAAACACATAACTGCAGCGTTCGCAGAGTCAGGCCTGACCCCTGCGATTGCTAACAGTTTTTTTGGTAGCGTTTTGGTGAACTGGCAAGCACCAGCGGCCTAGTACACCCCAGTCGTAGTCAAACCAGCACTGCAGTAACACTTGGTGACGTGGCGAGTCCTGGTGGCAAGCACAAGTAGTGTCCCTCTGCCACCAAGAAGAAGACAAACACAGGCCCGTCATGCCCATAATGCCCTTCCTGCTGCATTCGCCAATCCTAATTGGGAACCCACCACTTCTGCAGCACCCGTACTTCCCCCATTCACATCCCCAACCAAATGCAGTCAGCTGCATGAGAGGCATTTTCTCCCCCAAAAAAGATGTAGTTTCTGCAGCAAGCACGGATATAGGCGTGACACCTGCTATTATTGTCCCTCCTGTACTGACAATCCTGGTCACTAGTTGAGTATTAGCGTAGGGTACAGCATTGCACAGACTAGGCACACTTTCACAGGGTCTCCCAAGATGCAGTTATAAAAGTTACAGTTACAAAAAAAAGTGTTAAAAAAAAAAAAACACAAAAAAATATATAAAATTAAAAAAAACAAAATACCACAATAGTTGTTCTCTTATTGTTCTCTCTCTCTCTATTCTCTCTCTATTGTTCTGCTCTTTTTTACTGTATTCTATTCTGCAATGTTTTATTGTTATTATGTTTTATCATGTTTGCTTTTCAGGTATGCAATTTTTTATACTTTACCGTTTACTGTGTTTTATTGTTAACAATTTTTTTGTTTTCAGGTACGCCATTCAGCTGCAGCGCGGATTTATTTATCTTGACAGCAACAGTGTTTGCTCCCACGATACATAAAGCCGTGACTCCAGCGCTGTCAGAGGTGATATATGCCAAAGCATTGTGGCAGCAGGGGCAGAGGAGCGATTTGCTCCTAACTTTTGGGGCGGATGCCCCCATGCTTCGGCATATATAAATGGTGCATGTATGCCCATCATTAGAAGTGGGTAGATGAAGGGAGGTATTCTAATGGTGGGCATACCCACCAATCAATCTCTTTTTTTCGTTCAGCCCATAGGCTGCATGAAAAAAAAGATTACAATATATGCCCAACAAGGACCAGCAACGTACTGGTATGTTGCTGGACTTTGAGTGGTTATACCAGAATGATGCCTGCAGGTTTAGGTATCATCTTGGTATCATTCTTTTCAGCCAGTGGTCGGCTTTCATGTAAAAGCAATCCTAGTGGCTAATTAGCCTCTAGACTGCTTTTACAAGCAGTGGGAGGGAATGTCCCCCCCCCCCCCCACTGTCTTCCATGTTTTTCTCTGGCTCTCCTGTCCCAACAGGGAACCTGAGAATGCAGCCGGTGATTCGGCCAGCTGACCATAGAGCTGATCAGAGACCAGAATGGCTCCAATCTCTATGACTCAAGAAACCGGAAGCTACGAGCATTTCATGACTTAGATTTCGCCGGATGTAAACAGCGCCATTGGGAAATTGGGAAAGCATTTTATCACACTGATCTTGGTGTGGTCAGATGCTTTGAGGGCAGAGGAGAGATCTAGGGTCTAATAGACCCCATTTTTTTCAAAAAAGAGTACCTGTCACTACCTATTGCTATCATAGGGGATATTTACATTCCCTGACATAACAATAAAAATGATTAAAAAAATGAAAGGAACAGTTTAAAAATAAGATAAAAAAGCAAAAAAATAATAAAGAAAAAAAAATCACCCCTGTTCCCCCCTGATTTCGCGCAAAGGCGAATGCAAGTGTTGGTCTGGCGTCAAATGTAAACAGCAATTGCACCATGCATGTGAGCTATCACCGCAAAGGTCAGATCGAGGGCAGTAATTTTAGCAGTAGACCTCCTCTGTAAATCTAAAGTGGTAACCTGTAAAGGCTTTTAAAGGCTTTTAAAAATGTATGTAGTTTGTCGCCACTGCACATTTGTGCGCAATTTTAAAGCATGTCATGTTTGGTATCCATGTACTCGGTCTAAGATCATCTTTTTTATTTCATCAAACATTTGGGCAATATAGTGTGTTTTAGTGCATTAAAATTAAAAAAAGTGTGTTTTTTCCCCAAAAAATGTGTTTGAAAAATCGCTGCGCAAATACTGTGTGAAAAAAAAAATGAAACACCCACCATTTTAATCTGTAGGGCCTTTGCTTTAAAAAAAATATATAATGTTTGGGGGTTCAAAGTAATTTTCTTGCAAAAAAAAAAAAAATATTTTTTCATGTAAACAAATAATGTCAGAAAGGGCTTTGTCTTCAAGTGGTTAGAAGAGTGGTGTGATGTGTGACATAAGCTTCTAAATGTTGTGCATAAAATGCCAGGACAGTTCAACCCCCCCCCCCCCAAATGACCCCATTTTGGAAAGTAGACACCCCAAGCTATTTGCTGAGAGGCATGTCGAGTCCATGGAATATTTTATATTGTGACACAAGTTGCGGGAAAAAGACAAATTTTTTTTTTTTTTTTTTGCACAAAGTTGTCACTAAATGATATATTGCTCAAACATGCCATGGGAATATGTGAAATTACACCCCAAAATACATTCTGTTGCTTCTCCTGAGTACGGGGATACCACATGTGTGAGACTTTTTGGGAGCCTAGCCGCATACGGGACCTCAAAACCAAGCACCGCCTTCAGGGTTTCTAAGGGTGTAAATTTTTTATTTCACTCCTCACTGCCTATCACAGTTTCGGAGGCCATGGAATGCCCAGATGGCACAACCCCCCCCCAATTGACCCCCATTTTGGAAAGTAGACACCCCAAGCTATTTGCTGAGATGTATGGTGATTATTTTGCAGTCCTCGCTTTTTTTTGTCACAAAGTTTTGAAAATTGAAAAAAGAAAAAAAAATGCATTTTTCTTATCTTTCTTCATTTTCAAAAACAAATGAGAGCTGCAAAATACTCACCATGCCTCTCAGCAAATAGCTTGGGGTGTCTACTTTCCAAAATGGGGTCATTTGGGGGGGTTTTGTGCCATCTTGGCATTTTATGGCCTTCGAAACTGTGATAGGTAGTGAGGAGTGAAATAAAAAATTTACGCCCTTAGAAATCCTGAAGGCGGTGATTGGTTTTCGGGGCCCCATACGCAGCTAGGCTCCCAAAAAGTCCCACACATGTGGTATCCCCATACTCAGAAGAAGCAGCAGAATGTATTTTGGGGTGTAATTCTACATATGCCCATGGCAAAGTTTGTCATTTTCCAGCAACTTGTGGCAAAATATAAAATATTCCATGGACTCAACATGCCTCTCAGCAAATAGCTTGGGGTGTCTACTTTCCAAAATGGGGTAATTTGGAGGGGGGGGTTTGAACTGTCCTGGCATTTTATGGCCTTCAAAACTGTGATAGGTAGTGAGGAGTGAAATCAAAAATGTACGCCCTTAGAAATCCTGAAGGCGGTGCTTGGTTTTCGGGGCTCCGTATGCGGATAGGCTCCCAAAAACTCCCACACATGTGGTATCCCCATACTCAGGAAAAGCAGCTAAATGTATTTTGGGGTGCAATTCCACATATTCCCATGGTCTGTGTGAGCAATATATCATTTAGTGACAACTTTTTGTTAAATGTTTTTTTTCTTTTTTTTATTATTCAATCACTTGGGACTGTTAGAAGATTTTAAGTTCATTATTATTTTAGGTGATAAAAGTTTCTGAAAAAATATATGAAACACATAAATGTTATATGTAATTTGTGATGGTTTCTGAAGGTTAACAGGATGGAGGACAGAGGACAGAGGAGTGGTTTAGCTGGGTAGATATTTCTATTTTGAGTTGCTATGTCAGGACAATGGGTGGAGTAATGTTGCTTATCTTTAGACTATAGCCATTTAAAGTATATATGCAAATATGGGTATTACTAGGATATGCTGACGTAACATTTTGAAACAGTATAAGAATGGATCAGATTCATGGTAGAATAGGAATGGAGTAGGGTTGAAGAGAGAGAAGTAACCCAACACTTTGAAGAATGTAACATCAAGATGTCTCCTCCTCCTCCTCCTTCTGAGACCATCACCATGCCACATGTTATCGATGCAAGTCTGGTCTTTGCTTGTCTTTCTGAACAAATAAACAACCTTTCTGGAAGCATCGTATGAACGAAGGATTCTTCAATTTCTACTAAGAAACTAATTCCTAAAAGTAAGTTGGAAATGCGGCCTTGGACAAAGTACAGAAACATATCTCCTATACACCCTACCCTCTAGGAGAGAGGACACTGATATTTATATAACATATAACACAAAGACATTGCTATACATCCAGAAACGCCCCTGAGAATGAGAAATGATAATATCTAGAATTATAGATATTATACTTTTCTTTCAATGGCGAGCAAGCTAAAATGGTCAATTTTTTCCCACTCCTTGACAAAGGGGGGAAACGAACACAATTTTGTGATTGATCAAGTCTCGGGAAAAAACGATCAAAGAACCTAGAAGGAGGCGTTTGCGTCAGATGTGGACAACAGTTCAGTAAAGTCGAGGGTGAGTTTTTCTTTGTCTGTTTTCTCACCTCTAGCCAAAGTTTGTAACTTTGAAAAAAAAAAAAAAAAGGAAGACCCAGCCTACGAAGTTGATTGTCAAGGCCATTTGGACGGTATGCTTCAAGCTATTGTTGGAAATCCAAGACTTTGTTTGTGAAAACGTAACGTTACGTACGTGAAGATTTCTGCCAAGGTTAGTTCCTAAGAACTGAGACTTCACATTATTTGGAAAAGCTACCATTGAGGTACAACAGGCAGATGTATGTACTATTTGGTAAGCGAAGATGAAAGTCGGATTTTGATGTTTGAAGATGGAAAGTCCAAGAAACAGGCAAAGAAAAATCAACAGGCAAGTACACTGAAGCACACTAAAGCACACTACAGCACACAATACAAGGAACAAGGCAAAAAGCTACAAGAAAATGATTCTTCCAAGAAAAGGCAACAAAGGAAAGAAGAAGCAACGAAAGAAAGAAAACGCAACAAAAGAAAGGAAAAGCAACAAACGAAAGAAAAGGCAACGAACAACAAATTTAAAGGACATTATTCATCTCTTGTTTTTTTTTAAGTACACAAGGACTATCATACTAACAAGGGGTGAGTGTGTTTGTTTATATAAAATGGTAACATGGGATGGTTAACATCTCAAGGCTCAGAAGTATTTTCCTGTACTATCGGGAAATTGATACATTCCATATATATGGAATACAGGAATACATGCAGTAGTAAGGTAATTAATTAATGCCAGAGTGTAAAGAAGTTATTTAATAAGGAAACTAAGTTTAATGCTGCATGTAAATGTTTATGATGTTTATTAATATTTAGGCCCTGAAAAACAGAAATGTGTGTTATTACATGTGGTCATTTTAAAACACATATATAGGGGGCAGAAAAAAATTTTCAGAGAAAAAAGTATAGATTAAGATTGTGGAAAGAACTGTATGAAATTGAGATTATGGAAATTAACATGGTGTTTAGTGTCTTACAAAAATCCTATAGATTTGGTTGTAGGAAATAATAAGTTAAGGATTGAACAATTTTTACAAAAATTCCAAACTTGGATTTGGTTATTAAATTAAAAGTAGTAGATTGTTCTAATTTATTTAAAACTACCCAGAGAAAATATAAAAATATGAAAGTTTTGTTCAATCTAAAAAAAATTGTAAAAATAGCAATTGTTAAAAGTCTTTGTAAATGAGTATTTCTGGTAAAAATAAGGACTTTGATTGAGGGAGGAGTTTTCTCGGGGATATGGCCAATCACAGTTTTTTGGGCAGGACCCAATCTGTGAGTTTCACGAGATTGTCCTCTAAACAATTTTTTTGTCATTACTATAATCAGGAAAGTCATATAACGTAGTGTACATGATTTTTGGCAGATGTACAAACAAAATATGTTTAAAAAGTGGTAAAAAGGTTAAACATTTTAAAAACGAAAAACTAGATTGTTACCGAATTGTACAGTGTATTGTATACAAAGCATGATAGCTAAACTGATTGTAACAGATCATTCTCTGAAGAGTTTGTGACATACGAGGAGCCTATTACCAACAGAGAAATGCAGATCAGGTTACACAGACTAGTCATCATGCCATGACAGTTTTCACTTCTGTGGATCAAAGTCTTCCAAATAACTGGAAGAGGGTTCATGGATGAGGAAAAAATTTATTTTTAAAAGGTATTATTACTTACTAAAGTTATTGTTTTTAAAAATAAGATTTTTGGGGCCTTAATAACTTTTCTCAAGAGTTCATTGAGATTTTTTGTAGACAAAGTATTTGTCTGAGTAAATTTTAATGAATTATATAGGCTTAATGTAGGGCAAATATTTTTAATTACAAGAGAGAACTTATATACAATAATTTGAAGATCTAAAGAAAGCCCTTATTAATTTAGTATTTTTGATTAATATAGAGATCTCTCTCAGCCATTTTACATTTAAGTGTATGTGGGTGATGAGACAATTTCATTGGTATTTATAAAATATGTGTTAGGAAGTGCATTGTCCAATGCTACAGGTCTGAGACATTGTGGGTTTTGCACCATTTGTTTTGAAAAGCATCTTACGTTACACTAAGGGTGTTATTACAAGGAAAACAGGAGGTGTCAACACACAGCTTTGTCTAGTGGCAAATGGATGTTAAAAAGATCAGTTGTGGTGGTATTTAAAAATACATGAGGATTATATAGATGCAATATGAGGGATAGAGCCACAATTGTGTAAGTTAATCATGAAAAAGTCACTTTTTCGACTTTTAGTGGACATTTATTGGGAAAGAATTTCTTGTGCTTCTATAGATGGATCCAAATATTGGCACAATGGAATGACAATATTAAACTTTCTGTAAGTGTCTGCATTAAAAGCTGAACTTAAGGCTGCCATGTGTTTAGCAGTCAGAGTGACAGGCATGTGTGGCTCATTCAATCATACTGTATGAGAGGAATGTTTTTGGTTCTGAAAAGAAATTTCAACATGATCAAATTTCTTTCAGAAATATAATATTTGGGAAAGCCCAACCTAAATTGTCCGTGTAAAGGAAAAAATACAATAATCTGGTAAGATTATTCTTTTACAAGATTTAATATTAGTCACAGGATAAAAAGGGGGACTATGACATTTTGTTTTAGTTAGAATCAGTACAGACTGATGAAGATAATATTTATTGTAAAAAAATAATTCCAACAATAATGAATAGAGTTATTTTTAAATGAAAATTTTTACTTTTTGCATATCCAGGTACCTGACTGACTGACTGATTGATTTTTTTGTTTAAGCTAATGAAAGAAATTCTGAACTACTCATTTTAGAACACTTTGTCATCAAACTTCTGAATAGTGTTTTATTTGTTTATAGAGCAATCCAATAGGAAAGAGTAACCTGATACTACAAAGTATTGAGGAATTTGGCAAATCTATATAGATTGATTATATTAGTTTTTTTCCACCTACTAAAGGAGGATATTAGGATGTTGTTTTTTTTAGTTAATGTTTCTTTTTGATAAATTAATTGAGGTTATTCTAGAAAAAATAATATTTTTAACAAAAGCTAAGTTGTTGTGAACTGATGTCATATTCCATTGGGGTTGGATTTCAAACCATGGAATCAGATAATGATTTAAAATTTTGCAGGACATGTATGCAATTTTAGGTATTTAGTAAAGATTTTGTTTCTTATCATCTTAAGTACTCAGGTATTGTAGTACGTATGATTAGTATTATAAAGTCTAAATAGGGTAAGATGATTCAAGAATAAGGTAAAGATTGGGTGACTTATTTACCTGCTACAGTTTTAGTTGAAAAACTTTATTATTTTGTAAACATAGGGTTTATTAACTTTTTAAGTTAATGACAGGATGTCTTTTGAGATTAGCATACTCCGTTATTTTTATATAATCTGTTGTATAGAAAGAAGTGTGGTTGCAAACTTTGCAAACAACAGGTGCAGGTATTTCAGAAGTTTGTTCACAAAACATGGCTAGGCCTTTGCTAAATTTGAATAGAAATCATGTCTTGAATGAGATTTCTACTTCTAATGAGTATGTTTAGTAATTTATTCCAGTAGCTAAAGTTATGGTTAAGAATTAAAGATCTGAAGGTACCAGGGATGCAAACAGAGATGTCAATTGGAAAGATTATTTTGTTATTTTTAAGGTACATTGGAATTATACTTTTTGTTTCTAAAGAATTGGTAATAAAATAAATAAAAATAATTGGTAAAAATAAGAATAAAATGGGTAAACATAGAAAGGATTATCAATCTAGAATAGTTTATATTAAATAATGAAAATTTCTAAGGAAAACATATTTTTATAAGAATTTGATATTTGTTTTCAATTTCTTTTATAGATATGTCTTTCGTTTCTAAATTTAAAGAACATGATTAGATAGATAAATAAATAGAAAGATGGATAGAATATATAAAACATGACAATCAAATAATGGGAAAGTTTTATGTTTTTTATGTATCTACAGACGAGTAGATTATTTATTATGTTTATAATTGTTCTGTGTCAAGGATAATGTATAAAAACTTACATTGTAGAAGTTATTTGGTTATTGAAATTTCCAGGAATGGAAGAAATTTTATTTATTGATTAATAATTTATATTACAAAGCGATATAATTTGATTTTTCAAAGATATGTATTTCATCTTTATATTAAAATAGTCAAATTATATGGTTAAAGTCATAAGAGTTTTCACAGGAAGTTAAATTAATTTATGAAGTTGAAGGAAGAAAATCTTTAATATTACATGGTTTAGATGGAGAATTAATTAAAATTAATTAATATAATAATTTAAATTTTCTCAATGGAATGAAATAGTTAAATATTTTTCATAGGGATATCTGAGTTTTGGAAAATGTTTATGTACAATATCTGACACACTAAATTGTATTACTGTTTATTGTATTGTATTAATGTTTATTGTATTGTTTGTATTGAAAATGTGGATCAGAGACATTTATTATTTAAGATGAATGCACTTATTATATCTGTTGATTATAGTGCATTGAGGGGGAATTGTTAGAAGATTTTAAGTTCATTATTATTTTAGGTGATAAAAGTTTCTGAAAAAATATATGAAACACATAAATGTTATATGTAATTTGTGATGGTTTCTGAAGGTTAACAGGATGGAGGACAGAGGACAGAGGAGTGGTTTAGCTGGGTAGATATTTCTATTTTGAGTTGCTATGTCAGGACAATGGGTGGAGTAATGTTGCTTATCTTTAGACTATAGCCATTTAAAGTATATATGCAAATATGGGTATTACTAGGATATGCTGACGTAACATTTTGAAACAGTATAAGAATGGATCAGATTCATGGTAGAATAGGAATGGAGTAGGGTTGAAGAGAGAGAAGTAACCCAACACTTTGAAGAATGTAACATCAAGATGTCTCCTCCTCCTCCTCCTTCTGAGACCATCACCATGCCACATGTTATCGATGCAAGTCTGGTCTTTGCTTGTCTTTCTGAACAAATAAACAACCTTTCTGGAAGCATCGTATGAACGAAGGATTCTTCAATTTCTACTAAGAAACTAATTCCTAAAAGTAAGTTGGAAATGCGGCCTTGGACAAAGTACAGAAACATATCTCCTATACACCCTACCCTCTAGGAGAGAGGACACTGATATTTATATAACATATAACACAAAGACATTGCTATACATCCAGAAACGCCCCTGAGAATGAGAAATGATAATATCTAGAATTATAGATATTATACTTTTCTTTCAGGGACAAAAAAATAATAATATTCAATGGGCTCAACATGCCTCTCAGCAATTTCCTTGGGGTGTCTACTTTCCAAAATGGGGTCATTTGGGGGGGGGGGGTTGTACTGCCCTGCCATTTTAGCACCTCAAGAAATAGGATAGGCAGTCATAAACTAAAAGCTGTGTAAATTCCAGAAAATGTACCCTAGTTTGTAGACGCTATAACTTTTGCGCAAACCAATAAATATACGCTTATTGACATTTTTTTTTACCAAAGACATGTGGCTGAATACATTTTGGACTAAATGTATGACTAAAATTGAGTTTATTGGATTTTTTTTTCTAACAAAAAGTAGAAAATATCATTTTTTTTCAAAATGTTCGGTCTTTTTCCGTTTATAGCGCAAAAAATAAAAACCACAGAAGTGGTTAAATACCATCAAAAGAAAGCTCTGTTTGTGGGAACAAAAGGATGCAAATTTCGTTTGGGTACAGCATTGCATGACCGCGCAATTAGCAGTTAAAGCGACGCAGTGCCAAATTGTAAAAAGTGCTCTGGTCAGGAAGGGGGTAAATCCTTCCTTGTTCGTTTCATTTCAAATCCATTGTGGTGGTGTATAGAGCCCAAAAGATTAGAATTGTGTCGATGTCCCAATATTTATGGACCTGACTGTATATATAACCAACCAAAGTAAAAGGCAAATTAATCAAGGTATATTTCTCAAAATGATAAGGGAAACAAAAAAAAACAGAAAGGGGGCGAGAGGGGAGCCAAGGAGATGACCATGCACCTATATTTACACATTTTTCCTTCAAAACAAAATATAAGAATGAAAATATGAATATAGTAATATCAATATATTAGGTGCTATTATACCCAAAATCATGAAAACGGAAAATTTTCTATCAAATACTTACCCTCATTTTCCTTTCCTGATGGATTCCATGGCAGCCTACGTGTGGGTTAACCCCACCTCCTCTCCAGTGCTATAGGACCCCACTCCCAAAAATTTGAGCTCACAGCCAGGGACATTCCGTAACTAGCCAACTCTTGACTGATGGGTGGGAACTCCGTCTGCCATCAGGAAAGGAAAATTACGGTAAGTATTTGATAGAAAATGTTCTGTTTTCCTGACAGACTCCGTGGCAGCATACGTGTGGGAAATAACTAGCCAAACCACACGGGCGGGTATGCTGATCAGAAACAAATCTTTAAGTTGCCCCGTCAACTGACAGGATTCTTAGACCAAAGTTAACAGATGACAAGGATGCAGGTTCTCTGCAATAATGCGACATGAAAGTATTAATGGAGGCCCATGAGGCCGCTTTGCAGATGACATCTGGAGCCACGTGTCGGGCCGTCGCCCAGGAAGTTGCCTTGCCCATGGTTGAATGTGCCATCACTGCCTTAAGCCTGCTGGATGGTTTGGACAATCCAGGCCGCAATCGTTCTGGTCAAAGCCCGTTTCCCCTTGTTACTCCCGGAGTGTAGGATAAACAGATGATCCGAGCGTCTAAAGGAGGAAGTAGCTTGCAGGTATTGCTTCAGTATTTCTCCTACATCCAGTGGGTGAGCCTCTGTGACCCCTGGAGCCCTGAATGTAGGAAGGACAATCTCTTGATTCTCATGGAACACTGACGGGACTTTAGGATTTAGGGATGAGGAGCACCCGGCTCGGAAAGAAAGTCAGGAATGCTTGTTTATGGCTGAAAGACCCAATCTCAGAGACCCCCTTGGCCGATGTGATGGCCACAAAGAAGGCGACTCTTGCAGAAAGATCTTTGATAGAAACCGGATCGGTTCCCCTGGTAATAAGTCCAGCAAGTGAGTCGAGAACAAGAGGGAGATCCCAATTGGGGAATCTTGGCCTCCTTTGGGGCTTGAGTCTTGCCGCTCCTCTGAAGAACTGTCAGATTAGACGGTGAACGGCCCATGACATTCCGGAGAAGGCTCATAGGACCCATATTCTCCCGTAGACCTTGTTTGTGCTTGCCCTTCTCAAACTCATGAGAGTGGAAATTACACCTGACGCACAGCTGAGGGATTCAAACCAGCTGAGGGATTCCCTGTCTCAAGAGCCAGACCATCAGTCTCAATAGTTTCGGGCAAGGGCGCAGGACTGCCCTCTGAGATAGAAGGTCCGGCCTGAGGGGAAGAGGTACCGGGTCTCGAAAGCTGAGCTGGGCCAGGAGAGAGAACCATGGCCTGTTTGGCCAGTAAGAAGCTATTACCACCATCTCGACCGCTTCTGCTCAGAGTCTCTGCAGAAATCTGAGGATGACCGGGCAAGGGGGAAAGGCGTATGCCCTTCTGAAACTCCACCGATCTGTCAAGGCATCTACTCCGAAGGCCTGGATGCACTGGCCGCGGGTGTAATACTTCTTGATCTTGAAATTGCAGGGGGATGCAAATAGATCCACTTCGGGATTGACACTCAAGGACAGGCTCCACCTGAGCGTTTCCGCGTGAAGAGACCATTCGTTGTTGTCTAGTTGCACGCGAGACAGGAAGTCCACCTGGACATTCTGGGCTCTGGGAACGATCTCCTGAGATATTGGCCAGGTCTTTCTGGGCCCATGACATGATAGGCTTGACTTCTTGGAGCAAGGTGAAGCTCAGAGTCCCCCCTTGTCTCTTCACATAGGAGACCGCCGTGGTGTTGTTGTTTTTAAAATAATTTATTAAACAGCTCTGGGGGGGGTCTTCCTCCGGCTTCGGGGGGTCTTCTTCCGGCTTCGGGGGTCCCTCCGGTTCCTCTTCTCCCGGTGTTCTAGTTCTTCGGCCGGCTCCTCCGCTGTCTTCAGGCCGCTCTCTTGCCAGTGGAGGTCCGGACTTCTGGGCTTCTTGGCTTCTTGTCTTCTTCCCTCTTCTCTTCTCCAGATGTTGACACGATGCTCTCTCCGGCTGGACTGCTCTCTGAGGGCTCCGTTGTGACTTATATAGGCGGAGACCCCGTCCCCTTATGATGTCACAGTCCCTGGGCATGCTGGGACTGTGACGTTTTAGGGGGCGTGGTCACCGGGTGATGTTGACCACGCCCCCTAAAACGTCACAGTCCCAGCATGCCCAGGGACTGTGACATCATAAGGGGGCGGGGTCTCTGCCTATATAAGTCACAACGGAGCCCTCAGAGAGCAGTCCAGCCAAAGAGAGCGTCGTGGCAACATCTGGAGAAGAGAAGAGGGAAGAAGACAAGAAGCCAAGAAGCCCAGAAGTCCGGACCTCCGCTGGCAAGAGAGGGGCCTGAAGACAGCGGAGGAGCCGGCCGCAGAACTGGAACACCGGGAGAGGAGGAACCGGAGGGACCCCCGAAGCCGGAAGAAGACCCCCGAAGCCGGAGGAAGACCTCCCCGGAGCTGTTTAATAAATTATTTTAAAAACCTGTGTAGTGTGTTTTATTAGTGATACTTTTTCCCTAGGTGAATGGGTAGGGGTACCATGTACCCCATACTCATTCACATAGGGTGGGGGGCCGGGATCTGGGGGCCCTCTTATTATAAGGGGCTCCCGGATTCCGATAAGCCCCCCGCCCGCAGACCCCCGACAACCAACGGCCAGGGTTGTCGGGAAGAGGCCCTTGTCCTCATCAACATGGGGACAAGGTGCTTTGGGGTGGGGGGGACCCGCAGGGCGCCCCCTCCCCCACAGCACCCCCCCCCATGTTTAGGGAATGCGGCCTGGTACGGTTCAGGAGGGGGGGCGCTCGCTCGTCCCCACCCCCTTTCCTGACCGGCCGGGCTGCGTGCTCGGATCGGGGTCTGGTATGGATTTTAGTGGGGACCCCACGCCGTTTTTTCGGCGTAGGGGGGCTTCCCTTTCAAATCCATAGTAGACCTAAGGGCCTGGTATGACCCGCGGCGGGGCTCGCAAGGCGTCAATCTCGCCGATAAAAGCGGCAAGATTGACTTCCTTTTCTAGTCCAGTCGCACCTGAGTCACGTTCAAAATGAACGGACTTGTCCATGTGTGGACAAGTCCGTTCATTCTGAAAGTCCGCCGTAACTCCGGCGAAAGTCCGTCGGAAAGATGGGCGGACTTAGCCCGCCGGAAAGTCCAGTCGTTTGTGGGCAAGTCCGTCCGTTTTAAAGTCCAGTGCACCTGGCGGACAAAGTCCGTCAGAAAGTGTGCCGGACCAAGTATGCCAGAAAGTCCGATCGTGTGTACGCGGCATTAGTGTCAGGAAGCTAGTTGTTAGGTAATTTGGACAGGGTATAATCCCAAATCCTCATTAAATTAGTAGGTACGATGCCCGGTGGGTGTGGAGATGCGACTCGGTGTACATCTTGTGACATACAGTCAGGTCCATAAATATTGGGACATCGACACAATTCTAATCTTTTTGGCTCTATACACCACCACAATGGATTTGAAATGAAACAAACAAGATGTGCTTTAACTGCAGACTTTCAGCTTTAATTTGAGGGTATTTACATTTAAATCAGGTGAAGGGTGTAGGAATTACAACAGTTTGTATATGTGCCTCCCACTTTTTAAGGGACCAAAAGTAATGGGACAATTGACTGCTCAGCTGTTCCATGGCCAGGTGTGTGATATTCCCTCATTATCCCATTTACAAGGAGCAGATAAAAGGTCCAGAGTTCATTTCAAGTGTGCTATTTGCATTTGGAATCTGTTGCTGTCAACTCTCAATATGAGATCCAAAGAGCTGTCACTATCAGTGAAGCAAGCCATCATTAGGCTGAAAAAACAAAACAAACCCATCAGAGAGATAGCAAAAACATTAGGTGTGGCCAAATCAACTGTTTGGAACATCCTTAAAAAGAAAGAATGCACCGGTGAGCTCAGCAACACCAAAAGACCCGGAAGACCACGGAAAACAACTGTGGTGGATGACAAAAGAATTCTTTCCCTGGTGAAGAAAACACCCTTTACAACAGTTGGCCAGATCAAGAACACACTCCAGGAGGTAGGTGTATGTGTTTAAAACTCAACAATCAAGAGAAGACTTCACCAGAGTGAATACAAAGGGTTCACCACAAGATGTAAACCATTGGTGAGCCTCAAAAACAGGAAGGCCAGATTAGAGTTTGTCAAACAACATCTAAAAAAGCCTTCACAGTTCTGGAAAAGCATCCTATGGACAGATGAGACCAAGATAAACTTGTACCAGAGTGATGGGAAGAGAAGAGTATGGAGAAGGAAAGGAACTGCTCATGATCCAAAGCATACCACCTCATCAGTGAAGCATGGTGGTGGTACTTAGGGATGAGCTTCGTGTTCGAATCGAACGCATGTTCGACTCGAACATTGCTTGTTCGGTCGTTCGACAAATTCCAAACAATATGGGCCGTTCGCGCCAAATTCAAGTGGGGCGTCACCTCCCATAATTCACTGCGGCATCACAGTGCATTGCTGGCTGATGATTGGCCAAGCATGCACTATGACCCGCATGCTTGGCCAATCACAGCGCCGTCTGTACAGAGAGCCGTAATTGACCAAAGCCAGGGTGGCTTTGGCCAATTATGGCTCAGGGGGTTTAGTACACACCCCACACTATATAAGGCTGCCTGCACGGCGGCCCTGTGTAGTGTGTTCCGGCGTTGAGGGAGAGAGATAGATAGATAGAGAGACAGTGTCATTTGATTTAAGTTAGATAGAGTAGGCAGGCGAGTCAGTTAGCTGCACTTACAGTGTATTGTGTATACAGTATATATACATCCTAGGTGTTGTGTGTGTATATATATATATATATATATATATATATATATATACACTGTATTCAGTTTAGCTAGATCCGTTCCTGTTATTCTCTTCCTACTACTGACAGGCAGGCAGGTGTTTTTACAGTATTTACAGCTAGCTGGAGGAAATTGCTGGTGTTCTTCTGATCCTATTAGTCCTATTAGCTACAGTATTTACAGTTAGTGTAGTGCATCCTCTGCACAGTGTGCACCTAAAGCTACCTGAAGAAAATTTGTGGTGTTCTTCTGATCCTATTAGTACAGTACCACAGGCAGCTGTAGTATTTACAAGTTAGTGTAGTGCGTCCTCTGCACAGTGTGCACCTAAAGCTACCTGAAGAAAATTAGTGGTGTTCTTCTGATCCTATTAGTACAGTACTGCAGGCAGCTGCAGTATTTACAAGTTAGTTTAGTGCGTCCTCTGCACAGTGTGCACCTAAAGCTACCTAAACAAAATTAGTGGTGTTCTTCTGATTCTATTAGTACAGTACTGCAGGCAGCTGCAGTATTTACAAGTTAGTGTAGTGCGTCCTCTGCACAGTGTGCACCTAAAGCTACCTGAAGAAAATTAGTGGTGTTCTTCTGATCCTATTAGTACAGTACCACAGGCAGCTGTAGTATTTACAAGTTAGTGTAGTGCATCCTCTGCACAGTGTGCACCTAAAGCTACCTGAAGAAAATTAGTGGTGTTCTTCTGATCCTATTAGTACATTACCACAGGCAGCTGTAGTATTTACAAGTTAGTGCAGTGCGTCCTCTGCACAGTGTGCACCTAAAGCTACCTGAAGAAAATTAGTGGTGTTCTTCTGATCCTATTAGTACAGTACCGCAGGCAGCTGCAGTATTTACAAGTTAGTATAGTGCGTCCTCTGCACAGTGTGCACCTAAAGCTACCTGAAGAAAATTAGTGGTGTTCTTCTGATCCTATTAATACCACAGGAAGGGAGCTACAGCATTTACAGTTAGTGTAGTGCGTCCTCTGCACAGTGTGCACCTAAAGCTACCTGGAGACAATTGCTGTTGTTCTGCTCCTATTATTACCACAGGCAGGCAGCTACAGTATTTACAGTTAGTGTACTGTGTCCTCTGCACAGTGTGCACCTAAAGCTACCTGAATAAAATTGGTGGTGTTCTTCTGATCCTATATTAATACCACAGGCAGGCAGCTACAGTATTTACAGTTAGTGTACTGTGTCCTCTGCACAGTGTGCACCTAAAGCTACCTGAATAAAATTGGTGGTGTTCTTCTGATCCTATTAATACCACAGACAGGCAACTACAGTATTTACAGTTAGTGTACTGCATCCTCTGCAGACTGTGCACCTAAAGCTACCTGAAGAAAATTGCTGGTGTTCTCATACTAATAATACTACAAGCAGGCAGTTGATTCTGCTAGCTGCAGTATCAGTATATATATACATCCCAGCTTTGTGCAGCTACATCTCACTGCAGGCCATTAGTATGTCTGGAAGGCCAACCAGGAGAGGCAGACAGTCACAAGCCAATAAAAGAGGGCAAGCAGGCTCTGTGTCTAGAGGCAACAGTGCTGGTCGTGGAGACGGTGCATCTTCATCAGCACATGGCCGTGGGACACGCTTGTCCTTTTTTTCGGCAGCTGGCCTCGTTGAGCCGCAACATGCGTAAGACTTGGTAGAGTGGATGACCAAGCCGTCCTCATCCTCCTCATCCTCTTTCACCCAGGCTCAGGGTACTTTGTCTGGCAAAGCAGCTGCCAACGCGGCCTCTTCCCTCAATGGCATCAGTCACTACTTCCCTAGCCCAACCATGTCCTCAAACTGTTTGACCACAGTGTTGGGTACATGCTCCAGGAGGATGCCCAGCGTTTTGAAGGCTCCGATGATGGTACCCAGCTAGAGGAAGGCAGTAACGTGAGCCCAGAGAGAGGGGGTGCCCAAGAAGCACAGCAATCTGGCAGTTATGTTCCCCCTGCTGCAGCATACTGCCAGATTTGCTCCAGTGATGAGGAGGGAGGGGATGATGAGGTCACTGACTCCACGTGATAGGAGAGAGGAGGAGGAGGAGGCACATCACCCAGGATGCCCCCCAGGGGCCAGCTTAAGGGCAGCACACCGACTGCATCACACCGCAGAGCTCCGCATGTGCAGTCTCTGCGCGTTATTCCAAAAGTTCTTTGGTGTGGGCCTTTTTTGAGACGAGTGCATCAGATCCCACCGCTGCTATTTGCAACATATGTCTCAAGCGTATCTCTCGTGGCCAAAACATCTCCCACTTGGGCACTACATGCTTGAACAGACATATGTTGACCTGCCATGCAGTTCGTTGGCAAGCGTACCTAAAAGACCCACACCAAAGAACAAAGAGGACCTCTCCTTGCTCCTCATCAGCTGGGATCTCCAACTCCACTATACCTTCAGTCCTCTCTGAGACCTGCACTGAGAGGAATGAAGGTGTAGAATTAGGTGTGCCACAGCCAAGTACTTGCGGGCAATCTGCTATCGGTACACCGACGTCAGATTGTACCAGGCAAATTTCCCTGCCCCGGCTGCTGCACCGCTGAAAGAAGTTCGCTCGCAGCCATCCACATGCCCAGCGGTTGAATGCTAGCTTGGCTAAATTGCTAGCACTTCAACTGCTGCCTTTTCAGTTGGTAGACTCTGCCCCCTTCCGTGAGTTTGTGGAATGTGCGGTTCCTCAGTGGCAGGTTCCCAAACGCCACTTTTTCTCACGGAAGGCGATTCCGGCTCTCTACCAGCATGTGGAAGGCAATGTCTTGGCCTCGCTGGACAGGGCGGTCAGCGGTAAGGTGCATATTACCGCTGACTCATAGTCCAGCAGGCATGGACAGGGACGTTACCTATCTTTCACCGCGCACTGGGTGACTCTTCTGGCAGCTGGGAAGGATGCAGGACAAGGTGCCGTAATGTTGGAGGTTGTTCTGCCAGAACGCCTCCAAAATACTACTAGTGGTGATTCTGCCACACCTCTCTCCTCCACCCCTCCTCTTCTTCTTCCTCCATGGCCTCTTCCTGTGCTGATTTGACTTCGGAACCAGCGGTGCTCCGTAGGTGTTCAAGGGGCTACCCAAGCACGCAGGCCACAAGATGCCATGCGGTGCTTGAGCTGGTGTGCTTGGGGGACAGGAGCCACATTGGGGCAGAGATTCTGTCAGCTCTGCAGGGGCAGGTTCAGAGGTGGTTGACGCCACACCAGCTTAAGGCAGGTATGGTGGTTTGCGACAATGGCGCCAACCTCCTCTCCGCCCTCTGACAGGGACAACTGACCCATGTGCCCTGTTTGGCTCACGTCCTTAACTTGGTGGTGCAGCGGTGCTTGGGCAGGTACCTGGGCTTACAGGATGTCCTAAGGCAGGCCAGGAAAGTTTGTGTGCATTTCCGCAGGTCATATAATGCCAGTGCTCAGCTGGCTGACCTCCAAAAGGAATTTAACCTGCCCAAGAACCGCCTAATCTGTGACATGCCTACCAGGTGGAACTCAACGTTGGCCATGCTGCAGCGGCTGCACAGGCAGCAAAGGACCATCAATGAGTACCTGTGCGACTATGGCACCAGGACAGGGTCAGGGGAGCTTGTTTTTTTTCCCCACGCCAGTGGACCATGATCAGGGATGCATGCACTGTCCTGTCACAATTTGAGGAGGCCACGAGGATAGTGAGCAGTGACGGTGCATGCATCAGTGACACTGTCCCCCTTGTCCACCTGTTGGAGCACACGCTGTATGGAATAATGGACAGGGCACTCGAGGCAGAACAGAGGCAGAAAGAGGAGGACTTCCTTAGCTCTCAAGGCTCCCTTTATCCAGACAGTGTTCCTGCGTGCCCGCCGATCACACAGGAAGAGGAGGAGGAGGAGGAAGAGGAGGATTGTGTCAGCATGGAGGTGGAGCCTGGCACTCAGCATCAGCAGCAGTCTTTAAGGGATCATTTACAGTCCCAAGAAACCCATGGACTTGTACGTGGCTGGGAGGAGGTGGCTGGGAGGAGGTGGCTGCGGATCATGACGTCCTTAGTGACCCAGAGGACTCCGGACCGAATGCCTCAGCAAACCTACGCTGCATGGCCTCCCTGATCCTGCAAAGCCTTCGGAAGGATCCTCGTATTCGTATCAAGGAGAGGGATCAATACTGGCTGGCAACCCTCCTTGATCCACGTTACAAGGGTAAGGTTGCGGACCTTATCTTGCCATCACAGAGGGAGCAGAGGATAAAACATCTTCGGGAGGCCTTGCAGAAAGGTCTGTGCAACGCGTTCCCAGAGACTGGGAGGTTACAAACTCCTGTTCCTGGACAACGTGTTGCTGAGGCTTCGGTCAGTCAAAGAAGGAGCGGTGGAGAAGGTGGCCATCTGACCGATGCGTTCAGACAATTTTTTAGTGCGCAGCCCCAAGGTATGATCGGTTCGAGCAACCATCGCCAGCGTCTGTTTTACATGGTGCAGGAATACCTAGGGGCAAGATCTGACTTGGACACCTTTCCCACCGAAAATCCTCTGGGTTACTGGGTCTTGAGGATGGATCACTGGCAAGAGCTTGCACAGTATGCAATTGAGCTACTGGCCTGTCCTGCATCCAGCATTCTTTCCTAACACACATTCAGTGCTGCTGGAGGTTTTGTAATCGAACACAGGGTGCGCCTGTCCACCAACTCGGTCGATCGACTGACCTTCATAAAAATGAATCAGTCTTCGATCACCACCAGCTACCAAGGCAACATTTTTCAGCCCCTGTTTAACAGGGGCATGTAATTACAATTTTTGATGCAATACTTTGCAGCAGGGCTTGTTCCTGTGCTCCAACTAGAGTATCTGTGAGGGGTTGCAGTGTTGTGGCACCAGCACTAGTCCCTAAGGGCCAATTTTTCAGCCCCTGTTTAACAGGGGCGTGTAATTACAATTTTTGATGCAATATTTTACAGGAGGGCTCATTCCTGCGCTCCAACTAGAGTATCTGTGAGGGGTTGCAGTGTTGTGGCACCAATGCCTAAGGCCCAATTTTTCTGTCCCTGTTCAACAGGGACATAGTTACATAGTAGGTGAGGTTGAAAAAAGACACACGTCCATCAAGTCCAACCTATGTGTGTGATTATGTGTCAGTATTACATTATATATCCCTGTATGTTGCGGTCATTCAGGTGATTATCTAATAGTTTCTTGAAGCTATCAATGCTCCCCGCTGAGACCACCGCCTGTGGAAGGGAATTCCACATCCTTACCGCTCTTACAGTAAAGAACCCTCTACGTAGTTTAAGGTTAAACCTCTTTTCTTCTAATTGTAATGAGTGGCCCCGAGTCTTATTAAACTCTCTTCTGCGAAAAAGTTTTATCCCTATTGTGGGGTCACCAGTACAGTATTTGTAAATTGAAATCATATCCCCTCTCAAGCGTCTCTTCTCCAGAGAGAATAAGTTCAACGCTCGCAACCTTTCCTCATAACTAAGATCCTCCAGACCCTTTATTAGCTTTTTTGCCCTTCTTTGTACTCGCTCCATTTCCAGTACATCCTTCCTGAGGACTGGTGCCCAGAACTAGACAGCATACTCCAGGTGCGGCCGGACCAGAGTTTTGTAGAGCGGGAGAATTATCGTTTTATCTCTGGAGTTGATGCCCCTTTTAATACATGCCAATATTCTGTTTGCCTTATTAGCAGCAGCTTGGCATTGCATGCCATTGCTGAGCCTATCATCTACTAGGACCCCCAGGTCCTTTTCCATCCTAGATTCCCTCAGAGGTTCTCCCCCCAGTGTATAGATTGCATTCATATTTTTGCCACCCAAATGCATTATTTTACATTTTTCTACATTGAACCTCATTTGCCATGTAGTCGCCCACCCCATTAATTTGTTCAGGTCTTTTTGCAAGGTTTCCACATCCTGCGGAGAAGTTATTGCCCTGCTTAGCTTAGTATCGTCTGCAAATACAGAGATTGAACTG
Source organism: Aquarana catesbeiana (assembly GCF_042186555.1). Classification (NCBI taxonomy): domain Eukaryota; kingdom Metazoa; phylum Chordata; class Amphibia; order Anura; family Ranidae; genus Aquarana; species Aquarana catesbeiana. Next base: position 508,612,529 of record NC_133324.1, on the reverse strand, counting down.
TTTATCCCATCCTCCAGATCGTTTATAAACAAATTAAATAGGATTGGTCCCAGCACAGAACCCTGGGGAACCCCACTACCCACCCCTGACCATTCTGAGTACTCCCCATTTATCACCACCCTCTGAACACGCCCTTGTAGCCAGTTTTCAATCCAGGTACTCACCCTATGGTCCATGCCAACGGACCCTATTTTGTACAGTAAACGTTTATGGGGAACTGTGTCAAATGCTTTTGCAAAATCCAGATACACCACGTCTACGGGCCTTCCTTTATCTAGATGGCAACTCACCTCCTCATAGAAGGTTAATAGATTGGTTTGGCAAGAACGATTCTTCATGAATCCATGCTGATTACTGCTAATGATATCGTTCTTATTACTAAAATCTTGTATATAGTCCCTTATCATCCCCTCCAAGATTTTACATACTATTGATGTTAGGCTAACTGGTCTGTAATTCCCATTGATGTTTTTTGGGCCCTTTTTAAATATTGGTGCTACATTGGCTTTTCTCCAATCAGCTGGTACCATTCCAGTCAATAGACTGTCTGTAAAAATTAGGAACAACGGTCTGGCAATCACCTGACTGAGTTCCCTAAGTACCCTCGGATGCAAGCCATCTGGTCCCGGTGATTTATTAATGTTAAGTTTCTCAAGTCTAATTTTAATTCCGTCCTCTGTTAACCATGGAGGTGCTTCCTGTGTTGTGTCATGAGGATAAACACTGCAGTTTTGGTTACTGAAGCCCCCCGATTCACTCGTGAAGACTGAGGAGAAGAATAAATTCAATACCTTTGCCATCTCCCCATCCTTTGTAACCAGATGTCCTTCCTCATTCTTTATGGGGCCAATATGGTCTGTCCTCCCTTTTTTACTGTTTACATACTTAAAGAATTTCTTGGGATTTTTTTTGCTCTCCTCCGCTATGTGTCTTTCATGTTCTATCTTAGCCGTCCTAATTGCACCCTTACATTTCTTATTGCATTCTTTATAAAGTCTGAATGCTGAGGATGATCCCTCAACCTTGTATTTTTTGAAGGCCTTCTCCTTTGCTTTTATATGCATTTTTACATTGGAGTTAAGCCATCCAGGATTTTTGTTCGCTCTTTTAAATTTATTACCCAATGGGATACATTGGCTAATGCCCTTATTTAATATGCTCTTAAAGCAAACCCATCTCTCCTCCGTATTCTTTGTTCCTAATACTTTATCCCAATTTATGCCTTTTAGCAAGGTTTGTAGTTTAGGGAAGTTGGCTCTTTTGAAATTCAGTGTCTTTGTATTCCCTTTATGTTTCCTATTTGTGTAATTACAATTCTACAATTCTAGTGCGACCCGGAGGAGAAAATTTAGACGAAGGGTCGTCATGACTATGGGAGGAACAGGTCTGGGAAGGGTTAAATAATTAAGTAATGTAGTGAAGTAAGGGTGTAGCTTACCTTATTGGAGCAGCAAGGGTCAGGTGGTCTAGGTGGAGCCACAAAGGGGGTTTGGGTATGTGCATAGGCTGATGGGTAATCATTCTGGAAAGTTTTCTTGATTGAAGAGTTCTGCTGTTCCCCTGCGGAGAGAAGACAGGACAGGATGGGCGCCGGCTCTCCTGCTGATGTGCCTAGCAGGAGGCCGGCTCGGCGCGGGACACATTCGGCTGCAGGGAGGGGCAGGAGCCCTGTCCCTTCTGGAGCTGGGATGTCGGATGGTCACTCCGGTCGCTTCGTTCTTTGGCTGTCTCCTCAGAGTGAACGGCCCCCTCCCCTGTGGCTGGGAGTGAGGTTCGGCGTGGGAAGTCTTCAGTGTCAGGCAGCAGAAGGCATTCAGCGCCCTCTGCTGCATCTCCTATGGCAGTGCAGCATGAATCATCCAGAGATAGAGTGACAGCTACACGGGGGAGTGGCCATGCCCAATTAAAGGGTAGGAGACCCCCTTCCGCAGTTGGGGGTGCACAGGGACCCCGCAGCTTTCCCCTTGTGCCGGAGGTAGATGAGGATACGCCGGGGCGTGCAGGGCCTGAATCTTCAGTGGGAAGGACGCCTGCGGCCACTTCGCTCCGTGAGTCTTCCGACAAATCCGGCGAGGTATCCAGCGATGACGGCGATGGGCAGCCACCGGCCGTGCGCCCTACTATGCAGAGCCAGCTGGGATCCAGAAGTGCGGCTGCTCGAGATTCGACACGCAGGCAACCTGGTAAGTCGCATTATATATCTGCTTCTTCTGTAGATCAGGGTGTTGTGATTATTGCAGGTGAGCAGGGGGGGTCACAGGGCAGGGTGACGTTGGGTCAGCCAATAGTGGACTCTGGTGTGTTGGGCTTGGTGGAATTTTTTGCGGCTTTTCGTGAGTTGTAGGGCCGTTGTGCACCGCCCTGGGCTTCTGGACCTGTTTTGGGGCCAACGGGGGCGTGGGTCCCTGCCGTGACCACGTCTGCTGCCTTAGGTCGTGATGTCTCCATCATGCCTAGTTCTGTGCTGCCACGGGCAGCAGGCACAGCATCACAGCGTGACGGGCAACAGGAAGCGGCAGTGAGTACCGAGGTTGCGTTATCCCCGGCGGTAGTCGAGTCTGCTTCCCAGACGTGAAGGTCAGCGGCTCGGAGTCATGTAAGGCTAAGGAGCCTGGGGATGATGGGGTTCATTTGGGGGATAAAGCACATGGCGAGGTCTATATATGCTTTGAAGGTCCGTTGGGGGTGCATCTTAAGCCCGAAGTCAGGGAAAAGATTTGGCGTGGAGAATACGTGGAAATATTCTCCCTCTTGCCTTTAGAGAAGTTTAACATAGATAAAGGAAAAGCGGACGAGAGTAAGAAGGAGGAGGAGGAGAGGCGTCGCTGGCGGCTTATCCCTAGGACTTTTTCCAATTAGCTGCAGGCCTTTGCTATACTGGCCAGCGTCATCGGTGAAAAGGAACCGGAGAATTGTTCCTTGCTTTTTTTGCTACTGAGATGCTATGGGGGAAGCTTATAGGGTATATGGAGGATTGGCGTGGCTTCGCTATGACGAACAGTTTCCTCAGCGGAAAGCTGTTAGGCCTCAGCTACGCTGGGACCATAAGGATATTGGGCTTTGGATGAAGCTCATGGTGCAGGCACGGGCTTCGGGACAGCCCTTTCCGGGGGGGGGGGGGGGGGGGGGGCGGCGGTTCAGGTGTCGCTGGGCAGTCGGCCACACACCGGAAAAACTATTGATGGCAGTTCAACGAAGTAGCGTGCTGTTTTGGCGCGGCCTGTCGTTTCCGTCATGAGTGCTCCGGATGCGGGGGCTCTCACGGTTATGCCAAGTGTTTTAAGAAGGGGAAGCTCCAATCCGGTGAGTCCACTTCAAAAAGGGAGGACGCCGGTAAACCTGTCCGAGATGCTGCCGTACCTAAATAGGTATCCCAGAAGAGAGGCGGCGGTTTTCCTTGCCGATGGCTTTGCCAATGGCTTTCGAATTCCTTGTTCGTTACCTTTGACTGGGACATCTGTGCCCAAGAATTTAAAATCTACATATCAGTTTCCTCAGGTGGTGACAGAGAAATTGGCTAAGGAGGTTGACATGGGCAGGATGTCCGGCCCCTTCGATAACCCACCCATACCTTTGCTGCATGTGTAACCTTTGGGGGTGGTTCCTAAAAAAGAACCCCATAAATTCCGGCGGATACATCATTTGTCGTATCCAAAAGGATCTTCGGTGAATGATGCAATTGAGCCTGATTTAACTTCTGTGTCAGATACGTCGTTTGATGCGGCCGTCAGTTGGGTTCAGCGGTATGGGCAAGAGGCATTGTTGGCGAAGACGGATATTGAGTCCACTTTTCATCTGTTGCCGGTTCATCCGGACAGCCAGCCGTTGCAGGGATGTTTTTGGGGTGGGCAGTTTTTTGTTGACCGTTGTCTTCCCATGGGTTGCTCTATTTCCTGTTCCTAATTTGAGACGTTTAGTACTTTTGTTGAAGGGGTGGTACGGGAGGAATCGCAAGTGCGCTCGGTTCTGCACTACCTTGATGATTTTCCTTGTATCGGCCCCCCAAAGTCCACAGTTTGTTCGGTCCTGTTATGGGCGTCGGAAGGCGTTGCGCTGCGTTTCGGGATTCCTCTTGCGCCGGAAAAAATGGAAGGTCCTTCCACTGAGATTAAATTCTTGGGAATCATCATTGACACGCAGGCGATGGAGTGCCGCTTGCCGCCTGCAAAATTGGAGGACCTGGGATTGATGGTTGGTGCGGCCCTCCAGGCAAAGAAAATTAGGCTGAAACAGTTGCAGTCTTTGCTGGGGAAGCTTAATTTTGCCTGCCGCATCATGCCGATGGGGCGCATTTTTTGTCGTCGCCTTAGTGCCGCTACTTCTGGGGTGTGATTGCTGCATCATTACATTCGGCTTTCGGGCGAACACAAGGCTGATTTGCGGGTGTGGGATGAGTTTCTGGCCTCTTATAACGGGTGGTCCTTGTGGATGGCCCTGGTGGTGTCGGCCTTTGATTTTGACCTGTATACTGATGCGGCTGGCAGCTTGGGTTTCGGGGCTTATTGTCAAGGGGCATGGTGCGCGGAGGTGTGGCCAGAGGACTGGCATGCCGCGGGATTCTTGAGTAATCTGGTGTTATTGGAGCTTTTCCCGATCGTGGTGGCAGTAGACATTTGGGGGTCTCGATTTCAAAATCGTTGGGTTTGCTTTCATTGCGATAACATGGGGGTGGTTGCAGTCGTGTCTAGTCTGTCCGCTTCATCTCCGCCAGTAGTGCGCTTATTGCGTTTTTTGGTTCTTCGTTGTTTAAGCTTGAACTGTTTTGTAAAAGCTGTACATGTACCGGGTGTAGAGAATTCCATTGCTGATGCCTTGTCTCGTTTTCAGTGGGACAGGTTCCGGAAGCTGGCGCTGGTGGCGGAGCAGAGGTTGGTTCCTTGTCCTGCACATCTGTGGAGACTGGCATTGGAATAGCTGGTGCCTTGGTGCAGCGCTCGGTGAGTGTGGGTACATGGGCGGCTTACTTGTCGGTTTGGCGTGACTGGGACAGATTGGTAAGTTCCATGGGGGGTTGTTTTTCGGATCGGGACAGGCTTTCATTGTTGTTGTATATGATTGGGATGCAGTTTTCCATGGGAGAGTCTGTATCCAAAATGAACCGGAGATTGGCTGCTTTAGCTTTTCTTTTCAAGCTACAAGGCCTTCGTGACGAAGGATTTCATGGTGCGCCAGGCCATGAAAGGATTTCGGCACAGACGCGTGGTACGAGATACCAGGTGCCCGGTGTCTTTTGGGCTGCTTCAGGACCTGGTAGGAATCTTGCCCAGGGTTTGTTTCTCACTTTATGAGGCACAACTGTTTGTGGCAGCTTTTTCTTTGGCCTTTTTTGGAGCCCTGCGGATTGGGGAGTTAGTGAGTAAAAACAAACGTGGTGCGGGTGGGTTGATGTTTTCGGAGGTACAGATCGCTACGGATAGTGTCCAGCTTCATATCAGCAGATCAAAAACTGATCAGCTGGGCAAGGGTGTTTACGTGACATTGTTCAAGGTGCTTCCGGAGACAGTGTGTCCGGTGCTTGCTGTACAGCAATTTCGCACAGGTTCGGGAGGGTGTACAAGGGACATTTTTGCAACATGAGGATGGTTCATCCTTGTCACGTTTTCAGTTTGTGGCAATTTTTAAACGCTGTTTGGTGGCGGTTGGCAAGCCAGCTTCTCAATTCAATACTCATTCATTCAGTGGGGGCAGCTACTGAGGCGGCTCGCTGGGGATTGAGTCCACAGGTAGTGAAGCGTATAGGGAGGTGGGAATCTGACCGTTTTAAAATGTATGTTCGCCCGCACATGCTATAATGTTTGTTTATGGATATTTACTTGTTTTCTGGTGTTTTGTTTGTGTGGCTCTATGTTTTCTTTGGTTTGTCTTTTGCAGGTTTTCCTCAGGGCCTGGTGTGGATTTTAGGAGACTCTTATGTATTCTGGGGGGTGATCAGAGCGGATACATGACCCGAAGGGAGACAGCTTGGCGTTCCCCGGACTGAAGCAGTCTGCAAATGGCTGGGAGTTAGAGGCATGATGTGGGGCAGGCTTCTTCCTAACTTTCACTATTATTCTAGAGTTGATAGGCCTCCTGATGTTTTGGTGCTCTCCGTGGGAGGGAATGACATGGGGGTTCGGGCCGCTAGGGACATTGTACGGGATGTTAAATTTGACATTTTGCGCTTGATGCGTGATTTCCCTGGTATTGTCATAGTGTGGTCGGACATAGTGGCATGACACAATTGGCGTCATGCTCGTTCTGTTGAGCGCTTGAATAAGGCCAGGGTAAAAGCCAACAGGGAGATAGGACACTTTTTGTCTCGTCTGGGGGGTGTGGTGGTTCGCCATCGGGATCTGGAGGACTTGTCTATTCGTTATTGGAGGGACGATGGAGTGCATTTAAATGCGGTGGGAACAGATTTTTGGTTTTTGGGATTACAAGAAGGGGTTCAGAGGGCTCTTCAGGTGTGGAGGGACTCGCTTGAGTAAGGTGTCACTCAGGCTCGCATGGCGGGTCAGAGGGTCTTTGGGGGGTCAAGAATTAAACAGATTATATATATAGAATAATATAAAAATATAAAAAATATAGAATTTTTTGGGGCCCATACAGGGTATGGTGCTCCCACCTTGGTTGGTTGTTGGTGGTTCTCCCAGGACCTAGGTCCCATGGGAAAGGAAAATTTGAAAGTCGCAACGTCTTCGAGCCGGCTGGGGCACAGCTGAGGACACAGTTGGTAATAATCAAAATGGGACCCCAAAGACCCCCTCCTGGTGTTAAATTGTTCTGTTTGTTGTTATTAATTTGTTTAATAAAAGGGCTGTTGTGGCCATTTAAACCCATGTCACGCAGCGTTGTGTGGTTATTATAGGTTATGATAAGTTTAAGACCGTAAGTTGACGAATCCTATAGTCATGATCTAATATTTCACAGCAGGGCCCGTTTCTGCGCCCACCAAGAGTAACTGTGAGGACTTACAGTGTTGTGGCACCAGCACCACCACCACCAAAGGCCCTATTTTGCTGCCCCTGTTCAACAGGTGCATGTAATTACAATTCTTGATCTAATATTTCACAGCAGGGCCCGTTCCAGCTCCCACCAAGAGTAACTGTGAGGACTTACAGTGTTGTGGCACCAGCACCACCACCACCAAAGGCCCAATTTTTCTGCCCCTGTTCAACAGGTGCATGTAATTACAATTTTTGATCTAATATTTCACAGCAGGGCCCGTTCCAGCTCCCACCAAGAGTAACTGTGAGGACTTACAGTGTTGTGGCAACACCACCACCAAAGGCCCAATTTTTCTGCCCCTGTTCAACAGGTGCATGTAATTACAATTCTTGATCTAATATTTCACAGCAGGGCCTGTTTCTGCACCCACCAAGAGTAACTGTGAGGACTTACAGTGTTGTGGCACCAGCACCACCACCACCACCAAAGGCCCAATTTTTCTGACCCTGTTCAACAGGGGCATGTTATTACAATTCTTCATCAAATATTTCACAGCAGAGCCCGTTCCTGCGCCCACCAAGAGTAACTGTGAGGGCTTACAGTGTTGTGGCAACACCAACACCTAAGGCCGCAATTTCTGCAGAGTATATAGGGCAGGCCCCTGCTTTCAAACATCCAACTTACAAACGACTCCTACTTGCAAACGGAAGGAGACAACAGGAAGTGAGATGAAATCTACCCCTAGGAAGGGAAATTCTCTCCTGTAAGAGTTAATAGGAAAAACGAGTCTCCTCTCCACTGATGCTTTATCACCAATCCTTGTTTCACTAAAAACCCCAAATTGTCAAAAAACATTTGTCATTGGGACAGAAAGTGAGGTAAAATCTTCTGAAGAGGTGCACAGACAGCAAAACAAATGTCACAGGGGTGATAACCCTTCCCTGTGTTTTCCAAAAAGCTTAAAAATAGATTTTTTGGCTGGTGCTACACTTTAAAAATGTACCAGTTCAAAATTACAAACAAATTCTACTTAACAACAAACCTACAGTCCCTGTCTTGTTTGCACTGCCTGTATACTGCTGTTCAGAGGGCCTGGGGCCCCCACGCCTTTCCTTTTTTTAATTTGGATGTGGGGTTCCCCTTAATATCCATACAGGACCCAAAGGGCCTGGTAATGGACTGGGGGGGTACCCACGCCGTTTGTCTCACTGATTTTCATCCATATTACCGGGACCGGACATTACATTAAAGCCGTAAGCAGTTTTAAATGACTTTTATTACTTTAAAAATGTAATTTTGTGCAGGGACTGTTCTAAGCATGGGAAACACGCGCCACTTTACAGGCATACTATAGACACTGCAAAAAGTATCCCAAACAGAGGGGGATAAGGAAAAGCGGGGCTAACGGAAGAGCAAAGAACAGGTATAAGTATCAAAAATGAAAATTTATTGGCATAAACACAAGTTACAGGTAGAAGGGTTATGACCCAGTATAGTACTGTACCAAGTAAAATATCGCCAACCTCCTATAAAGGCTGTTCTGTTGCGATCACAGACAGGGGGAACAAAACAACAATGAACAAAAACATGTAACAAAAACAGTGTCCGGACGCACAATAAATTGATGTCAGCCTTGACGTCCACCGTAGGAAGTAAAACAGCTGTTGCTGAATGGGGCTCCAAGGCCGGCATCAATTCCTAGGTGGAAGAGCTCGGGGGAGGGGGATGAGGGACTGGGAACAACAGAGGAGGTCCTAAAATGTCCTCAGGGCGGCTGGGGGAGGCCTCAAGGTTCGCACCAGCTGGTGGGGGTGTCTTGTCGGCGTCCACAAGCCAAATGGTCCGGTCAGTATGAAGTATAGAGGGCAAAGTTAGAAGAGTTCAGTGCTATGTGAAAGTGAATCACAAATATAGCAAACATATGTGAGATGACCTGTGACCTGGAATATCCTGGACGTGTTCTCATAGGACCAGGAATGATGAGCTGTGTGTAAAGTACACCACTGGCATGTATAAATACAATTATATCAAGCAGTATAAGCAGCCATGGTACATTACCACCCCCAGTCATGGATGGATGCCGTCATCTGCTTCTGGAGCTGGCATCTTCCTATGTCAGAGTCCTGCCGTACTGAAATCACATCACCTCTGAGCGGTATCTATATGGAAGACCTTGCACTGTGTGTAGGGTGCAGATGGGCTGGCATCTGTGAGGAAGCATATGTTTGGGCGGCCATCCGGGTATAGGGCCTCGTCTGTGTCCTTCCCTGTTTTCCTTGGGTGCAGTGCAGTTACGAGATCAGCTTCCTCCCATCAGTTAGCGAGCTCATGAACACCAATAGGGAATTGCGACTGGACGTGGCATCCGGGCGGACATGACGTCAAAGCGTTTCACAATTAGGCGTGTGTAGCTTCATCTGGACGTACTATAGACACCCCCCAGGTACGATATTTAAAGGAATATTTCACTTTTTTTTTTCACTTTAAGCATCATTAAAATCACTGCTCCCGAAAAAACGTTCGTTTTTAAAACTTTTTTTTGCATTGATACATGTCCCCTGGGGCAGGACCCGGGTCCCCAAACCCTTTTTAGGACAATACCTTGCAAATTAGCCTTTAAAATTAGCACTTTTGATTTCGAACGTTCGAGTCCCATAGACTTCAATGGGGTTCTAACGTTCGTGCGAATTTTCGGTCCGTTCGCAGGTTCTGGTGCGAACCGAACCGGGGGGGGGGGGGTGTTCGGCTCATCCCTAGTGGTAGTGTCATGACATGGGCATGTATGGCTGCCAATGGAACTGGTTCTCTTGTATTTATTGATGATGTGACTGCTGACAAAAGCAGCAGGATGAATTCTGAAGTGTTTCGGGCAATATTATCTGCTCATATTCAGCAAAATGCTTCAGAACTCATTGGACGGCGCTTCACAGTGCAGATGGACAATGACCCGAAGCATACTGCGAAAGCAACCAAAGAGTTTTTTAAGGGAAAGAAGTGGAATGTTATGCAATGGCCAAGTCAATCATCTGAACTGAACCTGATTGAGCATGCATTTCACTTGCTGAAGATAAAACTGAAGGGAAAATGCCCGAAGAACAAGCAGGAACTATAGACAGTTGCAGTAGAGGCCTAGCAGAGCATCACCAGGGATGAAACCCAGTGTCTGGTGATGTCTATGCGTTCCAGACTTCAGGCTGTAATTGACCACAAAGGACTTGCAACCAAGTATTAAAAAGTGAAAGTTTGATGGATGATTGTTAATCTGTCCCTTTACTTTTGGTCCCTTAAAAAGTGGGAGGCACATATACAAACTGTTGTAATTCCTACACCGTTCACTTGATTTGGATGTAAATACCCTCAAATTAAAGATGAAAATCTGCAGTTAAAGCACATCTTGTTCGTTTCATTTCAAATCCATTGTGGTGGTGTATAGAGCCAAAAGATTAGAATTGTGTCGATGTCCCAATATTTATGGACCTGACTGTATATGTGTTCCTTGATCATCCGATCGAGGGCAAATACTGCTGTGTAAAATGTAAGCACATTGTTTCCCGGGAAGCCCAGGTTCTGAATCTAGGGAAGCAACTGTCAGCCCTGAGAAGTCCCTCCATACTAAAGGAGAGCCAGGAATGTACACGGCAGGTGTCGGCAGGGGCCAGCACAGAGGCGGGTGGAGACAAAGAGGTTCAGGCACTAGGAAAGAGTAGATGGGTGACAGTCAGGAAGGGTAGAGGGGGAAGTGCCAGGGAGGCCGATCCAGGGCTGGAGCATCCCAATAAGTACGCTCCATTGAGTGACATTGGTGGAACCAGTCAGGGACCAGCACTGCTGGAGCTGAGGGACTCTCCTCCAGTGAGAGTTGTGGGGAAGTGAAGGGAAAGGAAAGACAGATTCTGGTAGTAGGGGACTTAATTCTCTCTGGAGAAGAGACGCTTGAGAGGGGATATCGGGATATCGGGATGATTTCAATATACAAATACCATACTGGTGACCCCACAATAGGGATAAAACTTTTTTTGCAGAAGGGAGTTTAACAAGACTCTTGGCCACTCATTAAAATTAGAAGAAAAGAGGTTTAACCTTAAACTACGTAGAGGGTTCTTTACTGTAAGCGAGTGTAAAGGATGTAAGGATGTGGAATTCCCTTCCACAGGCGGTGGTCTCAGCAAGGGGAGCATTGATAGTTTCAAGAAATTATTAGATAAGCACCTGAACGACCGCAACATATAGGGATATGCAATGTAATACTGACATATAATCACACACATAGGTTGGACTTGATGGACTTGTGTCTTTTTTCAACCTCACCTACTATTTAACTTTGTAACTATGTAATTCTTAGAAGGACAGAGAGAGCAATCTGTAACAAAGACCTGAAGCACCGAACTGTATGTTGTCTACCGGGTGCTCGGGTTTGGCACATCACGGATCAGGTGGACAGATTACTGGGAGGGGCTGGGGAAGACCCGGCTGTCATCATTCACATTGGCACCAACGACACCATCAGAGGCAGATGGAGTGTTCCTAAAGTACGATTTTAGGGACTTGGGAGCTAAATTGAGGTAAAGGACCTCCAAGTTAGTATTCTCATGAATACTACCGGTACATAGAGCACCACCAGAAAGGCAGAGGGAAATTAGGGAATTAAACAAGTGGCTGAAGAGCTGGTGTAGTAAGGAGGGGTTTGGGTTCCTGGAGGACTGAGCCGACTTCTCAGGCGATCATTAGTACTATAGAAGGGACGGACTGCACCTAAATGAGGAGGGTGCAGATCAGCTGGGAGTAAAGATGGCAAAAAAGTTAGAGGGGTTTTTAAACTAGGCGACGGGGGGAGAGCCCAGAGGTAGAGATAGTCAGCATGGAACATATTCCAGAGGGCAGTATTATCTGGAACCATGAATCAGACCGAGACAGAAGTATAGTTAAATCACACTTGTTTAAAAATAATAATAATAAGGTCAACAGAGTAAGCGTAGTCAAAACAAGCCAGAGTTCAGTAACCGGATCGGGTAGTCAGCCAAGCAAATGTCAGAGAGTCAGAGATAAACGTAATAGTACAGCAAGCAGGATCAGGAGCCAAAAGGAACATCAGCTGAGCAAGTCTTCAACAGGAACACAGGAGAAAGTCTCTGTGATGTTGACAAAGGCGAAGGCAGAGATCAAGTGAGCTGGACGACTTTAAGTAGGCAGGACTGACAAGCAGAATCAACAACAGCTGGGTAACTGTGGATAGATATGGGAGCTGCCAATTAGCCCACAGCTGAGCTGAGCTGAGCCCACCCCTGACAAGTTTTGGGAGCATTAGTGGTAGGTTGAATAAAGGACATAAACCCAAGGTAAGTATAGTAACAAGTCCTAGTTGCAATCTCGGAACAACCAATAAGAGGATAGTATGCGGCTGGTCTAAACTATGTGGCATGTTCACCAATGCCAGGAGCCTGGCGGACAAGATGGGTGAACTAGAGAAGATACTGTTGTACAAGGAGGATTTGGATTTTGTGGGAATTTCAAAGACCTGGTTCAACAGCTTATGATTGGCTGGCAACCATTCAAGGGTATACCCTTTATCGCATGGATAGATAGGGTAAAAAAGGGGGAGGGGTATGCCTATATATCAAGAATAAAGTACAAGTGAATGTGAGAGATGACATCACTAAGGGAGCTAGGAAGGAGGTGGAATCTTATGGGAAAGGGATGAAGCTAAGGGCAAAATATTACTGGGAGTATGCTATAGGCCCCCTAACCTGAGGGAGGAGAGGGAGACAGATCTCCTATTACAAGTTGGATTAGCAGCAAGGATGGGAAGTGTAATGGGGGATTTTAATTATCCAGACATAGACTGGGCGGAGGGAACCACTCATTCGTCTAAGGCTCGCCAGTTCCTAAATGTCTTTCAGGGCAATTTCATGGTTCAGATGGTAGACGCACCAACTAGAAAAAAAGTGTTACTGGATCTACTGATTACCAACAATACAGACCTGATCACGGATGTGGAAATACGGGGCAATTTAGGAAACAGCGATCACAGGTCAATTGGCTTCAGTATAAATCACACAAATAGGAAACAGAAGGGGAATACAAAGACACTGGATCTCAAAAGAGCCAACTTCCCTAAACTTCGAACCTTGTTAGAATGCATGTATTGGGATAAAATCTTAGAAACAAAGAACACGGAGGAGAGATAGGTTTGCTTTAAGAGCATATTAAATAAGGGCATTAGCCAATGCATCCCATTGGATAATAAATTTAAAAGAGCGAACAAAAGTCCTGGATGGCTTAACTCCAATGTTAAAATGCATATAAAAGCAAAGGAGAAGGCCTTCAAAAAATAAAAGGTTGAGGGATCATCATCAGCATTCAGACTTTATAAAGAATGCAACAAGAAATGTAAGGATGCAATTAGGGTGGATAAGATAGAACACAAAAGTCACATAGTGGAGGAGAGCAAAAAAAATCCCAAGAAATTCTTTAAGTATGTAAACAGTAAAAAAGGGAGGACAGACCATATTGGCCCCATAAAGAATGAGGAAGGACTTCTGGTTACAAAGAATGGGGAGATGGCGAAGGTATTGAATTTATTCTTCTCCTTTCACAAGGACACTATTTTGGGACCATTGTCATTTATACAGCAATCAGTGTTATAAAAATGCACTGATTACTGTGTAAATGACACTGGCAGGGAAGGGATTAACCACTAGGGGGCGATGAAGGGGTTAAGTGTGTCCTATGGAGTGATTCTAACTATGGGGGGGAGGGGCTATCTAGGACATGACAGCGATCACTGCTCCCAATGACAGGGAGCAGTAGATCTCTGTCATGACACAAGGCAGAACGGGGAAATGCCTTGTTTATGTAGCACCCTCTATCATAGTTAGGTGCTAGAGTGAGGATTTTTGGTAGGTTCTGTCAGTACAGGTAAATTTATGCTGCAAGCTAGGCCTGTTTGTTTTGATCTGGGGGCAGGGAGTGGTTAGTGGTGTAGCAACTGGAGTGGCAAGCAACTCATGTGAGTAGCCCTGACCAATCCACAACTGGAATTGGCAGGGGGCAGGGTGAAGTGGAGAATGGAGTACTAGACAGCAGCAGGAGGGCATCGGGGGGGGGGGGTGCGCCGATCGTATGAGGAGGCCTGGGAGAACTGTGAGGGAACTTCAACCTTACATGGTCATGGGTGAAGTCCTCATCTTTACACGGTCATTGATGAGGAGTTCCTGGAGCAGAGGGGCAGGAGAAGCTGTTGGAACGTACGGTCTGGTTAAGTTCTCCATCATGGACTCGGGGCAGAGAAAGGTCGGTGAATGTATGACAGTGGAGTGCTGGATGTGGAGTCATGCCAGGGAGTCTGTGAGGGAACTTCATCCTTACATGGTCATGGATGAAGTCCTCATCTTTACACGGCCATTGATGAGGAGTCCTGGATCAGAAGAGAGACCGTGGGGAGTAGTGTCAAATCGATGCAGGGTGCAGGATTTGCGAGTTGGACTGGCTGGGAACAGTAGTCCACCGTTCAGCACATGCTATTAAACTACTAGGCCTCCGGGGAGAGGTACTGCAGGCCTCTGGGCTAGTAGCAGCAACCAAATCAGAGTCAGCATTAGAGACTATTCAGAGTGGGTTCTTTTGCATATAGAAGAGGATATGACAAGAAACATAATGTGCTACAGTATAAGTTTGTGCAGGAGGGAAGGATTGCTGGAAGCAGTAGTCTGCAGGAGTTACACAGAGGAGGAGCAATAATCTGCCTGCTGATGCAGGGAAGAGACTGTAGATGTTATACATGTGCATTATTTCTTCAAGGCTCAATCAAAGTTCTAATTTAGAATATGATGGCAAAGTAATTTGTTCTATGGGCATCCCATATACCCTTTTCCCCCAACCAAGTTATAACCCCCAATAAACAAAAACAAAACAAAGCAAATTACTTTTCATTGTCTCAGAGGTGATATTTGGTGGTCTGGCAGCAGGGTGACATGGTGGATGTTAGTAACTAGTGGCAACACACCACTACATTTACATAGGCATCTCCCCGTTCTACCTCTCCACACCGCAATGGCAGGCCGCCAGATAACATCGAGTTCCCAGGACCTGCTAATGATACCGTTCTCATTACTAAACTCTTGTATATAGTCCCTTATCCTCCCTCCAAGAGCTTGCATACTATTGATGTTAGGCTAACTGGTCTGTAATTCCCAGGGATGTATTTCGGTCCGTTTCTAACCGCTTGCCGACTGGTGCACAAAGATGTGCAGAATGGCACAGGCAGGCAAATGGGTGTACAGGTACATCCCTTTAAATTTGCCGCCTTTCGGGCACGCTCCCGCAGCGTGCGGCAGGCACGTGCGTGCCCGAAAGGCGGCAAATTTAAAGGGACGTACCTGTACACCCATTTGCCTGCCTGTGCCATTCTGCACATCTTTGTGCACCAGTCGGCAAGCGGTTAGAAACGGACCGAAATACATCCCTGGGAATTACAGACCAGTTAGCCTAACATCAATAGTATGCAAGCTCTTGGAGGGAGGATAAGGGACTATATACAAGAGTTTAGTAATGAGAACGGTATCATTAGCAGTAATCTGCATGGATTCATGAAGAAACGTTCTTGCCAAACAAATCTATTAACCTTCTATGAGGAGGTGAGTTGCCATCTAGATAAAGGAAGGGCCGTAGACGTGGTGTATCTAGATTTTGCAAAAGCATTTGACACAGTTCCCCATAAACATTTACTGTACAAAATAAGGTCTGTTGGCATGGACCATAGGGTGAGTACATGGATTGAAAACTGGCTACAAGGGCGAGTTCAGAGGGTGGTGATAAATGGGGAGTGGTCAGCAGTGGGTAGTGGGGTCCCCAGGGTTCTGTGCCAATCCTGTTTAATTTGTTCATAAATGACCTGGAGGATGGGGTAAACAGTTCAATCTCTGTAAGAAACAGCAGAGATTGAACTGTATACCCCATCCTCCAGTTCAATCTCTGTATTTGCGGACGATACTAAGCTAAGCAGGGCAATAACTTCTCCGCAGGACGTGGAAACCTTGCAAAAATATCTGAACAAATTAATGGGGTGGGCAACTACATGGCAAAAGAGGTTTAATGTAGAAAAATGTAAAACAATGCACTTGGGTGGCAAAAATATGAATGCAATCTATACACTGGGGGGAGAACCTCTGGGGGAATCTAGGATGGAAAAGGACCTGGGGGTCCTAGTAGATGATAGGCTCAGCAATGTCATGCAATGCCAAGCTGCTGCTAACAAAGCAAACAGAATATTGGCATGCATTAAAAAGGGGATCAACTACAGAGATAAAACGATAATTCTCCCGCTCTACAAGTCTCTGGATCGGCCGCATCTAGGGCAATGCTGTCCAGTTCTGGGCACCAGACCTCAGGAAGGATGTACTGGAAATGAAGCGAGTACAAAGAAGGGCAACTAAGCTAATAAAGGGTCTGGAGGATATTAGGTATTAGGAAAGGTCGCGAGCAATGAACTTATTCTCTCTGGAGAATAGACACCTGAGAGGGGACATGATTTCAATTTATAAATACTGTACTGGTGCCCTCACAATAGGGATAAAACTTTTTTGCGGAAGGGAGTTTAACAAGACACTTGGCCACTCATTAAAATTAGAAGAAAAGATGTTTAACCTTAAACTACGTAGAAGGTTCTTTACTATAAGAGCGGCAAGGATGTGGAATTACCTTCCACAGGTGGTGGTCTCAGTGGGGAGCATCGATAGTTTAAAAAAACTATTAGATAAGCACCTGAACGACCGCAACATACAGGGATATACAATGTAATACTGACATATAATCACACACATTTGATGGACTTGTGTCTTTTTTCAACCTTACCTACTATGTAACTATGTAAGGTTAACTGAAGATGTTCTTGCCCAACCGCAAACCGGAGGTATTTGCAAAATTCTTCCGCTACAGGCACATTGAAATAGGCATCTTCTAAGTTGATTGAGACTAGCCAGTCACCTGGCTGCACGGCTTGCTGGATGGTAGACAGAGTCTCCATTTTGAATCTTTCATGCTTTATAAACTTGTTTAAGTAGGTTAAGTCTATCACAGGGCGCAATGAGACATATTTCTTTAACACTAGGAAGAGAGGGGAGTTCACCCCTTGGAATTCTTCGCCTTTCGGGACAGGCTCCACGGCTCCCTGCGGCATCAGCAAATCCACATAGGACAGTAGCATGTGCTTTTTTTCTTCTGACCACGGTAGCAGGGTAGGAATAAACCTGAGGGGAGGAGTACTGGTGAAGGACCATGTGTGATAAAATAATACAATCGCGCATCCACCAATGATTTTAAATATAAAAATGTTAGAAATAATAATTATGTGAATATAAATGTGCTACAAAATTAATATGCCAGATAAGATATGCTAACACAAATCTTACCGTGACCTGTGTGACAAAAAGATATATATTAAGTGTAACAAAATACATTAACCTAAATAAAAAGTGATAATTGTCAAAAAAGGGGTAGAAAAAGGTTATGTAGTTAAGTGTAACCCAATGCGATACAATGTAACTCTAGAGTTGATAAAATAAAGTGTATCAAACAAATCAACAACTAAATGTCCATATAAATCCAAAGTTATTCTCATGAACGATAGTCCCAATGTATAGTAGCAAATAACAGCCACAATTCTTCAACACTTGGAAAGAAATCAATGTTCTTCCAGCTTGAACATGTATATAAAAGGGTCACTTACCAGATATGCTGGACCTCAAATTATAGAGATCGTCTACGCCTGATGCATTAGCCTGCCGGCAACGATGGTCACCACTCACGCTCCGATCAAAGGAGAAAGATATCCTCATCTGATTTCACGACCAAAGGGTAGATGCTTTTCATCTCAGCAACTTGGATCCACAGGTGAAGGAAATTACGGTTTTCTTTTCACAGACCGTCTTGGAGTTAACCCCTCAGTAAAAATACAAACGGGGGGGGGAGACTTCATAGTGCAGATGTATTTCCAAAAGTTTTTATTTAAAAAATCACTATAAATTCACAGCAATTGATCACAGCAAATTGTCACAACACGCTGAACAAAATGCAAACTTAAAATCCAAACCACACGGCAAATGCACAGGAAAAAGGGACCGGATAAAAAGCTAGCATACTGCTAGCATAAAGCAGCAGAAGATTGAACCGACTGACTGCATAGGAAAAAAAGAACATGATGGCGTCACAGCCACTTGCTCCAGCTGACGCGTTTCCCCTCAACAGGCTTCGACTGGGAACGGAGACCATCCTGATGGTCCAGTAGTCCAAGATTGAGGCCACACAGAGAAGCAAACGTGCCCCCACCCGCCTGGCCAGGCCCAATCTTAAAATGACTTAGCCGTTTCACGTCCACTAGACGCCTGGCTTTTGGTGGACTTTTGGAAGGAAGTCTGGCTCCTCCTCCAATTCCTTCTTAAATCCCGGCCTGTAGGAGCATGCTTCCCTTGAACACTCAGTGCTGCGTCTTCTCTGCTGGGGCCTCTTCTGGCTGAACAGGCGCCTATCCTGGGGCCAGACTTTCCACCCATGGCCCGGGCTATGGCGCTAGCCAGCCTGTTGCCAAACAACGAGGGCCCTTCAAAGGGGATCCTACACCAGGCTTGCTTGGAAGCTGGATCAGAGAGCCAAGGGCACAACCATAAGACCCACCTAGCCATGACAGAGGATAGCATAGTCCAGGCAAAAAAGGCAGATAAGATTGATGGAAGCCTCCCCCAGGAAAGCCGTTGCTAGCTTCAATTCTTGGACTGCCGAACCCCTGGCCAGTTCTTCTGAGGTGCCTCTGAGCACGGAATCCACATTTTCTGTCCAGGCTTCCCTTGCCTTGGACATGGCCGCGAGGGCCAAGGCGGGCTTGAAGGCCATACCAGCTAACCTGTAGATCCTCTTGAGATCTTGATCTATTCTCCTCTCGAGCCCATCCTTGAAGGACACAGCATCCTCCAGAGGAACAGTAACGTGCTTAGCCAGTTGCATCAGTGCCGTGTCTACCAGGGGAGCATTTTCCAGTGCTTCACGCCATCTGCCTTGAAGGGGTAGAGTCTTGAGGTTTTATTTTACAGAGAGGTCTTCTTGTCCACTTTACCTCATTCCTCCAATAATGTCTTTCAACTAATAGGAGTGGAAAATTAGAGCGCTCCTTCCCCAAGTGCTTAAAGAATTTTCTTTGCTTAGCTGGGGGAGTGGAAGGATCTTCCCATCCCGCTTTAATCAGTGGTGAGACTAGGGCAAAGTCGAAGCCTCCAAAAAACTTGTTTCCCTCCACTTTGCTATCTGAAGACCCGGGAGATGTATCATAAGGCTGGGACAGACCCGGATCCTCCTGGACCCCATCAGCCAAAGACCCAGATATAGTGGTGGATAGGGATGAGCCAAACACCCCCCGGGTCGGTTCACGGCAGAACATGCGAACAGGCAAAAAAATTGTGCGAACACGCGAACACCGTTAAAGCCTATGGGGCTCGAACGTAAAAAATCAAAAGTGCTAATTTTAAAGGCTAATATGCAAGTTATTGTCATAAAAAGTGTTTGGGGACCCGGGTCCTGCCCAAGGGGACATGTATCAATGCAAAAAAAAGTTTTAAAAACAGCTGTTTTTTCGGGAGCAGTGATTTTAATAATGCTTACAGTGAAAAAATAAAAGTGAAATATTCCTTTAAATATCGTGCCTGGGGGGTGACTATAGTATGCCTGTAAAGTGCTACATTTTTCCCATGTTTAGGACAGTCCCTGCACAAAATGACATTTCTAAAGGAATAAAAGTCATTTAAAACTGCTTGCAGCTGTAATGTAATGTCCGGTCCCGGCTAAATGAAAATCATTGAGAACAACAGCATGGGTCCCCACCCCAGCCCATTACCAGGCCCTTTGGTTCTGGTATGGATATTAAGGGTAACCCCGCACCCAAATTACAAAAAAAAAGGCGTGGGGCCCCCAGGCCCTATATACTCTGAACAGCAGTATACAGGTGGTCCCCGGGTTACAAACAAGATAAGGACTGTAGGTTTGTCCTTAAGTTGAATCTGTTTGTAATTTGGAACAGGTACATTTTTAAAGTGTAGCTCCAGCCAAAAAATCTATTTTTAAGCTTTTTGGATAATCTAGGGAAGGGTTATCACTCCTGTAACCTTTGTTTTGCTGTCTGTGCCCCTGTTTACAAGATTTCACCTCACTTTCTGTCCCAATGACAATTGGATTTTGAAAATTTTGGGTTATTAGGGAAACTAGGATTGGTGATAAAGCATCAGTGGAGACACCTTTTTCCCATTCTTCCTGTTGTCTCCCTCCGTTTGTAAGTAGGAGTCGTTTGTAAGTTGGATGTTTGAAAATAGGGGACCGCCTGTATATACTATACAGCCTGCCCTATACACTCTGTGGAAAATTGGGCCTTAGGTGTTGGTGGTACCAGAACACTGTAAGCCCTCACAGTTAGTCTTGGGCACTGAAACGGGCCCTGCTGTGAAATATAATATCAAGAATTGTAATTACATGCCCCTGTTAAACAGGGGCAGAAAAATTGGGTCTTAGGCAGTGGTGGTGGTGCCACAACACTGCAACCCCTCACAGATACTCTTGCTGAGCGCAGGAACGAGCCCTGCTGTTAAATATTTGATTAAAAATTGTAATTACACGCCCCTGTTAAACAGGGGCAGAAAAATTGGGCCTTAGGCGGTGGTGGTGGCAAAACACTGTGAAGCCTCACAGATACTCTTGTTGAGCGTAGGAAAGAGCCCCGCTGTTAAATATTTGATCAAAAATTGTAATTGCACGCCCCTGTTAAACAGGGACAGAAAAATTGGGCCTTAGGCAGTGGTGGTGGTGCCACAACACTGCAACCCCTTACAGATACTCTTGCTGAGCACAGGAACAAGCCCTGCTGTTAAATATTTGATTAAAAATTGTAATTACACACCCCTGTTAAACAGGGGCAGAAAAATTGGGCCTTAGGTAGTGGTGGTGGTGCCCTGAACCAAAAATATTCTTAGAAGCTATCATCATGAAGATTGAGGAGGAATAGGATAGTCACTCAGCATAATAGAATAGTCACTCAGCATATGCAGTCTTCAAGGGATTCCGCATCCATAGAAAAATCAATCAGTTATATCGGCATCAGGTGCTTGGTAGCTGGTGATCCAAGACTGATTCATTTTTATGAATGTGAGACGATCAACAGAGTCTGTGGACAGGCACACTCTGTGATCGGTTACAAAGCCTCCAACAGCACTGAATTTGCGTTCAGAATGCAGGACAGGCCAGTAGCTCAATTGCATATTGAACAAGCTCTGGCCAGTGGTCCATCCTCAAGACCCAGTAACCCAGTGGATGTTCTGTTGGAAAGGTCTCAAAGTCTGATCTTGCCCCTAGATATTCCTGCACCATGTAATTCAGACGTTGGCGATGGTTGCTGGAACCGATCAGACCTTGGCGCTGAGGACTGAAGAATTGTCTGAAGGCATCAGTCAGCCGGCCACCTTCTCCACCGCTCTTTCTGTGACTGAACGAAGCCTCAGCAACACATTGTCCAGCACCAGGAAATTGTAACCTCCCAGGCTCTGGAAACGCATTGCACAAACCTTTCTGCAAGGCCTCCCGAAGATGTTTCATCCTCTGCTCCCTCTGCAAAGGCTGGATAAGTTCTGCAACCTTACCCTTGTAACGTGGTTTAAGAAGGGTTGATAGCCAGTAATGATCCCTCTCCTTGATACCACGAATCCTAGGGTCCTTTTGCAGGCTTTGCAGGATCAGGGAGGCCATGCAGCGTAAGTTTGCAGAGGCATTCGATCCTGAGTCCTCTGGGTCACTAAGGATCACATGATCCTCAACCACCTCCTCCCAGCCACGTACAACTCCATGGGTTTCTGGGGACTGAAAACGATCCCTTGAAGACTGCTGCTGATGCTGAGTGTTATCCTCCACCTCCATGCTGACACAATCCTCCTCCTCTTCTTCTTCCTGTGTGATCGGCGGGCCCGCAGGAATACTATCTGGATAAAGGGGACCTTGAGAGATAAGGAAGTCCCCCTCTTCCTCCCGCTGTTCTGCCTCAAGTGCCCTGTCCATTATTCCACAAAGCTTGTGCTCCAACAGGAAGACAAGAGGGACAGTATTACTGATGCATGCACTGTCACTGCTCACCATCCTCATAGCCTCCTCAAATGGTGACAGGACAGTGCATGCATCCTTGATCATGAGCCACTGGCGTGGCGAAAAAAAGATAAGCTCCCCTGACCCTGTCCTGGTGCCATACTTGCACGGGTAGTCATTGAGGGCCCTCTGCTGCGTGTGCAGCCGCTGCAGCATTGCCAACGTTGAGTTCCACCTGGTGGGCATGTCACAAATGAGGCGGTTCTTGGGCAGGTTGCATTCTCTTTGAATGTCAGCCAGCCAAGCACTGGCATTATATGACCTGCGGAAATGACCACAGATTTTCCTGGCCTGCCTCAGGAGATCCTGTAAGCCCGGGTACCTGCTCAAAAACCACTGCACCACCAAATTCAGGATGTGAGACAAACAGGGAACATGGGTCAAGTGTCCCTGTTGGAGGGCGGAGAGGTGGTTGGTGCCATTGTCGCACACAACCATTCCTGGCTGAAGCTAGCATGACGTCAACCACCTCTGAGCCTGCCCCTGCAGAGCTGCCAGAATCTCTGCCCCAGTGTGGCTCCTGTCCCCTAAGCATACCAACTCAAGCACCACATGGCATCTTTTTGCCTGAGTGCTTGCATAGCCCCTTGAACGCCTATGGAGTACCACTGGTTCAGAGGACAAATCTGCAGAGGAAGAGGCCATAGAGGAAGAAGAGAGGAGAGAGCTGTGGCAGAATCACCACTACTAGCATTTTGGAGGCGTGGTGGCGGAACAAGCTCCAACAATACTGAACCCTGTCCTGCATCCTTCCCAGCTGCCAGCAGAGTTACCCAGTGCGCCATGAAAGAACGGTAACGTCCCTGTCCATGCCTGCTGGACCATGAGTCAGCGGTAATATGCACCTTACTGCTGACCTCCCTGTCCAACGAGGCCAAGACAATGCCTTCCACATGCTGGTAGAAAGTCGGAATGGCCTTCCGTGAAAAGAAATGGCATTTGGGAACCTGCCACTGAGGTACCGCACATTCCACAAATTCACGAAAGGGGGCAGAGTCTACCAGCTGAAAAGGCAGCAGTTGCAGCACTAGCAATTTGGCCAGGCTACCATTCAGACGCTGAGCATGTGGATGGCTGGGACCAAATTTCTTTTGACGGCTAGCAACTGGAAATTTGCCTCTTAAAATCGAATGTTGGTGTACCGCTAGCAGATTGGCCACAAGTACTTGGGACACCTATTTCTTTACCTTCATTCCTCTCAGTGCAGGTTTCTGAGAGGACTGGAGGTATAGTGGTGTTGGAGATCCCAGCTGATGAGAAGCAAGGAGAGGTCCGCCTTGTTCTTTGATGTGGGGCTTTTAAGTGCTGTTGTCAACGGACTGCATGGGAGGTCGTCATATGTCTGGTCAAGCATGTGGTGCCCAAGCGGCTGCTTTTCAAAATATGCGGGGAGTCAGCAGCGCCCTGCACCTACTTATCTCTGTGGTGTGATGCAGTCGGGTGGTTGCCCTTAAGCTGCCCCCTGGAGGGCATCCAGCTTCGTTGGAGATGTGCCTCCTCCTCTCTTCTATTAGGCACCCAAGTAGAGTCAGTGACCTCATCATCCCCTCCCTTCTCGTCACTGGAGCAAACTTGGCAGTATGCTGCAGCTGGGGGAACATGACTGCCAGTTTCTTGTCCTTCTTGGGAACTCCCTCTCTCTAGGCTCACGTTACTCCCATCCTCAACCTTTGTACCATCATCGGAGCCTTCAAATCTCTGTGCACTCCTCCATGCATGATGGTGGGGCTAGGGAAGGAGTGACCGTTGACATGGAGCCGATGGAATAAGCCGCTTTGGCAGCTGCATTGGCAGGCAAACTACTCTGAGTCTGGGTGACAGAGGATGAGGAGGATGAGGACTGCTTTGTTATCCATTCCACCAACTCTTCTGCATGTTGTAGCTCAATAACACGGCCAGCTGCAGAAAAAAAGGACAAGCGTGCCCCATGGCCACGTGCTGAGGATGCACCGTGTCCACGACCAGCACTGTTGACTGTAGACACAGAGCCTACTTGCCTTCTTTTAGTGGCCTGTGAGCGTCTGTCTCTCCTTGATGGCCTTCCGGACATGCTGTAAATTTTGTTTAGCAAAACCACACTACACTGTATTGTGTACTGTGTAGGGATGGTCTGAACGAACCCCTGTTCGGTTCGGACCAGAACGTCCGAATACCGCGAAAGTTCGGACCCGAATAACGAACCCCATTAAAGTCAATGGGACCCGAGCATCAAATATCAAAAGTGCCCATTTTGAAGGCTTGAATGCACATAATTAGCCATATAATGGTTATAGGAGTCCGGGTCCTGCCCTGGGGGACATGGATCAATAAAAAAAAAAGTTTGTGAAAAACATAATTTTTAAATGAGCAGTGATTTTTTTATTTTTAAAGTGAAAGCCTAAAAATTAAAAATTCCTTCCAATATAGTGCCAGGGGGGTCCTCTTAGTGTAACTGTAAAGTGGCAGATCTGTACCATGTCTTGAATTTGCTGCAGCAATAATTGAATTTATAAAGCCAAAAAAATGACATTTTTCCTGCAAGCTGCCTTTATTTTGCTCAGCAACAGCTGGGGAGCCAGTGTGTATGATGAGGCCACAATGTAGTGCACTGGGAACAAGATTAGAGATTTTTTGGATACATTCTGGTGTCACTTTGACTTTGGATAGAAGTAACGGGTGCGTTAAAATTGGCCTTTGGGTGTCGGTGGCGCCTTCACACCATAACCCTATAGAGATAATCTTGATGAAAGCAAGAATTTGCCTTGCTGTAAAAAATTGCAATGATATGCACCTGTCAAACAGGTGCAGAAAAATTAGTCTTTGGGTGTCGGTGGCGCCTTCCCACTGTAACCCTATAGAGATAATCTTGATGAAAGCAAGAATTTGCCTTGCTGTAAAAAAATGCAATGATATGCACCTGTCAAACAGGTGCTGAAAAATTGGTCTTTGGGTGTCGGTGGCGCCTTCCCAACCGTAACCCTATAGAGGTACTCTTGATGTAAGCAAGAATTTGCCTTGTTGTAAAAAATTGCAATGTTATGCATCTTTCAAACAGGTGCAGAAAAATTGGTCTTTGGGTGTCGGTGGTGCCTTCCCACCGTAACCCTATAGAGGTACTCTTGATGTAAGCAAGAATTTGCCTTGCTGTAAAAAATTGCAATGATACGCACATGTCAGACAGGTGCAGAAGAATTGGTCTTTGGCTGTCGGTGGTGCCTTCCCACCGTAACCCTATAGAGGTACTCTTGATGAAAGCAAGAATTTGCCTTGCTGAAAAAAATTGCAATGATATGCACCTGTCAGACAGGTGCAGAAAAATTGGTCTTTGGGTGTTAATTGTGCCCATGAAACCTATACCAAAAACATTCTTCCAGATGAAATGATTGAACACCCTCAAAGCTGGGCAGCCTCAAAGTCCTGCAGAGATTCCACACTCCAAAAAGACTTAATCAGTGACATCGCCATCAGGGGCTTCATAGCTGGTAATCCAGGACTGATTCATTTTTATAAAAGTCAAACGGTCCACAGAGTCTGTGGACAGACGCCTTCTATGATCAGTAACGAAACCTCCTGCAGCACTGAATGCCCGTTCTGAAAGCACACTGGATGCAGGGCAGCCCAACAACTCAATAGCATACTGGGCAAGTTCTGGCCAGTGGTCTATTCTCATGACCAAGTAAGCCAGTGGATCATCAGCTGGAAAGCTCTCCATCTCTGTTTTGGTCCCGAGGTAATCGTCCACCATGTGATGCAGATGCTGCCGATGGGATGTGGAAGCTGACAGCGCTGCGCAGCGAGGACTAAAAAAATTCTGAAATGCCTCACTTAGGCGGATGCCTTCTCCAACGCTCCTTTCTTGACCAACAGAAGACTCAAAACAACATTTTCCACCACACTGTAACCTACTAGAGTCAGGAAAAAATGTTCAATAAAATCCTCTTTAATGTGTCCTCAAGAGATTTTATTTTCTGCACTCTCTGTGGGGACGGGATGAGTTCAGAGACCTTCCCCTTATAAGAGTGGTCAAGGAGGGTTGCCAACCATTAATCATCCTTCTCCTTTATGCCATGTATTCTTGGGTCCTTTCGCAGGCTTTGAAGCATGAGGTTGCCCATGCGCCTCAAATTTGCAGAGGCTTGAGAAGCAGACTCCTCGTGGTCACTCAGGATGACAGCATCTGGAATTTCCTCCTCCCAGCCACGTACTACTCCCAAGGGTCCTGGGGTTGGAAAGCCATCGCTTACAGATTGATGCATGTCTTCCTCTTCTTCAAAGCCTATGAAAGTGCCAGAATCCTCCTCTTCCTCCCCTCTCTCCTCCTGTGTGTTCTGTGACATAGGAATGATGGTGTCTGCATAAAGTGGGCCTTGAGAGCAAAGGAAATCCTTCTCTTCCTCCTGCTGCTCTGCCTCCAGTGCTCTGTCCATAATGCCACACAGAGTCTGCTCCAGCAGGAACACAACAGGGATTGTGTCACTGATGCATGCACTGTCACTGCTCACCATCCTTGTGGCCTCCTCAAATGGTGACAATACAGTGCATGCATCCTTAATGACCAGCCAATGGCGTGGGGAAAAAAAGCCGAGGCGGCCTGAGCCTGTCGTTGTGCCATACTGACACAAGTACTCGTTGACGGCCCTCTGCTGCATGTATAGCCATTGCAGCATTCCCAAATTTGATTTCCACCTGGTGGGCATGTCGCACATCAGGCGGTTTACGGGCAGGTGGAATTCCTGCTGAATTTCAGCCAACCGAGCATTGGCTGTGTATGACCACCTGAAATGGCTACAGACTCTTCTGGCCTGCTTTAGTACATCTTGCAACCCTGGGTACGTACTTAGGAAACGCTGCACCACCAAACTGAGGACATGTGCCAGGCATGGCACATGTGTCAACTTTCCCTGTCTAAGGGCGGACAGGAGGTTTGAGCCATTATCGAACACCACCATTCCTGGCTCAAGCTGGCGTGGTGTGAACCACCTCTGGGCCTGTCCTTGCAGAGCTGCAAGAATCTCTGCTCCGGTGTGGTTCCTGTCCCCTAAACACACCAGCTGAAGCACTGCATGGCACCTTTTAGCCTGACTCTGGGAAAAGCCCTTTGAATGCTTAGGGGGAACCTGAGGTTCATAGGACAATTCTGCAGAGGAGGGTATGGAGGTGGCGGAGGAGGAGGAGGGGTAGAGCTCACAGGTCTGGCATCATCACCACCAGCTGTATGGAGATGTGGGGGCACAACAAGCTGCAGCACTGAGCCCTGTCCTGCATCCTTTCGAGTTGCAAGCAGGATGCTTGCTGGACCACGTGTCAGCAGTAAGGTGGATTTTACAGCTGACTGCCTTGCCCAACGATGCCAGAACATTCCCTTCCACGTGATGGTAGAGAGATGGAACGGCCTTATGTGAAAAGTAGTATCGACTGGGAACTTGCCATTGTGGTACAGCATTTACGGAAGGGGGCAGAATCCACCAAGCTGAAAGGCAGAAATTGGAGAGCCAACAGCTTTGACAAGCTTGCATTCAGGCTCTGGGCATGTGGGTGGCAGGGACTGTATTTTTTTTTTTGTTGCAGAAGATGGGGCAGAGAAATTTGCCGGCTGCAGTCTACAGCTGGTGGTGTGCTGCTGGTAGATGAGCTGCTAGGACCTTGGACACCCTGTGCTATACCATCATCCCTGTCAGTGGCGGCTGCTGAAAGGTAATGACTCGGTATCGCAGGGGCAGACTGAAGTGGGTAAGGAGGAGGAGGAACAGATTTGTGCCCCTTTTGTGTGGCTTTTAGGTGCTCTTGCCAACGGGCTGAGTGGTTGGACGTTAAATGCCTTGTTAGGCATGTGGTACCCAAATGGTTGGTGTTTTTGCCACGTTTGATGTGCCTGTGACAGATGTGCTGAAAAAGGCACAGACAGCTGAGCTGAGCTATGAGGAGTGGGCCGGGAGATAACAGCTGCAGAATGTGATGGAATAGGGTGGCTGATCTCTACTCTTTCTTGATGCTGACTTCCTTGGGGTTGTGCCGCCTCACCTTCAGTTTCCTCCTCTGCTCTATATGGCACTATGGCAGGAATAGATATGGACAAGGAGGCAGGTTTATCCACTCTGGCAACTGCAGGGGACTGCACACTTGTCTCTGCTTGTGTGACAGAGCATGAGGAGGATGAGGAAGGTTTAGTAAGCCAGTTCACCACATCCTCTGCATGCTGTGGCTGGATAGTACGGGCAAACTCACTTAACAGAGGAAATTATGCCCTGCCTGAGGACTGACCACCACGTCCACCTTTGCCTGTGGACACATTTGTTGCTGGCCCCCTTACAGTGCCAAGGGAACGTCTGCCTCTCCTTGCTGTTCTCCCAGACATTATTGGGAGGGAGGGGGCGGTGCTTATAAGCAAATGTAAAGGAGACGTTGAAAGCTGTACGTAGATGCACTTTAATCAATATAAAGAGATGTTTGGTGCCCTTTAATTTGAGTACTCACACTACACAGACACACTCTACGAATACATATATGGCGTTAAACTGGCAGTAACGCACGCAAAACGATATGGCGTTAAACTGGCAGTAATGCACGCAAAACGATATGGCGTTAAACTGGCAGTAACGCACACAAAACTATATGGCGTTAAACTGGCAGTAACGCACGCAATATGATATGGCGTTAAACTGGCAGTAACGCAATCAAATAGACGGTGTTCAACCATCACTTCACTGAAGATATCTGAACTGTCCCTACTCTAGCTATATACTAATGTCAAAACACAGTCTCACTACACTACACTGATACTATCTGAGCTGTCCCTACTCTATTTGCACACTATGAAAAGCTAAATGATGGTCCTTCTCACTACACTCACACTATCCCTAGACTGACACTAAACTAATATTCTCCACTGAAAATTGAAGCAAAGTAGCACAGTATAGCATATTAACTAATAGCACTGAACAGAGCCCTGTTCTATCTCTCTCCACGCCAAAATCACACTGAAAATGGCTGCCATTGAAAGAATACTTTTATACTGTGGGGCGGGAATGAGTCCTGATTGGATAAAGTCATGATGACAGTGTCCAATCATGACTCTGACAGTGCTCTGTGCCCTGATTGGCTGAAGCTTTCACTGCATCAGCCAATCATGGCTTGCAATGCACTGTTCAGTGCCGCAATGCCTTGTGGTCGATTCGGGGGGGCCAAACAAACGGTCGAACGACCCATTTGTTCGGCTGTTAGCCGAACGTCCAAACAACGGAAGTTCAGCCCGAACTTATGCTCGGGTCGAACCGTTTGCCCATCTCTAGTACTGTGTACACCACCAGAAAAGTAGTAGCAACTGCACTAGGGGTGCACGGTACTGTGTACACCACCAGAAGTGTAATAGCAACTATGGGTGCACTGTATTGTGTTCTGTATACACCACCAGAAAAGTAGTAGCAACTGCACTATAGGTGCACGGTACTGTGTACACCACCAGAAGTGTAATGACAACTATGGGTGCACTGTATTGTGTACTGTGTATACCACCAGAAAAGTAGTAGCAACTGCACTAGGGGTGCACGGTATTGTGTACACCACCAGAAGTGTAATAGCAACTATGGGTGCACTGCATTGTGTACTGTGTACACCACCAGAAAAGTAGTAGGAACTGCACTAGGGGTGCACGGTATTGTGTACACCACCAGAAGTCTAATAGCAACTATGGGTGCACTGTATTGTGTACTGTGTACACCGCCAGAAAAGTAGTAGGAACTGCACTATGTGTGCACAGTACTGCGTACACCAACAAAAGTTTAATAACAACTATGGGTGCACTGTATTGTATACTGTGTACACCACTAGAAAAGTAGTAGCAACTGCACTATGGGTGCACGGTACTGTGTACACCAACAGAAGTGTAATAACAACTATGGGTGCACTGTATTGTGTACTGTGTACACCACCAGAAAAGTAGTAGCAACTGCACTATGGGTGCACAGTACTGTGTACACCACCAGAAGTGTAATAGAAACTATGGGTGCACTGTATTGTGTACTGTGTTCACCGCCAGAAAAGTAGTAGCAACTGCACTATGGGTGCACGGTACTGTGTACACCAACAGAAGTGTAGTAGCAACTATGGGTGCACTGTATTGTGTACTGTGTACACCACCAGAAAAGTAGTAGCAACTACACTATGGGTGCACGGTACTGTGTACACTGCCTGAAGTATATTATAAAAAGTACACCAGGAATGGCCTGCAGTCAGATATAGGCTACACTGGATGCAGTGTGTGTGTGTATAGATATACGAGACTGACTGTATATATATATTAAATACACTGCAGCTAACTGAATAACCTGCCTGCCTGAGGTATATTAGAAAATATTATATTATTATATTAGAAAAAGTACACCAGGAATGGCCTGCAGTCAGATATAGCTACACTGGATGCAGAGTATATATATATATATAGTTTAGTCCCCCTGAGCCATAATTGGCCAAAGGCACCCTGCCTTTGGCCAATTATTGCTCTCTTAGCTGAGGGAGCTGGGACTGGCCAAAGCATGCAGGTCATGGTGCATGCTTTGGTAAATCATTATACAGCAATGCGCAGTGCATTATGGGGCGTTATGCGGCACTCGAATTTGACGCGAACGCCCCATAATGTCAGTTTTTCGACAAACTGGCAAACACCCGATGTTCGAGTCGAACTCATGTTCGACACGAACATAAAGCTCATCCCTACTCATAGGGGAGACCATCTGGGCCAGGGGATTTACGCGTAGGTAGAGTTTTGATGGTTGACATGAGTTCCTCTTCCGCGATGGGTGCGATGAGGGAAAGCAAGTCCGAGGCCTGAAGACGGGAGATTCCACTACGTTCTAGATAGTGGTTCATGCAGTCAGTTAGTTCTGGTTGAGGGGAGTCATAAGGGATCTCAGGGTTGTTGTATAGAGCGGTGTAAAACTCCTCAAAGGAGTAAACAATGTCCTGGGGATGAGATAGTAGGCAGTCCATTCTGTTTTTAATTTGATGTGGGGTAGTCGTGTGAGAACGTTCAGCCAACTTCCGAGCTAATAGAGAGTGGGCTTTGTTACCCTTATCATAGTACAGTTGTTTTAGTCTAGTCAGGGCCCTTTCTACTTGGCGTAGTGCCAGGTCTTTAAGAGTCATACGGAGACGGATGATTTTTTTGAGTAGGGGTAGCGATGGGGAGGTTTGTAGTTGAAGTTCTAGGGCCCTAAGTTCCCCCTCAGGTTGTGATTTGGTGGCTCTGGCGTCTTTTTTCATAGCCGAAGCAAGCACAATGCAGCAACCCAGGAGAACTGCCTTTTGGGCTTCCCAAAGAGTAGAAGAAGATATGTCAGGAGTGTTGTTCTCGGTGAAGTAGAGTTTTAGTGTGGATTCTAATTCCGTTTTGGAGGGAAGGTGTTGTAAGAGGAAGGTGTTCAGCTGCCAGTAACATGGCTTGTGATTAGGGGCACCTAAGTCCAGGGTCAGCAGGATGGGGGCATGGTATGACCAGGAGATTGGGAAAATCTGCACAGTGTGGGCAATGTGCAGCGTGGCATTATTAACAAAGAGGTAGTCAATAAGTGAATGCATACGGTGGGGGGCAGAATAAAACGTATATTGCCGATCCCCAGGGTGAAGAAACCGCCAGGAGTCAAATAGGGCATAGCACCTAGTGATGTGATGAAAGAGTTTCGAGTCTCTAGAGGCTGGAGTTTGCAAATCCCTAGGGTTCACCATGTGGAGATCAAGCACCAAGGAGTGGGATAGGTTAAAGTCCCCACCTACTATTAAGAATTCGTTGGGTGTTCGGAAGAGGCGTGCAAACACTTTCGTTAATCTGTTATTAATCTGGTGGACATTCGGGGCAAAGAGGGTGCAAAAAGTGACTGTCTGTGCCTGCCATTGTCCGTGCATGATAATATAGCGTCCTCGCGGGTCAATAAAAGACTCAGAACATGTAAACAGGGATCCACATTTAAAAAGAATAGCACGGCAGATTGTCCTTGTCGTCTTGCTGTGAGGCTGAAAGGGAATCCCTGGCGGTAGACAATGTCTTCTTCCTGCAGCGGGTGGGGAAGGGGTTGGAGGAGCCTGCGCTTTTGCAGGGTAGTCCAAGAGAGGTATAGCTGTACCGGTGTGTAGTCAAAGACTACTTTGCAGATAGAGCGAGCCTTATGCATGATATCTTCTTTCAGGGGGTAAGAGTGAACTCTGCAAATTACATTGCAGGATTTGATGGCCGGACCTTTAAGGCGCAGGGCATAGTGTGCTCTATCCATTTCAATGTGCTTGTCTGGGGGTTCTCCCAGAAGATTGTTGAATAGTGTTTGCAGGGTGATTTGCTGGTCTTCTGGGCCCTTCGATTCAGGCAGGCCCCTGACTCGGATATTGTTGCTGTGCCCTTGGTTGTCCAGGTCCTCAACATGGCTCTGCATGTCTCTCAGCAGTATGCAATGGTCTGCTCCTTGCAGTTGAGTGCGATGTACTGCCAATTTAGTTTCATGTATTTCCTCCTCTGCCATCTCCACTCTGTCTGTTAAGTGTTTGAAATTAGCATGCAGGGTTTGAATCTCTGCATGACAAGTGGATTTAACATCCTCAATAAGTTGTTTAAAGTCCTCTTTGGTCGGTATGGCTTGGAGATATGATTGCCAGGAGGGGTGCACCTGATGGTGGGGGTCCACTGCCGCCTGCGGCGGTAAGAAGTGAGGACGAGAGGATGGCAATTAAGGTCGCAGGGAAGCGGTGATCTGGGCCTGCATTTTAGGCCTCATTTGGGGGTCCCATGGGTCACTCAATGCCGTGGTCTGGGACTGAGAGGAGGGCCACATCATCGAGTCCCCTGAATGAGCAGGGACTGGAGAGCTGACAGCCTGGGCATAGGTAGCGGTGAAGTCAGCACCCCTGCCAGAGGAGCTGAGGTCCCTGGAGCGGATTGTCTCTGTGATTTGGGGGAGGCAGGAGCAGAGGAGTAGGCCTGATGTGTTGTGAGTCTCCCCTGGGGCTCTGCCTGTGAGAGTTCAGAGTCCTGCATGTGCATGGGGCGTGGTAGGGGTGGGAAGTCCTCTGAGTCCACTGAAGGAGAAGGAGAGCTGGGACCCCCTATGGTCAGGCTGGGGTCTGATGCCGTGCACAGCAGCCGCGGGAAGGTGCCTGTACACTGTGTGTACGAGGCGGAGGTTAGGCCCAGTGCAGCGTGCTGTGTCCCCTGTGGTGCCGCTGCCTGGGAAGCAGCGTGCTAGGGGTGACTCACTGTGTCCATCGGGGATGGTTGCATCCTGGGTGCCATCCATGCAGACTCGGGTATGCTCTACAGATGGGCCAGAGCTTGATAAGCATGCTGTGGTGGAGACCGCGTGGAGAAGGTGGAGGAAGCCAGTGCCATCTTGTCCGTCCCGCCGGACAGCACGGGAGGTGGCGAAAAGTAGTCCCGGAAGGTCATGGAAGACCCGGGAGGAGGTTGGGATGATCCCCGTGCTTTGGAGGAGCGAGTTCTCCTGGATCCACCCATGTACAGGCACAGAAAGTCTTGAGAGAGCTAGGAGCTCAAGCACTCATGCAGGTCGACTTCTGGTCACGCCCCCTTATTCTAGCTTTTTATGTGACAACACTGAAGAAATGACACTTTGCTTCAATGTAAAGTAGTGAGTGTACAGCTTGTATAACAGTGTAAATTTGCTGTCCCTTCAAAATAACTCAACACACAGCCAATAATGTCTAAACCGCTGGAAACAAAAGGGAGTACACCCCTAAGTGAAAATGTCCAAATTGGGCCCAAAGTGTCAATATTTTGTGTGGCCATCATTATTTTCCAGCACTGCCTTAACCCTCTTGAACGTGGAGTTCACCAGAGCTTCACAGGTTGCCAATGGGGTCCTCTTCCACTCCACCATGACGACATCACGGAGCTGGTGGATGTTAGAGACCTTGCGCTCCTCCACCTTCTGTTTGAGGATGTCCCACAGATTCTCAATAGGATTTAAGTCTGGAGACATGCTTGGCCAGTCCATCACCTTTACCCTCAGCTTTTTAGCAAGGCAGTGGTCGTCTTGGAGGTGTGTTTGGGGTCGTTTTCATGTTGGAATACTGCCTTGCAGCCCAGTCTCCGAAGGGAGGGGATCATGCTCTGCTTCAGTATGTCACAGTACATGTTGGCATACATGGTTCCCTCAATGAACTGTAGCTCCCCAGTGCCAGCAGCAGTCATGCAGCCCCAGACCATGACACTCCCACCACCATGCTTGACTGTAGGCAAGACCCACTTGTCTTTGTACTCCTCACCTGGTTGCTGCCAAAAACGCTTGACACCATCTGAACCAAATAAGTTTATCTTGGTCTCATCAGACCACAGAACGTGGTTCCAGTAATTCATGTCCTTAGTCTGCTTGTCTTCAGCAAACTGTTTGCCGGCTTTCTTTGTGCATCATCTTTAGAAGAGGCTTCCTTCAAGGAAGACAACCATGCAGACTAATTTGATGCAGTGTGCGGCGTATGGTCTGAGCACTGACAGGCTGACCCCCCACCCCTTCAACCTCTGCAGCAATGCTGGCAGCACTTATGCATCTATTTCCCAAAGACAGCCTTTGGATATGACGCTGAGCAATTGCACTCAACTTCTTTGGTCGACCATGGTGAGGCCTGTTCTGAGTGGAACCTGTCCTGTTAAACCGCTGAATTGTCTTGGCCACCATTCTGCAGATCAGTTTCAGGGTCTTGACAATCTTCTTATAGCCTAGGCTATCTTTATGTAGAACAACAATTCTTTTTTCAGATCCTCAGAGAGTTCTTTTCCATGAGGTGCCATGTTGAACTTCCAGTGACCAGTATGAGAGAGTGGGAGTGATAACACCAAATTTAACATACCTGCACCCCATTCACACCTGAGACCTTGTAACACTAACCAGTCACATGACAAGAGGGAGAGAAAATGGCTAATTGGACCCAATTTGGACATTTTCACTTAGGGGTGTACACTCACTACTTTACATTGTAACAAAGTGTCATTTCTTCAGTGTTGTCACATGAAAAGATATAATAAAATATTTACAAAAATGTGAGGGGTGTACTCACTTTTGTGAGATACTGTATATAGCTCCAACAGTTTACGCAGCGCTTTACAATGTAAAAGGGAAGACAATACAGTTACAATACAATAAAATACAAGATGGTTAAAAGGGTCCTGCTCAGTAGAGCTTACAATCTAATAGGTTGGGGCAAGTGGTACTAAAGGTTGTAACAGTGGGCAATGGGCTAATGGAAGTGATGGGAGATTAGTTGGACGTGTAATAGGCTTTCCCGAAGAGATGAGTTTTCAGGGATCGCCTGAAGGCAGCCAAAGTGAGAGATAGCCAGACAGATTGAGGTAGAGTTCCAGAGGATGGGAGAGGCTCTGGAGAAGTCCTGGAGACTAGCATTAGAGGAGTAGACAAGAGAGATTGAGAGCAGATGGTCTTGAGAGGAGTGGAGATGACAGTTTGGGTGATGTTTGGAGATAAGATTGGTGATGTAGCTTGAGGTAGAGTTGTGACTGGCTTTGTATGTTCTAGTTAGTATTTTGAATTGAATTTGCTGGGAGATGAGAAGCCAGTGTAGGGATTGGCAGAGAGGGGGGGCAGACACTGAGTGCTTGGTAAGGTAGATGAGTCTGGCAGCAGCATTTGTGATAGACTGAAGAGGGGATAGCCTATGGAGAGGTAGACCTATGAGGAGAGAGTTGCAAAAGTCAAGGCGAGAAATAATAAGGGAGTGAATGAGTAGCTTGGTTTCATTAGTTGGGGTGAATTTTAGATATGTTACAGAGTTGAAGTCTACAAGCTTTTGACAACAATTGGATTTGGGGCTGGAAGGAACATTCAGAGTCTAGCATTACACCCAGTACCCTGGCATCAGGGGAGGGATTAATGGTTGCATTATTGACCTTGGTGGGAAAGTCATGGAGGGTGCACGGGCAGGGGGGAATATTATCAGCCCAGTTTTAGAGAGATTTAGCTTAAGGAAGTGGTGCGACATACATGCTGATATGTCAGTTAGTACGTTAGTAATACAAGAGGAGAATAGTGGGGTGAGGAGTAGAGAGATAAACAGCTGGGGAGGGCATACTCTCTGTTCCTCTTTTAAAGAGCTTTAGCAAAGATGTAAAGAGAAAAAAATGCATAATATTATGTAGGCAGCACCAGATGAACCAGATGATTTCTACTTAGTTCTGCATGTACATCGATGTCACCTGAGCTCTCTTGCAGAGGGCTTGCTGGACCCAGACAACTAAGTAAGATAATAACTTTTGTTTAGCTTTTATATGATCTCTTTAGTATTATTAGTATTATTTAGAGATGTTTTGTGTGTATTTCTTTATATTTTTACTTTTAGGTAGTCAGGTAAATCTGAATATTATGTAATCTTCTGTCCAGCCAGCAGATAGGGCTTTTTTGTTCCTTTTAACAAGTTTTACTTTATCTCTAGGCTTCATGTACATGGGACGTTTTTACAACCTCTCCTGAACGATTTAACTTGACAGATAGCAACCGACATTTAAAACGTCCGTTTAGCCTCGATTACATGCCGCATGTAGCCCGTTTAGCCGCGTTTGCATTAAGGAGCGTTTTAAAGAAAAAAAATTTTTTCAAATAGTCAAAAATGTATCTCCATTAAAAACGCCTGTAAACGACATGCAGGTAAGCGCAAGTTACCGTGTTTACATATGTTGGCATTTCAAATGGCTCTGAACATCCATCCTGAAAGCCTTTTTTTTGCAATCCAAAAAAATTCTTCTAAACTCAACTGCCTAAAAAAAACGACTATAAACGACCCTGCGTACATGTACTGATAAGAAAACATAGAGGAGAGTTCAGGGGCAGCTGAAAAAAAATGCCCAACTGCTCCTAAACGTCTGTTTACCAGCAACAGTGTACATCCATTGTACGCTAGTGTGCATGGAGCCTAAATCTCCTATTGCTTATTAGATATTGCAACAAAAGTTGAATTTTGCATTCAAAGAGAAGGAGTTTGTTGGCTGGGTAATGGGATATTTACATAAAAATGGACCATATTTGATAGTATTTTGTATGGAAAAGTCCAGACTCAGTTCTGTATGTAATTATCAGCCAGTGGAGGAACTGACAGAGTGCAATAGCATTTACAGTGGGGACGGAAAGTATTCAGACCCCCTTAATTTTGTTACTCTTTGTTG
Organism: Aquarana catesbeiana; assembly: GCF_042186555.1. Taxonomy (NCBI): domain Eukaryota; kingdom Metazoa; phylum Chordata; class Amphibia; order Anura; family Ranidae; genus Aquarana; species Aquarana catesbeiana. The sequence goes on along the minus strand of NC_133324.1, from coordinate 508,575,292 downwards.
TATTGCAGCCATTTGCTAAAATCATTTAAGTTCTTTTTTTTCTTCATTAATGTACACACAGCACCCCATATTAACAGAAAAACACAGAATTGTTGACATTTTTGCAGATTTATTAAAAAAGAAAAACTGAAATATCACATGGTCCTAAGTATTCAGACCCTTTGCTCGGTATTTAGTAGAAGCACCCTTTTGACCTAATACAGCCATGAGTCTTTTTGGGAAAGATGCAACAAGTTTTTCACACCTGGATTTGGGGATCCTCTGCCATTCCTCCTTGCAGATCCTCTCCAGTTCTGTCAGGTTGGATGGTAAACGTTGGTAGACAGCCATTTTTAGGTCTCTCCAGAGATGCTCAATTGGGTTTAAGTCAGGTCTCTGGCTGGGCCATTCAAGAACAGTCACGAAGTTGTTGTGAAGCCACTCCTGCTTATTTTAGCTGTGTGCTTAGGGTCATTGTCTTGTTGGAAGGTAAACCTTCGGCCCAGTCTAAGGTCCTGAGCACTCTGGAGAAGGTTTTCGTCCAGGATATCCCTGTACTTGGCTGCATTCATCTTTCCCCTGATTGTAACCAGTCATCCTGTCCCTGCAGCTGAAAAACACCCCCACAGCATGATGCTGCTACCACCATGCTTCACTGTCGGGACTGTATTGGACAGGTGATGAGCAGTGCCTGGTTTTCTCCACACATACCGCTTAGAATCAAGGCCAAAAAGTTCTATCTTGGTCTCATCAGACCAGAGAATCTTATTTCTCACCATTTTGGAGTCCTTCAGGTGTTTTTTTGCAAACTCCATGCAGCTTTCATGTGTCTTCCACTGAGGAGAGGCTTCCGTCGGGCCACTCTGCCATAAAGCATAAAGTCTCGACTGGTGGAGGGCTGCAGTGACGGTTGACTTTCTACAACTTTCTCCCATCTCCCGATTGCATCTCTGGAGCATAAAAAACATATAAATAATTGATGCGCTCTAATAAATGATCAATCAATGTGTGCACACTGTGTAAAAAGTGTGAAAATAACCCATTATAAAATTGACTCAAAATAAATGAATAAATAAATGAATAAGTATTATGAAATAGAAATCATAGTGCTAATGCATGTGGAAAAACACCCCCCACAGTGCTCAGTAGCAATATGTTAAAAATAAATAAATGCCAATCTGATGGATATATACTACCAGTAAATTGCTGTTCACAATTACTTCCTTTTTTCACATCCCGCTTCAGCCAAAAGTTTGGTTCTCAACAAGGATGATTATATGAAAAGCAAGCAAAGAAATAGATCATTGTGTGATGAACTGGAAGAAAAGTACACAAGCAAACTGCACAGAGATACACTCACGTGCGTTTACTAAACTGGGCGCACGTGAGTGTATCTCTGTGCAGTTTGCTTGTGTACTTTTCTTCCAGTTCATCACATAATGATCTATTTCTTTGCTTGCTTTTCATATAATCATCCTTGTTGAGAACCAAACTACCTATATTATTTTGGCTGAAGCGGGATGTGAAAAAAGGAAGTAATTGTGAACAGCGATCAAACACAGTAAATTAATTTATTTTTAGTAAGAATTGGACTGCTGGGTCAATTGCACGTTTATTCTGGACTAATTTATCTTTGCTGAACCTTTTATCTTATGATTGCAATTTACTGGTAGTATATATCCATCAGATTGGCATTTATTTATTTTTAACATATTGCTACTGAGCACTGTGGGGGGGTGTTTTTCCACATGCATTAGCACTACGATTTCTATTTCATAATACTTATTCATTTATTTATTCATTTATTTCGAGTCAATTTTATAATGGGTTATTTTCACACTTTTTACACAGTGTGCACACATTGATTGATCATTTATTAGAGCGCATCAATTATTTATGTTTTTTATGCTTTGTGGGATTCTGATCACCTTTTATTGATAGCAGCTTAATTTATATTGATCAATTAGTTTTCATATATATTTATTTATTTTTACTCACATATATCCATATCAGCGCTTGTTTTTTTCACATAATATCTCTGGAGCTCAGCCACAGTGATCTTTGGGTTCTTCTTTACCTCTCTCACCAAGGCTCTTCTCCCCCGATAGCTCAGTTTGGCCAGACGGACAGCTCTAGGAAGGGTTCTGGTCATCCCAAACGTCTTCCATTTAAGAATTATGGAGGCCACTGTGCTCTTAGGAACCTTAAGTGCAGCAGATTTTTTTTTTGTAACCTTGGCCAGATATGTGCCTTGCCACAATTCTGTCTCTGAGTGCTTCAGGCAGTTCCTTTGACCTCATGATTCTCATTTGCTCTGACATGCACTGTGAGCTGTAAGGTCTTATATAGACAGGTGTGTGGCTTTCCTAATCAAGTCCAATCAGTATAATCAAACACAGCTGGACTCAAATGCAGGTGTAGAACCATCTCAAGGATGATCAGAAGAAATGGACAGCACCTGAGTTAAATATATGAGTGTCACAGCAAAGAGTCTCAATACTTAGGACCATGTGATATTTCAGTTTTTCTTTTTTAATAAATCTGTAAAAATATCAACTTAAATGATTTTAGCAAATGGCTGCAATATAACAAAGAGTGAAAAATTTAAGGGGGTCTGAATACTTTCCGTCCCCCCTGTACCTCCAGTCCCCTCAAAAACCACAATGAAGGTATAGCAATAGTTGTCACAAGTACTTGCAGCCAATCTGCTAGCAGTACACCACAAGTTGATTTTAGCAGGCAACTTTCCCTACCCCAGTTGCTGAACCGTAAAAAGAAATTTGGTCCCAGCCATTCACATGCTCAGCGCATAAATGCTAGCTTGGCCAAATTGCTAACACTGCAACTTCTGCCTTTTCAGCTGGTAGACTCCGCCCCCTTTTGTAAATTTGTGGAATGTGCTATACCACAGTGGCAGGTTCCAAAATGGCATTTCTTTTCACGTAAGGCCATTCTGGCTCTCTACCGTCATGTGGAAGGCGATGTGTTGGCCTCCTTGGACAGGGCAATTAGCAGTAAGGTTCATATTACCGCTGACTCATGGTCCAGCAGGCATGGGCAGGGACGTTACCTTTCCTTCACGGTGCACTGATTAACTCTGCTGGCAGCTGGGAAGGATGCAGGGCAGGGTTCAGTGTTGTTGGAGCTTGTTCCCGCCACCACGCCTCCAAAAAGCTAGTGGAGATTCTGCCACAGCTCTCTGCTCCATCCCCTCTTCTTCTTCTTCCTCTATGGCCTCTTCTGCAGAATTGTCCTCTGAAACAGCAGTGCTCTTCAAGGGGCTACGCAAGTGGTCAGGCTAAAAGATGCCATGCGGTGCTTTAGTTGGCCTGCCTAGGGCACAGGAGCCACACTGGGGCAGAGATTCTGTCAGCTCTGTAATGGTAGGCTTAGAGGTGGTTGACGCCACGCCAGCTTCAGCCAGGAAGGGTTGTATGCGACAATGGCACCAACCTTCTGTCCGCCCTCTGACAGGGACACTTGACCCATGTTCCATGTTTGGCACATGTCCTGAACTTGGTGGTGCAGCATTTCTTGACCAGGTACCCAGGCTTACGAGATCTTCTGAGGCAGGCCAGAAAAGTCTGTGGTCATTTCCGCCAGTCATACAATGCCAGTGCTCGGCTGGCTGACATTTAAAGGGAATGCCACCTACCCACCAACCGCCTCACTTGTGACATGCCCACCAGGTGGAACGCAGCTGCTGCACACACAGCAGAGGGCCATCAATGATTACCTGTGCGAGTATGGCACCAGGACAGGGTCAGGGTAGCTTGGCTTCTTTTGGCACTGTCCTGTCACCATTTGAGGAGGCCATTAGGATGGTGAGTAGCGACAATGCATGCATCAGTGACACTGTCCCTCTAGTCTTCCTGCTGGAGCACACGCTTTATGGAATCATGGACAGGGCACTTGATGCAAAACTGCGGGAAGAAGAGGAGGACTTCCTTTTCTCTCAAGGTCCCCTTTATCCAGATAGCATTCCTGCGGGGCCGTCAAACACACAGGAAGAAGAGAAGGAGGATTGTGTCAGCATGGATGTAGAGGATAACACGCAGCAGTCTTCAAGGGATGGTTTTCAGTCCCCAGAAGCTGTACGTAGCTGGGAGGAGGTAGTTATGGATAAAGTGATCCTTAGTGACCCAGAGGACTCAGAATCGAATGCCTCTGCAAACTTATGCTGCATGGCCTCCCTGATTCTGCAAAGCCTGCAAAAGGACCGTAGGATTTGTGGCATCAAGGAGAGGGATCATTACTGGCTGGCAACCCTTCTTGATCCACGTTGCAAGGATAAAGTTGCAGAACTCATTCTGCCTTCGCAGAGGGAGCAGAGGATGAAACATCTTCAGAAGGCCTTGAAGAAAAATTTGTGTATGCCTTTCCAGACCCTGGGAGGTTATCATTTCTTGGTGCTGGACAACGTGTTTCTGAGGCTTTGTTCGGTCAGAGGAAGAGCGGTGGAGAATGTGGCCGGCTGACTGATGCCTTTAAACAACTTTTCAGTCCTCAGCGCCAAGGTCTTATAGGTTCAAACAACCATCGCCAGCATCTGCATTATGTGGTGCAGGAACATCTAGGGGCAAGAGCAGACTTGGAGACCTTTCCAACATAGCACCCACTGCGTTACTGAGTCTTGAGGATGGACCACTGGCAAGAACTTGCTCAATATGCAATCTAGCTACTGGCCTGTCCTGCATCTAGCGTGCTACCTGAATGCACATTCAGTGCTGCTGGAGGGTTTGTAACGGATCAAAGAGTGCACTGTCCACAGACTCCATTGATAGGCTCACATTTATAAAAATGAATCAGTCCTGGATCAGCAGCTATCAAGTACCTGATGCTGATGTAACTGATTGAATTTGCTATGGATCTGGGATCCCTTGAAGACTGCCTATGCTGCCTATCCTATTCCTCCTGAATCTTGATGATGCTAGCTTCCAACAATATTTTTGGTTTAAGGTACCACCACCACCCAAGGCCAAATTTTTCTGCCCCTGTTTAACAGGGGCACGTAAGTAAAATTTTTTTAATTATATTTAACAGCAGGGCCAGTTCCTGCGCCCAACAAGAGTAACTGCGAGGGGTTACAGTGTTGTGGTATCACCACCACCCAAGGCCCAATTTTTCTGCCCCTGTTTAACAGGGGCATGTAATTACAGTTTTTGAAATAATATTTAACAGCAGGGCCCGTTCCTGCGCCCAACAAGAGTAACTGCGAGGGGTTATAGTGTTCTGGCACCACCAACACCTTAGGCCCAATTTTTCTGCAGAGTATATAGTGCAGTCTGTATAGCCTATATATACTGCAGTTTAGGGTATATAGTGCAGTCAGTGTAGTATATATAATGCAGTGTACAATATATAATATAGTGTATTAAAGTGGTTAAGGGGAACCCTATGACAGAATTAAGAAAAAAAATGGCATGGCATTGGCATTTACCCCCCTGACAGTTCATACAAGGCCCTTTAGGTCTGGCATAGATTTTAAGGGGGACTCCACGCCAAAATTTAAAAAAAAATTGGTGTGGGATCTCCCCCAAAATCCATACCAGACCTTTATCCGAGCATACAACCTGGCAGGCAGCAGGAAAAGGGATCATACCAGGCCACATGCCTTCAACATGGCTCCGAAGCACCTTGTCTCCATGTTGATGGGGACAAGGGCCTCATCCCCACAACCTTTGCCCGATGGTTGTGGGGGTCTGCGGGCGGGGGGCTTATCGGAATCTGGAAGCCCCCTTTAACAAGGGGGCCCCCAGATCCCAGCACCCCCCAATGTACTAAATACCCATTCACATAAAAGGGCGGGATCTGGGGGCTTCCAGATTCCGATAAGCCCCCCGCCCGCAGACCCCAACAACCACCAGGCAAGGGTTGTGGGGATGAGGCCCTTGTCCCCATCATCATGGGACAAGGTGCTTCAGGGGGGACCCCAAAGCACCCTCCCCATGTTGTGGGCATGTGGTCTGGTACGGTTCAGGAGGGAGGGCTCACTTGTCCCCCCCTTTTCCTGTGGCCTGCCAGGCTGCATGCTCGGATAAGGGTCTGGTATGGATTTTGGGAGGGACCCCCTTAACCACTTGCTTACTGGGCACCTAAACCCCCCTCCTGCCCAGACCAATTTTCAGCTTTTAGCACTGTCACTCTTTGAACGACAATTGCGCGGTCATACAACACTGTACCCAAATTAAATTTTTATCATTTTTTTCCCAGCTTTTTTTTGGTGGTATTTGATCACCTCTGGGTCTATCATTTTTTGTTAAAAAAATTTAAAAAGACAGGTTTAAAAAAAAAAATACAAAACCGTTTTATATTTTGCAAACAGGTAATTTTTCTCCTTCATTGATGTATACTGATGAGGCTGCACAGTGGGCACCGATAGGCTGCCCTGATGGGCACCGATAGGCTGCACTGATGGGCACTGATAAGGCTGCACTGATGGGCACTGATAAGGCGGCATTGATGGGCATTAATAGGCGGCACTAGTGGCACTAATAGGTGCTACTGGTGGGCATTGATAGGTGGCATTGGTGGGCACTGATGGGCGGCACTGATAGGCGGCACTGAAGGGCATTGATAGGGGACTCTGAAGGGCACTAATAGCTGGCACTGATAGGTGGCACTGATGGGTGGCAGTGATGGGCACTGATGGGTGGCAGTGATGGGCACTGATGGGTGGCAGTGATGGGCACTGATCGGCACTGGTAGGTGACACTGATAGGCAGCACTGCTAGGCGGCACTGATCAGGCACTGATTGGCACCATTGGTGGGCATTGATAGGTGGCATTTGTGGGCACTGATAGGTGGCACTGATTTACTCTGGGCACTGATTGGTGGGCACTGTGGGCACTGATTCTTGGCACTAATTGTTGGCATTGGCAGGCGGTACTGGTGGGCACAGAGGCTCTTCCTCTTCGGGACCGATGTTCCTGCAAACAGAAGCCAGCGATCGTCTTTTTTTCTTCTCACGCTGTCCGCCTGAGAAGAAAAAAAAAAGATTACCGAGCCTCTGTTTACATCACGTGATCAGCTGTCATTGGCTGATAGCTGATCGTGTGGTAAGGGACCGGGATCAGCCCCTTACGCGGATCTGTGATCACCTGAGTCTAATTGACTCGGATGATCACAGCACACGCCCACTTCAAGGGGGCGTGGCAAGCTTTGAAAGGGGAGGACGTCAATAGACGGCCTTTCGGCAAAGCAGATCTGCGCTGTAGCTGTCATTCGGCTATAGCGCAGATCTGAACAGGTTAATATCCATACTAGATCCGAAGAGCCTGGTATGGACTGGGGGGAGGGGGAGGAACTTACGCTGATTTTTTCAATTATTTCTTATGTATATTGCTGGGATCCGGCAATACATTACAGCCGCAAGCAATTTTGAGTGACATTTTTCCTTTAGAAATGTAATTTTTCTGCGGTGCAAAAGTGTCCAATTTGTCCGCCGCAATATCGCAGTCTCGATAAAAATTGCAGATCACCGCCATTACCAGTAAAAAAATAAATAAATAATAAATATGCCATAAATCTATCCCCTAATTTGTAGATGCTATAACTTTTGCGCAAACCAATCAATATACGCTTATTGCGATTTTTTTTTTTCTTTTACCAAAAATATGTAGAAGAATATATATATCGGCCTGAACTGAGGAAAAAAATTGTTGTTTTCTTTTTAAAAATTGGTATATTTTTTATAGCAAAAATTAAAAGATATTGGGGTTTATTTACTAAAGGCAAATCCACTTTGCACTACAAGTGCACTGCAAGTGCAGTTGCTGTAGATCTGAGGGGGACATGCAAGGAGAATTTAAAAAAAATGCATTTTTGCTTGTACATGATTGGATGATAAAATCAGCAGAGCTTCTCCTAATTTCAGATCTTCCCCTCAGATTTACAGCGACTGCACTTCCAAGTACACTTGCAGTGCACTTGTAGTGCAAAGTGGATTTGCCTTTAGTAAATCAACCCCATTGTGTTTTTTTCAAAATTGTCACTCTTCCTTTGTTTATAGCGCAAAAAATAAAAAATGCAGAGGTTATCAAATACCACCAAAAGAAAGCTCTATTTGTGGGGAAAAAGGATGTCAATTTTGTTTGGGTACAGCATCGTTCGACCGCGCAATTCTCAGTTAAAACAATGCAGTGTTGTGTCGCAAAAAATGGCCTGGTTATTGAGCAGCCAAAATCTTCCGGGGCTGAAGTGGTCAAGCATTATTAAAATCACTGCTCCTGAAAAACTGCTGTTTTAAAAATTTTTTTTTGCATTGTTACCTGGGGCAGTACCCGGGTCCCCAAACACTTTTTATGGCAATAACTTGCATATAAACCTTTAGAATGAACACTTTTGATTTTTTACGTTAGTGTCCCATAGACTTTAATGGTGTTCGTATGTTCGTACAAATTATTTGTCTGTTCGCATGTTCTGGTGCGAGCCGAACCTGGGGGGGTGTTCAGCCCATCTCTATTGAAGATATATCACTGCTGAAGAAACTTAACATCCGCAACCTTCGGGAGTGTCTGATCCCACTCCACATGTAATAGTTCCATCCACTGGGCGCTAGATGATTACAGCACACAGTTATGATGTAAGGGCCAGAGGAAAAATAAATAGCACATACTGGGGGACCAGGCATTTGACACTCCTGGAGGCTGCGGATGTAGAAACTTCTTCAGCGGTGGTATATCTTCAACACAGAAAAGATTGGTGGCACGGACAGGAGGGCATGTAAATATTTAAAGCTTTCTTGTCCATGCAGCATTTTTTAAAAACTTCACGTAGGTACTGGCAGAGTTGTTTTAAATGAGATAGTATGCAGGGGTTGGCAACCTACAGCCTGCGGGCCGCACCCAGCCCGCGTCCGCTAAATGTCTGGCCCGTCAGTGCAAGTGATGAATTCACGTGCACCCGGCCCGTGGACATATGTGTGATATACAGGGGGTGTGTGTGGGGGAGCTATGTAATATGCAGGGGTGGGGGGATCAAGGAAATACACCAATTTAGTGGATCATGCAAAAAAATGGCATCTATGTTTGGAAGTACAGTACTTACATATGTGAGCAGCTCTTCTCAAAAATGAAACTCACAAAGAACAAGTTAAGAACCCAACTGACTGAGGCCCATTTAAATGATGTCTTGCATCTGGCCTCAACCACCCTGCCGCCTAATGTTGAGAGACTTTCTAGTAGAGCTGCACGATTAATCATTAAAGAATCGAGATTGCGATTCAACCCCCGTCATGATCTTAAAACAGCATTTCCTCGATTCGGTGCAGAGAGTTCTCTGCTCACAACTGTCAACAAAAACAGGCAGCCTGTCAAGTTTATCACAACATAGGCAGAGATAAAGAGAAACATTGTAACATTTAGTTCTTTTAGATCAAATGAATGAACTTTGGTCTGTAAATGAGCTCAGTTTACCCCTTAAAGCGGTGTTCTGTTGAAAAAAAAAATTTAAAGTCAGCAGCTACAAAAAGTGTAGCTGCTGACTTTTAATAATCAGACACTCACCTGTCCCATGGTCCAGCGATGCGGGGCATATGAAGCCCCGCTCCTCTCCACCTATTCTCCACGGCGCCGGCATGCTTACTGTGGGTGCCCGGCTGGGCTTCACAGCCGGGCATGCACTGCACATGCGCGGGCCGCACTTTGAATGGCCAAGCAATCTTCTGGGACCTGTGACGTGTCCCAGAAGATTACAGGGAGGGAGGGGGGGAGGTGAACTTCCTTCCGGCACCACGGAGCCCCGGGAGGAAGCGGGAGCTGAATGCCTCTAAAAAGTGGGTATCTGCGCCCCCCCAAAAAAAAATTACATGCCAAATGTGACAGAGTGTGAGGAGAGGAGAGCTGATTAGCAGCATCTTCTCAAAGGGGACATCTAGGTATGTAATCAGGGCACTGATCATCAGTGCCCTGATTACAATTAAGTGCCCACCAGTGCCACCAATGATTGCCCACAATTGCCACCAATCTGTGCCCACAAGTGCCAGCAATCAGTGCCCAAAAGTGCCAGCAATCAGTGGCCATTAGTGATGCCAGTCAGTGCTGGCTATCAGTGCTGCCCATTAATGCCCATCACTCCTGCCCATCAATGCTCATCACTGCTGCCCATCAATGCCATTCATCAATGTCCATCAGTGCCACCCATCAGTGCCGCCTATCTGTGCCCACCAGTGCTGCCTATCTGTGCCCACCAGTGCCGTCTATCTGTGCCCAGTGCCCACCAGTGCCACCCATCAGTGCCGCCTATCAGTGCTCATCAGTGCCACATATCAGTGCCCATAAGTGTGGCATATTCGTGCCTCCTCATCAGTGCCACCTAATCAGTGCCCATAAGTGCCACCTCATCAGTGCCCATCAGTGCAGCCTCTCAGTGCCCATCAGTGCTGCCTCATCAGCGCCCATCAGTGAAGGAGAAAAATTACTTATTTACAAAATTTACTGACAGAAACTAAGAAAAAAATTGTTTTTTCAAAATGTTTGGTCTTTTTTTTTTTAGGAAAAAATAAAAAACTCAGGAGTGATTAAACACCACCAAAAGAAAGCTCTATTTGTGTGAAGAAAATGATAACAATTTCACATGGTTACACTGTAGCATGACCACGCAATTGTCATTCAAACTGTGACAGTGCTGAAAGCTGAAAAATGGCCTGGGCAGGAAGGGGGTGTAAGTGCCCGGTATTGAGATGGTTAATGTGCAGCAAGGCAGTTGTCACTTTTTAGCATCCATGTCAGAAGGAAAGGGTCTGGAGTCATGTTGGAGCTGCATGAGAGCAATGGAGAGGGTGAGTATAAGTTTAACAAACAAATTGCTGCAGGGAAGGGGATGGGAACCTGCAGCAATGCCAGAGCCTCGAGGGAGTGAACCAGCATGCTCCCTCAGGGTGAACTGGCATTGTATTAGTGAAGCACCTTAAAGTAAGGTAAACCTATACTGTTAAGATTACTATGTTAGGATTACTAATATCGTCATTTATTAGCAGGTGAATGCGGCCCTCCATACATTCACATACATTGAATCCGGCTCTTAAGTGGAAAAAGAGAGAACCTAAATAGATACAAATTGTTCCAAAAGGAAGTGACTTAACAAAGAGACAGTTCAGCTTATATAAATATATATATAAAATTTGCCATTTAACAGCTGTGCAGAGCACTAATATTTCAACATAGTCAGCAGAGTTGTCATGAGACAGCAAAATGATGTCAGAAGAACACCTGCGGGAGTGCCATGCTCACAAGAAAAGAGAACACAACATTTACCCCGTGGCCTCCAATCTCAGTTATGAAAGATATCTAGTGGTACTCCCAATCAGAACACAGGACAGTATGGAGCACCATACTTCTAGCATGTCCAAAAGACCAAAGCGGACATTTCAGTAACTTTACAATAAATTCCGAACATGTCACAATATATCGCAACAGCAGTCTTTTATCATTAAAAAACAGCCAAGTAAAACCATCTAAGCTAAGACTATATTAGCATTCTGCTGCAGGCTGGAGGAAGCATTTACTTCCTAGTCTCTTCTACCACAAAGATCAGACTGCAATATTGGATCTCTCTGTAGTACATCACAATGTGAGTGGCTGATCTATGTCAGACAAGCCAAGAACTGCACAGAACCCAGGATTTTACATAATTTTGTCATCTCTGAAAGTTTCTCAAGCCTGGAGGTAGATGCTAACCCTGGATGATGTCTAAACAAAGATGTCTTCATTCAGTGAACAAAAGCAGATTAATTAATTGCCAAGAAAAGTACTATGATCTCTGTAAGGGCTTGTTTACACCACAATTCCTGCATTTAATGTGCAGCTCCCCATGTGCATTTACATGCATTTGTTGTGTGCTTGCAGTGTGTTTTTGTAGCGCTTATATCTATGTGCGGTATATTTATATGTGAAAAAATGCAGAATGCTGTACTTTTTTTAATGGCATAATCTAGGCTCCTTGAAATACATCATTTTTTTCTTGCATATGCATCTGGTGTAAATGAGCTCAGAGAGTTAATAAGTAACTTTCCCAATTACACATTATGCAGCGTACACACGAGCGGACTTTTCGACCAGACTGCTCCGACGGACTGAGAGTGGCGGACAATCCGATCGTGTGTGGGCTTCATTGGACTTTCAGCTGACTTTTCCAGTCGAAAATCTGACGGACTTTAGATTTGAAACATGCTTCAAATATTTCCGATGGACTCGAGCCCGGTCGAAAAATACGCTCGTCTGTATGCTAGTCCGACGGACGAAAACCCACGCTAGGGCAGCTATTGGCTACTGGCTATCAACTTCCTTATTTTAGTCCAATCGTACGTCATCACTTACGAATCCGTCAGACTTTGGTGTGATCGTGTGTAGGCAAGTCTGTTCGTTCAAAAGTCTGTCGGAAGTCCGTCAAAAGTCTGACGAAAGTCCGCCAGAATGGCCGTCGGACTTTTGTTGCCGAAAAGTCCGCTCATGGGTACGCGGCCTTAGTTTTCATTAAACTAAAAGTATATCTAAAGCCAAAGTGTAGGTAAATTTCTCTTACACAGTTGTCACTACATAAGTGTCCCGGCCTGTTTTGGCGGATTGATATAGAAGAGGCCATGACTTTAAATTAATTGGCGGCAACCACAGTGTGAGGATTACTCTGCCAGCACCCAAATGCGATGAAATACTCCCCTTTTGTGCCCCCGGAATCCTGCTGAACAAATGGGGCCAAGGGAAGTTGTTTTTAAACTGCCCAGATTTTCACAAGTAGGATGTCCCTCAGCTTCTGTCCCCCGGCTCTAAATCCGGGACTGAGTCACAGCGGGACATTTTACTAAAAGGTGTGACGGTAAATCAATTGGCAAGCATGAGTTCCATCTGTGTCAGGTGCCCTAATGCTCCTTTTTGCGAAATGTCTACTTGATTCTCTAATGACATAGGGGTCAGCCAATGGAACTGGTGAGGACAGAAGGGGATGCCACTATCTAACATCCCCAAGTTTTATGTATTCTGAAGTCTTCAGCTAGCCCTTCACTTCAAGTGAGCAAAAACTGGTGGTGCAGGTGGCAAAACAGGTATTAATCATTTTTTTGGGTGGGGGGGGTAGCATGTATGGGGTTTATTTACTAAAGCTGGAGAGTGCAAAATCAGGCTCGCTTCTGCATAGCTTCTAACCTGAGCTTGTTCAATTAAGCTTTGGCTGTAAAACCTGGAAGCTGATTGGTTTCGATGCAGAAGTTAGCCTGATTTTGCACTCTCCAGCTTTAGTAACTAAAACCCATAGTGACAGGGTTGCTTTACCCAGGGCCGTCTTTTCGCATGGGCACTCTGGGCAGTTGCCTGGGGGCCCCACCTGCCCAGCGACCCCAGCCAGGGCTGGACTGGCCTACTGGGATACCGGGAAATGTCCTTGCTTTGAGTTACGGCTGCAGCGCTCCGCTCTTTTTTTCTCTCCAGCTCCTCCTGTGTATTACGGAGCTGGCTGGGTATGTGTTCGGCGGCCGTGCTGTAACAAGGTCCTGCCCCCCCTAGACCGGCTCGTGCAATAGTAGATGGAATCAGTGTTCCGCGTATCACACGAGCCGGTCTAGGGGGGCGGGACCTTGTTACAGCACGGCCGCCGAACACAGACCCAGCCAGCTCCGTGATACACAGGAGGAAATGGCCGCTGCGTGTGTGTGTGTTACCAGGCGATGGTGATTTTGTAGTAATTAGCACAGTGATGCTGCATTCATGAGCACAGTGAGGGTGCAATTGTGGGCACAGTGAGACTGCATTTATGGGCACAGTGAGGCTGTAATGGTGGGCACAGTGAGGGTGCAATAGTGGGCACAGTGAAGCTGCAATAGTGGGCACAGTGAGGCTGCCTTCACGGGAACAGTGAGGCTGCAATGGTGGACACAGTGAGGCTGCAATGGTGGGCACAGTGAGGCTGCATTCATGGGCACAGTGAGGCTGCAATGGTGGGGACAGTAAGGCTGCATTCACAGGCACAGTGAGGCTGCAATGGTGGGCACAGTGAGGCTGCATTCATGGGCACAGTTAGGCTGCAATGGTGGGCACAGTGAGGCTGCATTCATTGACACAGTGAGGCTGCATTTGATGGGTACAGTGAGGCTGCATTCACGGGCACAGTAAGGCTGCATTCACGGGCACAGTAAAGCTGCATTTGATGGACAATCGTGCATGATTGTGTAGACAGGGCCCTAATGCACGGTATTGCCCGGGGGCCTATAATGCTCTCAAGATGGCACTGGCTTTACCTTGAGTCCTCTCCATTGTGATATGTCTCAGGCAGCTTTTCTACTCACCACCTAATAACTTACCCCTTTCATACCCTTACACGCATGCATGTTTTTGCTTTGGTTACACCAATCACAGGGGAGAGTTCCAATAATGATTCCTAGAAGGTTCTAACTCTGTGACATGGTCTTAAAGGGCATTGTACCATGACCCCTATTTGTATGTATAGTTCTGAGCTACAGTGATAGATGCTACTGTTCTTTTCCTATTAATAAAAATGTAAACTTTTAAAATCCAGAAAAATTAGTTCTGACTCAAAGGCTGCGCTTACACCTGTGCGTTTCATAAACGTGTGACAAAACACACAGAGATGCATGTTTTGCCATGGTTTTCAGAAACGTGTTGAAAGCTTGCATTGCGCTTGTGGTGCCATCGATTGTTAATGACAACCTAAACGCGGTTAGCAGACATGTGTTTCGGCATGTTTGTAATGCTGGAAAATGCCCTACAAACATGCCAAAACACACATTGAAAAAATTTGCGATGCTCCACAACTGAAAAGTTCTGGAGCTATTTTTGGAAGTTTGTTGCATGTAGTGTATCCCATTCAATTGAATGACCTGCCCAATGCACAATGCATTATTTGAGCATGCAGGAAAGGGGGGGGGAGGGGTGAGCGAATGTCCCCCCCTCCTGAACCATACAAGGCAACATAACATGTTAATGGGGACAAGGGACTCTTACCCACAACCCTGACTGGTGGTTGTGTGGGTCTTGCGGGCGGAGGGCTTATTGGAATATGGATCCCAGATCCTGTCCCCCCATGGGAATGAGTGTGAGGTACATTGTACCCCTAGGCATTCACCAAAAAAAAGTGTCAAAAATACACAAAAACATAGAGACAGTTTTTGACAATCCTTTATTACAAAAACAATGCCCCCAAAGTAAATCCAGTGTCAATCATGATGAACGGCACCACCGCCAACCCGAGAAAAAACAAAAAAGGTCCACACCCGACGAAGGCTCCTGCCGTCTGACAGCTCCGCTGTTTCAGAGTTCTTAGATAACTAGGGGGCGAGGCCACCTGATGACATTGCTGGGTGACCCCGCCCCTTGTGATGTAATCGACCCAAGGCATGCTGGGTCGATAATGTCACAAGGGAGCCCTGGGTCGGCGGCGACGTTCATCCTGATTGATGCTTTAGTTTACATTCAGCTGTTAGCAGGGAGCCCCGCTGACAGCTAATGAGTCATCAGTTATTAGGGACGTGGCGGCTGCCCACTACTTGACAACCGGCTATTCACAGTTTGTTAAAGTGTAAGTTCACCTTTACAGAAACAATATAAAAAAACAATATAAAAAAATATAAAAAACAGTGTAGCGCTGGATTGTGAGAAAAAGCGCATATATTGATATATGCGAATATACTAAAACCTGTAAATTTAAGAAGGCTATATGTCACTATTCTAAAGTGATCAAACACACATGTGTGACTCTAAAAAGTGTTCAAATAAACCTATATAGGTATATGAACAGTGAATAATATGAACAAATACGTGGATATATTACGTGAACTAGATATCAACGTAAACAACAAAGATCAATACCGTTATGATTGGCAATATGTAATTAGGAAAATATGCCAACCATTTGATGTTGATTATTCCAAAAAAACTTTTTAGTGCTTAACAATATTATAATTATTAGTTAATCATATGATAAAAACAAAAAACAAAAATACCCAAAAATAGTGAAAAATATATGAATAAAGGAGTAGGAAAGTTAGAACCACCCAAAAAGTTCATATACTACAAAATAAGTGTAGAGTCCCAAACTTGATGAAATTCCAGCATATAATTTCAATTCAGTGTTCCACTGCAACTGTAGCCCATCACCAAGAGAATAAGGCTGGAGGCTTACCAGACAGCCTGCGACCACCCTTATTCAGGGGGGTCTAAACAGGCTCAGTAGAGATGTATGGGTCCAGTAGATCTCACCTAGAAGGGCTCCACAGGAAGATATTGCTTGTGGTCACCGGATACTTTCCAGAGGTGTTCCTCGCTTGGCAAATCAAGGGGTTCCAGGCAAAGTGCAGCAGTATTGTCAGCAGGTGCCCCAGAAAGAAAAAAAGGACTCCGATAGTGCAGACCAATCTTACTGCTTTATTTAAAAGGATGCCATCAAATAGATATAAAAACAAAACTTCTGGCAGGGGATGGTAACAAAGACAAACTCCACCGCCGTTTAAAATTAAATCGCGCATGCGCGATTTAATTTTAAACGGCGGTGGAGTTTGTCTTTGTTACCATCCCCTGCCAGAAGTTTTGTTTTTATATCTATTTGATGGCATCCTTTTAAATAAAGCAGTAAGATTGGTCTGCACTATCGGAGTCCTTTTTTTCTTTCTGGGGCACCTGCTGACAATACTGCTGCACTTTGCCTGGAACCCCTTGATTTGCCAAGCGAGGAACACCTCTGGAAAGTATCCGGTGACCACAAGCAATATCTTCCTGTGGAGCCCTTCTAGGTGAGATCTACTGGACCCATACATCTCTACTGAGCCTGTTTAGACCCCCCTGAATAAGGGTGGTCGCAGGCTGTCTGGTAAGCCTCCAGCCTTATTCTCTTGGTGATGGGCTACAGTTGCAGTGGAACACTGAATTGAAATTATATGCTGGAATTTCATCAAGTTTGGGACTCTACACTTATTTTGTAGTATATGAACTTTTTGGGTGGTTCTAACTTTCCTACTCCTTTATTCATATATTTTTCACTATTTTTGGGTATTTTTGTTTTTTGTTTTTATCATATGATTAACTAATAATTATAATATTGTTAAGCACTAAAAAGTTTTTTTGGAATAATCAACATCAAATGGTTGGCATATTTTCCTAATTACATATTGCCAATCATAACGGTATTGATCTTTGTTGTTTACGTTGATATCTAGTTCACGTAATATATCCACGTATTTGTTCATATTATTCACTGTTCATATACCTATATAGGTTTATTTGAACACTTTTTAGAGTCACACATGTGTGTTTGATCACTTTAGAATAGTGACATATAGCCTTCTTAAATTTACAGGTTTTAGTATATTCGCATATATCAATATATGCGCTTTTTCTCACAATCCAGCGCTACACTGTTTTTTATATTGTTTAGTTTGTATGCCCCTGTATTTGGGATATTGTGTTTTAGCTGCAGGATTTCCTTCACGGTTTTTTACCATTAGTTCTCATATTCATATTGAACACCGAGCGCAATTTCTTTTCCCCCATTTTCACCTTTACAGAAAATCTGTACATGCATTAAGGAGACTAAGCCATGGGAATTTCGTATCCCCGGACCAGTAAAGCGGCTATACGATGTGTGACAGTGGGAAATCGCGGCACTCATGGTCAGTGGGACCAGGCAAGATGGGGAGAAGTGCCAGTGTAAGTTCACCTTACAGATTTTCTGTAAAGGTGAACTTACCCTTTAACCACTTGCCGACCTCTGCATGTACATATTTGTTGGCAGAATGGCATGGCTGCGCAAATGGGCGTACCTGTACGTCCCTTTGAATTTGCTGCCGTGTGGTCGCGTGCGTGCCGCCGGCGGTGCGCGTGCAACCCTGCCGCGAGCTCCGTGAGTGTGATCACGGGTTCCGTGGACTCGATATCCGCGGGGATACCCGAGATCGTCCCACGGAGCTGAAGAACGGGATAATGCTAATGTAAATAAGCATTTCTCTGTTCTGCCTAGTGACACTGTCACTGATCACAGCTCTCTGTAATCGGGAGCGGTGATCAGTGTCGTATCACACATAGCCCCCCCCCCCCCCCACAGTTAGAACACATCCCTAGGACACACTTAACCCCTGCAGGGCCCCCTCCTCGTTAACCTCTTTACTGCCAGCCACATTTACACAGTAATCAATGCATTTTTAATCGCACTGAACGATTTATAAATGTGAATGGTCCCAAAATAGCGCCAAAAGTGTCCGATGTGTCCACCATAATGTCGCAGTCATGATAAAAATCGCAGATCGCCGCCATTACTGGTAAAAAAAAAAATTATCAATAAAAATGCCATAAAACTATCCCCTATTTTGTAGACTCTATAACTTTTGCGCAAACCAATCAATAAACGCTTATTGTGAAGAATACGTATCGGCCTAAACTGAGGAAAAAAAATGTGTTTTTATATATTTTTTGGGGATATTTATTATAGCAAAAAGTAAAAAATATTGCTTTTTTTTTCAAAATTGTCGCTGTTTTTTTGCTTATAGCGCAAAAAATAAAACCACAGAGGTGATCAAATACCACCAAAAGAAAGCTCTATTTGTGGGGAAAAAAGGACGTAAATTTTGTTTAGGAGCCACGTCGCACGACCACGCAATTGTCAGTTAAATTGACGCAGTGCCGAATCACAAAAAGTGCTCTGGTCTCCGGGGCTTAAGTGGTTAAGGAGCCATTTACTATTGGAAAAAAAAAACACATGCAAAAATGCATCAAAAATGCAACACATGCATTTTTGCTACCGGTCTATTGAAGTCTACTACATGCAAAAATGCAATCTGCTGGAAAAAAAGTCCCTGACCTTTTCCAAAAACGCAGCGGCTGAAAAACGCATAGGTGTGAACGTGTCCAATAGGAAACCATCCTAAAAAAGCATAGGTGTGAACCTAGCCTTAGTGAATGTGGTGAAATTTCACTGTGCAAAGAATACCCAATTATGTGGAGTAAGAAAAAAAACTGCATTTTTTGCTTGCACATGATTGGATGAAGGAAGTCAGCAGAGCTTTACCTTATTCACTAAGCTCTGCAGAAAGTTCCCCAGAGCAAGGATGAAGACTACTCACTGTCTGTCTGCTCTGTCCCACTGCCTCTCCTAAAGGTTCACCTCCAACTGCCTCCTGTGGTGGGATCCTTCTAGGCCAGCTATCCCGAGCATCCAGCCTGAGGTACAGTATCACCCCTCCCCGGCAGGGGGTTCCCTCAAGGGCCACCGACAGCCTCCTCTCAGCACTCGGTCTCCATCTTCCATGACTCCATGGCTGAGATGGCCCATGTATATTTATGGTGTTGTCTCTGCCCCCTGCCAGTCTATCTCTGGGGATTGGCTGAGGCGCCATAAATATTTATGACAGCTCCTCCTAACCCCCGCCCTCTAATTCTAGAAGGTTTTCCAACCTTCCAGGCAACAGGGGGAGGCACCAGAGAGCTGCCAGGATAAGTCACCCAGCCCTGAACTCTAGTGAACCCTGACCCAATTAGGACTCACGGCTGTAACATGAGTCAGGTACATTTTACTACACTGCCACCACTAATAGCACACACTAGAGGGTGCTACATTCCAGGGGTGTCAAGCTGGCGGCCTATCAGCTGTTGCGGAACTACAAATCCCTTCATGCCTCTGCCTGTGGGAGTCATGCACGTATCTGTCAGCCTTGCGATGCCTCATGGGACTTGCAGTTCCGCAACAGCTGGAGGGCCGCCAGTTTGACACCTGTGGATTAAGAAAATGCCCCTTACATTTGTGGTGAGTGGAAAGAATGCCCCCTTATAGGGATAGTTAGTATGCCATCCTTTAAGGCAGCTAAAAGAAAAATCATTGGCAGCATGCTACTGGCTGTGCCAAGTGGCAAGGATGTGGAACCATACAGACACCATCAAATGGAAGGTCAATTAGCCATAGCTCAAGGAACCTCCAGCAACCTGTGAGTGCCCATGTATTGTGAGTGCCCATGTATTGTAAGTGTCCGTGTATTGTGAGTGTCCGTGTATTGTGAGTGCCCGTGTACTGTGTGTTCCTGTGTATTGTGGGTGCACTAGGAGTAGATAGCTACAAATAGGGTAGACTATAAATAGTTAGTCTTACTCAATTTCCCCAATAGTATAGAGGGTAAAATTTCCAAAAGGACTGGTGATGCCACTCAGTGCACATCCTGCACAATGTAAGCGTTCCTTAATGAGCCAACCGAGGGCGCATACTGCTGTGTGAGATGTGAGCAAATTGTTTCTCTGGAAGCCCAGATCCTGGACCTGGAAAATCAAGAAGAAACACTGAGAAGCATTAGCTACCTGGAGAGGAGCTTGGACATTACCCAGCAGGTGCTGGCGGGAGCCAGCCTAGAGGAGGCCCCCGCGGAGATCCCATACGCGGATGCCGCGATTAGGAAAGACCGCGGCTTCGGCCTACTCCTGGAGGCCCGCAGCCATCTTGCTACACCCGGCCTGCGGACAAGAATAGCATCCCATCTTCACTCTGCATTAGCCTAGTAGGAGCCCCAGAAGACCCCATGCAAACCCAGCAACGGATCCTTTACCCTCTGACCATACAGAAGCCCCCGCAAAACGTCGTCCACTTTGTCACATCCATTTTGCTACACCCCACATGCAGTATTACCTCCAGGCCCTTCTACCATACAACCCTTTACCTTCCAGGAAAGTTTAACTAGCCGAGCGCAGCGGGGGCAAGGACCGCCACGGACATAAGTCATGACTCCGCCGAAAACACCAAAGGCCACCCTGGCTAAGTTAGATCAATATCGCCGCCAGGAAAAAGAGAGTTCGGGGGAGGATGGTGGCACCACGTGCAGGGAGCAGGATACTCCGGGCAGCGACACAGCAAAAGTGCTCGAGGCAATCACATTCTGCCGGACGTGTCTAACAGCCCAAATAGAGGAGGTCAAGGTAGACATCTCGCTTATACAGCAAGACTTTCAAAAACTCAGAGAATGGGTCACAACAGCCGAAACCCGCATAGGAGTAGCAGAAGACGCCATTACACCACTCCAGATCAGCTCGGATAGTATGCAGCTCCAAATCAACCAGATCCTGAGCAAGCAAGATGATATGGAGAATAGGCTCCGGAGGTGCAACCTTCGATTCATCGGACTCCCCGAGGGAGCTGAGGGAAAAGATGCCACCACCTTCCTGGAGCAACTTCTTGTTGACACCTATGGCCGCGAGGCCTTCTCCCCACTTCTTCCCCACCCTCGCGGTGGATAGGACCCACCGCATGCCTGCCAAACCTCCTCCCCAGGGGCCTCCCCCCCGCATGTTCATAGCGAAATTCTTGAACTACAAAGACAGACATGCGGCACTGTGAGGCAACATCCACCTTGGAAACTCTAGGATTGCCATCTTTCCTGATTTCTCTGCCGAGGTGCAGCGCCGCCACCAGGGCTTCATGGAGGCTCCGGATACAACATCTTAAATACTCTATGCTGTTTCCAGAGCCCCCCAGAAGAGACATCTTTAGAGACATGTCCACTATGCTTGCCAGTTCTCCGTTTGGTCTTCTCCCTAGCTTGGTCATACAAGTAGCTATCTATCTGGCCTACTACGGGTTCCTGCGGCCTGGTGAGTTCACCTGCAATAACCCCGCAGGCCAAGTCCTGTGCAGACATCACTTGGTTTGCTACCAAGACCATTTCGTCCTCCATCTTGCGATATCCAAAACCCAGCAATCAGGCCCCGGAGTAGATATCCACCTCTACAAAACTAACAATAGCTTCTGTCCAGTTACCATACTTAACAGCTTACTGTCACTCCTGCCCGAACAGTCAGATTCTAGTCCCCTTCTACCCTTTCCGGTCAAACCTTTAAATGCCAGCCAGTTCGTGGAACACGTGAGGATTCTTCTCCGCAACCTACACCTCAACCCCACGCAGTACTCCGGTCACTTTTTCCATATCAGAGCAGCCTCGACAGCATCTTGGCATGGGGTCCCAGATCATGTTATTAAGAGATTAGGCAGGTGGAAGTCTGACTGCTTCGCCCGGTACATACCCAATCCTCAGGTGGAAATGTCACACGCATTTACCCAACTCGCTCAATGAACAAGCCTAAAACCAATAAAACCATACCTGAATGTTTTTGCCCCCTTATTTTGGTATGCCGGCCATCAGACCAAGGCACACTTCAGGTCCATTTCATGTTGTAAGTCTTATCATAAGTCTATGTTGTTCGTATCCGTATCGGCCATAGGGCTTCAACTATATATATATATATATATATATATATATATATATATATACATATATATATATATATATATATATATATATATATATATATATATACAGTATATATACAAAGCTGGAATGTGTGTGTATATATATATATATATATATATATATATATATATACCAAATACACTGCAGCTAACTGTATCGCCTGCCTGAAGTATATTAGCAACAGTACACCAGGAATGGTCTGCAGTGAGATCTAGCTAAGCTGTATACAGTGTGTATATATATATATATATATATATATATATATATATATATTAGACTGATTGTATATATATATATATATATATATATATATATATATGAAATACACTGCAGCTAACTGAATCAACTGCCTGCCTAAAGTATTTTAGAAACAGTAAAACAGGAATGGTCTGCAGTGACTGCACAGTGTAGCTAAACTGTATACAGTGTATACTGTGTGTGTATATATATATATATATATATATAAATATATATATATATATATATACACTGCAGCTAACTGAATCACCTGCCTGCTCAAACTAAATGAAATGACACTCTCTCTGCCTCTCTCTGTCTCTCTCTTAACAACGTCACCAACACACTACACACGGCCGACGTGCAGGCGGCCTTATATAGTGTGGGGCGTGGACTTAACTTCCTGAGACATAATTGGCCAAAGGCACCCTGCCTTTGGCCAATTATGGCTGTCTTCACTGACGGCGCTATGATTGGCCAAAGCATGCTTGGCCAATCATCAGCCAGCAATGCACTACGATGATGCAGTGCATTATGGGCCGTGACGCGCCGCTCAAATTTGTCACGAACGGCCCATAATGTTTGATCTTTGTCGAACGATCGAACAGACAGCCCATCCCTACTGGTCGGCCCTAGATATACATTGGAGACTATAATTGCGGAGCACAACCAGTCCTACACCCCATATGCATAACACAGCAAATTTTGGCCCCCCAGCAACTGGAGCATATATCCCTCTATGGTGTGACTGCAGCGCCTTGACGACCCATTGACCCCATACTGTACTTCTGGTTCACAGTACAAGAACAGCCTGTTGCTCTTTATTTGTGGGCCTCCTGTCACCCACACCATGCAGACAGACCGATCGCTGCAGATTTTTCACACAGCAAGAGGACATTTTGTATCTACATGCTCCCAGTTGTCATTCACTTTTGGTTTTGTGTACATACCCACATCAGTTCGGGAAGATGCTGAGTGGGGGGAGGGGAAGGTTAGTTTTTACTTGATGGAATGCAATACAATGGAATGCAAGCTAATATGGATAATGCACATGGCAAACCCTTTATTCAAGTGTAGGGATGAGCTTCGAGTTCGAGTCGAACTCATGTTCGACTCGAACATCAGCTGTTTGCAAGTTCGTCGAACAGCGAACAATTTGGGGTGTTCGCGGCAAATTCGAATGCCGCGGAACACCCTTTAAAAGTCTATGGGAGAAATCAAAAGTGCTAATTTTAAAGTCTTATATGCAAGTTATTGTCATAAAAAGTGTATGGGGACCTGGGTCCTGCCCCAGGGGACATGGATCAATGCAAAAAAAAGTTTTAAAAACAGCCGTTTTTTCAGGAGCAGTAATTTTAATAATGCTTAAAGTCAAACAATAAAAGTGTAATATTCCTTTAAATTTCTTACCTGGGGGGTGTCTATAGTATGCCTGTAAAGGGGCGCATGTTTCCCATGTTTAGAACAGTCTGACAGCAAAATGACATTTCAAAGGAAAAAAGTCATTTAAAACTACTCGCGGCTATTGCATTGCCGGTCCGACAATACACATAAAAGTTCATTGATAAAAACGGCATGGGAATTCCCCACAGAGGAACCCCGAACCAAAATTTAAAAAAAAAATGATGTGGGGTCCCCCTAAATTCCATACCATACCAAGAAGAGAAGAAGATGAAGAGAAGAGCGGGAGCCTCCCCCTCTTGTCATTTTTAACATTTTTGACAGTTTTTTAGTGAAATGGCCCTTACCATTTCACACAGGGGGGGCCGGGACCTGGGGGCCCCCTTGTTAAAGGGGGCTTCCAGATTCCGATAAGCCCCCCCGCAGACCCCCACAACCCCGGCCAGGGTTGTGGGGATGAGGCCCTTGTCCTCATCAACATGGGGACAAGGTGTTTTGGGGGGCTACCCCAAAGCACCCTCCCAATGTTGAGGGCATGTGGCCTGGTACGGTTCAGGAGGGGTGGGCGCTCTCTCGTCCCCCCCTCTTTTCCTGCGGCCTGCCAGGTTGCGTGCTCGGATAAGGGTCTGGTATGGATTTTTGGGGGAACCCCACGTCGTTTTTTTTTTAATTTTGGCGCGGGGTTCCCCTTAAAATCCATATGAGACCTGTAGGGTCTGGTATGGAATTTAGGGGGACCCCCACGTCATTTTTTTAAAATTATTTTGGCCGGGGTTCCCCTTAATATCCATACCAGACCTGCAGGGCCTGGTATGGAATTTAGGGGGACCCCCACGTCATTTTTTTTTAAAATTTTGGTTCGGGGTTCCCCCGTGGGGAATTCCCATGCCGTTTTTATCAATGAACTTTTATGTGTATTGTCGGACCGGCAATGCAATAGCCGTGAGTAGTTTTAAATGACTTTTTTCCTTTGAAATGTCATTTTGCTGTCAGACTGTTCTAAACATGGGAAACATGCGCCCCTTTACAGGCATACTATAGACACCCCCCAGCTACGAAATTTAAAGGGATATTACACTTTTATTGTTTTACTTTAAGCATTATTAAAATCACTGCTCCTGAAAAAACGGCCGTTTTTAAAACTTTTTTTTGCATTGATCCATGTCCCCTGGGGCAGGACCCAGGTCCCCAAACACTTTTTATGACAATAACTTGCATATAAGCCATTAAAATTAGCACTGTTGATTATTCATGTTCGTGTCCCATAGACTTTAACGGTGTTCGCATGTTCGAACAAACTTTTTTCCTGTTCGCATGTTCTGGTACGAACCGAACAGGGGGGTGTTTGGCTCATCCCTATTCAAGTGATACGCATAATGTCTTTACACTAGATCAGGACTGTATACCATGTGTCCAATTAGGGGAGGGACAGGCTATTACTGTTATACGATATGTCTTAATGTCTGACCTATGGCCATGATAAAACTGCTTACTTGGAATGTACGTGGACTTGGGGATAAGGTAAAGAGATCTGCAGTTTTCTCATTTCTCAAAAAGCAGCGTGCTGACATTGTGGTGTTGGTGGAGACACATGTGGAGGGTCGGCTTCAGATGGCACTACGCCGGACATGGATCAGGTGGGCTTATCATTCATCCCACTCCTCCCATGCACGCGGAGTTTCAATCTTAATTGCCAAAACTGTGCATTTTTAAGTTATGCGATGTCCAATCAGACCCACAAGGGTGATAAGTTTTCCTCTCTGTTAAATTATATGGGGTACCTTTTCTTCTGATGACATTTTATGTACCTTCCCCATTTAGCTCTGCTATAGTTACAGAGGGCTTGTTATATATGACTCGCCATCCTTCGATTCAGGCGGTGTGGCTGGGGGATTTTAACGTTACGCTGAACCCAGCATTGGATAAACTGTCACCCTCACCATTATCTACTACAGCCCCAACCCACACTAGATTCTCCCGACTCATCACCTCCTTTAATCTCACTGACACCAGGCGTCTTAAGTTCCCACTCAACCGAGCATACTCATGTTTCTCGGCCACCCATAACACCATGTCCCGCATAGATTTCATACTTATCTCCAATACCCTTGCCCCAAGATTACTGAGAGCGGAGTTCTCCCCTAGACTACTCTCTGACCATAGCCCATATTGGATTAGCCTTTCCGTCCCGTTGGACAAACCACCCCATACGTGGCGCCTGAATCCATTCTGGGGAGCAAAATATGCGCACACATGCAAAACCTGCAGCAGGGCTAGTTTAAAACACCTAGGCAATTTAAAAAAATATTATCAAAAAATATGGGGATTTGGTCACATCATATTGCTATATGGTGCTAAGCCCACTTACTGCGTCAAAGTACCCCATGATTAGTGGGTCCTACACTATCCATGGATTGGGAGATCCTGCTTCTCTGAACCATGAGAGCAATACACTCTTCTATATGGGAGAACTATGAGATCTCCACCCATGACACAAGTGGACACTAATGAGAGGTACTTAATGAAAGAGTGGGGTGCTCCTCACCCAAAAGGATTTGGTCAGAATCCATACAGTAGACAAACAAGATATTTGGGGGGAACACCCTAAAAGATGCATTAAAGCGAGTGCAGCCATAAGACCATACAACAGAGCAAAATATTACAGCGCACACATGCAAAAAAGACATTTACCTCCAGCAGGGCTAGTTTAAAACACCTAGACAATTTTAAAAAATATTATCAAAAAATATGGGGATTTGGTCACGCCATATTGCTATATGGTGCTAAGCCCACTTACTGCGTCAAAGCAATATGGTGTGACCAAATCCCCATATTTTTTGATAATATTTTTTAAAATTGTCTAGGTGTTTTAAACTAGCCCTGCTGGAGGTAAATGTCTTTTTTGCATGTGTGCACTCTAATATTTTGCTCTGTTGTATGGTCTTATGGCTGCACCAGCTTTAATGCATCTTTTAGGGTGTGCCCCCCAAATATCTTGTTTGAATCCGTTCTGGCTCACCCTGCTATCGGAGGATAATGAGCTTGGTAACAGTTGGAGAACCTATTTCTTAGAGAATGACAGATCTGCATCCCCAGACATAGTATGGGAAACCTTTAAATTACACGCACGCCTAACTCTAACCTCCTGTATCAACAGGCTGAAGGCTAATGCGCAGCCGCACTAGGTGGGGCAATGCGGGATCTTTCCTCCTCTGAACAGGGTTACATGTTAGACCCCTCTCCTGCTGGGGCTGCCAGACTCAGGCTGCAAACCAGGGTGGTCAATCAGGTACAGTATGAGGGCCAGGAGAAAACTTTTTTTTTGCCAGACAAAAATTGTTTGAACATGGAGAGAAAGCGGGTAAACTGCTGGCCTACCTAGCACATAGCGAAGATAGGCCCCCCCCCACTGTCATTTCGCTTGCTGGCCCCAATGGAAAAAAGATCACAGAACCCCAAACTGTCACTACCAAATTCAGGGACTTCTTTACCCAGCTTTATACATCCCAGGTCTCCACCACTGAAGCCCAATTAGAATATCTACTAGCAGGGATCACCTTCCCACAGCTAGATAACACCGAAATGGCTATGCTAGACGCACCCCTTACGCTAGATGAAATAACCACGGCAATCGCGAGCTTCACCAGATCCAAACCCCCGGGATCAGATGGGTTACCCATAGAATTTTACGCCCAATACAGTGAGATACTTACTCCCAAGTTATTGTCCCTCTATAACTACCTATTCGATAGCTTCTCCCTACCCCCATTGATGAGTGAGGCGATTATTATACTCATACCTAAACCGGGTAAGGACCCGGGCCTCCTGGAATCTTACAGACCCATATCACTCCTTCAGGTAGATATAAAGATTCTCGCCGAACTACTTGCCCTCCGTCTTAATCAAGTGATACTAACCCTAATCCATGCAGACCAAGCTGGATTTATGCCAGGACGTAACACCTCCTTCAACCTCAGAAAATTATATATTAATTTACAAGCGACACATACTAATGTTGGGTCCCGGGTGGTGGTGGCTTTGGACACTGCCAAACCATTTAATTCAGTGGAGTGGAGATACCTTTGGGGATGCTTGCGTAGCTTTGGTTTCGGACCTAATTTTATTAAGTGGGTTCAATTATTATATTTGGCGCCCAAGGGTAAAGTAGTGGCCAACGGGACAATCTCCCAGATGTTTGACTTATCCAGGGGCACCAGGCAGGGCTGCCCATAATCTCCACTCCTCTATGCCCTGGCAGCAGAGCCCCTTGCAATTTCGATTAGAGAAGACCCCGAGATCCAGAGTCTCTGTCTTGGATCCCTGACTGAAAACATAAGCTTATACGCAGATGACACACTACTATATCTGGCCGACTCCACCACATCTCTCCAAAAGGCACTACAAACAATCGAGCACTTTGGTCAGTTGTCCGGCCTTAAAATTAATTGGGAAAAATCCCAAATACTACCAATGGACAGCTTCCCCTCTCCCAAGCTACTGAAGCAATTACCACTCCAGCGAGTAAACACTATCAAATATCTTGAGGTACTGGTGAACAGGACACCGGCTGACTATGTACCCCTGAACATAGAGCCCCTTTTTAATCTCATCAAGTCTAAAACCCAAGTGTGGGCGAGACTGCCGCTCAGTGTGTGGGACAGAATTAATATCATTAAAATGATATTGCTGCCCAAAATATTGTATAGGCTCTGGCACACACCTGTATACTTACCCTTAAAACTCTTTAAATCAATGGAGGCCATACTCAGAACATTCATTTGGGGTTCCAACAGACATAAACTGTCCCGGAGAGTCCTTAAGAACCCTACTGACCTGGGCGTAAGGGCCCTCTCTGACCTAAATCTCTATTACCTCGCATCTCAACTGTCTCAGCTATACCACTGTCATGGTTATACAATAGAGTTTTGTCTGTCAGCTTACCTGTCTCCATGTGTTCATCTCTAGAGATCTGCTGACTCTCACCTGACTGCTTTTATAATCTCTCCTCTAGCATGGCTCCACCCCAGCTCCTATCAGAGAATTCTTTATTAACCACTGCACTGCAGGCCAGCCCTGCTGATCAACCTTTGTGTGTTTTGGCTTCCTGTTTCCCGCCTGCCGTGTGCTCTACGTTTGTTTCTGTTACCGACCTTGGCGTGTTCTCAACTATTCCTGTCTGCTCGTGACCCTGACCTTTGGCGTGTCCCCGACTATCCCTGTTTGCCTGTGACCCTGAACCTTGGCGTGAACTCTGTTGTCCTTGTCTACTTGTGGCCCTGACCTTGGCTTATTCCCTTACTATCCCTATCCTCCTGTTGCCTACTGTGGGTGTGAGCTGTGGGACCCTGGGGGTCGCGACCTGGAGCCAGTTGCAGCCCAGTCCATCCTCACCACTAGAGGCTCTGGTGAACACCTGCTGGCTCTTAGACTCCGCGCCCCAGGGAATCTTACACTCTAACCCCGGTGGGATCCGTGTTGGTGTTCCAGCGGGCCTGCCTTCCTTACCACCCTGACTCCCACCCGCAGCAGTCAGCCGTAGGGTCCACTACCTTGCAGGGCACTCCTGATCCCAAGGATGTGCATCTGTCACCTAGCCTCAAGGTGACCTGACAGTTTGATCAGCCTTGGACCCGGCTGACGTGCCGCTTCCTGCAGCGATCCATTGCAGGACATAGTTCACAGACTCGAGACCCAGGAATCTAATCAGACTCGGGTGATGTGATTCCTTCAAGATCTGGCTTCCCGCTTCGAGCAGCTCCAGACCTCCTTGGGAAACCCGAACCTGCAGCCTCAAGTACAATCAGCAGCTGCACCTATCGCAACAGTCGCAGCCACACATTCATATATACTGCCAGCTCCGCTCCGTTTCTCTGGGGACTCCAAGGCCTGCAGGGGCTTCCTCAGCCAATGCACCATTCATTTTAAGCTCCAGCCAAAACTTTCTGTCTGATCGGGCTAAGGTAGCCTATATCATTTCCCTCCTCTCTGGTAAAGCTTTAGCCTGGGCAGCCCCCCTGTGGGAGAAGAATGACCTGGTGGTTTCCAGCCTGTCCGACTTCTTGAAGCTCTTTCGTAATATCTTCGAGGAGCCAGCTCGGGTTTCTTCAGCGGCTAGTGCCCTTCTACGCCTTCACCAAGAATCTTGTTCAGTGGGACAATATGTGCTTCCGTTCCGTATCCTCACAGCTGAATTGAGCTGGAACAATGAGGCCCTGGTCGCAACCTTTTTACATGGCCTCTCTAACCGAGTGAAGGACGAATTAGCAGGGAGAGCCATCCCCGCCGGTCTGGACGATGTAATTTCCTTGTGCAATCAGATTGACATTCGTTTCCAGGAGAGGTCCCTAGAAAAAAGACGCCAGCACCCCCTAGGTCCTAGTCAGCCAGAACTCTTCCTCGGTCGCCCTGTGGAGCATCCTCTGCCTGCTGAGGAACCTGTGCAGCTGGGCCGGACCAGACTAACACCCGAAGAACGCGCTAGACGCAGAACTCTGGGCTTGTGTCTTTATTGTGGGGGCAAGGGTCATTTTCATAACTCCTGCTCGCTTTGTCTGGGAAATGCTCGGGTCTGATACATTTAGAAGGTGGAGTATTGGACCCAAAAACATCATCTTCTCGTCTTCTTCTTCCGGTGTTCCTCCATGTAGGCCCTTCTCCCCAATCGGTCCTAGCATATCTGGGCTCCGGGGCTTCCGGCAATTTTATGGACTTGAGAACTGCTTCTTCTATGAAGTTTACCCTTTCTCCCCTCGCTACACCACTGGTAGTCTCGGCAATTGATGGCACTGTGCTCCCAGGGGGCCCTATCCGTTTCCAGATGCTACCTATTAGGATGTCGGTAGGGATACTCCACCAGGAGTGGATTTCCTTCCTCATTCTACCCAAGGCCTCTACCCCCATTGTATTGGGCCTTCCTTGGCTACAGCTCCACTCTCCACATGTGGACTGGGTCTCTGGGCAGATCCTGGCCTGGGGTCCTTCGTGTTTCTCATCCGGTCTTCTTAAGGTGGCCCCCAAGGAGAGACTTCCCATTGCTACAACATCCGTATCTTCTGATCTTCCCGTGGCATACAGCGATTACCGGGATGTGTTCTGTAAGAAGTCTGCTGAGGTGCTTCCTCCCCACACATCTTTTGACTGTGCCATTGACCTTGTCCCTGGATCAACTCTGCCCAGGGTTCGTACCTACCCTACCCTCTGTCCATTCCAGAGACCCAGGCCATGTCTGAGTATGTCGCCGAGAATGTGGAGAGAGGTTTCATCCGGAAATCCTCGTCGCCTGCAGGAGCAGGGTTCTTTTTCGTTGCTAAAAAGGATGGTACTCTCAGACCCTGCATCGACTATCGAGGGTTAAATGCAGTGACTACCAAAAACCGATACCCCTTACCTCTAATATCTGAGCTATTCGACAGGTTAAAGGGGGCTTCCATTTTCACCAAGTTGGATCTCCGAGGTGCTTACAATCTCATTAGAATAAGGGAAGGTGACGAATGGAAGACTGCGTTTTACACTAGGGACGGGCATTACGAATACCTGGTTATACCTTTTGGTTTGTGTAATGCTCCAGCTGTGTTCCAGAACTTTGTCAATGAAATCTTCAGGGATCTACTGTACCAGCTTGTTGTCATCTATCTGGATGACATTGTCATCTTTTCCAAAAATCTGCTTGCTCACAGAAACCATGTCCGCACCATACTTCAGCACCTTAGAGAGAATAATCTTCCTTTGAATGTCCTGAGGTCCTGTTTCTGGGATGTTTTGTTTCTAGTTTGGGTCTTCGCGTGGATCCCGGAAAGGTCTCGGCCATTACCAACTGGCCCCTTCCTGCTAGCCTCAAGGCCACACAGCGCTTTCTTGGCTTCACAAATTATTATAGGCAGTTCATAAGGAATTACTCTTCCATTGCTGCGCCTATTATCGCTTTGACCAAGAAGAGTGCGAATGCCAAAGACTGGCCTCCCGAGGCTGTCTCTGCATTTCACGATCTGAAACAGGCCTTTGTTTCTGGACTTCTCTTGAGGAGATTAAATCCTGGGGACCCATTTTTTATTGAAGTAGATGCTACTTCGATGGGGGTGGGAGCTGTGCTTCTTCAGTTCTTTGAGAAGAGACGTCAACCATGTGCATTCTTCTCCAAAAAAATTTCTCAGGCAGAGAGAAATTATGCCATTGGTGATCAGAAACTTCTCGCAAATAAATTGGCGTTGGAAGAGTGGCGTCATCTCTTGGAGGGTTCCCCTCACTCCATTACGATCTTTACTGATCACAAGAATCTACAATACCTACAGAATGCTAAATGTCTGAACCCCAAACAGGCCAGGTGGAGTCTCTTCTTTTCTTGTTTTAAATTCACGATTACGTACAAACCTGGTTCCTGCAAATCGGGCTGATGCGCTTTCTAGGTCATTTGACACTTTAGACGAGGAGTCCACCCCTGTTCCTGAGCTGATCATTCTGACCTCATGCATTGTTGCCCATTCTACCACTCTGGAATCAAAAATTCCTCCTGGCAAGACCTTTGTTCCCACGGAGCTAAGAGCTAGGATCCTTCGTTGAGGACATGATTCCAAGGTGGCAGGTCATACTGGGTTCCTCTGATCCTTCCTGCTCATCAGTCATCTCTACTGGTGGCCTAATCCCTGCTCGGATGTTAAAGATTGCGTTAAGGCTTGTCATGTCTGTGCTCAGTCTAAATCTTCCAACCAAGCCCCTGCTGGTCTTCTCATGCCCTTTCCCATTCCTAAGGAGCCCTGGTCTCACATCGCCATGGATTTTATCACCGATCTTCCACTGTCGGAGAATAATACGGCCATTTGGGTGGTAATCGATTGGTTCTCCAAGATGGCTTATTTTGTTCCTCTTCCTGGTCTCCCTTCTGCCCCTGCCTTGGTTCCCATTTTTGTACTAGAGATTTTCCACCTTCATGGTGTTCCTTTTCATGTCGTTTTGGACAGGGGTGTTCAGTTTACGTCCCGTTTTTGGAGAGCCTTTTGTAAATCCCTGAACATTACCTTGGATTTTACCTCTTCTTACCATCCCAAATCCAATGGCCAGACTGACATTGTTAATCAGGAGTTGGAGGTCTTTCTCCATACCTTGGACTCGGCTCATCACGATGATTGGGCATCACTACTCCCGTGGGCAGAGTTCTCTCCCATAATCATTTCAACATCAGTTCTCAGAAAACACCCTTCCACACTGTTTATGGAAGACATCCTCAACTCCCTCTTCCTATGACCTGTTCTTCCGACATTCCAGCCTTGGCTACTGTTCAGGAATCATTCAAATCCATGTGGGCTGACGTTCATGATTCCCTCCAGAAAGCTGCCAACAAATTCAAGAGTTTTGCTGACCGTCGCAGGCTTAAGCCACCTTCTCTTCATCCAGGAGACAAAGTCTGGCTCTCCACCAGGAACATCAAACTCTGTGTTTCTTCTCTCAAATTTGCCCCAAGATTCATTTGTCCGTACACCATAACTTCTAAACTGAATCCGGTTTGTTTCAAACTCCAGATTCCCAAAAGCCTCAAAATCTCTAACTCCTTCCATGCTGCCCTTTTGAAGCCTTTAGTCCTCAATAAGTTCTCTCGTCCTCTCTCTACTGCAGCGCCGGTCTCTGAGGATAATCAGGAGTACGAGGTTAGCCAAATTTTGGATTCCCGACTCTGTAGAGGCATTCTCCAGTACCTTGTGCATTGGAAGGGGTTAGGGCCCGAGGAGAGGTCGTGGATCAAGGCTTCTGAGGTCTTTGCACCTCGTCTGTTGAGGAAGTTTCATTTGAAGTTCCCCTCTAAACCTGGTCCCAGGTGGGGAAGGGGGAGGCCTCGTAAGAGGGGGATACTGTCATGGTTATACAATAGAGTTTTGTCTGTCAGCTTACCTGTCTCCATGTGTTCATCTCTAGAGACCAGCTGACTCTCACCTGACTGCTTTTATAATCTCTCCTCTAGCATGGCTCCACCCCAGCTCCTATCAGAGAACTCTATATTAACTTCTGCACTGCAGGCCAGCCCTGCTGATCAACCTTTGTGTGTTTTGGCCTCATGTTTCCTGCCTGCCGTGTGCTCTACGTTTGTTTCTGTTACCGACCTTGGTGTGTTCTCAACTATTCCTCTCTGCTCGTGACCCTGACCTTTGGCGTGTCCCCGACTATCCTTGTTTGCCTGTGACCCTGAACCTTGGCGTGAACTCTGTTGTCCTTGTCTGCTTGTGGCCCCGACCTTGGCTTATTCCCTTACTATCCCCATCCTCCTGTTGCCTACTGTGGGTGTGAGCTGGGGGACCCTGGGGGTCGCGACCTGGAGCCAGTTGCAGCTCAGTCCATCCTCACCACTAGAGGCTCTGGTGAACACCTGCTGGCTCTTAGACTCCGCGCCCCAGGGAATCTTACGCTCTAACCCCGGTGGGATCCGTGCTTGTGTTCCAGCGGCCCTGCCTTCCTTACCACCCTGACTCCCATCTGCAGCAGACAGCCGTAGAGTCCACTACCTTGTGGTGCACTCCTGATCCTAACGGTGTGCATCTGTCACCTAGCCTCAAGGTGACCTGACAACCACATAGACAAAACCGACAGATTCAGATTCCTCACGCTCCTTTGCCCACAGTGGGCACAATTAACCACAGATCCACTTACTGAAATCGCAGTGGGTCATAGCGGGAACAACTCTAAAAGAGATCAGGGGTCCCTCCTGTACCAATATAGGCACATATGGGATATTGCCGCTAAAATGCTGGCAACCCCCAAATACAACGATTATACCCCCTTGTGGCACAATAAATTACTCCAGAGTTCCTCTCAGTCCCTGACACAGGGATGTGGAGCGAACGGGGGATATATTACTTACACCACATAATTTCCGATGGCACACTTAAAAACCTTGAGGGCCTCCAAAACGAGTTCCTGCTGCCCAATTCCCTACTCCTACAAGTGCGTCATGCAGCTCAAAGTCAGTTCCCTCAACCTTTACCACAGTCTACCCCTAATGTCATTATGGCGGTAGTTAAGGACGAGGATCCACGAAGGCTGATTTTAGATTTCTATGTTATGCTCCTAACCCCATTGTCAACCACGCTAGCTTACAGCCTTAAAACAAGATGGGAAAGAGAGGTAGGTCCGTTAGAGGACGAGGAGCGGAGTGAAGCACTGGATTCATGCAAGACTGTATCCCCCAAACTTTCTGACAGGTTGACCCAGTTGTATATTGTGCACCGAGCATACCTTACTCTCCTAAGAGTTGCCCACTATACGCAACAGTCTTCTACCTCGTGTACAATGTGTAACCAGGCGACGGGCACATTCTTCCATTTAATTTGGGCGTGTCTGATCCTACAGAGTCTATGGAAGCAGATTGTAGATTTCCTCCATGATGACATGGGATCCCCTTTGACCCTCGACCCCAAACAATGCCTACTGGGGATATTCCCCGACTCCGAGATAGACAAATTCACTAAAACATTCCTCCATGAAACACTGTTTTCTGCCAAAAAAATTATAGCCAGACAGTGGATGAGACCCATTCCCCCCAGCTTTAACGACTGGAAAATAGATATAAATAACACACTTCCCTACAAGAAGTTCATATACATTAACAGAGATTGTCCAGACAAGTACAACAAAATCTGGGATAGGTGTCTCGCGGCCGCGGACACATGCACTGGGAATTCGTAAAGACATGACCCCTCCCAGCGTGGAATCTCCTGAATAGTATAGATAGAGGGTTTTCCATCCAATTGATCGTAGCTGAGTCCATTGTTCAATCTGTATAAATTCCTGTCATGTTGTGTTTATATGTACATAAGCCACATATCTTTCTTATATGCATTTCTCCAGTATTGCCTTAAAACCTACAGGAATATGTTTAAACTGTAAATTCTTCAATAAAAACTTAAAAAAAAAAAAAAAAAAGATAGACTTAGTAAGCTCAACACAAATAAATCACCGGGACCAGATGGCTTACACCAGGCATGTCCAAAGTCTGGCCCGTGGGCCAACCGCTTCCCACGTTCTGGTTTAATATATCCCCCCTGGTGATTTGGATCTCAGCGCTGCTTCAGAGTGGGCAGGACGAGTGTCATCAGATTACATACAGGAGAATTTCCTGTTTACCCGGGGGCATCTGTAATAGGAAATCCTGACTCCTGGGGTGCCATTGGACGACTGTTCTGTCTATCATAGGAGGCGGGACTTTGTATTAAAGAGGCTGCTGCGTAAACAGGAGATTCTCCTGTATGTAATCTGTTGGCGCTCATCCCACGCCTGTCCCCTCCGAGGCTGCAGATGGGCATCGATCAGGCTGCACTATACATAACGAAACAGTGTTGCGCTTCCTAAATAACTACCAATAAATCCCTAAAGAAAATAGATGATTAACTTGCAATAAGGCAAGATACTGAGTGCACAATCAAATATTCGTGTTCCCTGACTGGGAATAGTGAACAATACACAATAATGAAATATACGTGTTCCCTATATGGGAATAATGAACAATAAATAATAAAGATAAAGTCCACATACTCAAAAAAAAACAAGAAAAAGAACTGAATAAAAATAAGAGTCCAAATGCACAAAAATAATCGTCAGAGTCTTCTGCACAAAAACGCACAACACACCACTAGTGCATAAACGTTGAAAATGCAAGTGCTCTCCTCCACCTCAATATCCTAGCTGCTCGCCTCACGTTCTGACCCCAAGTCCATCCTATGTGTGTGATTATATGTCAGTATTACCTTGTACTGTATATCCCTGTATGTTGTGGTCGTTCAGGTGCTTATCTAATAGTTTCTTGAAACTATCGATGCTCCCCACTGAGACCACTGCCTGTGGCAGGGAATTCCACATCCTTGCTGCTCTTACAGTAAAGAAGCCTTTATGTAGTTTAAGGTTAAACCTCTTTTCTTTTTAAACATTCAAAGTTTATTAAATTTCAACAGCAGTATAGAAATGTATACAAACTTACATTGAAGGTGTACCTTACAAATAGATATATAAGGTCTTTTGCATATGATATAGAGTGGTATTATATAACGTATCAAAACCTTTGTATTAGAGGTCAGTAAAAAGCATCATACATAAGTTTCCTGACAATCTGACATCTGTTATTGGTTCATTATCTCAGTAATTTTTAAGTGAAATCGTTAACTATATTTACATTGAGAACCTATACAGGCACAATTAATTTTTATTCTAAATCATTCTATACCAATATATTTTTGTTTGTATAGATAAAGGATATAAAGTGGTGAAAAGAGAGTAGATTAGGGTTGGGTCAGGAGGGGGTATCAGATACGGGTTGCATGGTCTTTTAACTAGAGCATGCAATTCCTAAAGTATTAAAGTGTTCTGTGTCAAGAGAAATAAGTCAAAGATTTCCTCAACATCCTCTTAAGTCTTTATATGCATCAGAGTAGTGGAATTCAAACCAGGGCGTCCGTGTTTTATGAAACCTGTCCACCCCATCTGAGGCCTGTGCCAAAGTATCTTCCATTTCACAAATTTCTGAGACTCTCGCTAGCCACTGAGGGATGGTGGGGGCCCGTGTGGTTCTCCAGAGGGTAGGTATCAGCGTTTTAGCCGCGTTTAGCAGATGTTTGGTTAGTGAATGCTTGTATCTCTGTAATGGGAATGAGGTGATGTGAAGAAGACAGCAGGCCGCATCCAACACGATCCTAGTTTCAGTAATTAATTTAGTTGTGTCTCTGACCTGTTGCCAGAACATGGTCAAAAAGGGACAGTGCCACCAAATATGTATTAGCGTGCTGCCGTCACCCCCACATCTCCAGCAAACATTGGGGGTTTGTGTGCACCAGGTGTGCAGTTTAGCCAGAGTAACATACCAGTCTGTAAGTAATTTGTAGGACGTTTCTTGTGTCTTTGTGCTTATAGAGCACTTATGCGCAAGAATGCATGCTTTTGTCCATTGACTGTTAGTGATTGTATGATCGAGTGCCTTAGACCAGTGCGTTTTGAATCTGCCGTCTATTTCAGTGATTAGGTTTTGCAGCCATTTATATGTGATGGAGGTTGTTTTTTGCATCTGTTCACCATCCCCGCATACTTTTTCTAAGTCAGTTATGGTCTAGAAAAGTGTCCTCGTCTGGATTTATCATTCACATAACTGCGTATCTGGAAATAAGTCCAGAGTGGCATGTTATGTATCCTACTGTCTTTCTTTAAGGTCATATGGTCTTTGAATTCCCCGTTTTGAAAGCAGTCTCCTGCTTGTAATGTCTTGTTGGTGAGAGGTCTCCAGAGTAGTTTGCTGTTCACTCCAGGTGGAAAGTCCGGGTTGTCAGATAAGGGAGTAAGGGGGCTCAGAGGGGAGGTCAATATGAGGTGCTTGTCTATTTTTTTGCATATGGCTAGTGTGGTATGTAGTAATGGTTGTTGTTGTATCTTAGTGAGTCTTTGCAGTCCAGGATTCCACGGGGAAAAAAGAAGTGGATATGGGCTTAGTTTTTTTTCTAGTTCCACCCAATCCTTGTCTCCCCCGTGACAGTGCCAATCAACCACCCTGGTAAGGTGAGCTGCTTGATGGTATTTTTTGTAATCTGGAAGTCCCATTCCTCCCATTTCCTTGGGTCTGGTCATAAGTGAGAATTTGATCCTAGCTTTTTTATGTGCCCAGAGGAAATTTTGTGAGGTAGTGTGTAGTCTTCCGTAGAATTTTTGGGGTAGACTGACCGGCAATGCCCACAGGAGGTACAAAAGCCTAGGGAGTATCACCATTTTCAAAATGGCAGCCCTTCCAAACCACGAAAAGTATCCTGCATTCCAAAGTTTCAAATCTCTTTCTATTTTTAGGAGCAGGGGGGGAAAGTTAGCCTTGAATAGCATAGTTACCTTAGGTGTTAGCCAGACTCCCAGGTAATTTAGGGCCTTCCATTCCCAATTGAATGGGCAATTGGCTTGTGTCATTGTCAGGGTAGGGGGTGACAAATTGATATTCATGGCCTCTGATTTTGTGAGATTTATTTTAAGGTTAGAGAGATATCCGTAATGTGTAAAAGCTTTCATGAGATTTGGGAGGGTGGTGTGCGGGTTTGTTAGAAAAAATAGGAGATCATCAGCATATGCTGCTGTCTTGTATGTCTTGTCTTGTATGGTGATACTCTGAATAGACTCATCTTTGTTGATTGTTCTTATGAATGGTTCTAGCGAGAGGATGAACAGCAGCGGGGACAGGGGGCATCCCTGCCTCGTGCCATTCATCATCTCTACTTTTTCTGACAGTGAGCCATTGACCTTTATCCTCGCTGACGGTGTCTGATATAGTGTTGTGATCCATGCCAACATATTTGATTTTAAGCCCACATGTGCGCATGTCGCAAACATAAAATCCCATGCTACCCTGTCGAAAGCCTTCTCCGCGTCGGTTGACAGGAGAAGACTCTCGACTTGCAGGGAGTGTGAAGCTTGTGTAAGAAGGAACGCCTTGATAATATTGTCCTTTGCTTCTCTACCTGGCATGAAGCCTACCTGTTCAGGGCCAATCATCTCTGCTAGCAGTGGTCGAAGTCTATTTGCAAGGATTTTGGCTAATAACTTTATGTCGATATTCAATAATGAAATGGGTCTATAGCTCGAGCAATTTGCTGCGTCTTTGTCGGGTTTGGGTATTACCGTAATGTGTGCGGCGAGAACATCTGATGGAATGGGTCTGACATCAGTCAAGGAATTA
The DNA here is from genome assembly GCF_042186555.1 of Aquarana catesbeiana. Taxonomy (NCBI): domain Eukaryota; kingdom Metazoa; phylum Chordata; class Amphibia; order Anura; family Ranidae; genus Aquarana; species Aquarana catesbeiana. Next base: position 508,535,779 of record NC_133324.1, on the reverse strand, counting down.
AAGGCTCTTAGCAAGGGGTCCAGTAGTATGTCAATAAAAGTCTTATAGTAGATGGCGGTGTAGCCATCTGGTCCTGGGCTCTTCCCGGGTTTGAGTGCTTTGATAGCTTGTTGCAATTCCGTTAGTGTAATTTGTGCGTCTAGTTGAGTTACGTCTTCTGTTTTTAGTTGGGGTAATCCACTCTGGGATATCCGGGGGGCTCTGTTGAGTCGGCAGATTATATAATTCTGTGTAATATGTGTGGAAGTATCTAGCTATGTCTTCTGTTGTAACATCTAAGGATCCGTTCGCGTTTCTAATTCCCGAAATGTGTTTAGAGTTGTGTGGTTCTCGTAAGGCCCTAGCCAAAAGTTTGCCTGATTTATCTCCTGCCTCATAGTATACCTTTTTCCGGAAAAAAAGAAGGCGTTTTGTTTTAGTGTTCATGATTTGTTGTAAATTTTTCCTAGCCTCCAGAAGATTACTAGCAGAGGATTCGGAAAGAGATTGCTTGTGTTTTGTTTCCAGTGAGGTAATCTGTCTTAACAGTTTTTTTATTTCGGCCTCCTGTAGTCTTTTGCAATGTGCCCCCATGCGAATCAAGTCTCCTCTCATCGTGCATTTATGGGCTCCCCATATCGATAGAGGGTCTGCTCCATTTATTCTTAATTTTGGGTAGTAGTTCTACATCGGTCAGGAGGGATGCATTAAGTCTCCAGGAGGCTGATTTAGTTGTGGTTGAATTCTCTACTATCGTCAAAGATATGGAGGCATGGTCTGATAGGGACTGAATTCCTATTTTGGCCTCTATCACTCTAGTGAGGTCTTTTTGGGAAATGTATAAATGATCTATATGGAAATAGCGGTTGTGGGGGATGGAGTGAAAGGTATAGTCTTTGTCTGTCGGGTGTAAAAACCGCCAAGTATCAATTAAGTCTAATGAGTTTAACATGAGCTTGATTTTTTTGAGTATTTTATAGGTTATGCAAGTCTTCCCTGTTGACGTGTCCAAAAGTGGATTGAGTGGTATATTAAAGTCTCCCCCCAATATTAGACAACCCGTTGCAAAATCCGATAATGCCTGTATCATACGGTGACAGAAATTTACATGTGATGAGTTGGGGAAATATACATTTGCAAGGGTGATCGGGGAACCTGCATAGGTGCCCTTCAGGAAGACATATCTTCCTTCCGGGTCTATCATTTTGTCTGTCATATTGAACGGGGCTTCCTTACTGATCAGAATTGATACTCCTTTGGTTTTGGCCACAGAGTTTGTAGCATGTATTGCTTCTACAAAATAAGGGCCGGTCATTTTGAAAATGGGTTTCCTGCAAAAAAGCAAAGTGCGACCTACCTTTCTTTAATTCTGTTGTCAGCGTGGATCGTTTTTCCGGGATGTTCAGACCCTTTCACATTATGTGATATGACAATTGGGCTGTGACCTAAGGAAGAGTAAGCCATCTGGAGAACCCACGAGCACAAGTTCCTACGAGGAATCTGCAATGAAGGCTCTAAGTCGATCAGAACACTTTTGAGTGGTAGGGGTGGAAAGGGGAGGGGGAGGTAAGAGAAAGGAGAGGAATAAGGTGGTAAAAAAAAAATATTCTATTGAGAGTAATCAGATCACCTCAGAACATAACTGTCGTCCTATGGTATGTAGTTAGTGGGTCCAGAGACTGTGTTCAGCCTCCAGAATCACTTTGAGGTAACATAGCTAGGCTACTTCCAGGCAATGGAGGTTGTTACCTAAACCCTTTATCTAGTCAATTTATATTCAATAAGATATACTAAATGTAACAACCAAATTTCACGTAATATATATAGCACAGCCAAAAGGTGAAAAACGGAACCCGGCCTATAAAGTTATGCGAAATGTCTCACCCGCCGCGCCCCACAGGCACCACGTATGAGGCACAACACAAAAAGAAAAATAAAGAAACCTTGCATTTGGTTTCAAATTGCAACTATAATAGTAGTAAATCTCCCGTTGCCCTCCAAGATTGTAGAGAGCCCTTAGAGATGACTTTCGTGCTATTCAGTGGTAGCAACCCACCACCCCTCCCAACTAGCGCTGCATAGCTTCATATAGTCTGCCAGACTCATAAGATGTTTCAGGCACCTGATGAGTCGTGGGAGCGGTGTCTTGGTGTCTATGTCCTTCTCCGTTTGGAGAGAAAAAAAACACATCAAAAAGGATAAATAAAGTGAAAACGAAAAACTTTGTCAGACTCATTAAGTGGCTCGTTGTTGGATAGTTACATAGTTACTTAGTTACATAGTAGGTGAGGTTGAAAAAAGACACAAGTCCATCAAGTCCAACCTATGTGTGTGATTATGTGTCAGTATTGCATTGTATATCCCTGTATGTTGTGGTCATTCAGGTGCTTATCTAATAGTTTCTTGAAGCTATCAATGCTCCCCGCTGAGACCACCGCCTGTGGAAGGGAATTCCACATCCTTGCCGCTCTTACAGTAAATAACCCTCTACGTAGTTTAAGGTTAAACCTCTTTTCTTCTAAAGAAAGATAGGTAATTTAAAGATTCCTCTGCCACCATTGTGCCGACATTGGAGAGATGAGATGAGCAGTCCCTCCTTATAAATCCAGAACACATAAGAGAGGAGTAAACTTATGACACAAATGGTGCCTAAATGTCATTTCCAAATGAATGTAGTTCCCATGTAGTAGTAAGTCCCCTTGTGTGCCAGGGGAATTCTGGCAAAAAGTAGTGCTACTGCTCACCAGTCATTTGGGTCACCTTGGTCCTCCTCTGGGGCTTTAGGAGCAGCCCGTCTGGAGTTGGGTGTGCCGCCATGAGAGCCGGATCCTCGGTTGTGTCTTGTCTTTTTGGATAGCCTCTTGTCTGGCGAGGAAAGAGGTGATCTGTGCGGGCTCCCCTCTACTCTTGGAAGGAGATATTCCTGATACCACTCGGGCAGTGCCACAGGTTCCATATGCAGGGATTCAAAGAAATCGGGCAAATCAGATGGAGTGCGCAGTACATGCTGCTTGCCTGCTTGCGTTACAGTCAGAGCAAAGGGAAATCGCCACGTGTATCTCAAATCACTCGCCCTCATTTTGTCAAGGAGGGGTCGCAGAGCCCTGCGATTACGTAGAGTAATTTGGGACAAGTCATGGAACAACATAATAGTCTCTCCATTGAATACAATGCTGTCATTGCCCCTGGCCTTATTCATGATGGATTCCTTTAGAGGGAAGCTCTGTAAACAACAGATTATGTCCCTTGGGGGAGCGGTGTCAGGTCCTTTGGGTCTGAGAGCTCTGTGTGCCCGTACAAAGTCAATGGCAGTGTCTTCCTGTCTTTCAAGGAGAGTGTTGAAGACTCTCTGTAGGGCTGGTATTATCTGTGCTGTGTCTACAGATTCGGGGATACCTCTCACCCTAATATTGCACCTTCTGCCCCTATTATCCAGGTCCTCGAGGTGTCTATTCATCTCAATTAGGTGAGAGGAATGAGAGACTGCCATGCTTTCCAATCTATCCATCCTCTTATCTCTGTGTTTCACGTTGGCTTTTACTGTGGCCAACTTGTCAGTCAAAACTAGCAGGTTAGACTTCAGGTTGGTAATGGCGGCAGAGAACGTGGATTTTATGTCCGCTGCAAAGCCCGACATATCGGCGTAGGTTAGGGGTTGGTTTGTCTGGGAGTAGCCCCTACCTGAGTTGCCTGCTGTGTATAATGAGTCCTCGCTGGAGTCTTCCTCCGTTCGATGCATCCGCGCCATTTTGTGTCCCGCCATGCTGCCGCGGGATATCACTTGATTTTTACAGAGATCCGGAATGTTTCTAGCTTGGGAGGCAGCGGTGCTTCGTTTAGGGCGAGTCTGAGGGGTCTGGTACAGCTTTCTGCCCATAGCTGGGTCGCTGGAAGCAAGGTGTCTGGCTGCAGGCCGGTTTCCTTCACGGAGCTCTGCTAGTGTGCGTCCGTCGCCATCAAGTGCCAAGCCACGCCCCTAAACCTCTTTTCTTCTAATTTTAATGAGTGGCCATGAATCTTTTTAAACTCTCTTCCGCGAAAAAGTTTTATCCCTATCGTGGGGTCACCAGTATGGTATTTGTAAATTGAAATCATATCCCCTCTCAAGCATCTCTTCTCAAGAGAGAATAAGTTCAGTGCTCGCAACCTTTCCTCATAACTAATATCCTCCAGACCCTTTATTAGCTTTGTTGCCCTTCTTTGAACTCGCTCCATTTCCAGTACATCCTTCCTGAGGACTGGAGCCCAGAACTGGACAGCATATTCTAGGTGCGGCCGGACCAGAGTCTTGTAGAGTGGGAGAATTATAGTTTTTTCTCTGGAATTAATCCCCTTTTTAATGCATGCCAATATTCTGTTTGCTTTGTTAGCAGCAGCTTGGCATTGCATGCTATTGCTTAGCCTATCATCTACTAGGACCCCCAGGTCCTTTTCCATCCTAGATTCCCCCAGAGGTTCTCCCCCCAGTGTATAGATTACATTCATATTCTTGCCACCCAAATGCATTATTTTACATTTTTCTACATTGAACCTCATTTGCCATGTAGTTGCCCACCCCATTCATTTGTTCAGTTATTTTTGCAAGGTTTCCACGTCCTGCGGAGAAGTTATTGCCCTGCTTAGCTTAGTATCATCCACAAATACAGAGATTGAACTGTTTACCCCATCCTCCAGGTCGTTTATGAACAAATTAAACAGGATTGGTCCCAGCACAGAATCCTGGGGGACCCCACTACCCACCGTTGACCATTCTGAGTACTCCCCATTTATCATCACCCTCTGAACTCACCCTTGTAGCCAGTTTTCAATCCATGTACTCACCCTATGGTCCATGCCAACAGACCTTATTTTGTACAGTAAACGTTTATGGAGAACTGTGTCAAATGCTTTTGCAAAATCCAGATACACCACGTTTACGGGCCTTTCTTTATCTAGATGGCTACTCACCTCCTACTAGAAGGTTAATATATTGGTTTGGCAAGAACGATTCTTCATGAATCCATGCTGATTACTGCTAATGATAACGTTCTCATTACTAAAATCTTGTATATAGTCCCTTATAAACCCCTCCAAGAATTTACATACTATTGATGTTAGGCTAACTGGTCTGTAATTCCCAGTGATGTATTTCGGGCCCTTTTTAAATATTGGCTTTTCTCCAATCAGCTGATACCATTCCAGTCAGTAGACTGTCAGTAAAAATTAAGAAAAATGGTCTGGCAATTACCTGACTGAGTTCCCTAAGTACTCTCGGGTGCAAGCCATCTGGTTCTGGTTCCGGTGATTTATTAATGTTAAGTTTACCAAGTCTAATTTTAATTCTATCCTCTGTTAACCATGGAGGTGCTTCCTGTGATCTGTCTTGAGGATAAACACTGCAGTTTTGGTTACTGAAGCCCCCAATTCCCTTGTGAAAACTGAGGAGAAGAATACATTCAATACCATCGCCATCTCCCCATCCTGTAACCAGATGTCCTTCCTCATTCTTTATGGGGTCAATATGATCTGTCCTTCCTTTTTTACTGTTTACATACTTAAATAATTTCTTGGGATTTTCTTTGCTCTCCTCCGCTATGTGTCTTTCATGTTCTATCTTAGCTGTCCTTATTGCACCCTTGCATTTCTTGTTACATTCTTTATAAAGTCTGAATGCTGATGATGATCCCTCAACCTTGTATTTTTTGAAGGCCTTCTCCTTTGCTTTTATATGCATTTTTACATTGTAGTTAAGCCATCCAGGACTTTTGTCGCTCTTTTATTACCCAATGTATTACCCAAATGGGATGCATTGGCTAATGCTCTTATTTAATATGCTCTTAAAGCAAACCCATCCCTCCTCCGTGTTTTTTGTTCCTAAGATTTTACCCCAATTTATGCCTTCTAGCAAGGTTCGTAGTTTAGGGAAGTTGGCTCTTTTGAAATTCAGTGTGTTTGTATTCCCCTTATGTTTCCTATTTGTGTGCTCTATACTGAAGACAATTGACCTGTGATCGCTGTTACCTAAATTGCTCCGTATTTCCACATCTGTGATCAGGTCTGTATTGTTGGTAATCAGTAGATCCAGTAACGCTTTATTTCTAGTTGGTGCGTCTACCATCTGACCCATAATATTGTCCTGCAAGACATTTAGGAACTGGCGAGCCCTAGATGAATGCGTGGTTCCTTCCGCCCAGTCTATGTCTGGATAATTAAAATCCCCCATTATAATAACACTTCCCATCCTTGCTGCTGGTGAGGTGAGGCTGCATTAATTAAAATGGTGAGGCTTCATTCATTGTAATGGTGAGGCTGCATTGACTGTAATGGTGAGGCTGCACTGATTGCAATGATGAGGCTGCATTCATGGCAATGGTAAGGCTGCATTCATGGCAATGGTGAGGCTGCATTGATTGCAATGGTAAGGCTGCATTCATGTCAATGGTGAGGCTGCATTCATTGCAATGGTGAGGCTGCATTGATTGCAATGATAAGGCTGCATTGATTTCAGTGGTAAGGCTGCATTCATGGCAATGGTGAGGCTGCAGATGGGTACTGATAGGCTGCATTGATGGGCACTGACCCTTATTTTGCTTCACAGTTCATTATTTAATTTTTTTTTTTTCCCTGAAACTTCCCTCTTAAAGTGAAGGTGCATGTTATATGCCAATAAATACGGTATATCCACATAACACGCACAAGCTCATCCTTAGTTCTGAGAGGCTCTCTGGGATTCGTGGGGGGCCAAAAAAGATATATATATATCCAAATAACATGTCCAAGTTCATCTCTTCCCCACACACAGCCACAAAGGCAAGAGAATTCTTGTCGGGCAGTGTATTAGTGCTCGGACGAGCACACATACTGTATGCCTTGTACACACGGTCGGATTTTCCGACGGAAAATGTGCGATCGGAGCTTGTTGTCGGAAAATCCGACCGTGTGTGGGCTCCATCGGACTTTTTCCATCGGATTTTCCGACACACAAAGTTTGAGAGCAGGCTATAAAATTTTCTGACAACAAAATCCGATCGCGTCAATTCCGACCGTGTGTGGACAATTCCGACGTACAAAGTGCCACGCATGCTCAGAAGAAATTCCGAGACGGAACAGCTCGGTCTGGTAAAATTAGCGTTCGGAATGGATAGAGCGCTTTCGTCACGCTGCAATTTTTAAAATTGTTTAATACAGCGCACTCTCTTCTTCTTTATAATGTGAGAAGAATGAAGTAGTTGTGCTGCTCTTATTCACACAGACTTCTCAAACTTGTTTCTTTATTATTTATCGTGATTCCCTCAATATATTTTGATTTGTCACATCTGACCAAATTTGTTTTTTGTTGTTTTATTTTTGTTTTGTATTTTTTTCAAGGCTGTTTTTTTTTTTTTGGGGGGGGGGGGTTGTATTTGTTTCAAGGCTGATGTTTTTTATCTTTTTTCTTGGTTTTACTCCATAATATTTTTGTGTGTGTTTTGTGTGTCAAGTTACCATAAACCATTGGTATCTTGTATTATTTAATCTCAAGGAGATGCTTGGTGTTGGTGTCCCTTGTTAATTTCACATTGTATTTTTAAAATGTACCTGAATCCTCACAAACAAACTGTCCTTTTTGAAGGAAAACACACATAGGCGAGTATAATTTAAACAAAAATTCCTTTATTAAGGGTTCAGAACCAAACAAAGAGGGAGGCAATGCTGGAGAAACATCAGAAATTGGCGAAGCCTTGGACCCCCAGGGCAGACATCAATTATTTTACAGCAAAATTGGTGGCCTGAGGAGTCCTTATCTAAGGGAGTGCAGTCTGGTCCAGAAGTCCCAGAGATCCGGAAAGCAGCAGATGACATGTATGTCCCCAGGCTGTGGTCATACAAGAGCCTGCATCTTTTGCCAGACCAGACTGAACCCAGGGCCATCACTCTCTGGTCTTCCTTCCACGCTACCTTCCCAGCTGTGGCTCTGGTGTTGGAGATGTGGGAGGAGGAGGAGTAGGACCTGGAGGAGGAGGAGTAGGACCTGGAGGAGGAGGAGGACTATGTGTGAGGTCACAAATGTGGGTAGCACATGTTATTTGGCCCCTCAACCCCTTATTGAGAGCTTCCAAAATTAAGAACTCAAACAGGAGTCGTTGGCCCTCCTCCATCTGCATCATTTTGCAGGCAGTTATGCCAACAAAGTCCTCCTCCACACTGTGGGGGGTTCTCAGGGTCTCTGTAGCCTTCCAAAATAGGCCTATGGCAGCCTCCTCCAGGTTACTCCTCTTCCTTCCACTTTGTCTTTGAAGGTGGAGGGGAGGGACCTCGGTATCAGGCAGCCTGCTTGGCTCCTGATCCTTGGCTCCTCCTGGCTGAGACTTCCCTGTGTATGAAAAAGGGACATCGTTATAGTTTTTGCATTATCAATCACAATCATAAATTAGCAATCCAAACTAACATCTATTTAACATCATTGATTGGACAACCAGAAATCTTTAGAAGAATGCTATACCTGGCTCAAGCTGGGCTCCTCCACATGTTGCTGCCTGGAAGGCCCAGGTTGGGCGTCAGGGGAAGGAAGCGTGGAAGGAAGAGTGGAGAGTGCTGGCCTGGGTTCAGTCTGACCTGTCAGAAAATGCAGCCTGTCATAGTACCACAGCCTGGGGACATTAATGTCATCTGCAGCTCCTGATCTCTGGGAATCCTGGACCTTCTTGCGCTCCCTTAGATAAGTGCTCCTCAGGCCACCAATTAGGATCTTCAAATAGGTGATGTCTGCCATGGGGATCACCGACTTCACAAATTCCAACAAATTATCCAGCGCTGCCTTCCTCTTTGTTTGGTTCTTATATTCAGGGTGGTTTATCTGCCATAGACAGGGCAACTCCCTGAACATATCAATGAAGATTGGCATAAAGTCCTTATCTTTCAAGATATCCATTTTCACTGCAAGACACAACACAAGACAAACCCTAATGTCAGCCTAAAGTCTTCTAAACTTGGGCAAATACAGGCCTCAATCTAGAAGCAGTATAGGCCCAATGTTAAATCTTACCTTCACAATCACGATCGGCGCCTCCGTTACGCCTTCCTCCGCTCACAGATTGTACGTACTACGCACGCGTGTTACGCTTTATAGACACTGCACATGCGTGAAACTCCGCCCTTCCCTGGCGTTCTTTCTAGTCTATTCCCCGCCCCTTCTCGTTTGGCGCAGTGGGGGAAGAGCACATGGCGGAGACAGAGCAGGTGTCTGATAATTACACCAACGAGGAGGAGGAAAGCCCGGAGGCAGAAACGTCCCGATCCCGAAGGAGACGATTTAAGGCCTCAAATATGTCCTTTGGGGAGATGGTGGAGATGGTCGACATCCTGAAGAGGGCCGACTATGACGGGAAGTATGGACCTTACCCCAACCCCAAGATCATGGCGAAAGTGGTCAAGAGTCTGCACCGGAATTTCGGGGTACGACGATCGAAAGATCAGCTCAGGAAGCGGTGGTCGGACCTGAAATTAAGAGAGCACGAGCAATACAGAAAGATTCGGAGAGTGCTGCAAAAAAGTAAGTAGTTGTCCTGTGTTCCTATTCTTTATGTTTATTACGTTCGTGCTGCTCCATGTGCTTTTCTTAACTTTTATCCAGTTTACAATGGCAACTTTCATGTTCATGGGCACATTATTCGTACGTATAAAACATTGTTTGGTCGGCCTAGAAAACACCATTGTTTTGGCCATATGCATTTGCCCACATTTTTTATGGCTTACTTGTCTGCAAATAATTTGGTTGTGTAGATGGGTTTGTAACTATAATGAAATGCAAACTAGATTCTGTGTAAGGAGAGGACAATCAGCAGCTGTTTACACATCTGGACGCTGTAGCACTAGTGTGGGACACAAGAACACCCTTTTTATTAGGGGGCCCCACACAGGTGCTCCAGTGTATACTATAGGGGTGTCTTCATCTGTGAAGCTTGTACAAAACAGGTTAAGTATTGAAACTTGACAAAGAACACTAAATAGACAATTGTACCCCACTTCCAAGCAATGTTTCATATTCCTATTTCTGCCATCAAATATCTGTGTGCTAAGTATACCTATTTTTTTTTTACATAGGGGAGAAAAGACTCGGAGGACACCCCTTATCCGAGGAGACCACAGACCCCCCACCTCTGAAAGAAGGGGAAATCCACCCAAGCCAAGCAGAGCAGGAGGAGGAAGACGTGGTGGAAATTGGCACCACAACAGGTGAGTGTCTGCGACCACAGGCTCAGGTAAGAGATGGATGCCGGCAGATTTATAATACAAGGTGTGTTTTTGTTTCTATCTTTTTAGGTGATCGTGATGTTGTGGATCCTGGGCATTTCACCTCGGAAAGTGCACAGATCCTGATCGGGGAGATCATGGGGTGTAATAGGGACTTGGAAAACATCCTTAAAAACATCCTCAACAAAAAATGAAGAACATCATTGATGTTTTAGGGAGAGTTTAAAACCCCTCAAAATCCCTTTTTTTTTGCGCTTTTTGTGATCTAAAAATTTATACCGTTTTTTGACATAGTTGCGAAAAGCCAAATTTTGAAGAGGCACACAGTGTGTCAACATGTGCTATCTGCCATCACGGGAGATCAATGGACGCGTTTTGGGGGTGCAACCCCTTCCTCAATAATAAAGTAGCTGTGAGGAAGGGGTTGCACCCACAAAATACGTCCCTTGATCCCCCGTGATGGCAGCTAGCACATGTTGACATTCGGCAATTTGTGTGCATCTTCAAAATTTGGCTTTTCTAGGGGTGACTTCACCCCATCTGAACGCAATATCAAACACAGTTTGAAAATACTCATGTCTGATATTGCCTTCAAGTTCTACCAAATGGGAACTTTGTAAGTTCAAGATTTGTGTCTTTCTTGTTGGTTTTAAACATGCCTGTTTTATCTTAAATGGACATTGCTACTTTTTTTAATGTGACCCCAAAAATTGTTATACAACAAACATGTTGGTTTGTTTTAAAAACCTTTTCTAAATGCACATGTGATTGTGCTGGTAATAAAAAGATTGTTAATCAAGAATGTGTAGATTATTGTTTCAACGCTCCAAAACTTTTGTTGTACTCTAATTGGTGTTTTCAGTGACAATGGGGGTTATTTCCTAAGGGAAAATCCACTTTGCACTTCAAGTGCAGTTTCAACTGCACTTGTAGTGCAAAGTGTCTTTGCCTTTAGTAAATAACACCCAACAATGCTTTGTAATGTTACACAATCACGCCATTTTCAGGACTCACCACATTTCTGTCAGGGTCAGCTAAAAGAAACACAAGCAGTAAATGTCACCAAAGATTTTAGTAGTTAAATTTTTTTGTTTATTTGAAAAATGTTTCAGACATTGTCTGGCATATTGATAGCCCCTCTACCCGAAAAGTATTCAAGGTATCTTAGACAGACATCACGGGCACTCAGGGGGGGCAAGCCAGGACGGCCACTTTCAAGCGCCATCAGGGTTGGTTCATTTTGAATTCCAGCCTCAGGCCCAACTGAGCCAGCATAGTTGGCAGAATGTTGCCGTAAAAAGTTGTGTAGAACACAGCACGCCAGGATGATATGATTCAGTTTGTACTCCGCCATGTGTATGGGTGTAAGAAATAGACGGAACTGGCTGGCCATGATTCCAAACGTGTTCTCCGCCACTCTTCTGGCTCTGGCCAGCCAGTAATTAAAAACCCTCTGGTCCGTGGTGAGGGTCCTCATAGGGAATGGTCGCATAAGATGGTCCCCCAGCGCAAATGCTTCATCTGCAATGAAGACGAATGGGAGTCCTTCCACATTGTCTTCTGGAGGTGGCAAGTCCAAGCTGCCATTCCGGAGACGCCTGTAGAATTCTGTTTGGGCGATGACTCCACCATCTGACATCCGGCCATTCTTCCCCACGTACACATACAGGAACTCGTAAGTAGCCGACACCACCACCAACATCACAATACTATTGAACCCCTTATAGTTGAAATAGTATGACCCCAAATTGGGTGGTGGGACGATGTGGACGTGTTTCCCATTAATTGCCCCTCCGCAGTTAGGAAAGTCCCACTGCTGGGCAAAGTGGGAGGCCACAGTCTGCCATTCCTGTGGCGTGGAAGGAAACTGTGGAGTCAAACAAGAAAAACAAATTAGTCATTTTGCACGTAAACAGGGAAAGCAGATTAGACACAAACATTCTTGGCCAACATCAAGATAACATTTATTTGAGGGAGTTTTTAAAGACCAAAGTATAAGGTACACCTATCAGATTCCCCCTCCCCCTCCCCCCGCCCGTCCTGGGCCATTTCTAACATTTTAGGGGGAGGGGAGCTCTTGGACAAGTAACCCTCTCCACTTCATTGAGAAATGAATGCCTAAATAATGGGTATTACTTTGGCCAGCCCCTCCTTAGTTACACTATTGGCAGCCCACTGGACAGGTAAGAAGTGTCATAATACAAAGATATAAATACACATTGTACACATTTGAGCACATTTGGAAATTCGACTATTACCTATCAAGATAATAATAGGATACAAAAACTTTAAACAGTACCATTTGAAAGTATACAGGCAGGCCCTTGCACTACATGCTTTGGGGAATTCATCCATACATCTGACCACAAAAGAGATGGGTACAGTGTGTATGGGTTTGGCAAAGTCAGCAGACCCCCAAAAAAAGCCTCTGGCACTCTGCCTGAATTTAAAGGGGGGAGATGCCTGTCGAGAACTTCAAGTCCTGCAGGCTTCTCCCCATTGCCAATTACCACAGGGTGGCGACTAGCCTCTGCTCCAGAGTGCTGGCTTGCCTCATGCAGGCATCCTGCCTGCTGATATAGGGGGTCAGCAAAGCCAATAAAAGGTGAAAAATGGGGTCCACCATCCGGAGAAAGTTTCTGAAATCATCAGGATTATTCTCACAGATCTCACGGAGCACAGGCATATGACAGAACTGGTCACGCTGGAGCAACCAATTCTTGGTCCATGAACTCCTCCCCACCCTGTTCATGGACTGGACTTGTGTCAAGGTCAGGACCCCAACACCAAGCCCCCGCACAGCACGACCTCTACGAGGAGTACGTATATGCAACATGGCTAAAAAACGGTCGGCTGCTCAGAACTAAGTAACAGAACGCACTGAAGAACAGCAAGGCCTGTGAAGAGCGACCTGAAAAACAGTAACGAATGAACAAGAACAAAATGACAAGAGTCAATGGTACTCGCTGCACGCACTGAAGAGCAGATACAAACCCACAAGCACAAACTGAACAGCAGAAAACGATCTGAAAACCACGAGTCTGAAAAAGCGCGAATCGTCTCTCACCAAACTTTTACTAACACAAGATTAGCAAAAGGAACCCAAAGGGTGCCGCGCTTGGTTCGGACCTGCCCTTTTCTAGTCTCATTGTACGTGGTGTACGTGACCGCGTTCTTGGCGATCGGAAATTCCAACAACTTTGTGCGACCGTGTGTATGCAAAACAAGTTTGAGCCAACATCCGTCGGAAAAAATCCATGGATTTTGTTGTCGGAATGTCCGATCAATGTCCGATCGTGTGTACGGGGCATTAGACTTTTAGACGAATTTTAATGGTTCAAAAAATGTCAGGCAAAATGGTCGGCCCTCACACATGTTCACTTCATCAAATCTGGCCCTCTTTGAAAAAAGTTTGGAAACCCCTGGATTACACCTACGAGTCCTCAGAGAACACAGTCAAGTTATAGCCAGACCATTGTTCCTGATCTTTGTGGACAGCATAATGACAGGATTGGTACCAGCTGATTGGAGAAAAGCCAATGTGGTACCAATATTCAAAAAAGGACAGAGACATATTCCTGGGAATTATAGGCCATTCAGCCTAACATCAGTATTGTGTAAATTATTGGAGGGGATGATTAGGGGCTACATCCAAAGTTTTAGGGAGGAGAAGAATATCATTAGTGGTAATCAGCATGGGTTTATGAGGGGAGGTTCCTGCCAGACCAATCTGCTAACATTCTGCGAGGAAGTGAGCAGCCATCTAGAGATGGGGAGGGCTGTGGATGTGGTGTATCTGGACTTTGCAAAAGTATTTGATAAAGTCCCCCATAAACGCTTAGTTTACAAGCTAAGGTCTGTAGGCTTAGACCATAGGGTTTGTGCTTGGGTAAAAAACTGGTTACAGGGACAGGTCCAAAGGGTAGCTTTAAATATAACATGTACTCAGACTGGTCTGGCGTAGTGAGTGTGGTACCCCAAGGTTCTGTCTTGGAACCAATTCTATTCAACATATTCATAAATGATATAGAGGATGGGATAAATACTTCAGTCTCAGTTTTTGCGGATGACACAAAGTTAAGCAGAGTAATAAACTCTCATCAGGACATGGAAATTTTGCAGAATGACCTGAATAAAATAAAGGAGTGGGCAGACAAATGGCAAATGAGGTTTAATGTGGAGAAATGTAAAGTAATGCACTTGGGGTCAAAAAACATAAATGTAAAATATTCACTAGGTGGAGTACAGCTGGGGGAGTCAAGGATAGAGATGGATCTAGGAGTACTAGTAGATGACAGGTTGTGCAACAGCATGCAGTGCCAAGCTGCAGCTGCCAAAGCCGGCAGACTATTAGCATGCATAAAAAAGGGATATACTCCAGGAACAAAACCATAATTCTGCCACTTTATAAAACTCTGGTCAGACTTCATCCGGAGTTTTTAGTCCAGTTCTGATCACCAGTCATCTGAAGGGATGTGCTGGAGCTGGAGAGAGTCCAAAGAAGGGCAAAAAAACTAATAAGGGGACTGGAGGAATTCAATTACGAGGAACGTCTGCAAACACTAAATTTATTCTCGCTGGAGAAAAGATACTTGGGAGGAGATAGGATAGTGATCTACAAATATCTCGATGGGGATCCCAGCATAGGAAATAAAATATTCAGTCATAGGGAGTGTAAAAGGACACAGGGCCACACAATGAGACTGGAGAAGAAGTGGTTTAACCTTAATCTGCGTACAGGGTTCTTCACTGTTAGGGCAATAAGGATATGGAACTCTCTCCCACAAGTGGTGATGACTGCGGGGAGTATGGATATCTTTAAAAGATTTTTAGATGTACATCTTAAAGGACACAACAAACAGGGATATGGGATAACATTATAGACACTGATACACATGCACCCACACAGGTTGATCCGGATGGACTATTGTCTTTTTTCAGCCTTACCTACTATGAAACTATGTAACCTCTGAAGGGGCTCTGGGAGAGAATGGTTGCTCTAGGCATTGTACTATTGTTCTTGAATAAATGAGCCTTTCCAGCTTCCTGGAATTATAGACTGCTTTGCTTTCTTCAGAAAAACTGCTGATGTCCAGCTCCTGTAAAGCTGGCTACACGTTACTTACAATATACTTGAAATATCCTTAAAAGTCACCATACACATTGCAATCCAGCAGTACAATCTGAACAATCAACTTTAGATTTACCAAAACTATGTAATATGAGGACCTACCTGAAATATGTAACCAATGTGTATGCAGTTTGGTAGGTCCTTGTACTATACAGTTGCTGGTGGATCTAAAGGAAATTGTAGTATCAGATTGTATAGAGTATGGCCAGCTTTACTTTACCAACAGTTACATTGTGTAGGACATAATTGATTGTTTAGGTAGATTCACACAGTTGTTGGTATATCTAAAGCTCACCATGCAATTTTTCAATCTACTTTAGATCTAAAAACTAATAATAATATAAGGGCCTGTCTGAATACTCACAAACTGAATACATTAATTAGGCATGCAAAAGCTGGCTATTTTTGTACATCTGTTTTTAAACCAAATATATTTCTGTCTCTGGCCTCCATATATTTATTGGCACTGACCTAGAACAAGCATGCAGCAGGTGAAATCAGGGGAAAGTCAGTATTCTTGATATACCTACTTGTTCCAAGTCGATGGGTTAGTACTATTGATAACCTATTTGTTCCATCTCCATGATTAATGATTAGAAGATATTAAAGCCTTCGGATTAGTATACCATCCAGACATCTATAGCAAGGCAGAAAATGAATGCTTGAGGGTCCCCCCTCAGGCTATCAAAGTCCGGTTAGTTGGATGCCACTGGGCAGTGAGGGTGCAGGCTGTGAAAAGGTCCATCCAGACCAGGCATGTCCAAAGTCCGGCCCGTGGGCCAATCGCGGCCCACGTTCCGGTTTAATATGGCCTCCCTGGTGATTTGGATATTGGTGCTGCCTCGGAGAGAGAGGGACGAGTGCCGTTAGATTACATACAGGAGAATTTCCTGTTTACTCGGGGGCGTCTGTAATAGGAAGTCACGTTTCCTGGGCTGCCAATGGATGACTGTTCTGTCTATCATAGGAGGCGGGACTTTGTATTAAAGAGGCCGCCGCGTAAACAGGAGATTTTCCTGTATGTAATCTGTTGGCGCTCATCCCACCCCTCTCCCTGTCCCCTCTGAGGCTGCAGATGGGCATCAATAAGGCTGCATTGATGGCAATAGTGAGGCTGCATTAATGGCAATGGTGAGGCTGCATTCATGGCAATGGTAAGCATGATAAGGCTGCATTTATGGCAATGGTGAGGCTGCATCCATGACAATGGTAAGGCTGCATTTATGACAATGGTAAGGCTGTATTGATTTCAATGGTGAGGCTGCATTGATTTCAATGGTGAGGCTGCATTGATTTCAATGGTGAGGCTGCATTGATTGCAATGGTAAGGCTGCATTGACTGCAGTGGTGAGGCTGCATTGATTTCAATGGTGAGGCTGCATTGATTGCAATGGTAAGGCTGCATTGATTGCAATGGCGAGGCTGCATTCATGGCTAAGGTGAAGCTGCATTTATTTCAATGGTAAGGCTGTATTCATGGCAATGGTGAGGCTGTATTGATTTCAATGGTGAGGCTGTATTGATTTCAATGGTGAGCCTGCATTGATTTCAATGGTGAGGCTACATTGATTCCAATGGTGAGGCTGCATTGATTGCAATGGTGAGGCTGCATTGATGGACACTGACCCTTATTTTGCTTCACAGTTCATTATTTAAATTTAAATTTTTTTCCTGAAACTTCCCTCTTAAAGTGAAGGTGCGTGTTATACGCCAAAAAATATGGTATATCCAAATAAAACGCATGAGCTCATCCTTAGTCCTGAGCGGTTCTCGGGGATTCGTTGGGGGCCACAAAAATAACACGCCCAAGCTCATCTCTTCACCTCACACAGCCACAAAGGCAAGAGAATTCTTGTTGGGCAGTGTATTAGTGCTCGGACGAACACACTTAGACCGAATTTTAATGGTTCAAAGAATGTCAAGCAAAATGGTCGGCTCTCACGCATGTTCATTTCATCAAATCTGACCCTCTTTGAAAAAAGTTTGGACACCCCTGATCTAGACCCTTAGCATACTACAAAAAAGAAAATAGCACTGCTCCAATTGCATAGGTACCTCTATGAATAATCCAAATCGGGGGTGAAACTTGTCAGTGGGTTATGTTGAATAAAACTTACGGTGTGACTTTCACCGAGTGCAGCTTCATTTTCTGCCATACTGCAAAACAGAAAAAGATAGCCTGACCGCTACACACCTCACCCAGCCCGAGTGGTAAGCAAGTAAGGCTTGATTCATCCAGACCACAAGTCCACGAGCTGAGGCTGTTTTTACTTACTTGCTTACCACTCAGGCCGGGTGAGGTGTGCGGTGGTCAGGTCATCTTTTTCAGTTTTGCAGTATGTCAGAAAATGAAGCTGCACTTGTTGAAAGTCACACATGTTTATTCAGTGTAACCCACTGACGCGTTTCACCCCCTGATTTGGATTATTCATTGCGGTACCAATGCACTTGGAGCAGTGCTGTTTTCTCTTTGACTTATTCAGACTTTTTTTTTATTTTTTTAAAGGGCGAGGCAGCAATGGAATTTTTTTAGTTCCCTTTAGGAAAAAGGAACACACAGGCACTACACATTGCTTGAATCATGTGGCTCTGGATACATGGTTTGAAAGGGTTTTTTTTGGTGTCAGGCATTACAAACCTATGCCAACCGCCTCTTTGGATGGCTGTGTAAACTTTCCCTAACAATCCCACAATGCCTCCATTTCCATGTCTGCTGGATTGATCTTTTGAAAATATATTAAAAATATATATGTTCTCTAGTACTATTTTTGAGACATATCTATGACAAGTAATTCCATGTACCCATGAAATAAGAAAGCAAAAAGGCACAAGTGACCCTTTAATTATTTAATTAGGTATAAGTTTAATTATTTAAAAAAATGTATATACAATCACACTATAAAATAGTTACGCAAAACAATTTAAGATTTAAGAAAAATTGAACAGGTGTTGACGGTTTTAGCCAGTTACTATAAGCACCCCTGCCTCTCTACTGGGTGGGGTCCATCCTGAAACCTGTGGTTGACATGACAGAAATATTTCCTGTTTTAAACATTCTGTCAGAATGCTAGCTGTCATTCTTCTATCATCACCTGAACCCTTACACACAGTGACCATCACCTACCTGACAGGTGAGTCTATGCTGGGAAAATGGATTGGATTGTAGAGAGAAAGTAGCTTAAAGAGATTTTCAGACAGATAAGTGACTTTTTTATATATATATATATTTAGTTCTCATCTATATCTAATAACTTGCAATTACAAATTGTAACCTTTAGTTGACATTAGACAAAATAACTACTTGGCAACTGTCAAAGCTCAGTAATGCCACGTACACACGAGCGGACTTTTCGACCGGACTGGTCCGACGGTCCGTCGGACCAGTCCGGTCGAAAAGTCCACTCGTGTGTACGCGGCTTTACATGTAAAATGTTATTCTTTTGTAGGGGAGTGATTAAAGCACTTATTGATAGCTGACTAATTTAAAATAATTAGTATCAAGTTATGGAATTATCAGGCGATGAATTAAAGTGTCTAAACCGCAAAAGTTAATATATTGCAGTTTACCCATCCTTAGATGTGATGGCTGGTTCAATTAATTGTATTGGTGTTTCTTTTTTTCTTATTTTCCTGATGATCGAGTGAGTAACAGGCAGTGGGGGTTATTTACTAAAACTGGAGAGCACAGAATTTGGTGCAGCTCCACATAGAAACCAATCAGATTCCAAGTTTTATTGGCAAAGCTTAAATGGACAAGCTAAAGTTAGAAGCTGATTGGCTACCATGTAACACTGCACTAGATTTTTCAGTTTTAGTAAATCCCCCCTCTTTCTGTCTTAAGCTGCATTCACACCTGAACGTAGCGTCTTTGAGCGCTTTTCCGGCATTTTGTCGTGTGTTTTTTTGCGCGTTTTTGCGCGACTTGCGCGTTTGTTTGCAGCATTTATGGGCTTTGACGTTTTTTTTATAGCCAATAAAGAAAACTATTGTCTATTACTAGGTATTTCAGCTTTTTTTAGCTTTTCCATTAGCTATTATTTCTTGTTTTATTACTATTATTCATTTATTATAATGTTTTTTCGTTAGGGTAAGGGGTTCAAGTTACATAGTTACATAGTAGATGAGGTTGAAAAAGACACAAGTCCATCAAGTCCAACCTATGTGTGTGATTATATGTCAGTATTACATTGTATATCCCTGTATGTTGTGGTCGTTCAGGTGATTATCTAATAGTTTTTTGAAACTATCGATGCTCCCCGCTGAAACCACCGCCTGTGGTCGGACTTTGTTCGGACATTCCGACAACAAAATCCATGGATTTTTTCAGACGGATGTTGGCTCAAACTTGTCTTGCATACAAACGGTCACACAAAGTTGTCGGAAAATCCGATCATTCTGAACGCGGTGACGTAAAACACGTACGTCGGGACTATAAACCGGGCAGTGGCCAATAGCTTTCATCTCTTTATTTATTCTGAGCATGCGTGGCACTTTGTCCGTCGGATTTGTGTACACACGATCGGAATTTCCGACAACGGATTTTGTTGTCGGAAAATTTTATCTCCTGCTCTCCAACTTTGTGTGTCGGAAAATCCGATGGAGCCTACACACGGTCGGAATTTCCGACAACACGCTCCGATCGGACATTTTCCATCGGAAAATCCGACCGTGTGTACGGGGCATTATAGTAAGGAACCCTCTACGTAGTTTAAGGTTAAACCTCTTTTCTTCTAATTTTAATGAGTGGCCACAAGTCTTGTTAAACTCCCTTCCGCGAAAAAGTTTTATCCCTATTGTGGGGTCACCAGTACGGTATTTGTAAATTGAAATCATATTCCTTCTCAAGCGTCTCTTCTCCAGAGAGAATAAGTTCAGTACTCACAACCTTTCCTCACAACTAATATCCTCCAGACCCTTTATTAGCTTTGTTGCCCTTCTTTGTACTCGCTCCATTTCCAGTACATCCTTCCTGAGGACTGGTGCCCAGAACTGGACAGCATACTCTAGGCGCTGCCGGACCAGAGTTCAGTTTAGGTTAGGGTTAGGATTTAAAGTTGGGGTTAGGGTTATTTATTATTAATTTATTTATTTTTATTTAATTTATTATTTATGAATAATAATAAATGAACAAATAAATGTAAAATAAATACACAAATAAATAAAAATCATAAATAAAAAATAAATAAATCCAATAAATGAATACTAAGTAACAATAAATAAATAATTAACCCTTAACTTTAACCCTTACTCCTTAAAAAATAAAATAATAATAAATAACTAAACACCCTAACACAAAATAAATAATTATTATTATTATTATTATTAATGTATTTTGTTGTTCAAGTTTGTGTGTTTATTGTTATTTTATTATTATTATTATTATTATTATTATATAAATAAAGGAGAAGGTCAGAGACTGCAGACATACTACAGGAAATGGTCAGAGACTGCAGGCATGGTAAAGGAGAAGGTCAGAGACTGCAGACATGGTAAAGGAGAAGGTCAGAGACTGCAGACATACTACAGGAGATGGTCAGAGACTGTTGACATGGTAAAGGAGAAGGTCAGAGACTGCAGACATACTACAGGAAATGGTCAGAGACTGCAGACATATTACAGGAGAAGGTCAGAGACTGCAGACATACTAAAGGAAATGGTCAGAGACTGCAGACATACTACTGGAGATGGTCAGAGACTGCTGACATACTACAGGAGATGGTCAGAGACTGCAGCCATGGTAAAGAAGAAGGTCAGAGACTGCAGACATACTACAGGAGAAAGGTCAGAGACTGCAGACATACTATAGGAGATGGTCAGAGACTGCAGACATGGTAAAGGAGAAGGTCAGAGACTGCAGATATGGTAAAGAAGGTCAGAGACTGCAGACATACTACAGGAGATGGTCAGAGACTGCAGACATGGTAAAGGAGAAGGTCAGAGACTGCAGACATACTACAGGAGATGGTCAGAGACTACAGACATATTATAGGAGATGGTCAGAGACTGCAAACATACTACAGGAGATGGTCAGAGACTGCAGACATGGTAAAGGAGTAGGTCAGAGACTGCAGACATACTAGAAGAGAAGGTCAGAGACTGCAGGCATACTACAGAAGATGGTCAGAGACTGCAGACATGGTAAAGGAGAAGGTCAGAGACTGCAGACATGGTAAAGGAGACGGTCAGAGACTGCAGACATACTAAAAGAGAAGGTCAGAGACTGCAGACATACTACAGGAGATGGTCAGAGACTGCAGACATAGTACAGGAGATGGTCAGAGACTGCAGACATACTACAGGAGAAGGTCAGAGACTGCAGACATACTGCAGGAGAAGGTCAGAGACTGCAGACATACTACAGGAAATGGTCAGAGACTGCAGACAAGATACAGGAGATGGTCAGGGACTGCAGTTTTAACACAGGAGATGGCCAGAGACTGTGGTTATAATACAGGAGATGGTCAGAGACTGCGGTTATAATACAGGAGATGGTCAGAGACTGCAGTTATAACACAGGAGATGTTCAGAGACTGCGGACATTGTACAAGTGTATCCTAGCAGTGACCAGTGTGGAAAAATATTGATCACTGCACTATGTGTAAACAGCAGTTTACAAGATATAACAAAGTGCCAAAAAAAAAACTTTACTAACAGTCATTTCTCAAGCAAAGGAGGACAGTAAATGGTTAACAGGTCTGTGAAGCTCCCAGCCTGACCAGCTAATTCCTTCAAAGTTAACAAGGAGTTAACAATGAAACGGTTAGATAAATCAGGGATGGCTGACACAGTGTTCTGTCCATATGTGCCCGCTGTCGAAAAGTGCCCACGCATGCGCAGAACGGAACGGTACTCCAGCTGATTTCCCAATCAGCTGGAGTGACGTCACCGTAGTGCACATGCACATCGTAGGAGCCTTTTTTCGACGGGAGATATTTCACAGGCACAATTTAATGCTATGCAAACAGCAGAGGGACACCGTATTTGTCATATTGTGCCTCGCTATTGCGCTGCAGGTTTACGAGGCACAATCTGACATCTACGGTGTCCCTCCGCTCTTTGCATAGCTTTCAATTGTACCCATGAAATGAAAATCTCCCGTCAAAAAAAACGCTCCTATGATGTGCACATGAGCTATGGTGACGTCACTCCAGCTGATCGGCAAATCAGCTGGAGTGCCCTTCCGTTCTGCGCATGCGCGGGCACTTTTCGACAGGGGGCATAAATCGATAGACCAACGGGACTCTGGCACAAATAGCTATAGAAACAGCTGATGTTTAAAGCGTCTTACTGAAGTCTAATCATCAGTCACCCGCCCTGTGTTCAGTATACATAAAAACACAGATAAGAAGCAGTGTGAGAAGAGAGAGGGGAAGTCATTCCTCGATCATTGCCTAATCTACACACAGGACAGGAGAACACACTGATGATTAGACTTCTGCAGCAGGTGTTTGGCATTACCAGTGAGTGTGTGACATGATCATACCTTCTTCATGCTCTGGTATGTCGGATCCTCTCCATCCCGCCCTGCTCTGGCCTCTAGCATCTTCTGGTCAAATGTGGCGGGCTGGGCAATCTGATTGGCTAAGGAGGTGGTGGGAGACAGAGAAACTTAGCAGTCACGCCCTCCCACTCAGAAGAGCAGCGCTATTGGCTGCCTGTTACACTGGTCTGTCCCTCTCCCTCCAGCATCTAAAAGCTGATGGGAGGGAGAGGGGGAAAGCCACACAGCGATCTGCAATTACTACCACCTGCCTGCCACACTGATCGCCTTGCTGTCCGGGCCCCTCTATCAGCGGCCCTGCCGGGAGTCTGGGGAGCTACCAGGAAGAGGTGAGGCAAGGGTCAGCTGCTCCCCTAGGTGGCAGTGCGCACAAGGTGGCTGCCCAGTTCGCCTAGTGGGAGCGATGTCTCTGCTCACACTCTCCTGTCATGCGATTTGGATGCGGGGAAATCCGCATCCAATTTGCATAAGTGTGGACCCAGCCTAATGGTTTTGCTGAGGGCTGGCCCAACCCTCTTCTTCTCGGATCAGCCGCTGGCGCTCCTGGCTCCTCCCCTACCACTGAGTGCCCTCATAGCAAGCCGCTTACTCGGGTGCAATTGCTCCATGTGTTCTCACATGTGTGCTGCAATCACTGTTGTCATATGTGTGCAGGACCTACACGCGTTTGCTTTGGCACATAAGGAAAACGTCGGGCATCTGCACACCTTCCTTGTCTTTCCCTCCCCTGCCGCTGAGTGAGAGAAACTGATGGAGAAGGAAAATGCTTGAATATTAGCATCAGTGTGCAAAGGTGTCTTTCGGGGGTCTGCAACCTGTAGATCACGATCTACCAGTAGATCGCAGACAGGTGACTGGTAGATCGCGATCTGGGCTTGCTGACCCACCATCCTAGAGCATCAAAGAGCATGCAATGCAGAGGGACTACTTGTAAAGTTGGAGCGGTAGTAGGGAGCAAAACTCCTCTGTAGTGCTGGCTCCTGTCCCATGTGGAGTGATGCCAACTGCACCCCAACTCTTATTCCGGCTAGTGGTCTCCAGAGTGGTGCCAGCAGCAAGAAAGAAGAGATCTTCAGGTCAGTGTGACGCAATACACTGGGCATAACAGTATACAGCTGCTTTCACTCTGAGGTTTGCCCACACTGCGGGTGCAGTGCAGTGTACCTGCAGCTTTCCTGCTTGTCTGCTGCACTTAGCCATAGATTTCCATTATATCCTGAGAGTTTGGTGCATTTTCTGAAAGCACACATAAAACTAACCCAGGAAAGTTGCAGATGCACTGCGCTGCACCTGCAGTGCAGGTAAACTGCAGTGCATCAGTGTGAAAGCAGCCTTAAGGGGGGCTCAGAACAATAAGGGTTCATTTACATTTGCAGTTTGAGGGGTGATAAAACCTCATAGTTAAGACAAGTTTTTACCATTCCGCCCAAACCGCACCCCCTTTTAGCTGCTGTGGCCAGGGGTGTACACATGTCACAGCTGCAGCAGAAGTTATACACCCTATCATGGTTGGTGGGTGTAGCACCTGCCAAGCATGACCCATTCAAGTGAATGAGGCCACTCTGCAAGTGCCCTACAACCTTGTGCAGTACAGCAAACAAGGGGTTAAAGCAGGCAGTGCTGTGTTGCTTTCTGACCACCTGCTTTAACCTCCTTGCAAAAGGGCCCCATTTACCTAAATGGGTCACAGTTAGCAAGCAGTAGCACTCACCAAAAGTAACAGGGGGTCTACTTCCTGCTGCAGCATGTGTACACCTTTGGCTGCTGCCTCAGTTGCTAAAGGGGGTGGGAATTTGGGGGTGGTACTCAACCACAGGGTTTTACCACCCCCCCCCCAACTTTGTGTGAACGAGACTAAGCGTGTCGCTGCCAAATGCAACTAAGGGCTCATTCACAAGTGCAGCAGGCACTGCTGCTCCTCTGAAAAGCAATTTGAGTGTGTTTGGTGGTGAGAAGGCAATATGTTACCTCCTCACCACCAGATTTTGAAAGCATGATTGCTGTGCAATTGCGACACAGTAATACGACGGCAATTAGAGGTTTAAATCAGGTGTGAGGAGGCGAGACTGAGTGACTCTGTGCCAGGTGATCTTTGTCTTCTCCCATGTTGTTCAGGTAGATCTCCACCTCTTTAAAGCGGGAGTCCGGCGATCAATCTTTTTTTTTTTTTTTTTTTAGGTCATTGAGACACTTTGCTAATCCCAAAATAATACTCACAGTTTGGGTGTAATATTTCCACCTCTGTCTGTTTTCGTACTGAAGAATAACTTAAAAAATGTGATGCTGGCTGTTTCCATCTTGCTTGTGGGCATGTGAAGCCCACAAGCATTGATTTCCTGGGTGCGGTGAATGCTGTTCATTCACAGCTTGTTCACAAGCATGATCATTGTTCCCGCACTGAATCTTGGGAAGCCTGACACTAAGCTCCCAGGAGACAGTGCGGCGCCGGGGAAAGGCAATAAACACGCCTACTCCCATGGGAGGAGAGACAGAAAGTGCCACAATAAAGTACAATATAAAGGTAATTACAGCGATAAAAAAATTTTTGTGCGGCATTTGAACATCTATGCAATTAACTGAAGGGGGTAAGATTAAGTTAAGAATTTGAGTGGAACCCTGCTTTAAGTTTGCCTACCCCTCTTGTATTTGCTTTGGAAAAATAAATCACATTTAACTATGTGTGTGGATGTTGCTGTGTTATGTAAAATATTAGTTTCATTTTTTACACTTTTGAATGGCGAGCCTAGTCATTGTGCAGAAATTTAAAAGGTGCCACGACCGAAAAAGTGTTGAGAAACTCTGGTTTAGTCAATGCTACTGGAATGATCACCTCCTATGAATATCATAACCTGTCCCACAAGCCCATGCTATCCACATTCTGGTGACATCAGTGACTCTTCCATTGGTACAACTGCCATCATCCTTTACTGAGGTCATCGGAGAAGGACGTAAGAACTATTGGTGTTCATTTCCAGCAGGTGACTGTGGTTTACATTACACGCGGGAAACACAGTGATTCCTGTGCATTTCCTGCACCACATAGCAATTGCACTGTAATGACACCCCAAAAGCGGGTCGCAAATCACAATGCGTTTGCCTGAACCGGATTGCATGGGTGTAAATACCCAAGCTATCCGGTTCCAAAGCGAACAAAAAAGCTTCCCACATCTTTTTTATGCAGATTCTGCGCCAATGAATGGCTCAAATGTGGTGTGATTCTTGTGTAAATCAAATATGGTGTGCAGTGTGAACCAGGGCTGAAACATATAGTGGACATGAAGTAATAGACTTTTGATTCCATCTGGAGTTCTTCTTCAAATCTGTTGCTACAATTAAAACTTTACATTAAGAGCAATTTCATTGCATGTTGGCAGTCACCACATTTACAACACACGTAATCACTATATCAACAAGTGATTCTGTAATCATGCGTGACCATCATCTGTAAGTAGCCTACGCAGCAGGAAACCATTGCTAAAGAGAAAGTAATTGACAGGCGATTTTTAACGTGCTTGTGTACTTCTGCTTACCTTTCCTTACATCTTAAATACTAAGTCAGGGGTCTCCAAACTTTCCAAATAAAGGGCCAGGTTACTGTCTTTAGACTTTATGAGGGCCTGACTGTGGCCAGTGGGAGTAGACAATGCCCCAGCATCAATGGGAGTAAACAATGTGCCCCATCATTGGTAATAATGGAATGAATAGTGCCCCATCATTGGTGTCAGTGAAAGGAATGGTTCCTCATCATTGGTGTCAGTGGGAGGAATTGTGCCCCACTGTTGTGGTCAGTGGGAGGAATTATGCCCCACTGTTTGTGTCAGTGGAAAGAGTGGTGCTTTATTGTTGGTGTCAGTGGGAGGAATATTGCCTTATATCAGTGTGATGGATAGTCCCCCAAGAGCCGGATAAAGGCAAGCCAAGGGCTGCAATTGGCCTACGGGCCACAGTTTGGAGACCAATGTACTAGGGATCAAAGGTCTGTCAAAGTGGGCATGGAGTATGCCCACTTCACATACTGAAACTGCATCTTAGACCTCATTCACACTTGCTATGGTCTCTGAAGAACGATCCGCGTTTGGATCACTCTTCAGAAAGCATTTTACAGGAGCTGAGGACATGCTGTATCGTCTCCTCACCACCTGTTTTAACTCTCTAAATGTTGGACTACTGTGCTGCAACCACGTGCAATACGCATTGTGACTGCAGCATGGCTCAATTTGATTAAATGCGGCAGAAGTTATAATTCTTGTCACAGCCGCAAAGGAAATTATCATGGCCATGGCATGTGTACTTCCCAGCTAAAGGGGAAGCAGCTGAGGGGTGGTAAAAACACTTGAGTCCATCACGTTAAAACCACTGACCAATATAAAGTACTAGGCACTCTAAAGGCTCATATACTCAGCAACTTGAACAAAAAAAGCTGAGAGGTTGCCTTACTAACTAATCAATTTTAGTGTGGCGAACTCCCCCCGCTGAGCTGTTGTGTTCTGACAGGGGGACTGCCAGCCCCCCCCCCCCAGAACAGACCGATCAGCGCTCACAGCCATTGGCGGCAGTCGCTGATTAGATCCTGGTTTTCCAGCATGCCCATTCGATAGAAGCTGATCCTTAGACCGGCTTCTGTCTGACAGGCTGCTGTACACACGGTGCAAATGTCAGCCGGTTTCTGTAAAACTGTCTGATTCCGGACGATATTCGGTCCATTTGTACCAGCTATAACGATCATCAAACAGGTCCCTCATGCAATACACTCAATAATATATTGTCATATATATGAGTCACAATGCCTGAACAATTTTGCACAAGCTGCTATTTCTAGAGGGGTATGCCAGTAATAACAGAAAACTCAGAAGTGGGCCCCTTTTTGGCAGTGTGAAATGATGCTTCCAACCTCAAATCTTTGTAATGCATATAATGGGGCTTGAAGTTTAAAGACTATCCCAATCAGAACTTATACATGTCAAGCATGCATACACAGTAACTATGTATTACACACTGTGCCAAACAACCTATGGGTATTATATGGTAACTACTAACAACCCTCACTTTAAGAAATAGGTCACTGCGTGATTTCAGTGGTCAAATAAGCCTCAGCAAAATGAGGCTGTTTGGGTGGGTGATTTTGCAGCAACAGTTAAAGGTATAAACAGCTGGTAGTGGTTTGTGGTCAGACATTAACGTTTGTGGTGGGAAGTGTTGGAAAACAGCCATAGGGGCTGACACCACAGAAATGTTGAATTGTTACTAGATATTAACAGCTAAATATATATTAGGATAACACTATTTCTAAGTATAGTCATTTTGTGTGAGCTGTGTGATGTCATAGCATCTCTCCAGGAACTGGCTCCCTTGCCATATATAATCATTGGGGTTGCACTGATACCACTTTTTTAAGACCAAGTACAAGTACTTTTTTCAAGTACTCACCCATACCGATTACCAATACTTTTTTTTTAAATGTCAGGTGACAGTGGCACATGTGTCAGTAGTTTTTTTATGTTATTTTATTTTTTTAACAATTTTTTTTTACAATTTTTTTTTAAATTATTTTTGGTGTCAGTGTTTATTTTTTATTTTTTTTTACAATTTAAATCGGAAATATTTATGTAGCCATGCCCCCGTAGGGGTTGATGTGTGTAGTGGTTCACCTGTCACCCTGCCCAGCTAGACATCCATCCCAGTCACTCAGAGACAGAAATCAGTCCATTGCTTTGTTTTGTTTATTTGAGGGGGATTAAATTTGGACAGGGATTTGGGAATTATGGGATGCCCAGGAAAATTTAGTGCAAAGTTGCTTAGGACTCCTATGTACCGTATTTATCGGCGTATAACATGCACCCCAAGTTTAGGAGGGAATTTTAAGGAGAAAAACTTTTAGGAGGGAAGTTTAAGGAAAAAAAACTTACATTTAAATGCCCATCAATGCAGCCTTATCAGTGTCCATCTGCAGCCTTGTCATTGTCATTGCAGCCTTGTCATTGCAGTCTTGTCATTGCAGCCTTGCCCCAGTGCAGCCTTGCCCCAGTGTCCATTGCAGCCTTGTCATTGCAGCCTTGTCAGTGCAGCCTTCCCCAGTGTCCATTGCAGCCTTGCCCCAGTGCAGCCTTGCCCCAGTGTCCATTGCAGCCTTGTCAGTGCAGCCTTGCCCCCAGTGTCCATTGCAGCCTTGTCCAGATTTAAATATGGCGCTGCCGAGATCTCAGAGCGAGTGCTGCCGAGATCGCAGGGACTGGGTAGAGCCGAGATACACATAGCCGAGTGCACTCGGCTCTTCTCGGCTCCACTCACAGTCACGCCCAGTCCTGCCCTATGATGGACATAACACAGGTCCAATGGCGGGACTGGGCATGACTGTGAGCGGAGCCAAGAAGAGCCGAGTACACTCGGCTATGTGTATCTCGGCGCGATCGCTCTGCTCACAATCAGCGGGGATCGGCGTATAACACGCACCCACGATTTTCCCCTTTTAAGGGTAAAAAAGTGCGTGTTATACGCCGATAAATATGGTACACTCCTGTATATACACTTCACTCTTTTCTCTCCAGCACAAACACTTGCTGCTCACCATTTCCTCCTCCAGCACTTCACTTGCTGCAGACTGTTCCTCACCAGCGCTTCCCTTGCTGCAGACTGTCACTCCTCCAGACTAGCTAGCACCGCATGGGTAGGCCTGACTCTACTTCAGCCAGGCCTCAATGAACTGCCTTTTGCGTACAGGGACCTCGGCCCCTGTGGTGTAGAATAGTCCAGGTGCTAGCTGTCTTCCACTTTGCTACCACTCCCAGATAGCTCTCTTCGGGCTCTGCCAGCCAGCCTGGCTGTAAAGACCCCTTTCCACTGCCCTTCTCCACAGTCCTCTCTCCACTGGTTCTGCAACCATCTCTCAAACTGCAATCTCCCAGTTCTCTCAGGCATGCATCCCCAGTCCCTCCCGACTGTGCTCACTCACCAGCCCTCCTGGCTGCAACCAGTAGTCCTCCATGGAGACTCTTGGAAGTGTTCTCTCCCGCTGTCCTCTACTTGCTCTCTCATGTGCCTCTCCTTCCAGGATCTGGACACCCCTCCTGGATGCACCCAAACCCAGCCCAGGGTCACCCCCCCCCAGACTGGGGAGCTCCCCGTGGGCCCTGACAGCCTCCACACCTCTAACTCCATCTCTTCCACCTGACAACTCCTTCCTAGCTGGGCTGACTCCAGGTATGCCCCCTGCCAATCCAAGTTGGGGATTGGTCAGGGCTCTTTAAAAAAAACACAGGCAGCTCCACCTCTCTTCTCCTCCTCTCCTTCTAGAAAATGCCAGAAGGAAAAGGGAGGTAACCGAGAGGCGACGCTGCCTGAGAGTCATCAGCTGCTGCCCTGAGCCACTCCCAGCCCAGAATCAAGAGAAAGAGGCCTAGCAGCCATTTAGGCCTGCCTAAATTTACCTACACTGCCAGAGAAAAAACTCACTCTAGCACCTCACTAACGAACTAACTAACTAATTTATAAAATTTTTTCTTTTTTCTTTTATTATTATTTTTTTTTGTCGGCCCCTGGGGGGGGCTTTGAGGAGATAACAAACCTCTGACATCTCCCATTTGAGCCAGGGAAAGAGACTGAGGACTGAAATTCCCCAGTCCCTTTCTCTGCAGCCTCAGCTGCACTGAAGATGAATGGACAGGAAACAGCGGCTCCTCTCCGGTCATAGACTGAAACTTTGTTAACACAGGTTACAATGTTTCAGTTATGAATTGACAGAGTCAGTGACTTTGTCCAGTCAGAAAAGAAAGGAGGCGGTAAATGACAGATTTACCGACTCCTTCCTCTGCTGTCCATCCTGACAGATCTGGGACATTGGGGGACCGGAGGAGAACAGAGGGGGACCGGAGGAGCACAGGAAGAGCCAGGGAGGATGCAGGGGGACCTGGAGAATGACAAAGAGGGGGACCCAAAGGACAAAACAGATCGGGACCAGGAGCAGGACACGGAGAGCCAGGGAGGACACAGGGGGACCCGGAGGATGACAGGGACCCGAGGACGAAATGGATCGGGACCTGGAGCAGGACACGGAGAGCCGGGGAAGATGCAGGGGGACCTGGAGGAGCACAGGAAGAGCCAGGGAGCATGCAGGGGTCCTTGAGAATGACAAAGAGGGGGACCTGAAGGACAAAACAGATCGGGACCAGGAGCAGGGCACGGAGAGCCAGGGAGGACACAGGGGGACCCGGAGGATGACAGGGACCCGAGGATCGGGACCCAGAGCAGGACACGGGGAGCACAGAGGGGGACCCAGAGAAAGACCCAGGGAGAACAGAGGAGGACAGCTGGGGGTGATTGGTGTGGCAGGGAGGGCAGTTAGAAGCACCGATATCCCTGACAGCCGCAGGAGGGAGAGAAGGAGAAGTGGCTGTCAGAAAAGCTATACAGGGAGATTGGTGCTTGTAACTGCCCCCACCGCCGCACCGATCATCCCTGAGGCTGTCCAAGTATCAGGTCAGGCATCGTAGCATTTGCACGCGTAAAGTACTCATGCGAATGCTTGGTATCGGCACCAATACCGATACTAGTATCGGTATTGGTGCAACCCTAATAATCATGTATGTATTGTGTGGCATAGAATATATGTTCTAATAAAATATCACATAGCAGGGGTGCTGGTTTCCTGCCTTGAATTGTATTATCTCGGTGCCAAATCACCCACATTAGCTTGTTAGATTTCCATTAGAGCCCTAGAAAAGTCAGTTCTCTTACTGGAACAAAAATACAGGAAATGTCAGGTATAAGGATACACAGAGGTAGAGAATAAAGCAGGAACACATATTAAATCTCGGCTCTGCTATATATCAAAAAGGTCCTATTTAATAAAATTAGAAACTACTAAAGGAACTTTTCACCATTTTTGAACCATACAAGCTTTTTTTAGGTACAGAAAAGATAAATATTGCTTTATTACATTTGGGTCCTCTGATCAAATGTGTCAGTGCTTGCTGTTGAGGTTATTCTGTACCATAATGTAGTACTCCCTGTAGACCCTGCAGGATACCAACTGAAACAGACTGCATTATCATTTGCTTATATAGCTTTTTGTGAGGATAACTGTGTAAACTCATATATACATATACACAGTATTATATTCCAGGCAGTTGGGGGTTATTGAGTAGCTCTGAAAGGAGGACTTGGGAGTTCTACACATTCTTCTGTAATTTCAAAGTGATTGTAGGCTTGAGGCCTTTTTAAACCTAAACTTTTAAACTTTCTAAATGTAAGATAAGCTTGAAAGCTGTGAAAGCAGTGGTTAAAAAAAGTAGCCAACTGTCAATACATATTTGGTCAGAATACTAGTCAACTACCAATATCAAAATGGATTATACCAACTCTTGCAAGATTAATCCACAGCCACATAACAAAAGTAGAACCACAGTATAAAGAGTAAGGGGAAACACAACCCCTTAGTAACAATACAGGATTTTACAGGCTGTGTAGTTTATAAGTGAGGTAACACAATTAAATTTAAAACAAGCTTTATTACATATGCATAATAAAAGTATTTATAGGTCACAGTGACCATACAAATTATCCATTAAAAGATACAGCCATAATAAAACAACAATCAAATGTTGAGCAACTAACAGTAGTTGATGTTCATGGTGTAAAGTAGTTTGTTGACGCGTTTTGAAGATTATATTTGCTTCAACAGGAAACTATGTAGACATCTGAAAAAATTATCATGTAACAATACATTATCACATAATTCAGTGTAAGAAAACATGGATATCCCCATTACAGCATAATGGAGGCTTATCATCTATGAACAGTACCAGACTTGTGTGTTCGCTGCTGTTCAAAAGGGCGACCCACATGTCACACACCAACCAGAACCCAATTAGACCAGTAGGAGGCAGAAAAATGGGCATTGGACCACCCAAAGGGGAAGAAAAGGCCCTGACCAAGCCCACCACGACAACTGAAAAGATGGAATATCTTTTAATGGATAATTTGTACGGTCACTGTGACCTATGAGCGCTTTTATTATGCATATGTAATAAAGCTTGTTTTAAATGTAATTGTGTTTCCTCACTTATAAACTACACGGCCTGTAAAATCCTGTATTGTTATTAAGGCCCCCCCCCCCCCCACTCTTTTTTCTATAGTCAACTACCAATGTAATGTGAATGTGGAGGTTGTGTAAGCAGTGGTCTGAAGAGTAGTCAACTGCCAATACAGATTTGGTCAGAAGAATAGTCAACTGCCAATGTAAAGTTAGCTTAGAGGTTGTGTGAGCAGTGGTTAGAAGAGTAATCAACTGCCAATACAGCTGTGGTCAAAAGAGTAGTTAACTACGAATACAGGTTTGGTCATAAGAGTAGACAGCCACAAATACAGGTTTGGTGTTCTGTACAAAAGCTTTGGCAAGCGGACAGGAAATTTTAGCAAGACACTGGTCCCTCTCAAACAATAAACATGTAAACTGTGCTCGTATGAGTCACCAGCAGCTGTATAGCACAGATGGCCGGCAATGATCACCTGCTTTTTATCACTGCTTCTATTACCAAACTTTTGAACATGGGATTGTTGACTCTCTTATGGCTCCTGTTGCTGTTAATCACAGCTAGTGAGGAGGAAGCGGGGGCAGGGCCGAGCCCTGTTCTGTATGTTTTATGGATACACAAAGCAAGGCTTGGGAGCAACCACGTACAAGTGCCTCCATAGCAAGCAACTTGCTATGGGGGCACTAAAAGAAAAGGAGGAACCAGGAGTGCCGGTGTTCCGTTAGATTAGGCGACCCATCAGAATGTGTAACGGAAGTGATGTTCCATCGCCACCATCTTGCTACACCCCGCACTCCTCCACACAGTGTAACTAGAACTTTCAGGGCCCCAATGCAAGAAACCATGATGGGCCCCCCCTTCCATCCAACCCCCGGGCTTCCAATTTTGGGAGGGTGTCCATGGACATCCTCCCAAAACTGTGCTTCCCGCATGCCCCCTGGGACGTGCATCCAGCACAATCACAATGGCCCTTTACCATGTGATGTCAGCTGATCACATGTAAACAGACTTGCCGGTTATTCGCAGCCTTTTCCTCCCACGCTGTGTCTGTGTTAGGAAAGGACTGCCCTTAACTGCCAAGAATGTCAGTAAATTGTTTACACTGATAACCAGTGCCCCAATCGTCAATGCCATCTATCAGTGCTCATCAATGCCACCTATTAGTGCCCATCAATGTCGCCTATCAGTACCCATCACTTCCACCTACAAGTGTTACCTATCAGTGCTTATTAATGCCGCCTATTAGTGCCCATCAATTCTGCCTATCAGAACCACCTATCAGTGCTCATTAATGCCGCCTAACAGCGTCCATCAGTGCCACCTATCAGTACTCTTCAATTCTGCCCATCAAAGCCCATCAATACTGCCTGAGTTCTGCCTATCAGTGTTCCTCAGTGCCCATCAATGCCACCTATCAGTGCAGCCCATCAGTGCTCATCAGTGCCTCCTATCACTGCCCATAAATTCCTCCTATGAGTGCCCATTAGTGCCTTCTATCAGTGACCATTAGTGCCTCCTATCAGTGCCCAATAGTGCCTTCTATCAGTGCCCATCAGTGCCTTCTATCAGTGACCATTAGTGCCTCCTATCAGTGCCCATTAGTGCCTTCTATCAGTGCCCATCAGTGCCTTCTATCAGTGACCATTAGTGCCTCATATAAGTGCCCATTAGTGCCTTCCATCAGTGCCTTCTATCAGTGACCATTAGTGCCTCATATAAGTGCCCATTAGTGCCTTCTATCAGTGCCTTCTATCAGTGTCCATCAGCGCCTCCTAT
Source organism: Aquarana catesbeiana (assembly GCF_042186555.1). NCBI lineage: Eukaryota > Metazoa > Chordata > Amphibia > Anura > Ranidae > Aquarana > Aquarana catesbeiana. Next base: position 508,501,152 of record NC_133324.1, on the reverse strand, counting down.
CAGTGCCCATCAGTGCCTCCTATCAGTGCCCATTAGTGCCTCCTATCAGTGCACATTAGTGCCTTCTATCAGTGACCATCGGTGCCTTCTATCAGTGCTCATCAGTAAATGCTATTAATGTCCATCAGTGCCGTCCGCCTTCTCAGGATAGCACGGCTCTGAGCGGAGATCGTGTCTGTCATGGAACAGAGACACTGGCATTAACGTTCTATTTGCCCGTCCGTCCTCTCTGGCAGGGGATGAGAGAGGACACACAGCTGATCTCACTGCTCCCCATTCTCCCCCTTCTTCCTCCTCTCCTGTGTGCTCCGCGGGCAGTCTAGCGTGAAGCTAAAGAGCTCACATTTCCCGCGGAGCACACAGGAGAGGGGAGGGGGGAGAAGGGGGAGCAGTGAGATCAGCTGTGTGTCCTCTCTCATCCCCTGCCTGTCTCTGTTGTGCTACTGTTCCATGACAGACATGATCTCCGCTCAGAGCCGTGTGTGAAAAGCAACCCCGCTGGGCCCCTGCCACAGTGGCGGAATGCCGGGCCCTGTCGCAAGTGCAACTGTTGCGACCCTGGTAATTCCGCCACTGCCTCCACAGTAAGGATACAGTGAGCAGGGGCAAGCGGACATCTTGTTACACCCACCGGAGTTTTGCATTTTACACTTATTTATAACAGTAAACTGACCTTATATAGTGAAATACAGTACTTAGAACTCCGTCTGAATGTTTAGATGTTGAATTTTAAAAGCAGCCAATTTCTGTCAGATTAGGAAACCTGTGAGATCACAAGGCTTGCCGCTGCTTTTAAAAATCAACATCTAAACAGTCAGACAGAGTTCTAAGTACTGTATTTCACTATATAACCTCAGTTTACTGTTATAAATAAGTGTAAAATGCAAAACTCCGGTGGGTGTAACAAAATGTCTGCTGTCCCCTCCTCACTGTATCCTTACTGTGGGTGCGGGGTGTAGCAAGATGGCAGTGACGGAATGTTACTTCTCTTACACATTCTGACGGGTCAACGAATCTGACGGAACAGTGGCAGGGGACCCAAGAAGAGGACGATCAAAACCATTACACAGAGCAGGTAAGTATAACAAAGTTTTTTATATTATTTTTTATTTTTTTGATTCACCTTTAATATCACTTTCAGTTCAGCTAATATTTCCTCATAGCTGACTCTTCCATGCCTCTTATCAGTTTGGTTGCCCTTCTCTGCCCTTTCTCCAGTTCCCCGATATCCTTTTTAAGAACTGGGGCCCAAAACTGAACTGTATATTCCAGATGAGGTCTTACCAATGATTTGTACAGGGGCAAAATTATGTCTCTCTTTCTCTGGAGTCTATACCTCACTTTGCTAGTGTAGCGCTTACCCCTGCAGGAGCGGTTGGTGATGATGGGTCCTCTGTTCTGCCACGACTCTTAAAACCACTCAGTCCCCACTGACACACCTGGTTAGAGATAGAGGGCCATTTACACCTGAATAACTTAAATGTTAGTGAATTACCACAATATAATATTGCACATAAATAAGGCCACAGACTACCAGATAATAAGTTAAGTAACTGTATTGTGTCAAAGCAGATAAACAGTGCAAGACTTAGTGTCAAACAATAGAACACTTTAAGGTTGCAAAATTATATAAAGTAAACTTTGGCCTATACCAGGAGGAAATACAAACAACTATTAATGAGCAGATTCAGACCCAAATAACTCAAAGGTAATGTTCTTGAGTGCACTCTAAACTGATTCCCAAGATGTGGGTATCTGTAGTGTTCCTAAGTGGGGGACCCCTAGATGGTGGTGTTTCAAGTCTGGTGCCTTAATATTAATGTTGATCAGCTTGCGGCGGGGCCCTATGTCGGTGGTGCATAAGAGTCTGTCTCTTTAAGAGTAGGTGGTTTATAGCTGCAGGGCTGCTAAGTAAAGGGGAGTCTATGTGGAACTGAGTGTAGCAAGGGGTTAAAAGTTGTATCTCCTCTCACCACTCCTGGCAGGCGACGGGTCCGGCTCCACACACGCAGTCCAGATGTCAGGTACCGGAGGCTCGTTCTCTCAATGCTGAATCACACAAGTGCAGTCTCTGGCAGCCTCAGCAGCAGGTCTGTTCTCTGTCTGAAGTAGGTAGTAAGGCTCTAGTTGCAAGTTTCCTCTGCTTGACACTCTCTCTCTCTCTCAGAAGTGGCTATAGCACATCCCACAGCAGGTCCTCTTGACACAGTGTCTCCTTGCAAAAGATCCCCAGTGTTTCTCTTTTGCCCAGTCAAGCTCTATTGATGCAATGGCTTGTGGGAATTGAAGTCCGGTAACCATAAACTTCCATTGACAAGTATGGAGCAGCGCCCCTTTAAGAATTACAGTTTATGGATCTTGCTTTGTGCACTGGTCCAAATCATTTGTTGGAGGGGGATTATGGTGTGGGTTTGTTTTTCAGGGGTTGAGCTTGGCCCCTTAGTTCCATTTTGGACAGTTTCATGTTCCCAACTTTGTGGCCCCTTCCTGTTCCAACATGACTGTGCACCAATTCACAAAACAAGGTCCATAAAGACATGGATGAGAGAGTTTGGGGTGATGAAACTTGGCTGGCCTGCACAGAGTCCTGACCTCAGCCCGATAGAACACCTTTGGGATGAATTAGAGTGGAGACTGTGAGCCAGGTCTTCTCGTCCAGCATCAGTGCCTGACCTCACAAATGTGCTTCTGGAAAAATGGTCAAACATTCCCATAGACACACTCCTAAACGTGGTGGACAGCCTTGCCAGAAGAGTTGAAGCTGTTATAGCTGTAAAGGCTTGGCCAACTCAATATTGAACCCTACGGACTAAGACTGGGATGCCATTAAATTTCATGTGCGTGTAAAGGTAGGCATCCCAACACTTTTGGTAATATAGTGTATGTTAAAAAGTAATGGTCCCAACACTGAACTTTGGGGTACACCACTGATAACCTTAGACCACTCAAAGTATGAATCACTAAGTACTACTCTTTGGATCCGATCTTTTAGCCAATTTTCTATCCATTTTTAAACTGAAATTCTAAGCCTGTAGATATTAATTTATACATTAGCCATGTGAGGGGATCTGTGTCAAACACTTTGGAAAAATCCAAGTATACAGTACTATGTCCACAGCCACTCCTTTGAACTTTGAAGCTTTTGTTTGCCTCCTCATAAAAGAAATAAGATTTGTTTTACAACTTCGGTCTTTTGTGAATCCATGCTGACTTTTGCTTAAAATATTATTTTTTAGCAAAAACTCATCCACGTGGTCTTTTATTAAATGTTCAAGTATATTCCCACCTATAGAAGTTAAAATAACCAGCCTCTATTTACTTGGTAAAGACTTTGATCCCTCTCTAAATATAGGCATTGGTTTTACGCCAATCCAGTAGCATTATGCCAGTCATTAAAGAGTCTCTAAAATAAAAAAAAATGTCTTAGATATAATAGAGCTCAGCTCTTTAATGACTTTTGGATGGGACTTCAGGAGCTCCTTGTACTATCTCACCCTCTCTGAGCTCTACTGTACAGAGTGTATAGTAGACTGCATTAGATAGACTGATGTGAATGTACAATGTATATGTAAAGCGCTGCGTAAATTGATGGCGCTATATAAGTACCTGAAATAATAATAATAATAGCGGGTCAAATTCAGACACTTACACTTCTTCCGTTTAAAAATACATTTATTATTGTAATAATGATTACAAGGCTGCATTCATTTATGTTTATATATATATATATATATATATATATATATATATATATATATATATATATATATATATATATATATATATATATATATCTGGATTTGCAGCTTTAAGCAATATTTTTAGAACCCTAGGGAGAGCTAGGAAATGTAAAAAGTTTGAGAACTGCTATTTCCTTGCACTCAGTACAATGGATGAAATTATGTCTGAAGAGTTGCTAAGCCTTACTGCATATTTGATATTTTTTGGCCCTTTAAAAGTAAACCTGTAAGCTCAAAATTATGGGGGCTGCTCTTGCTGATTTGTCCAAATTATATACAAACTATATACTGCAAGCATGCAGATAGTAAATTCTAAAAAGTCTGCATAATGGTCTGCAGTCAATAGCTCACTACGTAGCCCCCTTAGCTTGCACCTTTTAAAACAAGTTAGTAGATGACTAAACTCTTTCATGCATGTGATTTGTGTTTTTTGTCATTGATAAAAATGAACCATGCAAAAAACAGTGGCATGGTCCAATGTAACCACAGAAATATTTGTTTCTTTTTTAACCTAATGTATGTTGGAATACTGACAGTTGGACAATAATGAATTATTATTATGGGAAACACAAAATGATAACTACAATTATACCATTATCTGAAAACAAATGTGCAAGGGCCCTCTTGCATTTTTTGAAACAATGAAAATATATAAACCATTATTTTATTAAATACACTGAAATAATATAAATAATCTAATACATTATTGTTATCATTATTGCAGAGAAAATGCAGCTTTGCCATGCCCTGTGAGACTTTACGCACTCCACCCTTCCTGTGTCTGTTCACTTTAATGTCTGAACAACGCCTAAATCACGAAAACAGGAAACCTCAGAGCCATGTGCTGATGTACCAACAAATCATTTAATGTGTACCTGTGTTTTATTTTTACAAAGTATACCAGATATATATAAGGCCTATTGCATGACAGTAAGGAGATTTTGGCATCCAAACTATTGTTAACATGCCAGGGAACTGCAGTTTTTTAATGATGATTTTATCCTGGGTATCTGTAAAGAATCTGTAAACAAAATCATATTTCTGTATGAATCTTTTAAAGTTTAGAGTAACAAGATAGGTCATTGTTGAGTAGCACACAGTAGTAAAAAATTAAACTGTCAATATAAACAGTACATGATTTAAAAAAAAATTGACGATAGTTGTAGATAAAAGATGGTAAGGGTTTCACTGTGAACCCATAAACAGTTCACAAGTGAGTATGACAAACTACAGTAATGTGATCGACCAAATATAACCTCTATAGTACCCGTCAGTAAAGTTGTTCCTCTATCCAGACATCAAAGAAAAAATCTCCTGAGGTAGTTTGTCATGAGCGAAATCTTACAATTAACCTTAAATCAAAAAGGCCAACTGTTGAGCCAACAATACACCAAAAAAGTAAACATTTAAAAAAACTAAGATATAAAGAGAGAGGAAAGAGGAGGGAGAATAGGAAACAGGGAGAGGAGAAAAACAAGACAAGAAGAAAAGAGTGAGAGCCTGCCTATCCAGAATCCCTTTCAGCCATCGAACTGGTATCAGCCTCAAGTGTCCGAGACCTGAAGATAATAAAGCCAGGGGGTCCATATCTTTTCAAATAAAGATTGTTTGTCCTGCAGGATACTGACTAATTTTTTATGTAACATGATCCAGGACAGCTTTCCCTTCATGAGGGCTAAATCAATCGCAGGTCTTTTCCAAGAGGTTGCAATGGCTATTTTTGTTGCCAAGAACATGTAGTATATTAGAGTCTGAACAGGTCTCAGGATATTATCGACAGGTTTATTGAGTAGCACAATCCAAGGATCTTTTGAAATGTTAACAATAGTTACTGAGTAAAATTAAGGAGTGGACTCATATCCAGATATGTCGGACCTTGGGGCAGGTCCACCACACATGGAGGACAGAACCTACCTGGCCACAGCCCCTGAAACAGGAGGGTGATGAATCTGGGTACATCTTAGCAAGGCGTTCTTGTACCAAGTACCATCTTGCAAAAACCTTGTACCCTGCCTCGATCAGGGCAACATTCATAATGCCCTTGTGTAGGTGTGCAGCCCAGGATTGCCAATCCTCCACCTCAGGGGCCATTCCCAGGGCCCTCCCCCAAGCAATTTGACAGGGGAGTTTCGATGAAGGGGAGACAAAAGATTTGTACAACATGGAGATGCAGCCCCGCTGGAGAATCTCTTGTATACATCTGTTTTGTATAAACTACCAAGTCAGGACTTTTCTTCTGTAAAGAGTGAAGAAAATTATGTATTTGTTGGAAGTGGAAGCTCTCAGTTGGAGGCATCTCCAAGTCCTGCACAAAATACGAAGAGGGGTCCACCCCTCTATGGTCCAGGAAGTTCCCTATGTGATAATGTTCCTTATTCAACCACCAGCTAAATTAAGCAGGTGACATACCTGGGGGAAATTGTGGGTTATTGAATAAGGGCACTACAGGGGTGTGGAGAGAACAGAGAGGCCATCGTCTACAAGTCAAGCTCCAAAGGTTAAGGGAATGGGAGAACATGGGGCACAAAATGGCCTTTTGATATCTGGATGGGGTCCAAAGCACTAAGTCTATGGCCAGCGGAGAGCATGCTTGGGCCTCTTAAATTTACCCAGTCCGGCCTGTAATAAGTATGATGTAGTTTACATAGATGCGTAAGTTGGGTTGCAATATAATATTTACGAAAGTCTGGAACCCCCAAGCCGCCCAAATCTTTGGGTGCACACATAGTAGCTCCGGTCAGTCTCCTGCCTTCAGCACCCCAAAAAAATTTGAAGATTTTTGTTTGGAATCGCCTCAAGGTCTCTGTTGGTACTGAAAAATGTAGGATCCTAAAATACTACTGAATGCAAAACCATCAGCTTTACAGAGGTGATCCTACCTATCTAAGACAGGGTTGCATCAGACCAAGTCCTCACATCCTCCAACAGCTTAGTAAATAGTACCGGATAGTTGGCCTTATATAGCGAAGAAATCTGCGGGGTCAACCTGATCCAAAGGTAGGCACATAACGTAAATTTCCACAAAAAAAGAGTACTAGGCCTGTCGGTTGTTTTGCACTGCATCTGGTAGGTTATTATTCAGGGCCTCTGATTTGGCACGGTTGACCTTTAGGCCCGAAATCTGGCCAGAGTGATCCAGCAGGGAAAACAACTGCGGTAAAGTGGTGTGTGGGGAGGTGAGAAATAACAGCAGGTTATCCCTAATATATTACAATCTTGACGAATCACTATAGCTAGGGTCTCCATCGCCATCATGAATAATAGAGGAGAAAGCGGACACCCTTGACGAGTGCCAGAGGAGATAGCAATTGTTCCGATCCATGGCCTCGCATGATATTTGCGCTTTGGGATTGCTGTAAAAAGAATAAAACGAGGCAATAAATTTGGGACCAAAGTTCCATCGTTCTAGCACCCAAAAAAAGGTAGGACCGTGAGAGGGAATCGAATGCCTTCTGTATGTCGAGAAATAAAAACATCCCGTGTCTAGCTCCCTCTCTATCCCATGAGGAATGCAGTATTGAAATAAGGTCTATTGCCCAACGCTCTTGCCTATGGGGAAGAAATCCCACTTGGTCAGAGTGAATGTAACGATCTAGAAAAGTCAGCAAACGATTCGCGTACATTTTTGTAAATAACTTCAGATCGTTGTTGTTTAAAGAGATCAGCCTATAATTAACCACATCGCTCAGGTCTTTATGGGGCTTCAGTATAAGTAGTACGTATGCTCTATTAGAATCGAGGTCATTGGGGCCTCCCCCATTGACCCCCACCCCTTTTGGATAGCATTAAAGTAGTGCATCAGAGGGACAGCAAGCAAAGAGGCAAACTTTTTGTAGTAAAGTGTGCTAAAGCCATCAGGGCCAGAGGCCTTGCCTATAGGGGCCTGCTTAATAGCTGACGGGACTTTGTCTACCGTGACATCCTTTTTAATGTTCCTTATGTTGCTCTAGCAAAGCTGGAATAGGGAGGTGGTCTGTGAATTGGTCAAAGTCCTGTGAGCTAGATGTGTTTGTGTTCATGTACAGGTCCTGGAAGAAAGTGGAGAATTCCTGTAGGACCAACTTAGGGTTGTGCGTAAAGGTGCCATCCGATCTCCATATCTGGGGAACACAAGGGGCGGGGACAAAATCATATTTAAGGATTTGTAAGCTGCAGTATATACAATTTTTGTTTTTTGGTTTAATACCGCTTTAAAGTGATATTAAACACACACTGTTTAATTTACATTGTCTCTTCTATTTCTGTATATAATTGAATTCACTGTAATTATTTGAATAAATAAAAATCCAAGTATCTTTTTCCTAATCGATATACAGTTGTCACATGACCCAGCTCTTTCCCAGCCTGTCTGCAGGGAAACATAAGCAGGAGGAGCCTCTAGTCCTCTGCTGCTGGTCACATGTTCAAATAAAAAAAAACAGCCTTTGGAATACAGAGTAAAAGTAAATAATTAATATCAATAAACTGTTTTAAATTGTCATACAAATATATATGTGAAATCAAATCTTTATTATTTCTTAGCAATAACATGGTGTAGGCGCACTTCTGCCAGTCACAGGCTGTGCCACGTCCCTCCAGCCTGTGTCTTAGAAAAAGCGGAATAAGCGGAGGTGAAGCCTCCTACATGTAATATCCCACTCCCATTGTGTTTAGCTGGTTAGTGGGCATGGAGGAGGAGGGAGGGAGTGGGCTGTCATTTACCACTGTGTATACGCCCACATGTGTAACTCTGTAGTTACATGGGCTGCTCAGGTATGATAGGGTGAAATGCTCAGCATGCAAACGCACTGAAAACTGAGCATGTGTAGAGCTGCCAACACTGATCTGCAAAATCCCTAGCTGAATTGGGGTCTTGGGCAGAAGGGGGAAACAGAGAACAGCAGTATCAACCAGGTGTTTTTTTGCAGAATACAGAAAATGAATATTATAGTGAATAAGTGAGTATGAACAGCACATAATACAGCATTTATTGATAGTTTTTTAAGATGTGGGTTAAGTGACACTTTAAGTAACACAACCTGATGACTGCATTTTTTCTGTATTTTAGAGGCAGCATCAAAAAAGTATTTACATGACCCTTTCTTAGGGTATGTATCTAAAGTAAAGTGAAGGTTAGAACTTCTGTTTTATCGCAATCTACAGTGGCGGCCCGTCCATTAGGGATGCAGGGACACCGCCCCCCTAATTCAAGTGCCCGACCTCTAATCTCCATGTAAGGCGCTAGACGCATGGATTTCAATTAGGTTTTTTTTTTCTAAGCACGTGATTAGAACTGGAGGCTCTAATTGGCTATAAAAAGGTGGGCTCGGGGCGCAGAGCACTGCTCCCTGAGCCCACACACTTGTGTGACATTAGCGAATTAATATTCGCTAATGTCTTTCTGCTTTTCCTCCCGGCCAGGAAGTCGGTCCTGAGACTTGATTGGGCTGGGAGTCTTAGGACGGGTCTTGGGACCCGCCTCCCGTTCAGCCCAGAGGAGAAGCAAAGACCATGCCAGCAGCAGTCTTTCCTAGGAGCCCTACTCTGGATTCAGCAGAGCATCACCACCTCGTCCTCCTCCCTGCACCTCTTCTGTAGTAAGCTAAGGCTATGGATTGTGCATGGGGGGTGATTGGGTGGTGGTGTTAGTGCCAGAGGATTATGGCCTATTGAGTGCCAGGGGGTGGGGGGGGGGGTGCTGGCAGTGTGTAGTGTGAATGGATCAATCGAGAGCCGCTGGGGGTGGGTGGTGCTAGTGCGAGTGAGGGGGCCAGGTCTGCTTGACACCCCCCCCCCCCCCCCCCATATTTTGACCACCAGCCACCACTGGCTATGTATATCCCCACTTTGGATATTTGTCTTCTCTATTTGCCATGGTGATTACTATTCTGAAAGTGATAGGAAAATTGAGTTGTCATCAGAAAATGAATGTAAGGGAGATCTTCCAATGGGGACTTTTGGTCAGTTAAGAACTACCCAAGAGTCCATCCATCATTAGGGTTTCATCATTTAAAACATCATTGAATCTCCCACACACACACACTCGTGTCTATTCATCCAGGAGTAGCTATCATACAGCAGAAGTCCAGGTGAATATGAATTTGAGTTAGAAAGGTGATGTACAACGTGATTTGGGATCCCACCAGCAGGAATGCTGTAGTATGGGTACAAAGATGTGGGTGGAAAGCAAATGCATGTGGGTTTGGGGATACTAAGTGTCATTTAATGAATGTATTTATTTATTACAGGTAATTATATAGATCCAATAATTTTTTATGAAAAGTTATTTTTAAAATCAGAATTTAAAATCAATGATACTGTTTGCTATAACAAAGCATATTAAAAATAAAACCTCTACATAAATGTTGCCAATGCTTGTTTTTTTCAGACTCTGGTCCCCAATCACCATGATGAACCTGACACACAGCCAGTGTCTGGAGTCAGCGGCCAAGGGCAATATTAACATTATTCTACTGCATTACAATCAGACCGGGCGACTAAATGGCCGACCAAGGACAAGTGTCAGTTTCCTGACCATACTCTTCATTTTAATCAGCATTCTCATAATTTTCGAAAATCTCATGGTGCTGCTGGCCTTGCTCAGGTATGAAACTGCACAAATGAATTCTGTTAAAGGTAATCTTAACGTGGTATTAAACTTAAACCCTGATAGTTTCTTCTGCCATAAATGCTTCCTCCTGCCTGTCAGTGGTAACGTACATAGAGCCGCACATGCTCAGCTCAGAGTACGTTACGACACCTGCTCTGTGCTGTGGTGATGTGACTCCTGTGCACATACATGGGAGTGATATCATTGCGGCCTGGCTATGCAAGTGGCCGAACTTAGCTAACCTTGAAGGATGACCAGGTGAAGATGGAAGCACTGACAGCGCAGCACTAGAGGGCTTCCCTTGACGGGTAAGTCTGTCCTAATGTGCTAGTATGCGGTGCATGTAGCTGCAGGGGGCATGTTTAAAAAATTTTTTAACAAGTTTAATACTGCTTTAAACAGCCAGATATGTACACCCTTACCTTGTAAAACAACCCATTCAGTTTAAAATAGAAATGTGAGGCAAAACATTTGTGTCTACAGTATAAACATTGTGTTGGTGTTGGGGCATGCCAGCACAAGTCTGATCACTAGACAACAGGCAGACTATGCACCCAGCACAGCCAAAAAAATGACCACACTAGGGTGGATGAGCTTCTATGCCTAGTGTGGTCAGTTTGAAATAGCAAAGAAGGGGGACTACCAGGATCACCAGGTATTTCACACAAAGAATGCGATACAAAGAAGACAGGATACCTTTTAACACAAGTACATGGTACAACAGCCATACATATATCAGGAATATGAAAGTTTAGGGTAACATATCCTTTAATTCATTTAATTTTTTAAGGAAACATTAATAAATGTTTCCCAAAAAAATACCCAAATAAGACCAAGGGGAAATATTTGCTGCCGAGTTCAACAATGAAACTTTTATAACAATTTGCCCTTCTGACATTTGACCACTTTGGCCTGGCTTTTTATTGCCCACATTCAGTTTATTTATAATAGGGTGAATATGCACCAGGTAAATATGGAGTGAATGTCACTTTTACAGTAATCTGTCAAAGCAGGTTTTAATATGGCAGGCAAATCTTCCAAATTGAGCTTTGCATAGTTTGAATATGGTTTACACAGTTTCAGTATTACAATGTTTAAATGTATTTGTTATTATGAGTTTTTTTTTTCTACAGCATGCCACCCCCACCAACGGCTACTATCCCAATGGCAAGAGGGCAAAAAAGGTGCTACTCACGCCCATGTACCCCTCCCACCAAGCACTAATTGCTGATACTGATGGCCACTGAGCTTTTGGCATTCTTGGTACCCAGTAGGGGGTGCAGGCACCATGGTGTGTGGGGGGGGGGGTGTTATGTGCCACCTACTGTGCCCTTATGGTGGACATTTAGGTGGTTCTCCCTGATAAAGGGCTTTTACAAGTTAATTGGACTAGAGTGAATGGTGCCCAGTAAATTTTGGCTGAATTTTGTACAGAGGATGTCATAGGTAATGTGCCATCCTATGTCACATTATACGAGTTGCATTTCTTTTGTACAACCTGTCACACATTTCTAGACATGTTATGATGGAAGTCATTAAGGGATGGTAATTACTAATTCTTTTGTCTTTCAGATTTCTGCGCTTAAAGCGGTGGGTTCACTGCTGTTTAACGAACATTGCATTCAGTGATCTTCTGGCTGGCATTTCATACCTACTTAACATCTGCCTCTCAGGACCCACTACATTCCGGCTGACTCCACAACTTTGGTTTCTAAGGGAGGGTCTCCTCTTTACCACTCTAGCTGCCTCCACCTTCAGCTTATTGATAACTGCTGTGGAGCGGTACAGTACCATGGTGATTTCAATGGCAGAGCGGCAACCTGCCAAGCTATTTCGAGTTCAAGGACTGATCATCTTAAGCTGGGTATTAGCCGCTGCAGTTGGGTCCTTACCTTTGCTTGGATGGAACTGCCTATGCCACATCGAAGATTGCTCCAGCCTTCTTCCTCTGTATTCTAGGAACTATATTGTATTTAGTCTTGGACTCTTAGGTATTACTCTGCTTGGTATAATTGGCTTTTACTGCACTATATATTACTTTGTGTGTACAAGTGCCAAACGTGTAGCAGCCACCCACCAGAGTCGACGTGCCTTCCACTTGCTTCAAACCGTTCTCATCATCTTGGGCTGTTTTGTCCTCTGCTGGAGCCCACTTTTTCTCTTTCTTTTGGTGGATTCTGCATGTACTCCTCCTTCTTGCCAATCTCCCCTGGGACTTGAGTGGGTTCTGGCTTTAGCAGTTTTGAATTCAGCTTTTAACCCACTTATTTATTCACTGAGAAGCTCAGAGGTCCGCAAGGCAATAATTGCACTCCTATGCTGTGCCTGTAGTTGGGCAGGAATGCAACCACCTGCATGCTGCCAGCAAGTCACAGAAATCACTTCAGGTTCTTCAAATGAGAGTTCAATTAAACGAAGAAGCAGCGTACGCCTTTCACGAAACTTAAGCTTTAGGAGTCCTGTCACCAGTGTTTCAAGTGTGCCCAGCCAGTGAGCAGGTTTTTTTAATCAAATCAATCAGAATGCTTTTTTTTACTATTAACATATGCCTGAGAGGCCATAATAGTAAAGCATGGTCTCAGCAGTCTAAAATATGACAATGGACAGTGTATCTGATCAGTCATTCACAAAATGTTTAATGTGTTTTAGCTAGCACAATTGTAAGAAACGTGACGGTACAACTAAAGGCTCCTGTATTAACAGCCTAAACAAGTCCCAAGTCCAGTTACTATATAATAAGTGCCTTATATAGGGAACAGAAATTGCATTTACCATCCTTGATTGAACCAAATTATCCTTTCTTTGCGTCTTACATGCTTCCCCTCCCAGGCACTGCAGCTCACAGTGGGAGAGTTTTAGCAAAAGAGTTGGTGCTGTCAATCCAAAAAGCTGTGGGCAAGACTAGGTGTGGCCACCTGCTGGTTGATAAGCTACAAGAAGACACAGCCTCCATCAGAGTGGCAATGATCTGAAATTAGAAGCAGTGCAGCATCATTACCACACCATCACAGGACAACACATTAGGTGGACTTTACTGGAAGGGTCAACATGTAATTGTGGGACTTTGAAAGTACTTTCTGGGGTTTTTAGAATGAAAACTACTTGATGCTGTTAGAGCTTTTTTTGTTCAAGAAAACCTTTTCTGCGCACTGCGCTATACAATGGAAGTCGATTTGACCCCACTAAAAATTTGAAATTTGATCAAACTTTTTGAAATGGAAAATTTGTGTTGCAGGATATCCTTTTTAATAGGACACATTTAACAAAACATACTGAAAGCCAAACTTCAGCCAAAACTTATTTAGATTTGGATAGTGCAAGGAAGGTTTATAGCTACTGTAAGGTTTTTATTGCGTATCTGTGTTCCTGTTTGGGAGACTTCCCCTCACTTTCCATCAGGTTCCAAATCACAACAGTGATTAAACCCCAAATAAACATACAAAATAGTTTTTTTCTTAAAGCCACACACATGCACACGATAATGTCTGAAAATACTTATCCAGGAAAATTTGAGAGGCAAAGAGGATTTTGTTAAAGCGGTAGTAAACTGCAACAAAAATTTAAAAATTAGGCCCTGGGCGGTTTAAGCCATAATGTGCTAGTATACAAGGCACAACGAGAGAACGGACATAGGTCTCAGATTTCTCTTTAATACCCACAAAGAATATAAATCCATTTTGTGTGTGCCAAACACCTTTGCAAACCCACTTCATATCTTGTAAGTGCTCGGTCACACATTAGGTTGGGGGTGGGGGGGCAGTAAACTCCCATGGTTTTACAGCCCCTCAAGAGGTAATGCCCGAGGGTGTACACATGCTGTGGCTGTGATGCTGTGCTTTGCAGCCACAGCAAGAATCGTACCTTCTGTTGCTTTCAGTGGGCATAGCACCTGCTGAATGTGGCCTGTTCAAGTGCATGGGCTGGTCTGCAAGTGTGGCACTTTAAGGGGCTAAAGCAGGTGGTGAGGAGGCAATACAAAACCTCCTCATCGCCCGTCAAATGCAATTTCATGCTGTGTACATTATGACCACTAGATGGAGCTGAGGAGCATAGGGAATGCATATGTTTATACGTAGGAAATACATACATACATACATTCCTAGAAGACATACATTTGTCTTCTAGGAACTGGAGGGAAAAAGCAGCAGGCTGCCCATAGATGGGACCCATAGAAACCCAAAGATGGAAATGTTTCTTTAAATATACAAGTACAGATTTTCTTTTGCTGTTTTGTGCAGTTTTTTTTTCCAAGACGTAGGTGAATTGCAGCATTGGAAATGGGCCTTAGAACCTGGCATTGGATGAAATCCTGCCCCAATCCATCTAAAGTGGAAAAAATGGTCTAGGTGAAGGATAACTATTGACACCATCCCGTTTTTAGCAGCTAGATTCTCCAGATGGAAAGTTTTATGTTATATACCTGATGAAAAAGTTCTGCTTGAATTGTATGTTTATAACTCAGCATCAATCAGTGATCAAGCACGGATTGCGTCATGAAATAATGTTTTTACTGTGTATATATGTACTGTATATATGTAAATATATACCTTCTAAGCAGAGAGATTTGTAATAATGTGTTATTAGGCAAGTTATACATTTGGTTAAGCAACCAGCATTATATTAAAGCTCATGGGTAGTTCTATGTAATATGACATCCCACTGTATGGCAGCTGCTATAAAGACATCAGTAATAAAGACATCAATGTTACCTGATGCATTTTTTAGAGTTTGTAGTTTTCATTCAGTTTCTTTTGCTGTTATTAAAAAATGGGTTCTGCGTCAGCCCTTTCCGTCCTTACGTGACGATGTCAGAGTGCCTGTGGATAACAAATGGGTGAAAAGAAGCGGCTTAGGGATACTGGTCGTGTAGCTGGGGGAAGCGAGGAAGAAGGTAAGTGGTAGTTATAATAGCTTTTTATGTTCCCCCTACACAAAACAAGCACATAGGAGTGGGCTACTCCAGGCACCTAGAATAGGGTCACTTGCCTAGCACAAGGGGTACCTTTACTCAGCATCATATACACTTGAGCAAATAAAGTGGATTTCATGCATGCAATTAATGAACTCGTCCTCTTCCATACTGTCAGGTCACCTTGAGGCTAGGTGACAGATGCACTCTGTAGGAGTCAGAAGTGCACCGCTAGGTAGTGGACTCTAGGACTGACTGCTGCGGATTGAACCCTGGGAGGTTCAAGAAACAGGTCTACTGGATCACTGACACCGATCCCCAGGGCGAGGAGTCTAAGAGCCAGCAGGTGTTCACCAGAGCTTCTAGTGGTGAGGATGGACTGCGCTGCAGTCTGGCTCCAGGTCGCAGCCCCCAGAGTCTCACAGCTCACGCTCACGGTAGACTACAAAAGAAGAGGAAGGAGGCAGCAGGCTGGAACAACAAGGAAAGTAAGGGACAAGCCAAGGTTGGGGCCACAAGCAGACAAGGACAACAGAGTTCACGCCAAGGTTCAGGGTCACAGGCAAACAGGGATGGTCGGGGACACGCCAAAGGTCAGGGTCACGAGAAGACAGGAATAGTTAAGAACAGGCCAAAGTCGGTAACTGGAATCAGACGTAGGAAACACAGCAAGTACACATGAAAGCTAACACACAATGGTTAATCAGCACTGCTGGCTTGCAGTGCACAGGTTAATATAGGGTTCCCTGATAGGAGCTGGGGTGGAGCCATGCTAGAGGAGAGGTTACAAAAGCAGTCAGGTGAGGGTCAGCTGGCCTCTAGAGATGAACACATGGAGACAGGTAAGCTGACAAACAAACTCTATTGCATAACCATGAAACATACTTATGCACAGGCTGAGGTCTCTGGCAGTGCAGATCTGCTCCCATTACTAATGGGGCTCGATCGCTGCAGACGGCGTGCCGACAACAGCTCCCTCTTTGCAAGAGGCTTTCTCACCTGCCACATTTACACGCTACGACAAGCTGCTTGCCAAACCTTTGTTACCCTTGGTAGCCACTGTATCTTCACACTGTATTAGCTCTTTGTACTGATATTCTCATACCCCAATGTGTTTGTGACCCATCTGTAGACTATGTGTGCCAGTTACTCACATTACAACCCTTTAGTAGCTTCAGACCAGACAAATGCAACATTTCAAAAGCTTTACTGGAATAATGCGGCATCACACGAATCACAAGATAACAGTTCAACATAAAGTGCAGTCTTTTCCTAACATCCCTAATCCCTAACTACAGGCTTGTGGCTGCCCCAGCATACCTGCTTAGGAAAGAGTCCATATTTGGCAAAGTCCATGGGTGGTATCTTGCAAGTCCCAGCAATCAACCTACATGTAAAAGGCTCTATGACACATGTGTCTGGCAGAAACAGGGACTTTCAGAGAGCCCTGGCAGAAGCAGCAGCTGGAGGTCACATTAATATTATTATTATTATTATACAGGATTTATATAGCGCCAACAGTTTGCGCAGCGCTTAACAAAATAAAGGCAGACATTACAGTTACATTACAATTTGGTACAAGAGGAATCAGGGGGCCCTGCTCATTAGAGCTTACAATCTAAAAAGGGAGGGTCAATTGATACAAAAGGTAATAGCTGTGGGGAATGAGCTGATGGAGGAAGTAAAGCAGTGTATTAGTTAGAAGCAGGATAGGCTTCTTTAAAGAGAAGGGTTTTCAGGGATCGTCTAAAGATGTATAGATTAGGGGACAGTCGGACAGATTGGGGTAGGGAGTTTCAAAGGATGGGAGAAGCTCTGGAGAAATCCTGGAGGCGAGCATGGGAGGAGGTGACAAGGGAGCTAGAGAGCAGGAGGTCTTGGGAGGACCAAAGAGAGCGGCTTGGTTAGTATTTTGTGACTAGGTTATTGATGTAGCTGGGGGGAGAGTTATGGATGGCTTTGTAAATTATTGTTAGTACTTTGAATTCCTTGGGTGAGTGGAAGTCAGTGGAGGGATTGGCAGAGAGGGTGATTCTGATACAGCTCTCTCTTCCACCCCTTCCTCTTCTTCTTCCTCTATGGCCTCTTCTGCAGATTTGTCCTCTGAACCAGCGGTGCTCCGTAAGCGTTCAAGGGGCTACGCACGCAGTCGGGCAAAAAGATGCCATGTGGTGCTTGAGTTGGTCTGCTTAGGGGACAGGAGCCACACTGGGGCAGAGATTCTGTCAGCTCTGCAGGGGCAGGCTCGGAGGTGATTGACGCCATGCCAGCTTCAGCCAGGAATGGTTGTATGCGACAATGGCACCAACCTTCTCTCAGCCCTCCAACAGGGACACTGTTCAACAGGGGCATGTAATTCCAAATCTTGATATAATATTTCACAGCAGGGCCCATTCCTGCGCCCAACAAGAGTAACTGTGAGGGCTTACAGTGTTGTGGCACCACCACCACCACCAAAGTCCCAATTTTTCTGCCCCTGTTTAACAAGGGCATGTAATTACAATTCTTGATATAATATTTCACAGCAGGGCCCATTCCTGCGCCCACCAAGAATAACTGTGAGGGCTTACAATGTTGTGGCACCATCACCAAAGGCACAATTTTTCTGCCCCTGTTTAACAGGGGCATGTAATTACAATTCTTGATATATTATACAGCAGGGCCCGTGCCTGCACCCAACAAGAGTATCTGTGAGGGGTTACAGTGTTGTGGCACCACCACCACCACCCAAGGCCCTATTTTTCTGTTCCCGTTTAACAGGGCCATGTAATTATTATTATTATTATTATTATACACAATTTATATAGCACCAACAGTTTACGCAGCGTTTTACAATGTAGAGGGGGGACAGCACAATTACAGTACAGTTCAATACAGAAGGGACAGGAGGGCCCTGCTCGTAGAGCTTACATTCTAAAGGGAGGGGGTGGCGGTACAAAAGGTAATAGATGCAGGGAATGATTTGATGAGGGGTGGCTCGGGGACAGTTGTTAGGTGGGTGCGGGATAGGCTTCCCTGAAGAATTAAAATTTTTGATATATTTCAACGCAGGGCCGTTCCTGCGCTCAACAAGAGTATCTGTGAGGGGTTACAGTGTTCTGGTACCACCACCCCCACCACCAAAGGCCCAATTTTTCTGCCCCTGTTTAACAGGGGCATGTAATTACAATTGTTGATATAATATTTCACAGCAGGGCCTGTTCCTACGCCCACCAAGAGTAACTGTGAGGGCTTACAGTGTTCTGGTACCACCACCAAAGGCCCAATTTTTCTGCCTCCGTCAGAGGCTCTTTCCCAGAGATCGGTGATGCGGTGTGTCAGACTGACACACCACACATCGCCAAGCTGCGCTCCCCCACGGGCGTGCAATCGTGGCTTATCCTGCTGGACGTCATATGACGCCCAGTCAGGATAACTGAACCACCGCCCGGCGGTGCTATAGGCCGGGCGGGAAGTGGTTAATGTAGAACTTGAAAAGAGGTAGTAGGCGAGTGGATCAGGGGTGTCAGATACCAAATGCAGATCACTTACAGATTCCTTGGATCCAGAAACAAACAGCTTTATCTCTTTGGGATCTTAAATACCTGGATAGGCCTCTCACACAGACCTAGCAGCCAGTAGCTATTTAACACATTTTAGATTGTAGAACAGCTTGACAGTACCAGAACCTTTAAGCCGACCTGGAGATACTGCAAAAAGGATTTGATTTGTAGAACAAGATCCAATTTCACAGTGTCAGAACTTGGGATGGGCCGAACGACCTCCTGTTCGGTCGTTCGCACCAGAACTTTCGAACATTGGGGAAGTTCGGAACCGAATATTGAACCCCATTGAAATCTATGGGACCTGAACATGAAAAATCAAAAGTGCCCATTTTGAAGGCTTATATGCAAGTAATTGGGCAAACAATGGTTATGGGGGTCTGGGTACTGCCCTGGGGGACATGTATCAATGAAAAAAAAGTTTGTAAAAAATGTCATTTTTAAATGAGCAGTGATTTATTGATGCTTAAAGTGAAAGTATAAAAATGAAAAATTCCTTACACTATAGTGCCTGGGGGGTCCCCTTAGTCCACCTGTAAAGTGGCAAATCTGTGCTGTGTATAGAAGCTGCTGCAGCAATAATTGCATTTATAAAGCCCAAAAAAATTAAATTTTCCCTGCAAGCTTTCTTTGTTTTGTAAGCAACAGCTTGGGGAGACAGTCTGTATGATGAGGCCACAATGTAGTGCACGGGGAACAAGATTAGAGATTTTTTGGATAAATTCTGGTGTCTCTACCACAGACTCTGAATTTTTCTTTGGGTGTCGGTGGTGCCTTCACATCGTAACCCTATAGAAGTACTCTTGATGAAAGCAAGAATTGGCCTTGCTGTCAAAAATTGTAATGATATGCACCTGTCAAACAGGTGCGGAAAAATTGTACTTTGGGTGTCGGTGGCACCCTCACACGTAACCCTATAGAGGTACTCTTGATGAAAGCAAGAATTGGCCTTGCTGTCAAAAATTGTAATGATATGCACCTGTCAAACAGGTGCGGAAAAATTGTTCTTTGGGTGTCAGTGGCGCCCTCACACAGTAACCCTATAGAGGTACTCTTGGTGAAAGCAAGAATTGGCCTTGCCGTCAAAAATTGTAATGATATGCACCTGTCAAACAGGTGCGGAAAAATTGGTCTTTGGGAATTGTGCCAATGAAACCTACACCAAAAACATTCTTCCAGATAAAATCAACACCCACAACACTAGGCAGTCTAGACGTCCTGCAGAGATTCCACATCCCAAAAACACTTAATCGGCGACATCGGCATCAGGGGCTTCATAGCTGCTGGTAATCCAGGACTGATTCATTTTGATAAAAGTCAGACAGTCCACCGAGTCTGTGGACAGATGCATTCTATGATCAGTAAAAAACCCTCCAGCAGCACTGAATGCCCGTTCGGAAAGCACGCTGGATGCAGGGCAGGCCAGCAGCTCAATAGCATACTGGGCAAGTTCTTGCCAGTGGTCTAATCTCATGACCCATTAAGCCAGTGGATCGTCGACTGGAAAGCTCTCCATCTCTGTTTTCGCCCGTAGATAATCGTCCACCATGTGATGCAGACGCTGACGATTGCATGTGGAAGCTGACAGCCCTGGGCGGTGAGGACTAAAAAAATTCAGAAATGCATCACTTGGGTGGCCACCTTCTCCACCGCTCCTCCCTTGACCAACAGAAGCCTCAAAACTATGTTTTCCACAACACTGTAACCTACCAGTCGGGAAAAGCGTTCCATGAGTTCTGAGACTTTCCCCTTATAGCGGTGGTCAAGGTGGGTTGCCAACCAATAGTGATCCTTCTCCTTTACGGCAAGTATTCTTGGGTCGTTTCACAGGCTTTGAAGCATGAGGGAGCCCATGCACTGCTAATTTATGGAGCCATGAGAAGCAGACTCCTCGGGGTCAATTATGTAAAGAGCTTGCGAGCCCCAGATGGACTAATGCCTCTGGAATGTATACCAATTAAAGATAAGCGGCAAACACTAACCACGTTTCATTTCATGTGCATAGCAAAAAATATATAAATAATTGTGTCTGCGCTAAAAATAAAAAATAAATATAGGACTGTGCTGAAAAATTATTGTGATAAAACCCAAAAAGACAAAAATGCCAATATCAAACAAATGCGTATAGTAAGTACAATCCTATTGTGAAAATATACTCAAAAGTGCAACATGCAAAAAGAAAACAATATATGCATGTAACTATGGATGCAAAAATCCAGGTGCTGATTATGTAGCAATCAAGTGTCCACATCCAAATGAAAATCAACTAATAAGTAGCAAAACGTAAAGTGCAAGTATATAGTGTCCATAAAAAATTAGTGTCCATCATGCTTCTCATTAACGGTGTCCACATTAAAACATGCTTCAGTGCTCTCCTGTGACCCCCCAATCGTGCTTGCGCTCACCTCTAGGCATGTGACACGGTAATTAAACAGTGTGTAAACACGCATTGGAGCCACTCCTGGGCTCATTCAGGGTATGCTGATGTGAACTCCAATCCTCTCAGGTGACATCGGAGAGCTCTTCCCCCAAGGGGCTATTGAGCGTTTTGTCAGGGCTGGGTTCTCAGCCCTTCCTTCTCTGTGCTCAGGTTGCTCAGCTGTCAGTTAATTGCCAGTACTCATCGTTCCACAGTGGCTCACCTGTTGATCATTTCCTGCTTGTCAGTCAGGGCTTGACTATATATATTTTCACAATAGGATTGTACTTACTATACGCATTTGTTTGATATTGGCATTTTTGTCTTTTTCTGTTTTATCACAATAATTTTTCAGCACAGTCCTATATTTATTTTTTATTTTTAGCGCAGACACAATTATTTATATATTTTTTAGACTCCTCGGGGTCACTGAGGATTAGAGTATATGGAACTGCCTCCTCCCAGCCACGTACTATTCCCAAGGGTTCTGCGGATGTAAAATCATCTCTTACTGTTTGATGTATGTCTTCCTTTGCTTCAATGCCTCCGAAACTGCTAGAATCCTCCTCCTCCTCTTGTGTGTTCTGTGCCATAGGAACAATGGTGTCTGCATAAAGTGGGCCTTGAGAGAAAAGGAAGTCCTTCTCTTCCTCCTGCTGCTCTGCCTTGAGTGCCCTGTCCATAATGCCATGCAGAGTTTGCTCCAGCAGGAACACAACAGAGATTGTGTCACTGATAAATGCATTGTCACGACTCACCATCCTTGTGGCCTCCGCAAATGGTGACAGTACAGTGCATGCATCCTTTATGAGCAGCCATTGGCGTGGGGAAAAAAAGCCGAGCCGGCCTGAGCCTGTCGTTGTGCCCTACTCACACAGGTACTCGTTGATGGCCCTCTGCTGCATGTGCAGCATTGCCAAAGTCGAGTTTCACCTGGTGGGCATGTCACAAATCAGACGGTTTACGCGGAAGGTGGAATTCCCGCTGAATTTCAGCCAACCGAGCACTGGCTGTGTATGACTGGCTAAAATGGCTACGCACTCTTCTGGCCTGCTTTAGCAGATCTTCCAACCCTGGGTACCTATTTAGGAAATGCTGCTCCACCAAATTGAGGAAATGTGCCAGGCATGGCACATGTGTCAACTTTCCCTGTCTAAGGGCGGACAGGAGGTTTGTGCCATCATCACACACCACCATCCTTGGCTCCAGCTAGCATGGCGTGAACCACCTCTGGGCCTGTCCCTGCAGAGCTGCAAGAATCTCTGCTCTGGTGTGGTTCCTGTCCCCTAGACACACCAGCTGAAGCACTGCATGGTACCTTTTAAACTGACTCATTAAATAGCCCTTTGAACGCTTAGGGGGTACTTGAGGTTCATGGGACAATTTAGCAGAGGAGGGCATGGTGGAGGAAGAGGAGGAGGGGGGAGAGCTGACGAATCTGGCATCATCACCAGCTGTATGGAGATGTGAGGGCACAACACGCTGCAGCACTGAGCCCTGTCCTGCATCCTTCCGAGTTGCAAGCAGAGTTACCCAGTGTGCTGTGAACTAAATATATTGTCCCTGCCCATGCTTGCTGGACCACGTGTCGGCAGTAACCTAGACTTTGCGGCTGACTGCCTTACCCAATGATGCCACAACGTTGCCTTCCACGTGATGGTAGAGAGATGGAATGAACCTTACGTGAAAAGAAATATAGACTGGGAACCTGCCATTATGATACAGCCCAATCTGCAAATTCACAGAAAGGGGGCAGAATCCACCAGGCGGAAAGGTAGAAGTTGTAGAGTCAGCAGCTTTAACAAGCTTGCATTTAGATGCTGGACATGTGAGTAGCAGGGACTGTATTTTTTTTCCGCTGCAGCAGATGGGGCAGAGAAATTTGCCGGCTATAGTCTGCACCTGGTGGTGTGCTGCTGGCTGATGTGCTGCAAGGACCTGGGATACCCTGCGCTATACCAGTGGAGGCTGCTGAGAGATCATAAGGTAAAGCAGGGACAGACTGAGGTTAGTAAGGAGGAGGGACAGATTTGTGCCCCTTTTGTGTGTCTATAAGGTGCTCTTGCCAATGGGCTCAATGGTGGGAGGTTAAATGCCTTGTCAAGCATGTGGTACCCAAATGGTTGGTGTTTTTGCCACGCTTGATGCGCTTGAGAAGTTTGCAAACAGCAACAGTGCGATCGGTTGCACATGTACTAAAAAAGGCCCAGACAGCTGTGGGAAGTGGGCCGGGAGATGACAGCTCCACAATGTGATGGAATAGGGTAGCTACTCTCTACTCTTCCATGATGGCTGCCTCTTCAGGGTTGTGCTTCACCCTCAATTTTCTCCTCTGTTCTATCCGGCACCCAAGTCGAGTCAGTGACCTCATCATCATCATCTCCTCCATCCTCATTACCACTGGAGACAACTTGGCAATACGCTACGGCTGGGGAAAAATGACTGCCAATTTGTGTACCAGTGTTCTCCCCTCTCTGTAGGCAAACGGTTCCTGCCTTCCTCAACCTCAGAACCAACATCTGAATTTGAGTAATGGCTGTGCATCGTCAAGGAGCAAGTGGCTGACGCTGTGTTCAAATAACTCTACTGACTCCTCCATACCTGATGCTGGGGCTATGGCAGGAATAGCTGTGGACAAGGAGGCAGGTTTTGCCACTCTGGCAGCTGCAGGAGACTGCACGCTAGTCTCTGCTTGGGGGATGGAGGATGAGGATGGTTTAGTAAGCCAGTCCACCACCTCCTCTGCATGCTGTGGCTGGATAGCACGGGCAACATCACTAAACAGAGGGAATGATCCCCTGCCTGAGGACTGACCACACCTACCTTTGCCTGTGGAGACATACGCTGCTGCTCCCCTTACAGTGCCATGGTAATGTCTGCCTCTCCTTGCTGTCTTCCCAGACATGATGGGGGGAGTGGGGGGTGCTTATTACCAAAATGTAATAAAAAATGTGTAAATGTGCACGTGGATGCACTTTATTCAATGGAAAGTGATGTTTGGTGCACTTTAATTTTAGTATTCACGACACAGACACACTCCACGGATACACTATAATATTGCAGTAACGCACTGAACTATACAGCGTTAAATTTGCAGTAACGCACAGAACTATATGACTTTAAACTTGCAGTAAAGCACATCTATATGGTGTTAAACATAAGGAAATTATTCTGGACGGCTGCACTTCCAAAAATCTTTTTATTGAAGCTTCATATGACAAGTGGTTGAAAGATGGAACAGGGGACAAAAAGGTAGACACGTTAAACTTGCAATAACGCAATGAAATATATGGCCATGATTGGATACAGTCATCATAACAGCGTCCAATCATGGCTCTGAGAGTGCTCTGTGCCCTGCTTGGGCAAAGCTTTCCTTGCTTCGGCAAATTAGGGCTTTCAATGCACTGTGCAGCGGCGCAGTGCATTGTAGTCGTTAGGAGGGCTGAACAAACGGTCAAACTGCCTTTTAATTCGGTTGTACAGAGAACTTCTGAACAGCTACTGTTCGGGCCGAACTCATGCTCAGTCCGAACCGTTCGCCCCCATCCTTAGTCAGAACCTTTTAGTCGACCCAGCTACACTGTAAGCGCAGTTTAGGTGTGGGTGCGTCCTCCAAACGAGTCACCAGGCCCTCCTGAGAGACCAGTCTTCATCCTGGCTCTCTCCAGCGAGGGTCTTTCCCTGGATCTTCTCAGCTTGGCTTGGCTTCTTCCACACAGGCAAGACAGCCTAAGGACCACCTCAGGATTAGTAAGCCCCAGACAGGCTTCTGGGGCAGAGCTCACTTCAGCAGCATGTCCTCAGGCCAGGAGCGCCTGATGTAAGAGAGAGCGAGCGCATGGTCCACACAAATAAATACCCTTTCCCAGAATGCACCAGCGGCTAAAAACCTCCTACTGGGCTTGGCTGGAAAAAGAATAATTATTCATAATTCAACCTAGCTGTAATTCTTATACTGGCCTGTGGTACCAGTGACACCTACTGGCGACAGTGAGAAAAGCACAACTCAATTGAGATTGGGGAAAAACCAGATAAACTGTACAATTAGTCTAAACTGTTTACAGCTCAGCCAAAAACTAAATTTACATTATAGCCCCAGTTTAGGACCAGGGGGCCATAGCTCTCAACTGACCCTGATTTGGAGCAATGTCCCTCTGTCCCTCTTTCCTCCTCATTTGTCCCTCATTTTGGTCTGATCTATAAAGATGTATATAAAATGTACGTTTTATCTTTCAAAAAGTGTTTTCCAGTGCTAAACCTTTCATCCAAATTCTAAAGTGCTGCATTTGTAATTTTTAAAAGCCAATATCAAAGAAATAGTAGTGGTAAAAAAATGCCCTTGTGGATTTAATTAACCTTTTTTTTCAGTTAAGTCTCCTTTAAGGGGGTGTGGCAGGGGGCGTGCCCAATGCCTACATACGTTTGCTAGTAGGTGTCCCTCATTCTCATCTCAAAATGTTGGGAGGTATGCAGGGGGCTACACTGACATCATACATCCCAGGAAGGTTCAAGTCAATTTCCACCTCGTTCTACGTGCCCCGGACTATCTCCAACGCACTGCACATGTATTGTGTCATTAGAGAGTGGGCTCAAGGAACCAGGAATAGACAGCCAGGCTCTTGTTGATGTCTCATGGGAAGATGGCGACACAGGATCCGGAGGGCTGAGAGGTGGCACATCAGACAACACTGGACTCACTGGGTAGGAGATATGTTTGTTGCAGACAAGGTTAATCATGAGAAAGAAAAATTGAAAAGGGGAGGTTAAATAGGAGCTCCAGACACCCCCCAAAAAATTAAAAGTCAGCAGCTACAAATACTGTAGCTGCTGACTTTTAGTATAAGGACACTTACCTGTCCAGGGATCCAGCAATGTCAGCACCCGAGCCGATCCTTCAGTGAAACTTTACCCATAACACTTTGATAAAAAATAATGTTCTTTAGCAAGGAACATACATTCCACAATAATAATGATTCTACCAAAACTAGTGTGTGTTGTAAATTGCCTCCAGCATTGCTCCTGTTTCTTTTTGCCAGAGGCTGCCATTTTTCTGAAGCCCAAAGCCCCTGAGCAGCAGTAAATCATAAAGCGGAACTATTTGTTTTTTTTTCAATTTCTTTATTTTATTTTTTTAACAAAGGAAAATGAACAGCCTCTCCAATAATTGAAATACATCACCTGTATATAAGCAACCAACAACATATAATCAAATTCAATATCGTTTATATCAGCTTTCGTCGGTAATGAGTGCAGCAGTGCTCGGAGGACTGAGTCCATACACAAGGTAAATGATTGTGTAGAGTGTCCGGGAGCCGAGCGGGAGACCATCAAGGAATCAGGATTGATTGGGACAACTGGGGAGGCGGGTGGAGCACTTGGGCTTGAGGAGTCTCGCATCAAGCCGCGTGGATCTGCCATCTTAGTAGCAGGGGAGGACGCCTGAGAACCCGTAAGATAGCTGTCTATTTTCCCACTGCCTTTTGTGGTTTTTACTTTCTGACTGCTTCCCCTCGCTGTCCTCTTCCTGGTAGAGGGCATGCCGCAGAGTTATGGTATGGTAGGCCGGGGCAATCGAACGGGGGCCGGGAGCTCAAGCAGTACACGTCTTCATTCAGCCATGTCTAAGCCACCCTCCCTCTGTTTTCTGGAACCTTGGAGAACTTCAATATTGTTTAACCATGAAGTTAAATCTGGGGCAATATCAAAAAGAGGAAATATCTCCATCTAA
The DNA here is from genome assembly GCF_042186555.1 of Aquarana catesbeiana. Lineage (NCBI taxonomy): Eukaryota > Metazoa > Chordata > Amphibia > Anura > Ranidae > Aquarana > Aquarana catesbeiana. The sequence continues at coordinate 508,474,225 of NC_133324.1, read as the reverse complement.
ATTCCACTTTCCAAATTGCTAGCCAAACCTGGTCAAGGGGGAACGCAACCCCTTAATCAGGACCCGGCACAGCAACTACTCTCCCTAATGTTCCAGACATAACAGCTAATATCAGACTATTCTCCTCCTTTCCTTTTCCTACCCCCCCCCCCCACCTTAAAGGGAAAAAAAACAAAAAAACCTAAAAGAGACCCCCTCTAATTCTACCCTCCCACCCCAAAGGCTCCCCCTCTTCTCAATTTAAGGTATACTAAAGGGCCCGTGTACTCCTCTCTCATCTCATGGGGGTCACGTCAATAAGTTTTCTTCCTTCCTCTGAAGAAACAAAAATATTCCATGGGAAACATATTTTCATATAGATTTCTTGTTTTTTTCGAGATGTCCAGACTAGATCTTCCATTCGGTTTACGTCCTCTACCTTCCTAAGCCACATTCCCACTGTGGGAGGCTGTGTCTGTTTCCAAATAAGGGGGATACAGGCTTTGGCTGCATTCAATAAATGGCACAAGATGGACTTCCTGTATGTTTTAGCTGGGATTTTGGATAGATGCAATAGGAAGAAGGCCGGGTCTTCCAGGATTTCAATATCACTAAATTTTTGCATGATCTCCCGGACCTCTTTCCAAAATATCCTAATTGTAGGACAGGACCAAAAAATATGTAGTAGGGTCCCTCTTCCCTCTGACAGCGACAGCAACCATCCGGTATGTTTGGAAAGCATTTGTGAAGTATAACTGGGGTTCTGTACCAAATGGGAAATGGTCTTATATTTTGTTTCCAGCATTTTCGTACAAGTCGCCATTTTAAATATGGAGTGTATTATGTTGGTACTTTGACCTTCCGAGAAGGTCCTACCAAAAATCCAGTTCCCATTTTCGTAAAAAAGTCAACTGGTAATTCTCCGTTGGTTGACCAATCGCATACATTTTAGAGAGCGTATGCAAAAATGGTCCTTTTTCCGTACAATACTTCCCAAATGGCAGCAGGCTGCGGTCCAAGGATTCAGGAGGACCCATAGTATGTAAAAAATGTCTTAGTTGTACTGCCTGCCAAAAGTCTAATTGAAAAGGGCCATTTTTGCCTGTCAGTTTCTGAACTGTAGGCCATCATCCTGCTCTTAAAAAATGCGGGGCTTGCTATAATCCCCGCTTTATCAATATGTCAAAGGATCCCTTCCGTAAACCTAAAATGAATTGTGGGTTCCCCAAAACAGGGATCGGGGTGAATCCCTTGAGGATAGCTTACCCTTGGCAAAAAGATTATTGCACATGCGTAAAGTTGGTCCTATAGTTAGGTGTGACTTGGCCATGGATGGGAGATCCCTGAAGCACCATGGTGCCCTCAGCAGTAACTCCCTACTCTGTGCTTGTTCTAATCTTGGACAGATTTTTAGGTCCCCATGTCGGCACCAGTCAATCATTCGACTTACTAGGGCTGCCTGATAATATTTGTACATTTCGGGGATCGCTAGCCCTCCGTATTGTTTTGGCAGCATCAGGAGTGTCCTTCTAATCCTTGGATGTCTGTGTGCCCAAATACATTTTGTGAATAGTGTGTGGATATTTCTAAAAAATATTCTGCGGATAGCAATGGGTATAGCTTGAAAAAGGTATAGAAACTTTGGTAAGATGTACATTTTTATTATGTTACTCCTACCAAACCATGAATGAAGTCCCTTATGCAATCCCTCCAGCAGATCTCTCACCCTACATAACAATGGCAAAAAATTAAGCTCATATATACGCGATCAGTCTGCAGGAATGGAGGTTCCCAAATACCTCAGTGACTGGTCCGTCCATTTAAATTTGTGGTTTAACTTCATTAAGTGTTCTTGCATAGCAAGACCACTTACTGTTATCTCACATATATATTATTATAGCCAAATTTACCACCCTAACCCCTCCCACAGTTTTTACACTACATAGACAAGTAATATACCGAAACATGCGGATTGTTCCCGAATGGTGTGCTATTACCTTGTGGAACGTTTCGCCGAATGGTTCACGAAATATCGTTGTTTTTGCGTCAAAATTAGTCCCATAGGAATGAATGGCGAAATGTTCAATGTCATTTAATTGGTGTGCTATTACCTTGTGGAACTTTGTGAAAAGCTGAAAAATACCAGTATGAATCCGGAATCAATGTCATTTAATTGGTGTGCTATTACTTTGTGGAACGTTTCACCAAATGGTTCACGAAATATCGTTGTTTTTGCGGCGAAATTGGTCCCATAGGAATGAATGGCGAAATGTTCAAAACTAGAGTGGGAGGTGACAAAAGCTGACCACCCCATGATCATACCACCCTAACTCCTCCCACAGCTTTTAAACTACATAGACAGTAATATACCAAAACATGCGGATTGTTCCCGATTGGTGTGCTATTACTTTGTGGAACGTTTCGCCGAATTTTTCACGAAATATCGTAGTTTTTGCGGAAAATTGGTCCCATAGGAATGAATGGCGAAATGTTCAATGTCATTTAATTGGTGTGCTATTACCTTGTGGAACTTTGTGAAAAGCTGAAAAATACCAGTGTGATTCCGGAATCAATGTCATTTAATTGGTGTGCTATTACTTTGTGGGACATTTCACCGAATGGTTCACGAAATATCGTCGTTTTTGCGGTGAAATTGGTCCCATAGGCATGAATGGCGAAATGTTCAATGTCATTTAATTGGTGTGCTATTACCTTGTGGAACTTTGTGAAAAGCTGAAAAATACCAGTGTGAATCCGGCCTTAATGTCATTTAATTGGTGTGCTATTACTTTGGAAAAAAAAAATCATTTTTGAACAAAAAAAATCATTTTTGAAAAAAAAAAAAAAAAATTCATTTTTGAAAAAAAAAATTATTTTTGAAAAAAAAAATCATTTTTGAAAAAAAAATTCATTTTTGAAAAAAAAAAAAAAAAATTTTTCTAAAAATTCATAATTTTTGAAAAAAAAAAAAAAATTTTTGAAAAAATGTTCAGCTCTTTCAGCTAATGATGGGACTTTGTCAACTTTTTTACTACTATTTATACTTTTTAAAATATTAAGCTTTTTAACACTTTTCACAGTAACTCCAGCCACTCCAACCACACAACAGTTACTCAAGCCACTCCACCCAGTTACTCCGCCCACTCCAGTTGTAGAGGCAAGAACACTTCACGCAATTTCCCCAGAAATTGTAGCTTTTCTAGTTAATTTTACCATTTCACTCAGTACCGCTACCCTCATGGCTTCAGATTTAGAAAAGTTTATCTTAAAAAAAGATAATGCACTGTAAAGCTCTATTTCCCTGAAGAGATTCGGGAGAGAAATCATTGGATTGGTCATTGGAGAAAGCATATCATCTGCATATGCTGACACTTTGTATTGTGTTCCTTCCACCATTATGCCCTGAATATCCACATTCAGCTGGACTCTACACAGAAATGGCTCAAGAGACAGGGCAAACAATAAGGGAAACACTATAAATACTTGCGATCCATTTGAGCATTTTTTCTCCTAATCCTATATGTCTTAGAACAGCAAACATGAACCCCCAGCCAACCCGATCAAAGCCTTCTCTGCATCAGTTCCAAGGAACACACATGGGGTCTTAGTTGAATTGGCTATATACACTAAATTCAAGGCTTTGATGGTATTGTCTCGGGCTTCTCTTGTCGGGACGAATCAAACCAATCAAACCTGGTCCTGGTGGATCAAGGTTGGCAATTGTTGTTGTAACCTTATAGCTATGATCTTACTGAAAAATTTCAGGTCAGCATTTAATAAAGATATCGGTACTTAAGAGTTCTTGTTCTATTTCTATAGTAGGGGCATGTTTGTGTCATGCATCTAGTCGATGGAGATTTGACAACATCATTGATAATTTTGCTTCCCTTTCCTTCTTAATTCTTGCCCCATTATTAATCCGTACACCTCGTATTACTGCTTTGTGGGTTTCCCAGATTACTCCAGGAGCACATTCTGGGCTATCATTAGTCTGAAAAAAACATTTTTACCTACCTCTGGACATCCTCTATAACCGAGGGGTCCTGTAGGAGGCTTTCATTGAGTTTCCACATCGTGGTACCTACGCGACAACTGTCAACAAAATTAATTTTAGAAAAATTGGCGCGTGGTCCGACCAAGTGATCGACCCAATGGAAACCTCCACAACTGAGTGTAGTTATTTATGCTAAAATAAAAGTCAATATGTAAATATACTTTGTGTGGGTTGGAAAAGAAGGTATAGTCCCTTTCCCCTGGGTGGAAAAGGCACCATATATCCACTATTCTCGCGCCTGCAATTGTCTGGGAGATCCTCTTCCTTGTACTCGGTGTAACTAACGATACTCCTGATGAGGTATCTTCCTTGGGTATTAAAGGGAGGTTAAGATCCCCTCCTATGATCAACTGTCCTTCTGTAAACTCCATTAGTTTATCTAATGTATTTTTTAAAAAGAGGTCCTGCTTAATATTAGGTGCATAATAGGGGGCCAAAGTTACTCTAGTCCCTCCAATTGTTCCCTTAAGAAATAAATACCTTCCTTTTGTATCTATCCAAGTGTCTGTGAAGTTCCACGGTACTTTATTAGAAATCATAATAGATACTCCTCTAGTTTTAGTGTCGGGATTAGATGCATGGTACACTAAAGGATACCTTCTATTTCTAAGCAGAGGGAAATTATTTTCTCTAAAATGTGTCTCTTGAATAAATGCAATAATTATCTGTAATCTATTAAAATCTTGAAGCAATACACGTCGCTTTTCAGGAATATTTAATCCCTTTACATTAAGTGACATTATAGAGAGGGTATCCATCCTTCTGTACCCTACCCCTGAATCAGGGATGTACACCCGACTCCTAGAGGGAGGAGGACCGTTCCAATGAGAGGGGGGGGGGGGAACACCCCTATTTACCTTTGGACTATCAGATCGGTCGCCTAAATGCAGCCGCCTGAGGGTCCCTAAAGCAACTTTGCTTTAAGCACTCAGCTTCTATTCCTACAATTCTATGAGTGCTGGCCTAATTGGGGGGGTAGTTATACATGGCTGCTCTAGGCTGAGCTTCCAGGTAGGCTCCATCAATTTTAATTAAAAAAATATTTATTATACAAACTGTGGCAATTTTCCAGGCATGCACTACCATTCTCTATCCACCCTAGTACCTCTATCTCCATCCCTTTCATTTAACTTTATTTGTTATTTCCCCAGTCTCAAAAAAAAAAAAAAAACACCGGGGAGAGGGAGAAGAACCCCCAGAAACTCTGAGGGGGTCTACCCCTTTATTTGTGGGAAACTTTTTCCCTATTGGAGAGTATGTGAAAAAGAAAAAAAAATGAGGGAAAATAAACGAGCCCCTTCAAACCAAAATCCCCCAGGACTAAAAAAAAACAAAAACCCAATAAAAATCAATGATAGACAAAATCAAAATGTGTATCCCCTAATAGGGATTATATAAAACATATTCATATATTCTACAAAAACTACAAAAGTGTGTTTCCCTTAACAGGGATTTAATGGGACAGACTCACCCAGGACAGAGGCTTTTGGAGGGGACTGAATGCCAGCCTCTTGCCTACCGATTATGGGCCCTGGCATTTGGGGGAACAGTGCGCTTTGTGAACTGCATGCCTAGGGACCCTTGAGGTGGTGTTACTTTGGATTCGGGTCCTTGTCCCCCAGGACACACAGACTCTGGGAAACCTGTGTATGCCATGTTGGAAATGGTGACTGGGAGGGTATGTCTTGGATTGCTTAAAATGGGACAGTAATATTTATCCACAATATCTCCCAGGATATATGAAAAGACTTTGATTCTGAACTCCACATGTTAGTTGAGAGAGCTGATCACATTGGCCTCTAGAACTAGGTAGGAGTCGGACAGTCTACTCATACTATAGTTTGTTGCCTACTAGGCTGAGGAGGGGGGGAGATCACTATTTGTATTGTTAATTGTAATTAGCTCCTGCAATTGTGTTTATACTACTGTGTAAAGCCCAGGGACCACAAGTCTGCCCAAAGGTCATGTTTCTGAGTCACCTAGTCTGGGTAAACGATTTAGTAAACTAGCTCATGTTAATTAGGTTAATTAGGTTACAGTTGTATTATTAGAGTAATATGAGCAGGAGGGGGGGAACCTCCTCTTTAACGGTATATAAAGACTTGTAATTTTGGTTCTAAAAATGAGTCCATGTTAGTAGCTAAGCAAGTCTCGTCTTGCTTTGTGCTTATGAGTGGTTGGAATATCTGATATCTATATCCAGACTGGGAGGAAGTGGTATACTGACGGAAGCACTCAAGCGGAGTGTGGGACTTTCCGTTACAAGAATTATGCATATATATTTATTCATATATTATACGTGCTTTTCGCCTTCTTATTCCCCCATTCACCCACTTCTCCCCCTCCCCCCTCCCCTTTGTACTTCATATGTGCATGAAATTAGTGATCCAATAGTGGATTTTTATCATTTTCCAGTGTAAAAATAAATGAATAAATAAGGGGGATGTAAGGTAAACAATTAAAATAAAATTAAGAGAATATGTAAATGATGAAATCCAAAACCATAGTGTCTATCTCACAGTAAGAATTAAGTAAAATATATTTGCATATTCTAAGTGCCATCTCTCTTTCCCCTTTCCTCACCTCCCCACTCCCTTCATTCCAGGCTGTCTTGTCCACTTATTCTAATACTATGTCACCTTTCTAACCACTCACGCTCTCTCTCTATCTCTCTACTCCTCCATTCATTCCCTCTTTCCTTCCCCTGTTGTCCACTTCCTACGCAATCCATTCATTCCCCTACTGCTACTACCCCTATCCTCTATACCGCCCCCCCCTACACATTCCTATCTTCTATATTTCACCCTACATCCACTCTTCACACTTTGCCTATCCCTTTACATTCAATCTACAAATCTGCATACATGCATATCTCTGGGTGAGGTAAATTTTCCCATGCCCTCCCAGTTCTCATCATGAAAAGTCCCTCCTTTTCCTTCTATCTTGGTAGGGCATGTATTTCTGCAAAATATCGGGCCTCAATTCCCTCCTTACTATATAAGTGCTGGTTCACACAGGGCGACACAAGAACCCTGCAAATCCAGTACGGGCCCCCGCATTGCACCGGAATCACACAGTGTTTCACACCGATATCCGCAAACCGCTGAGCCGCTGGAGGTGTCAATGCAAAGTCAATGACCCCCCCCCCTCCAGATTGGTCAGCAGATGAGAGTGCGAATTGTGGAGTGGTGCAGGAATCGGACCATACCAGTGCAAACAACCATGCGATCCAACTCCAGTGCGGGCCGAGAAAAAAAAAAAAAGGGTTCCGCACCATTTTATTGTGAATGTGGCGCGATCTATGCCACACAGTTTGTATAGCCGAAATCGCTTCGTACAGTCACCACATGCGATCCGAACAGCTATGCGGTGCAAATCACATGCGATGTCCAGAATCGCATCCGTGCAAACTGGACCCAAACCAGGGAAGCTCTATTAGTCTCTATACTTCCATTATTTAAATCCTTTAGTTCGGGAAATACTCAGGCGAGACCTGGGATGGCTCCTTTAAGATCAGTAGTCCCCCGACAAGACAAAAAAAGAAAAAATAAGATAAAACAAAGGGAGAGAGGAGAGAAAAAAAATTATAAGATGGAGCGGGTTTATATATCCTTAAGTCCGCCGCTTTTAAATGTTCTTCCAATCTCCTATGGGAATTCTAAAAAAGTCCCATTTCCATTCCAATCCCGATCTCCAATAGGTCTATAGGAGCATTTCTCTGTGAGGCCTTAGCTCCCCTGTGACTTTTTGTCTGCGATAATGGTTGCAGCCAGTTCGGAACTGCAAAAGGCTCCACTTTTAAAAAAGGAAAAAAGGTCTGGAAGGTCACTTTGTGACCTGAGAGTGAATGTAGACAGACTCTTCCTTATTGTTACTGCTAATGGATAACTCCCCTGATATGTGCAGCCCTCCTGACGCACTCTGCCTGGAAGGAGCAGAGCTCTGCGTTGTAGTGTAGCTCAGGACAGGTCGGGTAATATTTTAACAGATGTCCCATCAAATTCAAACACATACTTTTCGACCGGACTGGTCTGACGGACGCAGACGGACCAAATCCGGCGAACAATCCGATCGTGTGTGGGCTTCACCGGACCTTCAGCGGACTTTTCCAGTCGCAAATCTGATGGACTTTAGATTTGGTACAGGCTTCAAATCTTTACGTCGTAACTCCGCCGGACCCCGAAATCCGCTCGTCTGTATGCTAGTCCGACGGACAAAAAACGACGCTAGGGCAGCTATTGGCTACTGGCTATCAACTTCCTTATTTTAGTCCGGTGTACGTCATCACGTACAAATCCATCGGACTTTGGTGTGATCGTGTGTAGGCCGTTCGTTAGAAAGTCCGTGTGTACGCGGCATTAGTTGTAATAGTCTACTGAGGTTGAGCAGAGGAGGAGCAACAGTCTGCATGGAGATGCAGGAGGATATTCGTAACTAAATCACTTTGCACATTCAATGTTCTGGCTCTAATTTTATCAAAGTGTACTAAAATCCTGATGATGGTAATTACTTGTCCTATGGGAATCCCATATTCCAATCCCTATCCAAGTTGTACCCCCCAATAAAACAACAAAAACAAAACTTGCAAAGACTGTTCATAGTCTCTGGAAGTGATGTATGAAGTCTGGCAGTGGGGTGATTTGGCGGATTGTTTGTTACTAGCTGCAACACCATGGCTACACTAGGAGTTACTAATCTCTGTATAGAGCGGTTCGCTCCATCTGCAACCACAGTTTCCCAAATCTCCATTGTGTTATCCAGTCTCTCTTTTCCTTCAGGTAAAACACTCACTGCTTTTGGAGATCCCACAGCCTGTCCTTTTAGATTTCCCATTTTATTCCCGGATCCCCGTTTCTGTGGGATCGGGAAGTAATGCGGAATCTCAGATTGAGTATCACTTATTTTCGCTGCCTTAGGTTTTAGTGTCCTGCTGTTTAGCCGGAATCATGCCGCTTATTCAAGCCATATTAGAGGGGTCAATCTGTAACTGATGGAGCGCCTGGAGCTCGTGCACTATGCGTCCTCATTCAGCCATGTCCTGGCCACACCCCCAAAGCGGAACTATTTAACGGTTTCAAAAGCAGTTACATTCCTGGAATGCTAACTGTCACATTTGCTTGTGTCCTCAACCAAACTGTCAAACGATCAAATGGCTGGTTGCATAACTGATTACATGTGCAGCATCATGGCAGTTGCAGATCAAACAGAAGTAAATTTCTTGGTGGTAAAGGATAGGAGGGTTTAATTCAGCTTTAAAGCTGTCAGCAGATTGTCCTCTACAAACTCAGCACAGTGCCTAAAAATGCCCAAATATTGAGAGCAACTGAGCATATGCAGAGTAGGGTGATACAGAGTATTACTGGATTTGTAAACAGTATAGACACTTATTTTACCCGCTTGCCAACCATCCGCCGCAGTTGTACTGCGGCAGAATGGCACAGGCAGGCGAATCGCCGTTATGCTACTCCGGCCGCGACGATCGGATTCGATCAGGAACCGATCAATCCCTAGGCCCAGGCCAATGAAATCTGCCCTGGACCAGGTGATTGCTGCTGATGAATGATATCCTTCCCCTGTCTGTACAACTGTAAACACTGACAGGGCAAGTGATGTCATCTCTCCTCGTGTCGGCCTTTTCGTTCCAGACCGAGAGGAGAGCGCATCAGAACTGTGATTTGCACAACACTACACTGACACCAGGTCACGTAGGCACACATTCACCCCCCGATCATCCCCCGATCACCCCCCCAATGAACCCCTTCACCACCTGTCACTGTGTCACCCAGTACAGCAATCAGATTTTTTTTTTTGATTGCTGTACTAGCGTCATTAGTGACACTAATCAGTGTTAGGGTAATTAGTATTAGGCTCAGATAGGTATAGGGGCCCCCCCTAACCCCCCCATAAAGGTTTAACCCCTTGATTACCCCCTGTCACCTGTGATTACAGTATAAGTGTCACGGGTGATGCAGTTTAGCTAGATTTATTTTTATAGTGTCAAGGCAACCGCCGTATTTTACCCAATAAAGGTTTAACCCCCTGATCACCCGGTGGGTGATCAAAGTTAGGTTTTAGCTTCAGATAGGGTATGTGCCGCCCCAGGCAGCGTCAGATCAGTGCCAGTACCGCTAACACCCACGCACGCACCATACGCCTCCCTTAGTAGTATAGTGTCTGAACGGATAGATATCTGATCTGATCAGATCTATATTTGCATCCCCAGCAGCTAAGGGCTCCCAAAAACGCAGTGTTAGCGGGATCAGCCCAGATACCTGCTAGCACCTGCGTTTTGCCCCTCCGCCCAGCCCACCCATGTGCAGTATCGATCGATCACTGTCACTTACAAAACACAACACACATAACTGCAGCGTTCGCAGAGTCAGGCCTGATCCCTGCGAACGCTAACAGTTTTTTTGGTAGCGTTTGAATCAGTCACTAAGTCAGGAGCTTTTTTACCTGTGAGTCTCACTACTGTACCAGTAAATTTAGAGATCAAAATGTCAAATCGAAGGTACAGTAGTGAAGAGGCCTACACGTTTCTGAGCATGACAGATAGTGAAGGGGAAGTCACTCATCTGTCAGATTCAGGTTCAGAATACGAACCTGTAGACAGCAGCGGCACCCTGACAGATAGCTCTAAAGACGGAGTTGTGGTCCCTGCCAAGGTCAGGTGTACCAGGCCCCGATCTTCTTCTGCTGTCGTTGAGGTGCAAGAACCGCAGGTCCCTCGTATGGAGCAGAGAGCCAGTACTAGCGCCGCTATTCCTTCTGGTGAACTGGCAAGCACCAGCGGCCTAGTACATCCTGGTCATACATCCAGCACTGCAGTAACACTTGGTGACTTCTGCAGCACCTTTACTTCCCCCATTCACTGGCCAACCCGGAATTCAGGTGGAAACATTTGATTTTACGTCACTTGATTTTTATTCGCTGTTTTTCACCAAAGCTCTCTATAGATCTATTGTGGACCAAAGCAAATTATATGCTGGTCAATTCGCCGCTAATCCCCAGCTGACCCTTGCCAGAGATTGGAGACCAATTACGGTCTCCGAATTTAAGACCTTCCTGGGCCTATCTCTCCTCATGGGCGTAACAAAAAAGAGTGAGTTGCAGTCATATTGAAAAAATGAGGAGAATAACTGCGCTACGGTGAAATATATAAACAATAACAAATACAGCTGCGATTCATCTATGTAACTCAAACACAGTGGAATTAAATAAGAAAAAAGGGGGGGTTGAATCGCGCTAGAACAGATTGGTGATCATACATATCATTACCAAGCCAAATATTTAGAACTAAGTGAAGAGTTCCCCTTTAGTGTATACATAATATACAAAACACATGTCAGATAAATAATCAATCCAAAAATTAATTGTTCAAAGTTATAATTAAAAGTCCATGTATAAAAATGAATCACCCAAGTGATATGAAAGTATCTTAAAAAAGTTCCAAAAAAGTTAAAACAAATTCTTACTGTGAGAAAAAAGGAGCGTGCTTGTTCCACCACCGTGAAATCAGACTGGCCGCTTACCAGAAACTCATGATCCCCCGTTACAGAGGATCAGAGAAAGCTGTTTGTTAATACTGCTTTGAACCACGACCAATGGATCAGAGACTTTATACCGAGATGGGACATCAAAGACTGCAGGGTCAGGCTCAAGATGTTCACACTGACAGGTACTCAGACATCAGCCCACAGCATTGCAGATATGGTCATAGAAGGAAAAAATGCTCCATATAGTGTAAAATCATTGACTTTATTGGATAAGTAAAAGGTTAAACTCACATGTTAGTAGACAATAGTAGGCATGTAGTGTAGTCTGGAGCGCCGGCCGGAAGCTCACAGACAGCCCGTCCTACTGGAAACAACAGCAGCAGTGGGAGGTGACGAGAACACGTCACTCTGCCCTACGCGGCGTTTCGTGATAGAGTCACATCATCCAGGGGCACGGGCGGCGCGTCTCGTCACCTCCCCTTATAGTACTAGAAGCCTGACCAAGCCTCGCTTTGAATTCCACTCCATCAGCAGACCTGCACAAAAAATTTAAGAATCCCAGGCACTGATTGGTGCCTCACTAAACCAAGCCTCACTGTGAATATCAAATCATCAGCGAGCCTACCCAGGTCGGATAATCCCAAACACTGGGTGGTGTCAAGTGCGCAGGTGTGTGCATAATCACTGGAGAAGGAATTAATCATGAATTGCAATAAACCGCTGGCTGGAAGGGGGTATAAGGTCAGGTATCTGGGAACCATAGAACTCATATAGAGATAGGTACCCCAAAAAAAGCAATAAAATGTCAACAAAATGCTAAAAATATCGAGTCAACCAGTGCAATCCGTGTCACAGACCGGACTTAAAGTGACTTGAGCATAAGGGGACATTCTAAAAATAAAATAAACAAAGGCCACCCAGTGGCCATATTGAAAATTGCAACAAAGTTATATAAATGAGACTAGGAATAAAATAAACTATAGGTAATAAAACTGTGTATCCTTACGAACACACAGAAGTCATACCTATGTTGTATAAATAAAATGAAATAAAATAAAATATAGACAAAAGGGCCTCAATGTAATCCTAAACGAATAGGTCCCATCTAGCAGGACGGTCCGTGTCACAGACCGGAACCGGCTTATAAAGACATAAGGGGACATGTCAATAAAAAACACACTAGGTGGCTACTGTGTTTATACAACATAGGTATGACTTCTGTGTGTTCGTAAGGATACACAGTTTTATTACCTATAGTTTATTTTTGGAACTTTTTTAAGATACTTTCATATCACTTGGGTGATTCATTTTTATACATGGACTTTTAATTATCACTTTGAACAATTAATTTTTGGATTGATTATTTATTTGACATGTGTTTTGTATATTATGTATACACTAAAGGAGAACTCTTCATTGCAGTCATATTGGTCCACTGACCCAATTCACCATATGCCCATGTTCTCTGCCTCCATGACCAGGACTCGATACGAGCAGATCTTGTGGTTCATGCACTTCAGTGACAATGAACTCTGTCGTCCTCGGGGTGACCCTGGATTTGATCGGCTCTACAAAATTCGCCCCGTCATAAACCGCTTCAACCAACGTTTTGCAGCCTTGTTTACTCCCCATCAAGTTGTCTGCATTGATGAGTCCCTGATTAAGTTTTGTGGCCGCTTGTCATTCAAACAGTATCTTCCCAGCAAGCGTGCCAGCTACGGGGTCAAGATGTATAAGCTCTGTGACAGGGCCACAGGCTATTCATATAGTTTTATGGTTTACGAGGGAAGAGATAGTTACGTAGAGCCGGAGAACTGCTGTCATGTACCTGGTAGGTTTTGAGCCCGAAATGCAGAGAGAGACCTCCCCTACGGCTCCCACTCACGGCCCTCTGGAATGGGGACAAAGGGCACAGGAGTGAGGAGTGGTATGAGTGCCTGGCAGGATCAACAGTCTGTCCAGAAGTCCAGGAATAGTTAGGAACCAGGAAACTGGAACTGGAGAGAAGGCTGGAGACTGGAACGCTGACTGGAGCCAGGAACAACAACAGGTAAGCAAGCAGAAGACTGGAGTGCTGGACTGGAACCAGGAACAACAACAGGTAAGCAGGCTGGAGACTGGAACGCTGACTGGAACCAGGAACAACAACAGGTAAGCAGGCTGGAGACTGGAACGCTGACTGGAACCAGGAAAAACAGCAGGTAAGCAGGCTGGAGACTGGAACGCTGGACTGGAACCAGAAACAACAGCAGGTAGCAGGCTGGAGACTGGAACGCTGGACTGGAACCAGGAACAACAGCAGCTAGCAGGCTGGAGACTGGAATGCTGGACTGGAACCAGGAACAACAGCAGTTAGCAGGCTGGAGACTGGAATGCTGGACTGGAACCAGGAACACAGCAGGCAAGTAGGCAGGTATCAGGGATCAGGCAGAAGGATCGTCAGACGGGCCAGTGATTGGTATCAGAAGGACAGCAAAGGTACCAGGGATCAAACAGGAGGATAGTCTAAGCAAGCCGGAGGTCAGATGCAGGCAGATAGCTGGGATGGTCACAAACAGATAGCCGGGTGGGTCAAATAACAGGTAGTCTCAGATCAGATCAGGTTTTAACACACAGAATGCTGTAGAGCAGACAGCGGGGACTGAGTGTGACAGGCAGGTTTAAATAGCCCGCCTGGCGCCAACAGGGATGTGCGTGCACGCACGCGTGCGCAATGGCGCCCACAGACGCGCACCGCTGAGCCTGGGACGCCAATTACTGGCAGGATCTTCCTGACAACTGCCCTGACTACATAGGGAGCGCTGGTGAGATTGTGTGGGACTTGGTGTCACCCTTATTCGGAAAGGGGTACCACTTGTATGTGGACAATTATTACACAAGTGTGCCACTTTTTAGTCGCTTGTTTGATCATCAAATTGGCGCATGTGGCACTGTGTGATCTAATCGCCGGGGCTGACCCCAGCGGCTTGTAGATTCCCGTCTTAGGCTGGTGGAGTGAACCTGCTTGAGATGTAATAATTTGCTCGCTGTGAAGTGGAGGAATAACAAGAATGTTTTCGTTCTTTCCTCCCTTCATGCAGACACGACTTTCCAAATTACTACAGCGACTGGTTGTGGAAAAACCCCTCTGTGTCCACAAACATAACCTCAATATGGGAGGGGTGGACCTCAACGACCAGTTGTTGGCGTCGTACCTAATTGCCCGTAAGGCTAGACGCTGGTATAAAAAAGTGTCTGTATACTTATTTCAATTGGCTTTGCTGAACGCTCATGTGCTATACAGAGCTTCAGGACAAACTAGATCATCAGAGCCCTTCTGTTTCCAGACGGTGCTCTGGCCCAAATTCCCAATGCAAATGCAGTAAGCCGGCTGCATGAGAGGCATTTTCTGCAGGTCCTCTCTGGTACCCCTACCCAAAGAAACCCCCAAAAAAGATGTTGTGTCTGTAGAAAGCGCGGATTTAGGCGTGACACCCGCTTTTATTGTCCTTCCTGTCCTGACCAACCTGGTCTTTGCTATCACACACTAGTTGAGTATTAGCGTAGGGTACAGCACCACACAGTCATAGGCACACGTACACAGGGTCTCGGGGTCTCAAAAGATGTGATGGGAAACCCCAATCTGCAACGTTCAGTTTACAGTTTTTTTTACAGTTTTTATAAAAGTGAAAAAAGTGGAAAAAAAACACACACAAAAACACAAAAAAAAAAAAAATAAAAAAGCCAAAAATAGTTGTGGTTGTATTTTTCTTCTCTCTCTTATGTTCGCTCTCTACTTTCCCCTCTACTGTTCGCTCACTATTGTTCTATATCTATCGTTCTCTCTCGGTTTTATTTTTACTATGTTTTATTGTATTTGCTTTGCAGGTATGGTATGTTATACTGTAATGTTTGTTTTATTGTTAACCATCATTTGCTTAGCAGGTACGCCATTCAGCTGCAGCGTGGATTTATTTATCTTGACAGCAATAGCGTTTGCTCCCACGATAGAAGCCGTGACTCCAGCGCTGTAGGAGGTGATTTCACCACCACAGTTAAAAAAAAGAGCATATATGCCAAAGCATGGGGGCAGCAGGGGTGGAGGAGCCATTTGCTCCTAACTTTTGGGGCGGATACCCCCATGCTTCGGCATATACATATTGTAGGTACAGATTGCGTTAAAAATGTTTTATTTTTTACAATGTTTTTTTTTTAATTTGCTTTGCAGGTATGGTATGTCTTATGCCGCATACACACGAGCGGACTTTACGGCAGACTTTGCCCGGCGGACGGGATTTCGTCGGACAATTCGATCGTGTGTGGGCTCCAGCGGACTTTGTTTTCTCAAAAGTTGGACAGACTTAGATTTGAAACATGTTTTAAATCTATCCGTCAAACTCGAGTCCGGTCGAAAAGTCAGCTCGTCTGTATGCTAGTTCGACGGACAAAAAGCCACGCTAGGGCAGCTATTGGCTACTGGCTATGAACTTCCTTGTTTTAGTCTGGTCGTACGTCATCACGTACGAATTCGACAGACTTTGGTGGATTGTGTGTAGGCAAGTCCGTTCATTCGGAAAGTCCGTCATAAAGTCCGTCGAAAAGTCCGCCGGGCAAAGTCTGCCATAAAGTCTGCTCGTGTGTACGCGGCAATACTGTTATACTGTAATGTTACTTTGTTTTATTGTTAACCAATCATTTGCTTAGCAGGTATGCCATTCAGTTGCAGCGCAGATTTATTTATCTTGACAGCAACAGCGTTTGCTCCCATGATAGATAAAGCCGTGACTCCAGTGCTGTAGGAGGTGATTTCACCACCACAGTTAAAAAAAAGAGCATATATGCCGAAGCATGGGGGCAGCAGGGGTGGAGGAGCGATTTGCTCCTAACTTTTGGGGCGGATGCCTCCATGCTTCAGCATATATATATATTTTAGACACAGATTGCGTTAAAAAATGTTTTATTTTTTACTATTTTTTTTTGTATTTGCTTTGCAGGTATGGTATGTCTTACTGTTATACTGTAATGTTACTTTGCTTTATTGTTAACCATCATTTGCTTAGCAGGTACGCCATTCAGTTGCAGCGCGGATTTATTTATCTTGACAGCAACAGCGTTTGCTCCCACGATAGATAAAGCCGTGACTCCAGTGCTGTAGGAGGTGATTTCACCACCACAGTTAAAAAAAAGAGCATATATGCTTATATAAGCTTCTAAATGTTGTGCATAAAATGCCAGGACAGTTCAACCCCCCCCCCCCCCCATGACCCCATTTTGGAAAGTAGACACCCCAAGCTATTTGCTGAGAGGCATGGGGCATATGTGGAATTACACCCCAAAATACATTCTGCTGCTTCTCCTGAGTACAGGGATACCACATGTGTGGGACTTTTTGGGCATGTTTGAGCAATATATCATTTAGAGACAACTTTGTGCAAAAAAAAAAAGACAACTTGTGGCAAAATAGCAAATATTCCATGGGCTCAACATGCCTCTCAGCAAATAGCTTGGGGTGTCTACTTTCCAAAATTGGGTCATTTGGCTGGGTTTTGTGCCATCTTGGCATTTTATGGCCTTCAAAACTGTGATAGGTAGTGAGGAGTGAAAAATCAAAAATTTACGCCCTTAGAAATCCTGAAGGCGGTGCTTGGTTTTCGGGGCCCCGTACGCGGCCAGGCTCCCAAAAAGTTCCACATATGTGGTATCTCCCTACTCAGGAGAAGCAGCAGAATGTATTTTGGGGAGTAATTCCACATATGCCCATGGCATGTGTGAGCAATATATCATTTAGTGACAACTTTGTGCAAAAGAAAAAAAATGTGTAATTTTCCCGCAACTTGTGACAAAATATAAAATATTCCATGGACTCAACATGCCTTTCAGCAAATAGCTTGGGGTGTCTACTTTCCAAAATGGGGTCATTTGGCTGGGTTTTGTGCCATCTTGGTATTTTATGGCCTTCAAAACTATGATAGGTAGAGAGGAGTGAAATCAAAAATTTACGCCATTAGAAATCCTGAAGGTGGTGCTTGGTTTTCGGGCCGCGTACATTATTATTATTATTATTTAGGATTTATATAGCGCCAACAGTTTACGCAGCGCTTTACAATATAAAAGGGAGACAATACAGTTATAATACAATACAATAGGATTAAGAGGGCCCTGCTCAGAAGAGCTTACAATCTAATAGTGGCTAGGCTCCCATAAAGTCCCACACATGTGGTATCCCCGTACTCACGAGAAGCAGCAAAATGTATTTTGGGGTGCAATTCCACATATAACCATGGCATGTGTGAGCAATATATCATTTAGTGGCAACTTTTTGTAAAAAAATGTTTTGTTTTTTTTGTCATTATTCAATCACTTGGGACTAAAAAATAAAATATTCAATGGGCTCAACATGCCTCTTAGCAATTTCGTTAGGGTGTCTACTTTCCAAAATAGGGTCATGGGGGGGGGGGGGGGTGTGCTGCACTGCCATTTTAGCACCCTAAGAAAAGAGATAGGCAGTCATAAACTTAAAGCTGCGTATGTTAGGATTACTCTTCTCTTGTGATCAGTCGAACTCCACATGTATTGAAAAACAGACAATTTATTTCAGATGTGTCACACAAAAGGATGATGCTTACAAGCCAAAAGATGCAGTAAGAATCACACAAAGAGATGTACATCCCCCTAATACTTACAATAATATAGCTATAATGCTTCTACAACCCCTGGCAAAAATTATGGAATCACCAGTCCCTGAGGATGTTCCTTCAGTTGTTTATTGCTGTAGAAAAAAAGCAGATCACAGACATGGCCAAAAACTAAAGGCATTTCAAATGGCAACTTTCTGGCTTTAAGAAACACTAAAAGAAATCAGGAAAAATAATTGTGGTGGCCAGTAACAGTTAGATTTACAGAACAAGCACAGGGAATAAATTATGGAATCACTCAATTTTCAGGAAAAAATTATGGAATCACCCTGTAAATTTTCATTACAAACACTAACACCTGCATCAGATTAAATCTGCTTGTTAGTATGTAGGTAAAGAGGGTAAATCATCACGCAGTGTTGCACAAGATGTTGGTTGTTCACAGTCGGCTGTGTCTAAAACATGGACCAAATACAAACAAACATGGGAAGGTGGTTAAAGGCAAGCATACTGGTAGACCAAGGAAGACATCAAAGCGTCAAGACAGAAAACTTAAAGCAATATGCCTTGAAAACAGAAAATGTACAACAAAACAAATGAGGAACAAATGGCAGGAAACTGGAGTCAACATCTGTGACCGAACTGTAAGAAACCGCCTAAAGGAAATGGGATTTACATACAGAAAAGCTAAAAGAAAGCCATCTCTAACACCTAAACACAAAAAAACAAGGTTACAATGGGCTAAGGAAAGGCAATCGTGAACTGTGGATGATTGGATGAAAGTCATATTCAGTGATGAATCTCGAATCTGCATTGGGCAAGGTGATGATGCTGGAACTTTTGTTTGGTGCCGTTCCAATGAGATTTATGCAGACGACTGTCTGAAGAAAACATGCAAATTTCCACAGTCAATTATGATATGGGGCTGCATGTCAGGTAAAGGCACTGGGGAGATGGGTGTCATTAAATCTTCAATAAATGCACAGGTTTACATTGAAATTTTGGACACTTTTCTTATCCCATCTATTGAAAGGATGTTTGGGGATGATGAAATAATTTATTAAGATGATAATGCATCTTGCCATAGAGCAAAAACTGTGAAAAAATTCCTTGAAGAAAGACACATAAGGTCAATGTCATGGCCTGCAAACAGTCCAGATCTCAATCCAATTGAAAATCTGTGAGGGAAGTTAAAGAAAATGGTCCATGACAAGGCTCCAACCTGCAAAGATGATTTGGCAACAGCAATCAGAGAAGGCTGGAGCCAGATTGATGAAGAGTACTGTTTATCACTCATTAAATCAATGCCTCAGAGACTGCAAGCAGTTATAAAAGCCAGAGGTGGTGCAACAAAGTACTAGTGATGTGTTGGAGTGTTATTTTGTTTGTTTGTTTTTCATGATTCCATAATTTTTTCCTCAGAGTTGAGTGATTCCATAATTTATTCCCTGTGCTTGTTCTATAAATCTAACTGTTACTGGCCACCACAATTATTTTTCTTGATTTCTTTTAGTGTTTCTTAAAGCAAGAAAGTTGCCATTTGAAATGCCTTTAGTTTTTGGCCATGTCTGTGATCTGCTTTTTTTCTACAACAATAAACAACTGAAGGAACATCCTCAGGGACTGGTGATTCCATAATTTTTGCCAGGGGTTGTATTGGCTGAGAAAACACAGATAGTGTGCCTGGTACAAAATGGTACTTTATTTGGCTAATTAGTGTTTCCTGTACCTTCTTGTTCTACCATACAATATATGGGTAAGCCTAATCATCCTACAACTTACTATGGAGTTAGTTAAAGCAAACGATATAGCAAGTTAATACAACATCGTGCTCAGAAGTCATCTTAAAAATCAGTCTCAGGGTTACTGTTTTTGTAATAGTTTTTCTAATCGTCACACAATAAACATTTAAAACTTTTCTAACATTCCCTCCTCTTGTGTGACTATTTTATCTCAACACATTTCGATAATAGTGCCTGTGTTATACACTTTTGGTCTGTATGTCATATGGTTGAGCTTCAATGTCCACATAGGTCTCCCCAGAGGTAGGAAGGGCTTGATACATCGTTCTTGAGACTGCAGTTTCAATCAGTTTTTGTGATAGTCCTCAAATACAGGGAATGCAGCAGCATCCGCAAGTGACCAAAACGGCCAAAGCCACAGCAATTGAGATCAAACATGATGTGATAAGTCCAGTCCACTTACCGAACCATCCTTCAAGCCAGTTTGTAAATGGGTCATTAATACTGAGTTTTCCGCTAATTCATTCGATAGAGCACTCAGTCCTTCCAAGGCTTTGGTCGCGGTCCCTCCAGGAGCTGTATTGTTAGAGATAAAGGTGCAACACATGCTACCAAACATTTTGCATACCCCTCTTTCAACTAGGACCATATCTACGGCCATTCAGTTCTGCCATGCCATTAGAGATGTGGTGGCCAACTGTTCTGCTATAGTATAGTTTACAAATCGTTGTTGGTTATGGTATATATATATATATATATATATATAGTTAATCCAGTCAACATTTTTAACTATAGTCACCCACCAGAGAAGAGACTCAAACCCAGCTGTCACCTGATTCCTGGCCCTAAACTCATCCAGCACCCCGCGCTCTATGTAGATCCGAGAGCCAAATGACCCTATGGGAGAGGTGTCCCTCCAATACCGTTGGTGACTCTTAGTCCACGGGTGTTCTGACAGGATCCTCAGGGGCATAGCCAGCTGGACCATAGCGCAATTCCCTCAGGCATTGGCCAGTATCCTAGCTCACAGTTTCTTATCCCCACACATCCACCAGACATCAGCTCTCTGAATGTCATGTTCAACCCAGTCACCATTGCCCATGTTAATCCTCTCCACACAGTAGTCATCGGGTAGTGACCCAAGATCCACCCCACTACGGTTCCCTGGGACTGCAAAACAAGTAAAGTTGCCCGGATAAGCAGTAACCGCTGGAGGTATCTGAGGTCTCTGTACTAGGGGAAACAACAAACTCAACGTGTGACAGGTAGAATTTGTTTCAGGTTTATAGCTCTCATTATACAATCACAACATACATTTTAAACCTTCTGGATCTGTATTGTGATCTAGAGGAAAAGGAATAGTTGCTAAATGTAGTCTGGCTCTGGCACAAACTAAACAGTTTTCCTTTTTTAAAGTTTTAACCGTGTACCTCAACCATTCTAACCACTCATTTTTTTCTTGGTATCCTGTCTCCAAAGCTATGGCATCTTCTACTGTTAGGTTAGTAAATCTTATAGTTTTACTCAGAACTTCTATTCTAGTATGGCCTTCTTCTTTCCCTTGTCTGCCGTTTCCTGTTGTCTTCTTTTATTAGGTGGTAATACCTTGAGGAAAAATTTGCCTGAGGGGTCAGTTCCTGACACCCATGGTCCTATAGAGTACAACTGCTGATCTTCCTTCCTCGGCTCCTTTAATGTTATCAATAATTGTTTACAGTTCTTACTATGTGTGCAAGGGGAGTTGGCCGCTTCTGTAATTATGAGTCTTTCCTTTATTCCACTCTTTTTAGGCCCTGGTAGATTATACCCCGAATCTTAATACACTGGTCCACAGGGCCTGATTCCATGCTTGACATCCTGCCCTATTCCAGAGCCAGCAAATGTATTTATCTGCCCATAGAATTCCTCTAGCCCCAGTTGTATCCCCACAATCTGCAATCTGACAGAAGTCTACCAGTATAGTGCTAGTTATTCCCTCTATAAAGGTTAGATTCAATGTTTTTCCTGTTCTTTCCCAACCCAAAGGTTCCTCTGCTCTTCCATAATGTATAACCCCTCTTATGGATGCCTCTAGTAGAGTCACCAGTAACCCAAGGATAATTACTGTCCCTTTTATCCTAACCAGCTACAGAGTTCCAGCGGATAGGGTAGGGGAGTTGGAAGGGGAGGGAGACTTCACCGGTTTGAGACAAGTCCCACCTTGTGTGAGACCTCCCTTTGTAGCCGGATTTTCTGAACCTCTTGCAGCCAACTGGCCCTATTCTGCCTGTAAAACCTTTTTGCAATGGGACTGGTGAATCCAGGTAGACCTCTCTGCAATCCTTATCGCAGTAGGGGTAGTTGGGAGGACTTTAAAAGGACCATCCCACCTTGGGGAGTACCACTGCTTTTTGTTATTACTTCTTGTTAAGACCCAATCTCCCACATGCACCTTTTCATCTTCTTGAATTGGACCTTCTAGGCCAGAACAAAAATCATTAGTACGTCTTTGTCTTAACAGCCTAGACATGTATTCTGCTAGTGTGAGCTCAGACTCCTCAGTAGGTGTTTCATTTGGTTGTAAGGGTATCTTATATGGCCTTCCATGTATAATTTCAAATGGGCTTAAACCTTCTTTTGTGGGTGTGATATGCATACTGGTCACAGCTACTAGTAGGCAGTACATCCAATTTTTACCTGTTTCTTCCAAAGCTTTCCTCAGTTTGCTTTTTAGAATGCCATTATGTCTGTCCACCAATCCAGCTGATTGGGAATGATAGGCACAATGGTATTTCACTTGAATTCCCATCACTTCTGTCAAATGTTGTATAGTTTTATTTACAAAATGGGGTCCATTATCACTGTCTGTGCATCTGCACTTCCTGTCGGGAATATCTCCACCCATTTGGTCAGGGTGTCTATGATTACCAAACAATATTTCTTCCTTTCACATTTGTCTAATTCAATAAAATCCATGCAAATGTGTTGTGGTGTGGGGAACTTCCCTTTCCGTGGTCTTATGCCTCCCTGAGCACTGTATCTTGCACATATAATCCATTGAGAGCAAAAAGTTTTTTTTAGTAGTTAGTGAAGCCAAAAGCTGTACATACCTTATTAAACATCTCAGTCATCCCCCTGTTTGACACATGCGTTACTGCATGTGTCAATACTGCTGCATACCTAAATAAGGATTTTGGCAATACCGGTTTTCAATCAGGTGACATGTAGATGTTATCTATACTTGTGCAACCTTTTGTTTTCCAATATTGTTTGGTTTATTATTGGTGCATTCTGCTGCATATCAGTAAGGAGTGTATGATCTATCGCTATGGATTTCCTTTTGATAGTATGCATGCTCTTGTCAGTGCTACAAGTTCTGCTACTTGTGCTGAATAATGTTTTGGTAATGGCCTGGCTTCCAAAATTTCATCCTGTGTCACTACTGCATACCCAGTTGCATGTGTGCCATCTGGATTTTTCTTACTGGAGCCATCAACAAAAAGTGTCTTGTCAGGGTTAGATAATGGTACATGTTTCAAATTATTCAGTGGCAGTACCTTTTCAGCGATGGCAGCAGTACAGTCATGTTTATGACCATCATTAGGAAGTGGTATTAGTGTGGATGGGTTTAATGTAGTACATCTCTGTATTGTTAAGTGAGGTTGTGTCAAGAGTATTGTCATACAGGAAAGGTGTCATGCTGGGCTCAAATGTGATATCTTTTGTTGTAAAAGGATAACAGATACTGCATGTGGTACTTTAAGTATCAGCGTTTGATATAGCGCTATAGATGCTGAGGCCTTAAAGCGGGAGTCCACCAACCAATCTTTTTTTTTTTTTTTTTTAGGTCATTGAGACACTTTGCTAACCCCAAAATAATACTCACAGTTTGGGTGTAATATTTCCGCCTCTGTCTGTTTTCGTACTGAAGAATAACTTAAAAAATGCGATGCTGGCTGTTTCCATCTTGCTTGTGGGCATGTGAAGTCCACAAGCACTGATTTCCTGGATGCGGTGAATGCTGTTCATTCACAGCTTGTTCACACGCATGATCATTGTTCCCGCACTGAATCTTGGGAAGCCTGACAATAAGCTCCCAGGAGACAGTGCGGCGCCGGGGAAAGGCAATAAACACGCCTACTCCCATGGGAGAAGAGACAGGAAGTGCCACAATAAAGTACAATATAAAGGTAATTACAGCGATAAAAAAAATTTTCGTGCGGCATTTGAACATCTATGCAATTAACTGAAGGGGGTAAGATTAAGTTAAAAATTTGAGTGGAACCCTGCTTTAACTGCTTCCGCTGCAGCTACCACTGCCTGTATACACGGTGGAAGTGCTCTTGTTACACTGTTGTAGAATAGTAAGCAATCGGCCTCTGGGGCCCGCCATGTGACTGTGTAAGTACTGATGTCATGTGACCTTCCCTTGAGTCTACTGTTTATTTGAAAGGTTTGTCATAGTTTGGTAAGGCTAGCACTGATGAACTAGAAAGGACTTGTTTTAGGTCAGTAAAGGCTGTCTCTGTTTCCTCACTCCATTTTATAGCATCCTGGGGGGCCATAGGGCTCCCATGTATTGCCTGAACCAATGGGGACGTCAGCATGGAATACCCGGGAATCCAGGTTCTACAAAAATTTGTCATACCCAGGAAGGACATCGTTTGTATCTTTGTCTCTTTAATTTGGGATATTTGTTGTGGGAGTGGATCTATGAGGGGATCTATTGGCAAAAGTACAGATTTTTCCCAATTAATTGTTAGCCCAGAGAAATTACAGAATTCCTTAACTATACTCATAGCTACCTTCAGGGAAGCCTGTGTATCCCCCAAGAACAACAAACTATCATCCGCATACATAGCGACTTTCTCCTCCCCCCTCTTTCTTTTAAAACCCTGTATCTCTTGGACAGACCTCAAAGCGATAGCCAATGGCTCCATTGCCAGGGCAAAGAGCAAAGTTTTCCCAACTTGCTCACCTTCTCCAAAAAAACTCAGTCTCTGAAATGATTTTTTCCTTTCCATTTTCTCTAAGACGACTCTCCTATAGTCATCTTGCCTCTCTACCCACGTTTCATAACTAGCTAGGGTTGGCGCCTCCACATATTGCACTTCAGCACTTCTCACCCTCTCTTTTACTTTTATATCTTTGACCTGTGATTGCTTCTTGGCATAAGAAATTTTTTGTATAAGTACCCCCCGAAGAAAAGCCTTCAGGGAGTCCCATATTATCCCCAATGGGGCTGTTCCTAAATTTAAATTTATAAATTCCACCGGACTATCCATGATGGCCCCAGCATCCTCGATAATCTCGAGCCAAAAGGGATTTACTTTCCAGTCATCTCTACTATAACACCTCCCCGCCTTTATGCCTTTATTAAAAAAACTACTGGTGAGTGGTCCAAAATCCCTCTCGGCTCATAAACTATCTCCTCCGCTACGTTCAGTGCTTCCCCATTACCCGGTCAATTCTAGACAAAGTGGCATATGTCCTGGAGTGACACGAATACTGTCTCACTCCCGGATGCCTCTTCCTCCAGACATCCACCAACCCTATCTCCTCACAATATTGTAGGAGTGGACCATTAGGCGCCCCGTCGCTAGTGATTTTTGGTGGAAACCTATTTATACAGTTGTTCATAGTCATATTAAAGTCTCCAACCACTATAACCAGCACCCCTGGGAAATCTGCCATGAATCTAGTTAAATCATCCAAGATTTCCATACTAAATGGGGGAGGGATGTAAACGTTGGCCAATACACATACTCTGCTTTCAATTGTACACAAGAGAAAAATATACCGTCCATTCTTGTCTACGTTACTCTGGCTACAGGAGAAAACTAAACCCGAGTTTATCAGTATGCTCACACCTCTTAAATAGGAAGAATAGGTGGAATGGTACTGCACTTGATAATTCCTATTTTCCAGGGCACTGATTGTATCCTTCAGCAGGTGTGCCTCCTGCAGAGTATTTTAACTCTCCCTTCATCAGCCATAGATAAAATTGCCTGTTTTTTGGACCTATCTTTTACCCCCCGCACATACCATGAGCATATTTTAACTTGTTTTATTAAATCTGGGGATTTACCTCTACTACCTTTAGTACCCATCATTCTTCAGTCCCTGTTCCCTTTCTCCTCTCAGGATATCCTCTAACCTATCCCACATTCTCTTGTGCCTAAAATATAATAACCTTTCCCCTTTAAATCTAAATGTTACTCTGTCTGACCAAACTCAAAATCTCCCATATCAAACCATACCACTTCTTTCCCCCCCTTGTGCTCCCACATAACCACACATTCACTCCAACCCCCCCCCCCCAACTCCCCAACACTCCCTCCCCCCCCACCCGATTACTCATTACCCCCTTGCCCAATTTTGGGCCCAATCTAAGGGCTTCTATTGTGACCGTCATAACCCCCTGAAGTGAAGTTTCAGTGCTACCCGAACCTAATAAGAGGGGAACTATCCCCAGCATAATCAATGTGAATATAAATATATACTCCCCCCCACCCCCCTATTTGCATATATATAACCCATCATAAGTCCTGGAGAGGAATAGAGACAAAAAAAAAAAAAAGAAAATGTCCCGGACCATAGATTGTAAACTACTACCTTCGTTCTTCTCTAACCAAGCTGTTACTTCTATAGGGGCGTTAAAAAACATGACTTCCCCCAGGGCTGATATTTGTAGACGTGCGGGATAAAGTAACGCATAATTAATTCTAAAATTCTAAAAATTCAATGATTTATATTATAGACAACTAACTGGAATCGGAATGGGAGACAAGTATGCCCCAAGTGTGGCCAATGTTTTTATGGCTAAATGGGAGGAAGAAGCAATTTTTGCAGATGAACCAGAAAATATGGTCCTATATAAAAGATTTATTGATGATTGCATAGTAATATGGAAAGGGGATGAACCAAGTTTAATCCAGTTTTTTAATCAATTAAATACCAATCAGAAAAATATCAGACTTGAGTATTAGATAAGTGACAAATCAATCCACTTTCTAGATTTAGAAATACAGCTTGAGAACAACATCATTAGTACCAAAACATTCTTCAAACCAGTTGAAAGGAATAGTTACATACCTACAGACAGCTGTCATTACCATCCATGGTTAATTAATATTCCAAAAGGACAGTTTATACGACTGAGAAGAAATTGCTCTAACAATATAGATTATCTAACACAAGCCCATTGGATGGGGAAGAAATTTGAGGATAAAGGCTACAGCAAAGAATTTATTTTGGAAAAAATCAAAGAAGTCGACCAAATGCCAAGAGAAACACTTATTCAAGATAAAATAAAAGCGAACTTAGATAATAATGACATACCCTTGATAATGAATTTCAGTGCACAACATAAAAAAATGGAAAAAATCATCAAGAAGTACTGGTCTGTTCTGAAAACAGACAACACCCTGGGTAAGATTCTACCTGATAAACCGCGCTTCATATATAGGCGAGTACCAACATTAAGAGATCTGATAGCAAAGCATGTACCGGAACCACCTAAACGTGTTACAGAATTATCCTTCTTTCAAGTGAAAGGGTTTTTCCCTTGTAAGAGGTGCTATGCGTGTAAAAATACCCAACAAAATGGCCAAAAATGCCGAAATTCACATCAACCAGCACCAAAAAAGAATTTGACATCAAGGACTTTATATCATGTAGGACTGAAGGTGTAGTCTATGTCTTGCAATGTTCTTGTTCATTGCAATATATTGGCAGAACAAAAAGGCCTATGTGGAAAAGAATAAGGGAACATACCCAAAACATAAAAAAAGCTTTCCCGAAGCATAGCATCTCTAAACATTTTGCCACGCACCACAATAGAGACCCCACAGAATTAAAATTTTGGGCAATACAGAGATACAAACCCCACTGGAGAGGTTCAAATAAGATCAGAGAACTGAGTCAAGCCGAATCAAAATGGATATATGCGATGGGTACTCTTGCGCCAAAAGGCCTCAATATTGAATTTGATATTAATTGTTTTATATCAGACTACTAAACACGGCACTATGGATATATATTTTAAACTTAATTTTAATACTTTCATATTTTTTATATATTTTATTTTTATTGGTGTTAATACTACTGTACCGCATCGGGCTCACAAACAATTTTATATTAATTAATAATATTTAAAATCTCTTTGTGTAATACTATTATCATCTATACGGTCCTGAGACATTTAGTTTAAATTACAATTTATTCTTATATAATTTTTATATTTTTTAATTTTTTTTTATTTTTAAAGTCATGTGAGTGTTTATCAGCATACTATACACTATCAAGATCCAGCATAAAGTCACACGTGCTTAATTAGTCATGCAGCGGGATCAAAACATCTAGATTAACACATAACTAACAACATTAGTTATTGATATGAATGTATAGTCAATGGTGTGCTGTACCATTATGCGCCACTGGAGGGAGCCCATTATTATATAGATACAATGATATACTATATTAAGGATTTTATTCTGTGATCTTTTTTAGTTGTACTAATTTATATTAGGTTCATGTGGTTATTATAATTTGTTTTGATGTAATCAATAAATATTGTTTTTAAAGTATAATACATACATACAAATACAGCAGTAAGCAGCGTGATGTTCCGATGATCACAGCGCCGTCACCATAGGAACCGAAATGCCTAAATACGGAGACGCTGGCATCTCATGCTTAGCCTTGAGAAAGTCGCGTGTCAGTGACGCAACGCGTGGGAGGAGCCTAGGACGCAGTCTGCTGAATACATTGTACCAAGCAGCAGCAATTTGTATAGCAAGCCTCGTCCTTACAATCCAGCTGAGATCTGCCTATCTGCTTATCTGCATGCCTAAAACAAGTCAGGCACACGTGAGTGTATCACTGTGCTGTTTTGCCTGTGGACTTTTATTGTAACAATATTGCGCAATGTTTTCTCTCTTTGTTTATTTTACATAAAACCACCTGATACTGAGAAAATTACCATTCATTGTGGCTGTGGAAGAAATAGCTCAGAGTGTGAACAAATAAGTACTGCAGGAATCCAGAGATCCCAGATTACTGAGAATTGAACTGTTGCCTGTTACTTATTCAATCTCATGAATTTATCATCTATATTTAATCGTACTCTACTGGCACTATTTATTTATTTATACTCATCAATTGTATATATATTGCACCTTTACAAGCATATTATTTATTTATTTTTATTATGGAGGATTTAACACTTATCACAGGGAATATATCTAATTCATTTATTTATTGGCACTAATTTGGATTGATCGCTATTTTTTGCTATTTGCAAACGCATTTTTAGTATATCTATACACAATTGTTGCTTAGTTTACTTTGGAGATATCGCACAACTTCCAGTTGATTTGTATAACTGGAGTGATACAGTTTTTAAATATTTGCGATTTTTTCATATATTTGCGATTTTATATATGCGATTTTTTAGCGACTTGGTAGCAAATTTTATGATCACATTGGTTTTTTAGCACAAAATTTTTTTTTTCACATTGATTGAACTTTGTATCAGAGCGCATCAATCTATGTTATAAATCCTAAACTGTTGTAGCCTCCGTTTACACTTTACAAACTTAGCTCTTTGTCTCTGTAGCTCAGGGGAGAAGTCTGGATATATTGATATCCTTGCGCCATTATGCTGTATATTCTTCATCTCTCTTGCTTTCTGGAGGATAGTAACCTTATCTCTGAAATGCAGGAGTTTAAAAATAAGGGGTCTTGGATGCCCCCTTGAAGACGGGGCCCTGGAGACAACTCTGTGCGCGCGCTCAATCTCAAAAAAGCCTGAAAGCGAATCTTTACCAAATTTCTCCTTTAGCCAGCCTTCCATAAATTCTTTATAGTTATTTCCTTTACATTGCTCTGGGAGACCCAGGACCCTTAAATTCTCTCTACGTAACCTATTTTCCATACTGTCCATTTTCTGCATACATGAATTTAGTTGGTCCCTCATAAATGTTACTTCTTGTCTCATTGGATTCACATCATCTTCCAACTGACCGAGTCTTCACTCAAGGACAGTTGTCCGGGTACAAACCACTTGTACTTCATGTTTTAAAGCAAGTAATTCATCTCTAATGCCTTTAAGCTGGTCAGATAAATCAGATATTGATGACTTACAGTTGTTGACTGCCAGGAAGATATCTTTCAAAGATGGTTCCTTCTCTACTGCTGGTACTGGCGCACAAATTCCTTCCACTGACTCTTTATTTGAGCCATGTTCCCCCTCCAGGGCCACACTTGCTACTATGTCTGACGGTGTGGCTATCATGTCTCCCGCTGCTGAGGCTTGACTTCTTCTCCCAGGGTGACCCACCTGGTGCTGGACTCCCCCTGCTTGACCACCCTTCTTAGGTGTCTGATTTGGTGTGTGTGCAAAGCGCTCCAGTTTAGCAGCCACTTGGTTTAACTTCTCCTTAGGGCCACGCTGTACGGGAGCACCTGCTCCATCCTGCACTGCCGCCTCCTCCGTCCCCCTCTTCCTAGTCAGGCTAGCACAATCACCTCCACCCTGACGGGTCTCGCATATGCCACTAGCGGCCGCTCTATCCCAGGTAAGTGTGCCTCCCTCTCTCACTGGGATAGACGCTGCTGGTGCTTTACCCGGGAGAGCTTCAAGAGAACGTGCAGGCTGCTCCCCGCTCAGACACTGGGGCCATCACTCCGTACAGCGGCACTGTGTTCCAGACATTCTGGGCGTCTCAACATCTCCCTCTCCACGCTACTCGGCTGCGTCAGGCATAGGAGCGGGATCTAGGTCCGACCGCGCCGCGACCTCTCACCTCAGCATCCGGTCACGCCCCCCTCACCCAGGGCACCTTTAAATAAGGAGTCTGCACCATAGTAGTCAAAAACAGTAGGCCAAATATTTACTTTAAGACTATTATTCAGCCTTTCTTTCCCACCGAAAGTCCTAATATTTTCACAGATGCTCAAATTAACCTCTGTGTGCTCAAAGGGTTAATGCTGCCCTACTAGTCATCCATCATCATCTCCCTCTCTCTTCTGCTATGTTTGTCAGGCAATCTGCATTTTCTTGTTTCTGAGAAACAGCTTCTTGACCATCATTTTTGTGCTATAAAAGCATCAAGTCTGTTGTATTCCCTTCTCTCCTCTCTCTGGGCTTCAATACTACTGCACGCTTCTCTTAGCAAAGTCCATTCAAATCCCTATTTCCTTATGTCAGTAAAATTAGCACTCAGTCACATACCGTCTCTGGACTGGACACATTTAAAGTAATCAAAACATTCTCAGCCTTTTCTTTTCTCACATTCATCAAGCCACTTGATAATTCTACAACATTCTGTTCATTTTATAGTGCAATTCACTTTCATGTTTCCTATCTACTTCTTTAAAACCATGACTGTTGGATAACAGATGTTGTACACCCTTATAAACACCCCTCTTAACTTCTACTCCCAATAAACAAGACCACACCAAAATTTGGAGTAATAAAGGCCGTAGCAGCCTACTTTATTTAAAACAATATATATTTATAAATTTCCTATAAATTCTGTCATCAAAACAATAAACAACAAAACATCTGTTACTCAATGAAAACCTTAAACTAAAGAGCGTTGGTCTGCGCTATCACTTAAAATCAGTCTGATGGTCATCACCCATGTAGCACTGCGGTACTTATCAAAATTTCTCAACTAGGCCTCAAGCCAACAAGCTGGCTCAGAGACTACCAATTCCCGCAGTGCCCAATTATCACTTCCCGGCTAACCTCCGTTAACCGGGAACCAAAAAACATCCGGATCCATAACAACGTTAGATCCCCCACTTACTTTTTCCATCTTCCTTCCCTTGCACAGACCAACGCCCGCCACCGCATCCCACGAGTAATACCTTACTCTTGGATGCCCCTCCACACCCGAATAGCTCGCTGTATTCCATCCTGTAATCCTAAAGTCCATAAATCTATCCCCACATCATTAAGGTGGACCCCATCAGGTTTCAAATACCTCCACGTTTCGAATTCCAATTCTAGATGTCTAATTGCTAAACAACCATTGCGTACCATAAATTTGCTCACCTCCCTATTAATCTTTTTTCTGGCCCGATTTACACCCTCCACCGACCTGGCCATTCTCCAAGATGTCCAAGCCACCATGTCCGACCATATAATAATAGTCTTGGGGAATAATTCCATCAAGCGCCACAAGTCACATTTGATGTCGCGCGTGATGTCTACCATGGATCTTAGTCCTAGGTCATTGCCGCCAACGTGTAAAACTAACACGTCAGGCGGTCCCTCCCTCAGGGCATATCTCTGCACCTCCGGAAACAATCTACCCCACAACATTCCCGGTATCCCCAACCACTTAATACAAACCTCCCTTTTATCAAAACCTAACTGTCTGCCTTCCCAACGAGCATCCCCCCTTCTTGCCCCTCAAAACACATAAGAATGGCCCATAATCCAGACCATTCCAGGCGCCGACCCTGTAATTAGAAGAAGACAAGAAAAAAAACTCTATTTAAACACTATCCTGAAAGAAAAACCTTTCACGACTAAAACATAATTAAAGAACTACTCCCCTAAAATCCCTACAAATCTACCACCAAATGAGGCCGTACGTAAGACTGGAACCTGTTCGATTCCCACCGTCCAATTCGTTTTACCGCCTCCACATCTAGCCCATTTCTGGCTGCCTCAGTAGCCGCTCCTATTCGAAAAGAGTGGGACGAAAACTCCTTCTCCCGTAATCCCACACCATGCAGGCATTTCCTGAAAACTGCGATGAACTGAAACCTAGATAAAAGGCTCCCGTCCAAATGCACTAAAAAGGGGCCTTGGAAATCCGGACGAACTTGCAAGAATTCCTCGACCGTGCCCACCGGGCACAGGCGAGATCCCTGAATCGGGTAAACCCTCACTACCCTGCCTCTCCCTACTTGATCTGTTTTTGACCTCCTTATAACCAACGTTAAACCTTCTCGCTCCAACTTAACCTCCTGACAGCCCAATCCTCCTTGAACTGTTTTTGAAGGACTAACCAGTTCGCTTATCCTGAATGCTCAAAAAAACGCCAATATAAAAGCCACCTTAAACAAGGTGACTTCATACACGGGAGAGCATACCTCCCCCAACTTTGCTACAATACTCCCCAAAATCTCAAAAGTCACCGGTCTTCTGAAATCACGCCTGACTCCCAGCTTCCTATACCCCTTTAGCGCTTGACGCACCCAAAAATCTTTCGTGACATCCGGCTGACCCTGTAGCTTAAAAAGAAAAGCCAACCCCGCTAACTGTGTATTCAACCCAGATACTGACGCACCCTCTTCCATTTTCCTTGCCACGTAATATAGCAACAACAAATGCAAAGACCTCCCTGACGGCTCCTCGCCGACTCCCTGTACAAAAACCATCCACTCCCTCCATACCTTAGAGTATTCTGCCCATGTGGCCCCACTTACCGACTGCCGAATCCATCCAGCGATGGCACCAAAGGTATCTCCCACAGCCACTCGGGACAAGGCACCCCTTGTTGCTCCGCTTCCGGCGCCAACTCTCGGAACCTGTCCCACTGGAAGCGAGATAACGCATCAGCTACCACATTTTCTACTCCCGGTAAGTGAACGGCATGAATGTACACATTCAATTGCAAACATCTTAACATCAAATGCTGCAGCAACTTGATCACTGGCGGAGATGATGCCGTAACCCTATTTATCACTTGTACCACCCCTAAATTGTCCCCATGGAAACGCACCTTCAGATCCCTGAACAATGCGCCCCATAGTTCCACTGCTAGCACTACTGGAAACAATTCCAGCAAAACCAAGTTTTTTGTGAAACCCTCCTCTATCCACGACTGAGGCCAAGGACCTGCACTCCACCAGCCTTGAAAAAACGCCTTAAAACCTGTGGACCCTGCCGCATCAGTGAAATGCTCCAGGTCAAAATTACTGACCGGTCCTGACATCCACATTGCCCTTCCATTAAAGGATTCCAAAAAGGTATGCCATACCCGTAAATCCTCCCTGTGCGTTCTAACCAATCGCACGAAATGCCTTGGTGATTTTATACCACTCATGCTAGCCGCCAGCCGGCGGCTGAACACTCTACCCATCGGTAGTATGCGGCATGCAAAATTCAGCTTGCCTAAAACCGATTGTTACATAGTTACATAGTAGGTGAGGTTGAAAAAAGACACAAGTCCATCAAGTCCAACCTATGTTTGTGATTATGTGTCAGTATTACATTACATATCCCTGTATATTGCGGTCATTCAGGTGATTATCTAATAGTTTCTTGAAGCTATCAATGCTCCCCGCTGAGACCACCGCCTGTGGAAGGGAATTCCACATCCTTGCCGCTCTTACAGTAAAGAACCCTCTACGTAGTTTAAGGTTAAACCTCTTTTCTTCTAATTGTAATGAGTGGCCACGAGTCTTATTAAACTCTCTTCTGCGAAAAAGTTTTATCCCTATTGTGGGGTCACCAGTACAGTATTTGTAAATTGAAATCATATCCCCTCTCAAGCGTCTCTTCTCCAGAGAGAATAAGTTCAGTGCTCGCAACCTTTCCTCATAACTAAGATCCTCCAGACCCTTTATTAGCTTTGTTGCCCTTCTTTGTACTCGCTCCATTTCCAGTACGTCCCTCCTGAGGACTGGTGCCCAGAACTGGACAGCATACTCCAGGTGCGGGCGGACCAGAGTCTTGTAGAGCGGGAGAATTATCGTTTTATCTCTGCAGTTGATCCCCCTTTTAATGCATGCCAATATTCTGTTTGCTTTATTAGCAGCAGCTTGGCATTGTATGCCATTGCTGAGCCTATCATCCACTAGGACCCCCAGGTCCTTTTCCATCCTAGATTCCCCCAGAGGTTCTCCCCCCAGTGTATAGATTGCATTCATATTTTTGCCACCCAAATGCATTATTTTACATTTTTCTACATTGAACCTCATTTGCCATGTAGTCGCCCACCCCATTAATTTGTTCAGGTCTTTTTGTAAGATTTCCACATCCTGCGGAGAAGTTATTGCCCTGCTTAGCTTAGTATCGTCTGCAAATACAGAGATTGAACTGTTTATCCCATCCTCCAGGTCGTTTATGAACAAATTAAATAGGATTGGTCCCAGCACAGAACCCTGGGGAACCCCACTACCCACCCCTGACCATTCTGAGTACTCCCCATTTATCACCACCCTCTGAACACGCCCTTGTAGCCAGTTTTCAATCCATGTACTCACCCTATGGTCCATGCCAACGCACCTTATTTTGTACAGTAAACGTTTATGGGGAACTGTGTCAAATGCTTTTGCAAAATCCAGATACACCACGTCTACGGGCCTTCCTTTATCTAGATGGCAACTCACCTCCTCATAGAAGGTTAATAGATTGGTTTGGCAAGAACGATTCTTCATGAATCCATGCTGATTACTGCTAATAAAATCATTCTTATTACTAAAATCTTGTATATAGTCCCTTATCATCCCCTCCAAGAGTTTACGTACTATTGATGTTAGGCTAACTGGTCTGTAATTCCCAGGGATGTTTTTTGGGCCCTTTTTAAATATTGGTGCTACATTGGCTTTTCTCCAATCAGCTGGTACCATTCCAGTCAATAGACTGTCTGTAAAAATTAGGAACAACGGTCTGGCAATCACCTGACTGAGTTCCCTAAGTACCCTCGGATGCAAGCCATCTGGTCCCGGTGATTTATTAATGTTAAGTTTCTCAAGTCTAATTTTAATTCCGTCCTCTGTTAACCATGTAGGTGCTTCCTGTGTTGTGTCATGAGGATAAACACTGCAGTTTTGGTTACTGAAGCCCCCCGATTCATTCGTGAAGACTGAGGAGAAGAATAAATTCAATACCTTTGCCATCTCCCCATCCTTTGTAACCAGATGTCCTTCCTCATTCTTTATGGGGCCAATATGGTCTGTCCTCCCTTTTTTACTGTTTACATACTTAAAGAATTTCTTGGGATTTTTTTTGCTCTCCTCCGCTATGTGTCTTTCATGTTCTATCTTAGTCAACCTAATTGCACCCTTACATTTCTTATTGCATTCTTTATAAATTCTGAATGCTGTGGATGATCCCTCAACCTTGTATTTTTTGAAGGCCTTCTCCTTTGCTTTTATATGCATTTTTACATTGGAGTTAAGCCATCCAGGATGTTTGTTCGCTCTTTTAAATTTATTACCCAATGGGATACATTGGCTAATGCCCTTATTTAATATGCTCTTAAAGCAAACCCATCTCTCCTCCGTATTCTTTGTTCCTAATATTTTATCCCAATTTATGCCTTTTAGCAAGGTTTGTAGTTTAGGGAAGTTGGCTCTTTTGAAATTCAGTGTCTTTGTGTTCCCTTCATGTCTCCTATTTGTGTGATTTATACTGAAACTAATTGACCTGTGATCGCTGTTACCTAAATTGCCCCGTATTTCCACATCTGTTATCAGGTCTGTATTGTTGGTAATCAGTAGATCTAGTAATGTTTTATTTCTAGTTGGTGCGTCTACCATCTGACCCATAAAATTGTCCTGCAAGACACTAAGGAACTGGCGAGCCTTAAATGAATGCGCGGTTCCCTCCGCCCAGTCTATGTCTGGATAATTAAAATCCCCCATTATGATAACACTTCCCATCCTTGCTGCTAATCCAATTTGTGATAGGAGATCCGTCTCCACTTCCTCCCTCAGGTTAGGGGGCCTATAGCATACTCCCAGTATTATTTTCCCCTTAGCTTCATCCCTTTGGAGCTCTACCCATAAAGATTCCACCTCCTCCCTAGCCCCCTCAGTGATGTCATCTCTCACATTCACTTGTACATTATTCCTGATATATAGGCATACCCCTCCCCCTTTTTTACCCTCTCTGTCCTTGCGGTATAGGGTATACCCTTGAATGTTTGCCAGCCAATCATGAGAGCAGTTGAACCAGGTCTCTGAAATTCCCACTAAATCCAAATCCTCCTTGTACAACAGTATCTCTAGTTCACCCATCTTGTCCGCCAGGCTCCTGGCATTGGTGAACATGCCACATAGTTTAGACCGGTCGCATATTGTCCTCGTATTGGGTGTTTCAAGATTGCAACTTGGACTTGCTACTATACTCACCTTGTGTTTTTGTGCTTTGGTTAACCTACCACTAATGCCCCCAATACTACCCTCTGGAATATCTTCCGCGCTGGCTATCACTGTCTCTGCCCCCTCCCCCCCATCGCCTAGTTTAAAAACCCCTCTAACTTTTTGGCCATCTTCATTCCCAGCAGATCTGCACCCTCCTCATTTAGGTGCAGTCCGTCCCTTCTATAGTACCGGTTACCGACTGAGAAGTCGGCCCAGTCCTCCAGGAACCCAAACCCCTCCTTACTACACCAGCTCTTCAGTCACTTGTTTACTTCCCTAATCTCCCTCTGCCTCTCTGGTGTGGCTCGATGTACCGGTAGTATTCCTGAGAACACTACCTTGGAGGTCCTTTTCCTCAATTTAGCTCCTAAGTCCCTAAAATCGTTCTTTAGGACACTCCATCTGCCTCTGACTTTGTCATTGGTGCCAACGTGCACCATGACAGCCGGGTCTTCCCCAGCCCCTCCCAGTAATCTGTCCACAAGATCCGTGATGTGCCGAACCCGAGCGCCCGGTAGACAACATACTGTTCGGCGCTTCAGGTCTTGGTTACAGATTGCCCTCTCTGTCCTTCTAAGAATTGAGTCCCCTACCACCAGAATCTGTCTTTCCTTTCCCTTTGCTGCCCCCCCACTCTCACTGGAGGAGTTCTTCCCCTGGCAGCTAGGAGAGTCCCTCATCTCCAGCAGTGCTGGTCCCTGACTGGTTACACCAATGTCACTCAATGGAGCGTACTTATTGGGATGCTCCAGTCCTGGATCGGCCTCCCTGGCACTTCCCCCTCTACCCCTCCTGACTGTCACCCATCTACTCTTTGCTAGTGCCTGCACCTCTTTGTCTCCACCCGCCTCTGTGCTGGCCCCTGCCGGCACCTGCTGTGTACGTTCCTGGCTCACCTTTAGTATGGAGGGACTTCTCAGTGCTGACAGTTGCTTCCCCAGATTCAGAACCTGGGCTTCCAGGGAAACAATGTGCTTACATTTTGCACAGCAGTATTCGCCCTCGATCGGATGATCAAGGAACGCATACATGCGGCAAGATGTACAAAGAGCCACCTCTCCACACCCGCCGGGCATCGTACCTATTAAATTTGGTGAGGATTTGGGGATTTTACCCTGTCCAAATTACCTAACAACTAGCTTCCTGGCACTAATACTCAAGACAATACACAGGTACACGACAAGACAATACACAGGTACACAATACACAAGTACTAACGATCCACACACACTACTCAGACAACACTCAGATACTCACACTACACAGGTACTATGACCCCTGTTATAACCTCCTGTTTTAAACTCTTGTTTTTAACTCCCACTTAATCCAGCTCCACTTACACCAAGCTCCACAGCTTCAAACTGAGCACGCTCAGACTGAGTCCTACAACAAGTTAAATAGGCACCTGTGAGCAATTAACCACACCCCTTAATTGATAGACTGATGAAACAGGAAAAAAAACAAAAACAAAAAAAAAAGCTATTTAAAAAGTGACAGCAAAAGGCAAATTAAAAACTAAAAGGAAAAGTCCCCAAAATGCAACCCAGCAAACACCAACAGACAGCAAACACACACCAACAGACAGCAACACACACCAACAGACAGCAAGACTTGTATACTCTAACACTTGTTTTTAACGTTCTCAGTCGCACCTTTCTCAAACCAATTAACCCTGCGATTTCTTTTTTCAAATCTTCCAATTTGTCTTCCGGCAACCTACATTCCATTGCCTCCGAATCCAGTACAATGCCTAAGAACGTGATGACCGTGCAAGGTCCCTCCGTCTTTTCATCAGCCAATGGAATGCCCAATCTGTCTGCGATATGCTGCAATGAAGCCAATAACACCGCACAGATTCTAGATGAAGCCGGGCCTATGCATAAGAAATCATCCAGGTAGTGAATTATTGAATTCACTCCTGATACATCCCTCACTACCCATTCCAAGAAAGAGCTGAATTGCTCAAATATTGCACACGATATTGAGCAACCCATCGGTAGGCATTTGTCCACATAAAACTCACCTTTCCAATGGCACCCCTGTAACCTAAAGCTTTCCGGGTGTACTGGCAGCAGCCGAAAAGCTGATTCCACATCTGCCTTGGCCATCAAAGCTCCTTTTCCGTAGCGGCGCACCCACCCCACAGCGGCATCAAATGACATATAAGTCACCGAGCATGCCTCCTGATCAATAGCATCATTCACCGATCCCCTTTTGGGAAGGATAAGTGGTGAATGAGCCTGAATTTGTTGTGCTCTTTCTTGGGCACAACACCTAACAGTGATACCACCAAATCTGCTAATGGTGCCGCATGGAAAGGACCCCCCATTCTCCCCATTGCAACCTCCTTTGCCAGTTTCCCTGAAACCACTTCCGGATGTTGCAATGCGGACCTTAAATTTTTGGGCACCTGGGGAACTACCTTCATCTTGCATGGGATCTTAAAGCCCACCGAGAAACCCTCATCCAGTAACCTCGCTGCTTGTCTGTCGGGATACTTACCGAGAAACGGCTGCATCCTTTCCACTTTCACCGGAGTCCTCCCTTTTGTTCCCAACGTCACCGGTTCTGCCTTTTCCCTGCTTAAAGCATCTAGATGCTGGATGCGTCCCCCCGCATCCTGAGCACTCGTGCTTATACTTACATGACGCACCAAACTTACAGGCTCCGGTGTTGTACTGCCAACAAACCCCCTTTTTGTTTCCAGCCGAATGTCCCAGGGCCGAAGGTCCACCTGCTCCCCCCTAAAAAAACTGTCTCGGAGCCCTCGCCGTCGTCATCAAACGCATCCACAAGCTTATGTCTTTGTGGTCCCAACGCAGCTCTGGACGTATCGCTCTCCGCTGTCTGAACTGCTCGTCGTACCTCAGCCAAGCCGTGCCGCCATACACTCTATATGCCTCCCGTATCGCATCCTGATAGCAGAACAATGCCGAACAGTGCTCCGGGTGCTTCTCCCCTATCACACTTGCCATAATTGCAAACGCCTGCAACCAGTTGGCAAATGTCCTAGGGATCAACCGATACCTCCTCTTCTCTTCGTCCTCCTTCTTGGAACTGTCTGGTTTAACTCTATCCAGGTTAAACTTCTCTAAAGGTAGTAGTGAAAATATTTCCACATACTCACCTTTCCACAACTTCTCCCGCACTTCTTGTTTCAAGTGCGCTCCCAAAGGCCCTTCGTAGCACACATACACCTCACAACGCGCTGCGTCCGCCAGCCTGGTTATATCCTGCCTCTCTGCTGCCTCCTCTAACACCGCAGCTTTTTCCTTCCCCTGCGTAACGTCATTAACCGTGGACTCCTGGGCGGGTACCGCATCCGCAGCCGTTGCTGCGGGCGTCCCCGCCCCCGCTGCATTACCGCTCATCCCGCTGCCCCACGCTGGCGGGACCCACGCAGCTGCCGGGCCCCCCGCAGGACGCTCCGCTGCCTCAAACCTCTGCACTAGCTCCTTGATGCCCTCCAAGAAACCCAACAAACCAGAGCCCCCGCACTGGCCTCAGGCCTACTTATGTCATTTCTTACCCTGCTTCCCACTTCTGACCCCAAGTGCTGGGACTTACCGGGCTGCACAGGTGTCGCCCCATCAGCCGACCTTCTGCTCTCTTCCATGTCTGTGCTCCTGGAAAGGGGGGCCGCCTCCTCTTCCGATCCGGACGTCCCATCTAGCTCTCTTGGACCCATCTCTCCTTCCTCTGCCGACGAAAGCCCGCCTGGCCTGGTGACCTTGGCTGCCGCAGTCTTCTCCATCCTCTCACGCCTCCTTGCAGCATAACCTCCCGCTGACTTGTGGACAGCCTTGGCAGGACCGGAGTGGGATACCGCAGTCCTGCTGGCCTCCGCTCTTCCGTCTGTCCGCCCAGGTCTGCCTCTGTCCTCCCTCCGTTTGTCCCCTGCCGCGGAATTAGCCGGCCCAGGGACAATTGCAGTTTCTCTAGCCACAATGATGTTGGAGCCCTCCGCCGACATCCTGGGGGCGGGGCTCGCGCTCCCCGCACGTCCTCTTCTGCTAGGCCTACCAGCCGTTCCCGCCTGCGCCCTGTGTAGTGCCGCCGGGGCCGTGGCATCTCCGCCGCTTGTTCCTCCTGCCATCCTCTTAGCCGGTGGACACCCCTGGATCTCCGCTCCGTGATTCCTCGCTTGTCTCTGTGCCGCCATTGAGCGGTCCGGGGAGAAGCGCTCAGGCGGCCGGGACCTCCGCGTTCTGATGCCACTCCTCTCTCCCATACTCGGCTGCTGTTCTGCCCTCTCCATAGCTGCCCCGATCGCTTCCTGTAACCATGCCGTACCCCTCACCGCTGCTTCCGCACGCAGTTGGGCCATGAGACGCTCCACTTCAGCCATGCTGCTCAGAACTTTCCTCCACTTTTCTGCTAACCCCTCCCCACGAGTTAACCTTTTTATATAACCCCTCCCTTCCTGTCCCTCCCCCTCGGCTCCATTTTAACACTCCCTTCCCCACGCTGCTACCACCGTCATGCACGCCCTGCACTTATCGCATTGCATGCTGCAGTTCCGGGCTTTTCTTTAATAACCATTTTTTTTACAGATACAATCTCTCACACAGGAATTTGAAACGGAGGAGCAATTCACTCCCTCCTTACAGGAGATTCACACGAGGGGAGGGGGTGAGGAAAAACTGCAGGCTTTAATCCCCCTGTGATGATTTCTCGCACTTATTTATTTATTTTTTTCCACTCAGCCATACTTAGCTATTTTTCTGCTTCTCAAATATTTGTTAAACATTTAGATAACACTTGCGTCTGGTCTAATTCTCTTTTGCTAGACCCATCAGTGATATGACTATTGGATCACCTTTACCTGAAGTTGCAGCTCCAACAGTTTGGTTCCTATGAGTCCGACCGAGGGTTGTCCCCGAGCAGGCGGCCCAGATGTAGCACAGTCTCCCAGATAATGTTGTCCAGTGGTACCTGAGACGGTGCAGTAATCCAAGACGCCGGCTCCAGTCCAATCCCCATGGGCCATATAGTGCAATGCCACCTGGTATTTTACATATTTATCTGCTTAATACATCAGCTAGCAAGGTGTTGGCTGCCTTACAGAGCTAAGCCATAAGAAAATTAAACCAAGTATCTCTTTAAGCTTTTGCAAAGTTTTCTGCTTCTCTGCCAGCTCCCAATCTGTCACTGATAGGCAAGCAGGCTACAACACGAGTTTTACAGGCACACAGAACATGAGGTGTGAAGAATGATTTTTTTGATGGTTATTTAAACTCCTATTATCAACCCATACCTTTTT
Source organism: Aquarana catesbeiana (assembly GCF_042186555.1). Lineage (NCBI taxonomy): Eukaryota > Metazoa > Chordata > Amphibia > Anura > Ranidae > Aquarana > Aquarana catesbeiana. The sequence goes on along the minus strand of NC_133324.1, from coordinate 508,431,983 downwards.
TGATCTTTGGGTCCTAACAATTTAGGTTTATCCACCAAATCCTGACACTTTTACAGTTAGTTTACTATTGCATCCAAACTTCCCCTCCCACTTGGCACATTAGGAACACAGCAGCCTCATAAGCAGGCACAAAACATTCTTTTACAGAAACTATTCCCCATTGTCAGCGCCAGTCGGGTCTCTCATTTACCTGTAAAACACTGGGATAGTGACCCTCGGCCCACGGTAACAATAGGAATACAAGAAGAGTAAAAATATCATCACTCCCCACCAGGGGCGTTGCTAGGTGGCAAAAAGACCAGGGGCTTCAGCCCGAAGTCCAAGGCCGGCACGGGGGAGGGGGCCTTTAGTGGCGCTGGGTTTTTTTGGTTGGGCGGAGGGGTTGTGTGGTTGTGTGGCGGGGGGTAAGCTCACATGCTGACCACTAAACTGACCTACCTACCTGACATACACTGACCTACCTGACACACACACACTGACCTACCTGACACACACACTGACCTACCTGACCGTCATACATTGACCTACCCGACACACACTGACCTACTTGACCGTCATACACTGGCCTACCCGACACACACTGACATACCTGACGGTCATACACTGACCTACCCACATACACTGATCTACCCGACATACACTGACCTACCTGACACACACTGACCTACCTGACCTACATACACTGACCTAACCGACATACACTGACCTACCCGACATACACTGACCCACCCGACATACACTGACCTACCTGACCGTCATACACTGACCTACCCGACATACACTGACCTACCTGACACACACTGACCTACCTCACCTACATACACTGACTTACACTGACCTACCTGACCCACACTGACCTACATACACTGACCTACCTGACCCACACTAACCTACACACACTGACCTACCCGACACACACTGACCTACCTAACCGTCATACACTGACCTACCTGATCTACATACACTGACCTACCTGACTGACACACACTGACCTACCTGACATAAACTGACCTACACTGACCTACATACACTGATCTACCTAACACACACTGACCTACCCGACACACACTGACCTACCTGACCGTCATACACTGACCTACCCGACATACACTGACCTACCTGACTGACACACACTGACCTACCTGACTGACACACACTGACCTACCTGACTGACACACACTGACCTACCTGACATACACTGACCTACATACACTGATCTACCCGACACACACTGACCTACCTGACCGTCATACACTGACCTACCCGACATACACTGACCTACCCGACACACACTGACCTACCCAACCGTCATACACTGACCTACCCGACACACACTGACCTACCCGACCGTCATACACTGACCTACCCGACACACACTGACCTACCCGACCATCATACACTGACCTACCCGACACACGCTGACCTACCCGACACACACTGACCTACCTGACCTACATACACTGACCTACCTGACATACACTGACCTACATACACTGACCTACCTGACCGTCATACACTGACCTACCCGACACACACTGACCTACCTGACCTACATACACTGACCTACCTGACATACACTGACCTACATACACTGATCTACCCGACACACACTGACCTACCCGACACACACTGACCTACCTGACCGTCATACACTGACCTACCCGACACACACTGACCTACATACACTGACCTACCTGACCTACATACACTGACCTACCTGACTGACCCACACTGACCTACCTGACCCACACTGACCTACATACACTGACCTACATACACTGACCTACCTGACCTACATACACTGACCTACCTGACTGACCCACACTGACCTACCTGACCCACACTGACCTACATACACTGACCTACATACACTGACCTACCCGACACACACTGACCTACCTGACCTACATACACTGACCTACCTGACTGACCCACACTGACCTACATACACTGACCTACATACACTGACCTACCCGACACACACTGACCTACCTGACCTACATACACTGATCTACCTGACTGACCCACACTGACCTACCCGACACACACTGACCTACCTGACCGTCATACACTGACCTACCCGACACACACTGACCTACCTGACCGTCATACACTGACCTACCCGACATACACTGACCTACCTGACCTACATACACTGACCTACCTGACTGACCCACACTGACCTACATACACTGACCTACATACACTGACCTACCTGACATACACTGACCTACCTGACCCACACTGACCTACCTGACCCACACTGACCTACATACACTGACTTGGTACCTGACATACACACACTGACTGACCTACCTAACCAGAAGGAAACAGACTTCAGATTTCATGTGTCCAGGTCCTGCAGCAGCAGCTCAGCCGTGGTGCTGGTGTGTGAGGCAGCCAGAGTAGAGGAGGAGAGCCGCCCGCCCGCCCGAGCGCCGATCGATCCCGCCTTCTTCCTGTTCCAGTCACAGCACGCTGATAGATGGAGTGCAGGCTCTGGGAGACGCTGGGGATGCTGCTCAGGGTGGCGGTGTCTTTTCTCTCTCCCTCCTGGGCTCTCCCTGGCTGCCCAGGTATCCCCATCCCTGCTGCTCTGCACTGACGCCACCACTGATGCCGCCACCGGAGGGACGCTCAAGTCGCAGGCCCCATGAGCACTATCGCGGAGGAGGAGGAAGTGCAATCCTCCTCCGCTTTGACTGCTGGGCAGTGTGGGCACAGTGGGCAGTGACGTCACTGGTTGCTAGCTGCTAGGCGGCTATAGCAACCAGTGACCAAAAGTAGAGTCAGGCGGGGGCGGAGCTGGAGCCGGAGCCAGCGCTACCACGGCTCAGTCCGCCCCTGTCCCCTGCATTCTGGACCGGGACAAGAGACTCGGGGCTATTGGCCCAGGCTGTAGCCCCAATAGCCACCCCCTGACGACGCCTCTGATCCCCACACTATAGGGAGAATGAAAAAAAAATTAACTTGTCTCTGCAGTACTGTTGTTTTTTCAATAAGGTTACAGCAGCAACAGAAAGGTTAAATATGAGAAAGGAGAAACTAAACACACAGAAGAAAGTTAACCTTGCGATCTTTCTAGATCACTTAACTAAATAGCGCTTAAATCATCGGGCAATCAATCTCCAACGACGTCAGGCAATCAACCTCTGACGTTTGGTATACCTCAAATCTTTTTTTTATCTGTCCGGGACAGCGGGTGACGTAATCTTTTACCTTAGACAACGTCCCCAAACGTCTCTGTCTTCAAACACCGGATTATCAAGATATTATAGGATCAATCCCAGTGTCGGCAATTACAACACATTAAACCAGAATCAAACTCTTAGAAAGAATTAAGAATAATTTAAATTATCTTACCTCTCAAACACCAGGAGGACTGGATCACAAAGTTCGAAACCAGACAGTAGATCTGGGTCTCAGGCACCCGCTCCTATTTCACCACTAACATTGAGTGGGGGGACTTTTAATACTCAGTGAGCTTTGAAGTCCAATACTCACCGAAGTTTTTGTGGGGACCATCTGACCCAAAATGCACTTGTTGGTTCCAGCGATAGAAGGACCAAAAAATGTTAGGATTACTCTCCTCTTGTGATCAGTCGAACTCCAGATGTATTGAAAAACAGACAATTTATTTCAGATGTGTCACACAAAAGGATGATGCTTACAAGCCAAAAGATGCTGTAAGAATCACACAAAGAGATGTACATCCCCCTAATACCTACAATAATATAGCTATAACGCTTCTATTGGCTGAGGAAACACAGATAGCGTGCCTGGTACTTTGTATGGTACTTTATTTGGCTAATTAGAGCCCTTTCACACTGGGGCGGGGGGCGGCGTCGGCGGTAAAACGCCGCTATTATTAGCGGCGTTTTATCGTCGGTATGCAGCCGCTAGCGGGGCGGTTTTACCCCCCACTAGCGGCCGAGAAAGGGTTAAATACCACCGCAAAGCGCGGTATAGCCGCGCCGTCCCATTGATTTCAATGGACAGGAGCGGTAAAGGAGCGGTATACACACCGCTCCTTCACTGCTCCGAAGATGCTGCTGGCAGGACTTTTTTTACCGTCCTGCCAGCGCATCGCTCCAGTGTGAAAGCCCTTGGGGCTTTCACACTGGAATGCAAGCAGCGGCACTTTCGGGTTGGTTTGCAGGCGCTATTATTAGCGCAATAGCGCCTGCAAACCGCCCCAATGTGAAAGGGCTCTTAGTGTTTCCTGTACAGTCTTGTTCTACCATATATGGTTAAGCCTAATCATCCTACAACTTACTATGGAGTTAGTTAAAGCAAACGATATAGCAAGTTAATACAACAATGTGCTCAGAAGTCATCTTAAAAATCAGTCTCAGGGTTATTGTTTTTCTAATAGTTTTTCTAATAGTCACACAATAAACATTTAAAACTTTTCTAACAGCGTAAATTCCAGAAAATGTACCCTAGCTTGTAGACGCTATAACTTTTGCGCAAACCAATAAATATACGCTTATTGACATTTTTTTTACCAAAGACATGTGGCTGAATACATTTTCGCCTAAATGTATGACTAAAATTGAGTTTATTGGATTTTTCTTATAACAAAAAGTTTCATTTGGGTACAACATTGCATGACTGCGCAATTACCAGTTAAAGCAACGCAGTGCCAAATTGTAAAAAGTCCTCCGGTCATTGAGCTGCCAAATGATCCGGGACTGAAGTGGTTAATGTTTACATAGCTATACCTGCAAAAGGGGCCAACCTGAAGTGATCTAGCATGACTTGATTTTCTTAATAAAGTTCCACTTGCCGCCCGCCTAACTGTAAATCTATACATCATTACTTTGACGTTAATGACCGGGGTTATGGCAGCGGCTAGCTGCCTTAACCCCGGTATCTTCATTTACAGCAGGGGATTGCAGGGGCGGACTGACAACTCATGGGGCCCCCAGGCAATAGGAGATTATGGGGCCCCCGGGCAATAGGAGAAGATTATGGGGCCCCCCGCAATAGGAGATTATGGGGCCCCCGGGGAATAGGAGATTATGGGGCCCCCAGGCAATAGATTATTGGGCCACACAGTATACACACACACACATACAGTATACACACACAAACACACAATATACACACACAGTATACACACACAGAATACACATACACACACTGAAAAGGTACTGGAGAGGCGGGGCAGCTATAATCTTGGGATTTTTAAAAAAACACAGATTTTTACATACTGTCCCTGGTTTTATTGAGGCTGGCAACCCAAGAGCCCAAATGGTCAGTCCGCCCCTGGGCGATTGGCTTTCATATAAAAGTGGTGCCCTCCCGCCGCTTCCTGGTTGTCTCTGAACTTACTAAAGCTGTCAGTAAGCCCGGATTCGATACGATCCGTTGGATGCCTGGGCAGGAAGTTGAGTGAGGGCAAGATAGCCCCCACTCGGCTCTATGCCCTTGGAGGACCGGAGCAACGATTTAAAGGGATGATTTTTTTCCACCCTTAAAGGCAGAATTACATTTTTATTTATTTTTTGGGTTCACACCATCGCCGCATGCGGGTCCCAGCAGGGGTCGGGAGGTATGTGAACTGGCTCCATAGAGAATCGGTCCAAATCTTCTGCTATTGCGAACTGGATGTGGTTAACCCGCATCCAATTTGACCGCATCCAATTTGCAATGGTGTGAACCCAGCCTAAAAGGTAAATGAGAGATCTGGGGTCTTTTTGACCCCAGATCTCTCAATAAAGAGGACCTGTTATGTTTATCTCTATTACAAGAGATGTTTAAATTCCTTGTAATAGGAATAAAAGCGATACAAAAAAAAAAAAAAAATTATTGGACAGTGTAAAAATAAAAAGTAAAATAAATAATAAGAAAAAAATTTTAAGCGCCCCATCCCTCCGAGCGAACGCATATGTATGTCGCGCCCGCATATGTAAACGGTGATCAAACCACACATGTGAGGTATCGCCGCGATCGTTAAAGCGAGAGCAATAAGTCTAGTGCAAGACCTCTCATTGCCTATGGAAATTTTTAAGTACTGTAGTTTGTCACCATTCCATGATCGTGCGCCATTTTAAAGCATGACATGTTAGGTATCTATTCACTCAGTGTAACATCATCTTCCACATTATACTTCCACTTCCACTACACTGCCCTCCTATAAATCCCACTCCCGCCTTACCACCCTCACCTCCTACTAATCCTAATGTCTGGGGACATCGCACCAAACCCCGGCCCTCCCACACCCAAATCCCACCCCCAAAATTGGCTGTCTACCTCCTCCAACAGTAGTCGTAACTCCCACGTTCTCATCCCAATTCCCCTGATTCCACAAGTCAGCCCCCCTCTTTCATGTGCCTTCTGGAATTCCCGCTCGGCCTTCAACAAACTAGCTTCTGTCAATGACCTTTTCCTCTCCAAATCCCTTAATCTATTTGCTATTACCGAAACCTGGCTCCAGGAATTCGACACTACCTCTCCAGCTGCCCTGTCCCACAGTGGCCTCCTCTGGACTCACTCCACCAGACCCAGTGGACGAAAAGGAGGTGGTGTCGGACTTCTCCTCTCCCCAAAATGCACCTTTCAGGTTCTTCCTATGCCTCCCTCTCTTTCCCCCTGCTCTTTCGAAGTGCACTGCATTTGTATTTTCTCTCCAGTTTTTCTGAGGGATGCAGTCATTTATTGGCCTCCCGGACCAGTGTCACACTTTCTGGATGACTTCTCTGCATGGCTACCCTACTTTCTTTCCTCTGAAGTACCTGCCATCATCCTAGGTGACTTTACCATTCAAATCAATGTTAATACTGCAACCACTTCTCAACTTCTCAACCTAACCTCTTTTAACCTAACACAATGGACACAAACTACCACTCACTCCAACGGCAATACTCTCGATCTTGAATTCTCCCATCGCTGCACTCCCTGCAATCTCTCTAACACCCCCTTTCCTCTCTCTGATCACAACCTTATCCGTTTCACACTCTCCTTGTCTCCTACCTCCCATGCTGCCAACCCACAAACCACTACCCGCAGAAACCTTCGCAACCTCAACCCTTCCCTTCTTCATTACGCTACTGATGGCCTTTATGACAAAATCGTACCCCTGTCCTGCCCAGACCTAACCATTACCATCTACAACAACATGCTGTCATCCTCCCTAGACATACTTGCTCCTCTTTCTACACGCCGATCCAGTCCCCATCTGCCACAACCCTGGAAAACAGATGACACCAGAAGTCTCAAGAGATGCAGCCGTGCTCTTGAGTGAGCATGTCGTAAATCGAAGTCCCTGCAAGACTTTACCCTCTACAAATCTGCCCTTCTCAAATACAATTCCTGCCTCCACACTGCTAAACAAACCTACTATAACACTCTCATCAATACCCTCTCATCCAAACCTCGTCAACTCTTTTCTACCCTTAATTTCTTATTTCAACCCCCACTGTCCCACCCACCAACTTGCTTACCGCTCAACAGATTGCCAACCATTTCAAAAGCAAAATCTACACCATTTGTAAGGAGATATCCAGCATTCAACTTCCTCCCCTACCTAACATATCAGGTCCAATACCACACTCAATACTCTCCTCCTTCTGCCCAGTTACCGCCAATGAAGTTGATAAACTCCTCTCCATGGTTCACCTCACCACCTGCCCCCTGGACCCTGTCCCCTCACAATTACTGCAACCAGCTTCCCACTCTATCCTAAACTCCCTAACCCACATCTTCAACCTCTCCCTCTCCTCCGGCACCTTTCCTTCCCTGCTCAAACATGCACTGGTTACCCCCGTACTTAAAAAACCCTTACTAGACCCCACCTGTTTGAATAACTTAAAACCCATCTCCCTGCTCCCACTTTCCTCCAAGCTCATCGAACGCCTTGTCCAGGACCGAATGAGTCGCTACCTCACAAACAACAACCTTCTCGACCCCCTACAGTTCGGCTTCCGTCCACAACATTCTACTGAAACTGCCCTACTAAAACTCACCAATGACCTACTAACTGCTAAAACCAATGGGCATTACTCCATACTCATAGTCTTATACCTCTCTGCTGCCTTCGACACAGTTGACCACCTGCTCCTCCTCAGCAAACTACACTCCCTTGGCCTCTGTGATTCTGCTTTATCCTGGTTCTCCTCCTACCTATCTCAGCGCACTTTCAGTGTCACTTACAACTCCATCTCCTTTACTCCTCTTCCTCTCTCTGTTGGGGTATCCCAAGGCTCTGTCCTTGGTCCCCTCCTATTCTCGCTCTATACCTCTTCCCTGGGCCAGTTGATAACCTCCCATGGCTTTCAATGCCACCTCTACGCCGATGACACCCAGATCTATCTCTCCACTCCTCAACTCACCAACTCGATCTCTTCACAGATCTCAAACTTACTGAATGACATCTCAGCAGGGGAGGGCTGGCAGCCTTAGGCCTGGGGGGCAAGTCCAGTCAAGTGGCCCATAGAACCGGTGGTGGCAAAGTGATGGATCGGAAAAACAGTCTCTAAGGTTTTTCATGATCACAAAGGTGTGTGTGTGTGGGGGGGGGGGGCAGGGAGGACAATGTGGCCCTCCAGGGCCTGTGGGGGACTTGTACTACCATGGCCTCCAGGATCTAAACTGCAAGCAAGTCCCTGTATGAATCCCTCAGAGCTGAGGACCTGACCCCCCCCCCCCCTCTGCAACTAGTGACGAACTACAAGTCCCAGCATTAGCCCCTGAGATCTAAGGATGTGTCCCCTTAGATCCCATGGGTTCATGCTGTGCCCTGTAGTCCTTCACTAATTGGGGGGGGTGACACATCCTCAGCTCTGAGGGGTTTAAGCTGGGACAGTGGGACCTGTAGTCCTTCACTAGTGGGGGGGGGGCAGGGGTGTGTGACATATCCTGAGCTCTGAGGGGTTTATGCTGGGACCTTTGGTCCTTCACTTTTGGGGTGTCACATCCCCAAAAGTAAAGGACTACAAGTCCCAGCATGAACCCTGGCTGAGATTTAAGGATGTGATCTCCTCCTCTGCTGCCGGCTAAAGCTCCCATGACACACATATGTTCTAATTCATTCACTGCTCCCAATGTCACCTCAGGCAGCTTGACCAGAGGCTCTAATAGGCTTCAAAATAGGGTGGACTCGGAGCGCAGAGCATTGCGCTCAGAGCCCACCCGGGTGTGTTAGAAAAGCAAATGAATATTTGCTTTTCTAACACTGAACCGCCTCTCCGCCAATCAGGAAGAGCGGGTCTGATACCCGTCACCTGATTGGCTGAAATGACAGGCGCTCCTATTGGATGTCTAGCAGGAGGAAAAGCACGGAGTAAGCATAGAGAACACAGGAGCTGCTGCCTGTCCCACAGCTCCCCGACATCACTCGCTGCCTGACCCGCCACCAAGATGGGGTAAGTGCCAGTCAGACAGCGGGCGAGGTGGGGTGCTGGTTAAATGCTGATGGGGTGGTAACATTGGATGCATTTGATGGGCACAGTGGCTGCATTTAATGGCAGAGTGAGGCTGCAATTGATAGGGGTTTTTTAGTTTGCACCCCCCCCAAAAAAACATTTTGAGCACCAGCCACCACTGACAGAGAGAGACATCGCTCCAAATTGTCCACACACAGAGAGACCACTACTCAGGAAAATTGCTTGATTCCTTTATCAACATAGTAAAGCCTTGTAAACACCACTAGTTTTTTTTTTTTTTTTTTGCTCAATCCAGCGAGTTGAACAAAAAAAAAAAAAAAAACTGACAGCTCTGGTTGGAGCCGCTGAGCATGAGCAAAAGTGACCTGAGCATTGATCACTTTTCAGCAGAGTGGCAGTGGCTGCTGCAAGTGTGTACAAGCCTTTGGACACACGCTGGTGTGCTGCGGTTTGGCCGCAGTGCATATGTACAGTTTTCCTTAGCCACAGTCCCATAGGCTTCTTTTAGGTTGTGCGTTTTATGCTGCAGTTTTTTTTTTATAGCGCACCAAAGATGCAGCAGTTTTTGTGCACTTTCAGAAAATGCAGCAAAAATGTGCAAACTAATAGAAGTCTATGGGACATGCAGGAAAACAGTGAGATCACCAACACTGCAGCAGACCAGTGTGAGCCCACTACATAATACATAGGAGCAGGTACTGTACAGGCTGCTGAAAGAAATGTCCTTATCTGCAGAGGGAGGAGGGAGAGAGGAATTTAGGAGAGAGAAGGGGGAGAGGCCGGTCACAGATCACTCACTTGGAAGGAAGGACTCAGCAGGCAGAAGGCTCACGGATCACAGTTTGAACGTTCCCGCCCACACGTTCTATTCACAGAAGCAGCACACAGGCTGCCCGGAGTGTGGGCGGGCACAGTGAGAGAGGGGGCTGGAGGAGGCAGAGCGGATCCACCCTCTTCTATTCGGCTGTGCTCTGAAGGGACAAAGAACTCTCAGCTCAGAAGCAGGGAACAGCACTGTGACAGGACAGATGTCCGGTCACAGCACAAACGTTCCTGCAGCTTCTGGGCTGTTATCCAGCCCTGCCAGCCTCCCTCTGGAGTCAGACGAGCAGTAACACTCGGCCAACTGCACATGCTCAGTTCCCAGCTGGCAGCACATCAGCCTTTTCACAGGGAATCAGAGCGGCCTGGGGGGAAATTGCATCCCTGCCCCCTGGCCCAGCCCGCCCCTGCATCTCAGTATGGATGTAACACCACTTTCTCAAACTCAATCTTTCTAAAACTGAGCTTGTAATATTTCCTCCTTCCCGCCCCCCCCATGACTTTACCATTAAGATCAACAGCACAACCATTGGTCCCTCCACACATGCCAGGGTGCTGGGTGTAATCCTTGACTCTGACCTCTCCTTCAGCCCCCACATCCAATCACAGGCTAAATCCTGCCACCTTAACCTCCGCAACATCTCCAGAATTCGACCCTTCCTGACTAATGACACCACAAAGCAACTTATTCACTCCTTGATTATTTCCCGCCTTGACTACTGCAACTCTCTCCTTAATGGCCTAACTTTACGCAAGCTATCCCCCCTTCAGTCTATTATGAATGCTGCTGCTAGACTAATACACCTCACTAATCAATCTGTGACTGCTGCCCCTCTCTGCCAATCCCTTCACTGGCTTCCCCTACCCCATTGTATAAAATTCAAAATACTGACCACAACATACAAGGCCATCCACAACACCTACCTCAGCTACATCACCAACCTCATCTGCAGATATCGCCCAAAACGTCCCCTCCGCTCCTCCCAGGACCTCCTGCTCTCTAGCTCCATTGTTACCTCCTCTCATTCTCATCTTCAGGACTTCTCCAGAGCCTCTCCCATCCTCTGGAATTCCCTTCCCCGGTATGTCCGATCAGCCCCTAACCTGTCCACCTTTAGGAGATCCCTGAAAACCCACTTATTCAGGGAAGCCTATCCCACACCCACCTAACAACCCCATCAAATCATTCCCCGCATCTATTACCTTTTGTACCACCACCCCCTGCCTTTAGAATGTAAGCTCTACGAGCAGGGCCCTCCTGTCCCTTCTGTATTGAACTGTACTGTAATTGTGCTGCCCCCCCTCTACATTGTAAAGCACTGCGTAAACTGTTGGCGCTATATAAATAGTTAATAATAATAATAATAATACAGAAAAATTAGGCTAACTTTACTGTTTTCTTTTTTTTTTTTTATTCAATAAAGTGTATTTTTTCCCCAAAAAATTGTGTTTGAAAGACCGCTGTGCAAATACAGTGTGTCATAAAATATTGCAACAACCTCCATTTTATTATCTAGGGTCTCTGCTATATATATATATATATATATATATATATATATATATATATATATATATATATATATATATATATAATATATATAAAATATATATATATATATATATATATATATATATATATATATATATGTAGCGGGCACTTACTTTTAAGTATGTGATTTTTTTTTTTTGCTAGCTTATAGTTTCAGGTAAATTTAGGCAGGCTTGTGCCATTGCAGCAGGCCTGTTTGTTCATTTGGGATTTGAGTGGCAGGTGGTTTGTATGCAAGTCTTGGCCAATCATTAATTTGTTTGGTAATACCCCGGGACTCTCATATAAAAGCCGGGTCACATGGTCAGTCCAGTGTCTTGTTCGAGCTTGGAGAAGCCAGCCTGGTTCCCGGAGGGGAGAGGTTCCCCCTCCGGAGAGCCAACGGAGCCCCCCCCCGTGAGGAGGGTGGTTAACCGGCCTCTGTAGAGGAAGAGATGACACTGTACAGCATGTAGTTGCTGGTGTCGTTGGCCACCCCTGAGGAGGAAGGGAGTGTGCCAGAAAGGAGGAAAGGGCTGGAGGAATCATTGCGGAAGAAGTGACAACTAAGCGGAGGACAACTTGGTGATCGATCGTTTATGAGTGGCACATGGACTATTGATCAAGTGAGTGAAAGCCCAAGAGAAAGGTACTGCCAGAGGCTGCGGGATGTTGGTACACAAGTCAGTGAGACAGGTGGTCATGGCCTGTGACTTTGGGTTCAGCAATGCCCAGGGATTCCAATCAGTCAAGTGGGAGGAGTTATTCAGAGTGACTTTTCTTTAGCTCAACCTGGAAGTACCATGTCGGTGGGAAGTAGTGGTAAAATGGTAGCGGTAAAGCTGCAAGTTCACATGTAGAGAAACAGACTGTCCTTAAAAAGTTCTGTAGATGAAGATGTTATTCAGAGCGACTCTTTATCGATTATTCTCTATCAAATCTACTTCCATCTTCGCTGATTGAAGAAATCATATAGAGTGATTTCCTATTATCCGCAATGCTGCTAGGTCTTTGCATGAGAGGCGAAGAAAAGAGCATCTCAAAAGAAACCCTTCTCCTATCCCAGTTCATGTTACTTAATAAAGCAAGAGAAAAAAAAATGCAATTTGGACTGTGTCTGGTTGTGAGGTGGTAAACGTGAATTACGGATATAACAATTAATCAGCCGCTCCTTCGGGGGTAAGCGTTACATATATATATATATATATATATATATATATATATATATATATATATATATAATGTTTGGGGGTTATAAGTAGTTTTCTAGCAAAAAATACAGATTTTAACTTGTAAACAACAAATGTCAGAAAAAGGCCTGGTCTTAAAGTGGTTAAAGTTAAAGTTGTTAAGCCACTCTCACTACTTCACCCCTGTGTGTGTGATTGATAAAAAAAATTGAAGATTATACCCCATTTCAAAACGTCAATTGGCGCTCTTGTGACTGGACGGCTATCTCCTCTCCCCATCTGACAACTAGAGCGGGCGGGGCCAAGATTCCCCCACTGACATCAGTCAGGAGGAGGAGAGGGGGAGAGCGGAGAGGAGAGCAGACAGGAGAGCTGCAGATGACGGAGGCAAGTAAACTGACCACGGTGTCAGGGCTCAGCAGACATGATGAACCGTGTTCAGTTTACAAAGGGGATGGTAGAAAATGGCTGGATCTGCCAGGTATTTCAGGTGAAAGAAGGGGCCAAATTACACAGCACAAACACTGTGCTTTATAACATGATTTAAAAGGACAGGATCCATTTTTTTAAACAAACATGTCATACTTACCTCCTCTGTGCAGTTGGTTTTGCACAGAGTGGCCCCGATCCTCCTCTTCTGGGATTCCTCAGCAGCGCTCCTCCTCTTCTGAAGTGCCCCGTTGGAGAGCCCCTCTCCCTCGGGGCACTCGTGCGGGCGTGCTCCCGTGTCCTGCTGCTGCGTCCATTGCCACAGACAGCAGGATTCGGGCCTGCCCCCGGGTCACTGGATTTGATTGACAGCAGTGGGAGCCAAGGGCTGCGCTGCTATCAATCTATCCAATGAGGACCCGATACAGCAGCTGGAGCTGCTGAGCTTGTTCTTGTCGCTGGAAAGACCGGGTTCAGGTGTGTAAAAGGGGGTCTCTGAGGGGCTGCTGCACTACAGAAGGGTTTTTTACCTTAATGCATTGAGGTGAAAAACATTGAGGGTTTACAACCCCTTCAAAATGGAGTTCCAGCCTGGGTAAAAAATAAAAATGTATTAAAAATCAGCAGCCACAAATACTGTAGCTGCTGACTTTTAATATAAGGACACTTACCTGTCCAGGGTTCCCACCTGAAGCCGACCTGTCCCTCAGCTCTGGGTGCAGGCGCCGGCATCATTACTAAGGGAAACAGCCTGTTTCCTACTGCGCATGCGTGAGTCGCGCTTCCTGAATGGTCCCTGCTGTGTTCTGGGACCTGTGTGTCTCCAAGAAGACAGCGGGGGGGGGGGGGGGGCGACATTACATAAGATTTGACAGTTATCCCCCCCTGTCTTCTTGGAGACACACAGGTCCCAGAACACAGCAGGGACCAGCGGAAGTTCTATTTATAATTTTCAAAACAAATATGCACATTGGGACATGTGATGTGTGCAACAAAATGTAAAAATCGTTCCAGCAGGGAAAGGGTAAAACTGTGAACAGGACCGCAACCAGGAAATGATCTTTGATTTTTTATTGGCAGTTATGAAAAATCGGCATAGAAAAGTGATTGTGAGTTGTGACAACCCATTACAAAATGGCTTGTAAACTAATGGTCTAATGGTATTAGTTTGTCATAAAACAGCGGAGCTCCAGTTTGAAGCATCCTATTTAACTGAAAAATTCCTAGCGACATCCCAAGTATTTTATATTAGGAGTTCTATTCAGAATTCCATGGTGTCTGCAGGCACAAATCACCTGCCATCAGGCATACACCACTCGCACTTCCGGACGCCTGCTCTACCTTTGGTGACGACAGATCCCCTCTCACATTGCTCTGAGCTCCGCCCTCTCTTGTGAGTGACATCTCCCCCTCATACAGTTCTTAGTGCCTGAGCTCCGCCCACTCCAGTGAGTAACAGCCCCTTCCCGTACAGTTCTCAGTACAAGAGCTCCGCCCTATACTTGGTGAGTGACAGTTCCCCTCCCACACTGCTCTAAGTTTCCGAGCTCCGCCTTCTAACAGCCCTCTCATGCAGTTCACAGTACCCGAGCTCCGCCCTCTTATGTGAGTGACAGCTCCCCTCTCATACAGTTCTCAGTTCCCGAGCTCCGCCCTCTTATGTGAGTGACAGCTCCCCTCTCATACAGTTCTCAGTTCCCGAGCTCCGCCCTCTTATGTGAGTGACAGCTCCCCTCTCATACAGTTCTCAGTTCCCGAGCTCCGCCCTCTTATGTGAGTGACAGCTCCCCTCTCATACAGTTCTCAGTTCCCGAGCTCCGCCCTCTCGCGTGAGTGACAGCTCCCCTCTCATTTAGTTCTCAGTACCCGAGCTCCGCCCTCTTATGTCAGTGACAGCTCTCCTCTCATTTAGTTCTCAGTACCCGAGCTCCGCCCTCTTATGTGAGTGACAGCTCCCCTCTCATTTAGTTCTCAGTACCCGAGCTCCGCCCTCTTGTGTGAGTGACAGCTCCCCTCTCATTCAGTTCTCAGTACCTGAGCTCCGCCCTCTTATGTGAGTGACAGCTCCCCTCCCAAAACAGCTCTCAATACCAGAGCGCCACCATATCCTAGTGAGTAACAATCCCCACCTATTGTGCCCTCGAAAACAAAGACCCGGCCTTTAGCTGCCCGTTCGCTGCCTGCGCAGCTTTTGATTGGGTGTCTTTCAATGACTCGTAGGCCCTCTCTGTTAGCTGTCTTTGCAGTGCCTGCTGGTCCCCAGCTGCTGAGGAAGCTGTAGGCATTGCGGGTCCGCCATTGCTTCGGTTCCCGGACGTCCCTGCGAGTGTCAGGCCGGAGCTCCCCCACATTCCCTTTGGCAGCTCTTCCATAGACCGGCAGCATGTTGGAGGAAGCAGGAGAGGTGTTTGATAACATGCTGAAAGCGTCATTCCCGCTTACCTTCATCGTCTTCATCCCCGCCGTGCTGCTCCTCGTGTCCCCTCTGCAGGCCGAGGCTGCTCATGAGTTCACCGTGTACCGCATGCAGCAGTACGACCTGCAGGGACAGAGCTACGGTCAGTGACAGCTCATGGGCCTTCCTTGCCACCTACGAGCCTGACAAGCACCACGTCAGCATATACTCATTCATATTATTATACTAGGGCTTAAAGCCTATCTCAATGTGGGGGGTTTTAGTTTTGCATAGGGGGGGGGGGGGGGGGATTACATTTTGTCACATTTTTAATTCTGTCTGTGACCCCAGTGGGGACATTTCTATGACTTCCTGCCCCTCTGATGCCCTTACTTGGAAAAAAGGTGTGGACGGCTAAAAAAAAAAAAAAGTTAAGTTAAGCCAAAATGTTTTAATCTCTGTCCCCATTGGAGACATTTTCCATTGTTTCCTGTCAAATGACAGTCTCGCTTCCCCCCTCAAAGAGGCTCTAGAACTTGCCCATTCACCCTGAAAATGAAAACACGGCTGTGGTTGCCATTTTTCAAAATGTATCCACAGGGATGGATAAAAGTCTGAGTTCTTTGTTTTATAATTCAGCTCTAGTGGTCATGACTAAGGATCAGCTCCGGCGTGTTCACATGCTGCACGAGCCGAGCCCGCCAGGAAGTCGGCAATGCGCTGCGCCAATCGCAAGCAGTGAAACATTTCACGATGTGCAGCTGCAGAGATTGGGAAAAGTCTCACTGCCTGTGATTCTCGGCTCGTGCAGCATGTGAACATGCCAGAGCTCATCCTTAGTCATGGTACGCTATAGAATTGTTATAATGTTGTGGGGATAGTACCTGGTTTACATGAGATTGGACGGCTGTGTGTGTTGATTTGTAGAATGGTATTGGGACTTGTGTGTTGGTCTGAACAACCTTCCCATTAACATGCACTGTAAAGCTTGGTACACACTACTATATAAACACTGAGTGCAGGAGGAGCTGCTGTACGAACTATGCAATGTTATTTCAACAATTTTCTCTGCTGTTATTGTGTTCTGACAGGGAGGTGCCCCCCTCCACCAGAACACTCTGGTCAGAGCTCTCAGCCATTGGCTAAGAGCGCTCTGATCGGGAGCAGATTGGCAGACCTTATTCGGTCATGACCCTTTGACAGAAGCCAGCTGAAAGGCCGGCTTCTGTTGGACCAGCTGCAGTACACGTGGGCCAAATGTCGGCTGGTTTTTATTAAACTGGCCGATGCCACCTGATATTTGGCCCATGTGTACTAGGCTTAGGGCCCCATTCACTATAATGACAAGTCGCCGGTGGCCGCAGTTATTCGTGGCTCTCTGCACAGCTAGTGATTCCCTGTGGTGATCACTGCAGGACGCACAAAAAGTGCCTCCAGCTGCAATCATCGCAGGTAATCACTGGCTGTGTGGACAGCAGTGAACAGCTGCACCTGCCGGTAACATGTCGTAGAGAACAGGGTCAGCCGCTTAATCTAGCCACTGAGAGCTGCAGCAGGAATCTGATTCCTGCTGCTACTGTTCGCACCAACCTTAATCGCCGGTGCAAATGGAACCTTCGACTCCACTCACATTTGGGCGTTCCGTGAACATGCAAAAAAATGCCCTTGTGGTGCCATTCAATGTTAATGGCACCCCAGATGTGCCATGCAGATGAGTGTTTTCATGAAAAGATATAGAAGGGGCTGCTCTATGTGTGTAGCACAAATAAATGTGCGTTCACAATACCTTAGGTGTAAATCTAGCCTTAGCACTCATTTACACATGCAGCCATTATTGCCACCCCTCTGAAAAATGATCTGCAGTGGATCACATTTTAGACCTCTTTTGGCAGGTGGTGTGGAGGTGATATGTCACCTCCTGTGTTAACCCTCAAAATGCCAACCATCCTCCCCACAACATTGTGCAGTCCCAATCATTTGAATGGGTCACGTTCAGCAGTAGTACCTCCCGCTGAATTTGACATGCCATTTAATTTTTGCCTCAGCTGTGAAGCAGAGCATTGCAGGCATGGCATGTGTACAGTCCTGAGCAACTTCATTCCTGTGCTTAGTTTGGGGGGCAACAAAATTGCAGCACAACCGCCTGCTTTAACCACCCATGTGAGCAAGCCATTAGATTCTTATGCTTATGACAAGAGGGCAGAAGTCCTAGTTAATTCAGAGGGAAAACAGTAGTGATTGGCTTTAATAGAAAAAAAGTGCAGTTGATTAAAATGTTTTTTTTCCCCCCTTAAACTGGTTGGTTAGGGATGTATGTGGGATATCTGCTGGTGCTCATACACAAAGGGGATAGTTACTTGATTGAACCAAAAGCAGCCAGGTGGGGAGACAGATGTCTTCTGGTACCTTAACGTTCCGTTCACATCTGAGCGATCGAAATAGCGGCAAGTCGTAGGATGCCGGTGCGATCCCCATCACTTCCAGTGGCACCCCAATCGCGGTGCGATATTCGCAGTAAAATCGTGCAAACAGAATCACGGGACGCTTGTCATCTAAAAGAAGTTCTTGTACTTCTTTTGGGGGACAGACCTCCCACGATTAAGTTTGCGCTAAGTTACAGTGATTCGTCGGGCAACAATCGGAGAAAAATTGCGCCACAATTGGGGTGCCATTGGAAGTGACCGGATCGTGTGGGCATCCCGCGATTTGCCACTGTTTTGAATCACGGGCAGAATAGCAGCGCTTCGCATCGATCAAATGTGAACGGAGCCTATTCTCACCTGAACATTTTGTAGCTCAAAGCTCCAAATTGCATAACTCCACATCCATAATCCCTTGTATGTCAATGGTGACTGTTCACATATGAGCACTCAGGTGCTTGCTCCTAAATGAGTTATTATTGAAGTAGAATTGGCTATTTGTGGCCTCCTAGACTTGAATGGGAATGCCTGAAAATGCACAAATCAAGCATTTTGTGCCATTTTTTTTTTTTTTTTCAGGAGTTTCTTAGCCCGTAAGAACTGGTCTCCTTCCCCCAGTGCTTTCCATTGGCTAAAACAAAAATGCCCAATGCTTGATTACACTTGAATCAACATCTGTTGAGCAGGGATGGCCACACACGTATTGATATTTGCTCCATCCACGCTGAATTTCGATCCATGTATGGCCTGCTTCAAGCCGGGTACACAGTTTGTTTTTTTTCGTGCAACCCCGGGGCGGGGGGGTGCTCAGAGCCGCTGTACTACCCATACAAGGTTAGTCCAGTGATCTCCCACGCTGAGCTGTTGTGTTCTGACAGGGCGATGCCCCCCCACCAGAACACTCTGATCAGTGCTCTCCGCCATTGGCGGAAAGCGCTGATCAGGAGCCGGGCGGCTGCTGGTTTTCCAGCATGCACGTCCAGCAGCAGCCGGCCAGACCAAGATATACATTGGCAGAGTGTCGGCCGGTATTTTTTATACCGGCAAATGTCTCTCGACATTCTGCCCGCGTGTACATGGATTTAGGCTTCATTCTTATAGGCATAAAGACCCCCCCCATCCAAAATCATTCAAAGGATGAATAATTATACAGAGGAGGACAAGATATACTATATTGTCAAAAGTATCGTGACACCTGCCTTTACAAAGAAGAAATACCCCCCTCAATGGGACTTTAACAGACCACCAACTCTTTATGATAAAAAATATTATATTTAATGATATACAATAAAAAGACTTAAGAGCGTCTTCACAGTACAAAAATACATTCCATAAAGAAACAAGACAAAAAATATACATATATGAATCATCATGTCATATGTACTCTCCTAAGGGTAGTATACCCTAAGGGCTCTTTCACACGGGGCAGATCAGTGATGATCCGCCCCATGAACACAACTGCTTGCTCAGCGGGGATCGCTCCGCCGATCCCCGCTGAGCAGGAAAATGACAGGTCCGTCGCTGCACGCTGTGCAGCAATGGACCTGTCAGAGCGCCGCTCTCCCCTATGGGGTAGAGTCCGTCGTCCCCCGATCCGAAAAGGGATGGAAAAGTAGGTTTTTCCTCCATTACACTTTTTGGAGCGGGTCGGATGTCAGCGGACATGTCACCGCTGACATCCGGCGCTCCATAGGGATACGTGTATGTCCGTTTTTCATCCGAAAACGGAAGGATGAAAAACGGACATATGGATCCTCCATGTGAAAGAGCCCTAATACCCAATACCCTGCCTTTACATGCACATGAACTTTAAAGGGGTTGTAAAGGTAAAAATTATATGCATTAAGGTGAAAAAACTTTTGACAATACCGCCGCCCCCAGCCCCCCGTTTTACTTACCTGACACCTCGAAACTCAGCCGCTCGCTCCCGACATCTCTATTGCCGCTCAGCCTGGTCGCTGATTGGCTACAGTGGATGGATTGAAAGCAGCGCAGCCATTGGCTTGCGCTGCTGTCAATCACATCCAATGACGCGGCGCGCCGGGGGGCGGGGCCGAGTGATACAGCGAGCGGCTATAGCCGCCGGCTGTATCACGGGAGCGCGCCCGCAATAACTAACCACCATGCGAGGGAGCTTGCATTAAGGTGGTTAGTTCTTGCGGAGAGGAGCTGAAACAGCCGCCGAGGGACCCCAGAAGAGCAGGTTCGGGGCCACTCTGCGCAGAACGAGCTGCACAGTGAAGGTAAGTATGACATGTTTGTTATTTCAAAAAAAAAAAAAATTACCTTTACAACCCCTTTAATGGCATCCCAGTCTTAGTCCGTAGGGTTCAATATTGAGTTTGCCACATAGTCACATAAATGGAGTTCAATGGCAGTCTAATGATAAAAGGTGTAGCTTTTTTTTAGCAATTATACTACAACCCCTGGCAAAAATGATGGAATCACCAGTCCCTGAGGATGTTCCTTCAGTTGTTTATTGTTGTAGAAAAAAAGCAGATCACAGACATGGCCAAAAACTAAAGGCATTTCAAATGGCAATATTCTGGCTTTAAGAAACACTAAAAGAAATCAAGAAAAATAATTGTGGTGGCCAGTAACAGTTAGATTTATAGAACAAGCACAGGGAATAAATTATGGAATCACTCAATTCTGAGGAAAAAATTATGGAATCATGAAAAACAAACAAACAAAATAACACTCCAACACATCACTAGTACTTTGTTGCACCACCTCTGGCTTTTATAACTGCTTGCAGTCTCT
Organism: Aquarana catesbeiana; assembly: GCF_042186555.1. Taxonomy (NCBI): domain Eukaryota; kingdom Metazoa; phylum Chordata; class Amphibia; order Anura; family Ranidae; genus Aquarana; species Aquarana catesbeiana. The sequence goes on along the minus strand of NC_133324.1, from coordinate 508,411,047 downwards.
GAGGCATTGACTTAATGAGTGATAAACAGTACTCTTCATCAATCTGGCTCCAGCCTTCTCTGATTGCTGTTGCCAAATCATCTTTGCAGGTTGGAGCCTTGTCATGGACCATTTTCTTTAACTTCCACCACAGATTTTCAATTGGACTGAGATCCGGACTGTTTGCAGGCCATGACATTGACCTTATGTGTCTTTCTTCAAGGAATTTTTTCACAGTTTTTGCTCTATGGCAAGATGCATTATCATCTTGATAAATGATCCCCAAACATCCTTTCAATAGATGGGATAAGAAAAGTGTCCAAAATTTCAATGTAAACCTGTGCATTTATTGAAGATTTAATGACAGCCATCTCCCCAGTGCCTTTACCTGACATGCAGCCCCATATCATAATTGACTGTGGAAATTTGCATGTTTTCTTCAGACAGTCGTCTGCATAAATCTCATTGGAACGGCACCAAACAAAAGTTCCAGCATCATCACCTTGCCCAATGCAGATTCGAGATTCATCACTGAATATGACTTTCATCCAATCATCCACAGTCCACGATTGCCTTTCCTTAGCCCATTGTAACCTTGTTTTTTTGTGTTTAGGTGTTAGAGATGGCTTTCTTTTAGCTTTTCTGTATGTAAATCCCATTTCCTTTAGGCGGTTTCTTACAGTTCGGTCACAGATGTTGACTCCAGTTTCCTCCCATTTGTTCCTCATTTGTTTTGTTGTACATTTTCTGTTTTCAAGGCATATTGCTTTAAGTTTTCTGTCTTGACGCTTTGATGTCTTCCTTGGTCTACCAGTATGCTTGCCTTTAACCACCTTCCCATGTTGTTTGTATTTGGTCCATGTTTTAGACGCAGCCGACTGTGAACAACCAACATCTTGTGCAACACTGCGTGATGATTTACCCTCTTTACCTACATACTAACAAGCAGATTTATCTGATGCAGGTGTTAGTGTTTGTAATGAAAATTTACAGGGTGATTCCATAATTTTTTCCTCAGAATTTAGTGATTCCATAATTTATTCCCTGTGCTTGTTCTATAAATCTAACTGTTACTGGCCACCACAATTATTTTTCTTGATTTCTTTTAGTGTTTCTTAAAGCCAGAAAGTTGCCATTTTAAATGCCTTTAGTTTTTGGCCGTGTCTGTGATCTGCTTTTTTTTTTTCTACAACAATAAACAACTGAAGGAACATCCTCAGGGACTGGTGATTCCATACTTTTTGCCAGGGGTTGTATTGCTGTATATTGTGACTGGTCAGGAATATATTCACACAAACCTGTAAGATAACTAAAGGAGGAGATCAACCATTTTACACCCCCATTTCTTTCTCTTGATAGGTTTCTTTTTACAGCATGTTTTAGCCAAGACAAAACTCAAACATTTTTGACATTTCCAGTGCTGCAGTGATGTACTGCTTGCTGCTGAGGTGCTTCATGGGTGCTAAATACTGGATATAAGCGCTGTCTTGCCTTGCATACAAGGGCTAAGTTTGTTTTCTAAATACTGGATAAAATAATTTTAAAGTCTTCACAAGTTACTAAACCCTAGACATTTATTCCACCTTGAAGAGATTGGGCACGCCACCAGGGATTGAACAGTAAAGTAAACAATTAAAAAAAATAGACATAGTAATACCTCGTTAAATTTATTCCCTAGATAATGTGACTAGATTTCTTCTATACAGCACAGCAGTGCCCAAATCAGGGGCTAGGCTAAGTCGTATATCCTGGTGATGTTGCTTCAGCTATTACACACCCTCCCTTCCAGGCCATTCAGAGTGGAGTGCATTCTCAGTTAGACATCTGTACCGTTTGCAACAGCGCACTCAATTCATTTGAATCGTTAGTCTTTTATTGCTCTGAGAGCTGAGATTCTTCCTGGTTCAGACATACTCAGTTGTAACATGATAAAGAAGAAAACTGGCCACATAAGAATTAAAGTTCAAACTTTTTGCAGATTTCTAATAATTATTAAATTCGGAATCCATGTTCACGGATGAGGAGTGGCTGTTCGATCATATTCATAAATTCTGTAATCTTCTCTAGATAATAGTTCTTATATTTGTGCAAGGAAGCAAATGCTACCAGTTTTCTAAATGTTGAAGCTGTGAATTTTTATATGTGTTTTATTTTTTTGTGTAGGTACTCGCAATTCGGTACTAAACACAGAGGCCCGTACAGTAGAGGCAGACTTGCTGAGTCGGCGATGTGTGATTATGCGCTTAGCAGACTTCTCCTTTCAACAGTATCAGAAAGCACTTCGTCAGTCAGCGGGCGCAGTGGTGATAATCCTGCCTCAAGAAATGGCAGCCTTGCCACAAGATATTATGCAGGTGAGAAAATTCCCAACCCCCCCCCCGCCCAGATCAGCTTTCAGCGCTGTCACAGTTTGACAATTGCGTGGTCATGCAAAACTGCACCCAAACAAAATTTTGAGCTTTCTTTTTGTGGTATTTGATCACACTGGGAGGTTTTGGGGTTTTTTTGGGTTTTTTTTTTTTTTTTTTTGGTTTTTTTTTTTTTTGCTTAACAAATAAAGTTTTTCTTTGTTTCTGTTATAAAATGTTGTAAATAAGTAAGTTCTCTCCTTCACCGATGGGCACGGGTGAGGCTGCACTGATGATGAGGCACTAATATGCAGCACTGATGGATCCCTGGTGGCCCTGGGTGGGCATCACAGACCCCCCCTCCCCATAAGGAGAGCAGCCGATCGGCTCTCCTCTACTCACGTCTGTCAGCGCAAGTGGAGGAAAAGCTGATACATGGCTCTGCCTGTTTACGCTGTGATCAGCTGTGATTGGACACAGCTGATCACATGGTAAAGTCAGAGGCTCTTTACCGAGATCGGTGATGTGGTGTGTGAGGCTGACGCACCTCACCAACGATCGCCTTGCTGCACGCCCCCTCGTGGCTTGTCCTGCTGGACGTCATATGACGTCCATTCAGGATAACGTAACCACTTTGTCCGTTCCAATTTTCATCCGATCCGCTGGACGGATGGCGAATGTATCGCTATCCGTCTGTTTTCAGCGGATCTTATCAGATGGCAGGCGGGTGTCAGCGGACACATCTCAGCTGACATCCGCCTGCCCATACAAGTCAATGGGTGGCCCGCTCAGATCCACCTAAAAAATGGATAGGCGGATCTTTGTGGGCCGATTGTGTGAAAGGGGCCTTAACCTCTGAGTTTTACAAGGATGTGCAAATAGGTACAATTTATGTAGGAGAATTTGTTTAATCTCTGTGTATGACCTGAGACCATTCACTTCACTGGGTACAGGTAAGGGTTTACAACCACTTTAAGAATATAGTTTTTGTTCTGTAAAATTTGAGAGCTTGGAGCAATTCATCTTTTGTTATAGACCTTATTGCATAAGGTTCTTATAATGTCTTTCATGTTCTCATTGTTTTGCAGCAATTCATGGATATTGAGCCTGAAATGCTTTCTATGGAAACTCAAGTCCCAGTATATTTTGCAGTGGAGGATGCAGAGCTCATATCTATATACGAACAAACTCTTGCAGCCTCTGCAAGTCAGGGCACCTCTTCTGCTGCTGAAGGTAACACTGTTTTCAGGATGAGGTCTTCATGTAAAATGTTTTATACAAGATAGACAGAATTTTAGATGCTGTGTGTAGATCACATATTATACAATTTTTTTTGCCCATACAGTGCTTCTCCATACAGCCACTGCCAATGGCTTCCAAATGGTGACTAGTGGAGCCCAGAGTAAGGCTGTTAGTGACTGGCTTGTAACCAGTGTTGAGGTAAGCTATTAAAACTAATAACATTTTAAATACACCCTTTAAATTCCAAAATAATATATTATTCATATTTTACTGTTGTGTATGAAATATTCAAAAGTCTTAAAACTCCCATGTTAAAGTATACCTGACACAAACCTTAAGATTAAGGGGGATGTGATCAACATATATAAATACATAGGTGGTCCATATAGTGAACTCGGTGTTGAGTTGTTCACTTTAAGGTGATCACAGAGGACAAGGGGGCACTCTTTACATCTAGAGGAAAAAAGATTTAGGCTGGGTTCACATTGGAGGATGCAACGGCTCACGGCAGGGGTTGGGTGCGTCTCCCTTCACTGTTTCAGGTCCGATTTCAGCCTGAAATTTGGGCTGAATTCAGCCCTGAAATGGACCCAAAGATGCACAGGACTCCTGTGCATTTCACACCAGAGCCTCTGCGGAGATGTTCTCCATAGGGAGTCGGTCACAATCTACTGCTATTTAGGGAGACCCGCATCCAGTTTGCTGTAGTGTGACCCCCCAGCCTTAATCTTCAAATACTGAAGGCTTCTTCACAGTAAAAGCTGTGAAAATGTGGAATAGACTCCCTCAGAAGTTGATTCTGGCCAGCTCAGTAGATTGCTTTAAAAAAGGCCTGGATTCTTTCCTAAATAAGTCCAGTATGCATTGAAGCTAAAGCATCAGCTTGACATCCCAATTGTCAAGGTGATGCTTTCTGGACTTGGAAGAAGCATAGAGATGAAGAGTTATGACACTCATTAATGATGTGCTCATTCCAGGTTTGTAACTTAGGTAATAGAGCCAGGCAACTTAGATTGACAGGAGGCTCACAATGGCAGCCCTGGTATTTCTGTTCTGACAGGTGAACTTTGAGCTACCGAAATCTCTACTAGAGGCTACTAAAGGTAACCACTGCTTATGCCTTTTGCCTCCTGTTCTTCCCACACCAGGGAAAATAATAAAAGGGGGGGGGGGGGGGGGGTGCTGCGTTTGCCACTGTTAGCTCAATTTAGAATAACTGATAGGATTTCTTGGATCTCCTTTTGACTACAATTCAGTACTTATGTCTTTGAGCCATTGTTCCTGGTATCTAGCGCATGGTGCTTTTGTTACTGAAAATATCAGTGGCTATATTGTTTTCTCTCTTTTCTTTGCACCTTTACTACCTCATCCCTTCATTCCACTACAGTGTTATACCACTATTGGCATGGCAACAGTAGAATGACAAGTTTTATGTACACCGTACCTTTTTCCATTGGGACTTGAAAAATGTAAAAAAAAAAGTTATGACAAAAAAAAATAAAGGGGCCTGCAACATAAGTGGTATCCAGGAATGCTGGGCAGGTGGTATTATATTGTTTCTGTGGTGGGGATTTTCTGAACCGTTCTTGTCACTTTACTTTGTATGATCTGCACAAATGCTGGCCATAGGTTTCAGGAGTGAAAGCAGTAATGTTGTGACCGTGGAGGTTTTTTTTTTTGGTTTTTTTTGGTTTTCTTTTTTTTTTTTTTTTGTATAGTGGTAAGTGGTGGGCAGTTTGCTCTAAAGCAGGGATATGCAATTAGCGGACCTCGAGCTGTTGCAAAACTACAACTCCCATCATGCCTCTGCCTCTGGGTGTCATGCTTGTGGCTGTCAGAGTCTTGGTATGCCTCATGGGACTTGTACAGTTCTGCAACAGCTGGAGGTCCGCTAATTGCATATCCCTGCTCTAAAGGTATTAGGCTGCATTCACACTACAGCGTTTTGAATCATAGTTACATAATTACATAAATAATGAATAATAAAGTTAAATAGGTTGAATAAAGACACCAGTCCATACAGTTCAACCTTAGTAAGTGTGGGTGCGTGTCTACAATTCTCCCTATCCCTGTACATTGTATCTCATTAAGATGCTCATCTATTATATTATAATTTTTTTATTTTACGACCCATATAGCGCTGTCAATTTTACGCAGCGCTCCACCCATACATCACACACTCACATCGGTCCCTACCCTGAAGGAGCCCACAGATTGTGGGCAGATTTGCCGCAAATCTGCCCGTGATTTCAAAGCGCTACTGTGTTAATGACAGCTCGCATTTGAGATGCCATTCATTTGAATGACACCTCAAATCGCGTTGCAGGTCTACTGCAATTATTGCTCGATAACTCGCATCGCAGGAAGCATGTCGCCCTAAAGTAGCGCCTGAACTTTTTTTGGGCGACATGCTTCCCACGATGCGGATTGCCGTGATTGCAGCACGATTTATCGCATGGCAGACCCGAACCGCGATTTGAGGTGTCATTCAAATGAATGGCATCTCGAATGCGAGTCCCACGATTTGTCATATACACACCGGCGCTGTCAAATTGCGGGTAGATTTGCAGCAAATCTGCCCTCGATTCAAAACGCTGTAGTGTAAATGCAGCCTGAGCCATGAAATTAGCATTGTCCACTCCACATGGCAGCTACCTGGTATTGTAAAGCCTTCTTTTTATATTATCATTATTAATTCATTGATTTCTTGTCTTTATTCATGCAGGGACGTTTGACTGGTCTTGGCTCAGAAGACCTTCCTACCATTGCCATTGTTGCTCACTATGATTCATTTGGAGTTGCTCCGGTAATTCTCACACACCCATGCATTCTAATGTAGTGTACAAGACATTCTGTATGTGATCTAATTTTTACTGCAATATTAATGCAATATTGCGTGTTTAAGTGAAATTGGATAAAAAGGGATAAATACACATACATATATGCATATCATCTCGGGTGAAGCACAAAACTTTTAAAGCTCCCTTTTTCAAAACTTTTATAGCTCCCTGGCTATGCTATCATAGCAAACTTGTGAACATTTTAGAAGTATAGTTTTCTTTAAACATTTTAGAAACAGTTATGCTGTGGCAACTGATAACACTTTTATTCTATGCAGTGGCTGTCATATGGGGCCGATTCCAATGGAAGCGGGGTGGCTGTCCTTCTAGAGCTGGCACGTCTCTTCTCACGACTCTACACTTACAAGCGAACACATGCCAGGTTAGATTCCCAAACATAGCACTCTTGACCTAGTCGTACCGGCCCTGCAACATGTTTCTGTTTCTCTCTGGCTTGGCCTGAATGAAGCAAGGCCTTAACCACACCCATATCATGCTTACAGTTAAACAAATACTTTTTTTTTGAACTATGTTGCAGTTTTAAGCCATTGTTTGTCTTGCATTGGCTAAATTTTCTGTAATTTGAAGGTGTAAACCTTTACCTTCCTCATTTCTGTACTGTATTTGTTTTTAGGGACATGAAAAAGTTGTGTATGTGTGTGTGTGTGTGTGTGTGTGTGTGTGTGTGTGTGTGTGTGGTTCAAATGGCCTAGTTTCTGTAAATACTGTGTGTGTGTGTGTGTGTGTGTGTGTGTGTGTGTGCCCCCTAATATCCCAATGGTGTAAAGGTCCAATGTATACCAATTGGACCAACTGTTTAAAGAATGTAATATACTGCATAATAGAGCAGCTCAGGGCATGTAGCATATAGTAGTGTATAGACGGTGGTCTAGTGTATGTAATATGCAGCACGGCATACAGAATGCAGTGGTCTTGACTATTTAATGTAAAGCAAAATGTACAGAGTGCAGTGGTCTGCTGTAAGTAACATACAAAATAGTGTAACCTTGGTGCTAGATTATGAATGCCACTCAAGCTGGGGAAGCCAAACTCGTGCAGTCACCAGGGAGAAAGATGCAAACTGCCAAAGGTGCTCATCCAAAGCGATGCATGTATATAATCAAAAAGGCGCCGCACTCCCATCCAGCCAACCTAGTGTAGGTTGACTAACCTATGAGTAAGCTCCAGTGGGCAAAACTCATGGGCTGAGGGGAGTGTGGCACTTTGATTTTATCCAAAATCATGTACATTGTGCATCAGTCTGCGATATGTAAAGTTCAGCAGGATGTGCAAAGTGCAGTGGTCCAGAATATGTAACATGCATTACAATACAAATAGCACAGTGATCACGAGTATCTAAAGTGCAGATTACAGTGGTTTAGAATATGTACCATACACTGGGAACTTACAGTGCAGCATACAAATGACATACAGCATGGTGGGCAATAGTCTTCTATACATTGGTGGTCAGTAGAAAGGTGTCCCCATAAGTTGGAGGAAGAATGTTCCTACAGATGGCCAAAAAGATCATTTTTGATCTAGTTGTTGCTTGCATAAAAGATGACTCCCCACTAGTCCATTGCTGCTGTGTGCCTAGTGACATCTGCATCTATGCAAGAATTATGCAGGCACCATCAAGTGACGGATCAATCCACCTGCACGTTTGGTGCATGGACGAGTTTCTATAAATACCTATGAATACCCTCATGTTGCAGTATATGTATCCTCAGCAATATGGTGGCAGGGAAAAATTTTGATTAAAAGCTGTAAACTGTGCATTTCTGAAAATCGTAGATGGTTGGTTCTTGGTTAATAAGCACCTGAAGTTCTGATGCAACTCTCTAGAGGTGAGAGGATGGAGAGAACAACCACACTTTCCTGGATTGTAGTTTTAATAGAACTATAGGATCTAAAATACAGTATATGTTCATGGGCATGCCATCACTACTTTGTAATATAGCATAGTACATGCCCATTGCTGTTATTCTTTCCCATTCCCACTTGCATGTCCATAGATGTAGGCAGGCTGATTAATATCAATGATCTTGACAGTCCTCCAATAGAAATGCTAATTTCATTCCCCAGTAATACAAATCAGACACTGGGGGGTCTACAAACCTTACCTTTGTGTGCTACGTAACATCAAAATTACATATAATATATACAGAAAAAAAAAAAAAAAAAAAAAAAATATATATATATATATATATATATATATATATATATATATATATTCCTAAAAATACCCTTTTAGTTTCCCTTTTAAAGTATATGTGGGGCTTGAACATTTTCTTTTTTAGTTCTATATGAATGAGGGGTTAAATCTTCTGTCAGTTTAAATTTTTGCTGTCTGTCCAACAGAAAGTGAGAGGGGATCTCCGCAAAATAAAGAAAATTCCTCTTAGCTGTCATAATAGGTGTCTACTTTGGAATATGTATCCTCCTTTCTGGCGAAAGCTGTAAAATATTTGATTTCCCATCACTTTGTGTCCTGAATAAAATGGTCCTTAGGAAAAATAGAGTGAATCTCCCTAGCAGGAGACACAGGCAACAATGAAAAATTACAAGTTCTGTTCTTTCCCTATCCTAGCCAAAACTGGAAAAAAAAAAAAAAAAAAAGTTGTGGTATACATACACTTTACATAAATGTAGAATGATTTTGTTATCCATCTCTTGTGTGGAACTTTAATGGCCATACAAAATAATAGATCATAGTAATTTTGTCAATTCTGACCTAATGGATAGTCTGTGGTGTTGTGATTTTGTTTTTCTTGTAAAATAGTTATTTCTACAATGTAGCTGAGATATAATTTTTGTCTCTAAAGTGTACTTGTACCAATGATAAATGCAATAAACTGCTTCTGTTATGCAATGGCAAGCACTGCCAGATTCCCGAAAGATATCCTCAAGTTATCGTTTAAGTAAGCAAAAATCATCAGTTTTTCAGCTAGGAAGTTGGTATTTGTTTTTCAAATGTTACAGAAAAAGTCTAGAGATCTAGTACAGCTATAATAAAACCACTTCTGCAACATCTGTACATTGAGACATAGTCAAAAGGCACCACTGAGCTAGTACACAGAAGAACATGATCATAAATATCATTACTAAGAAGCACAACTAGAAGCTGGTATTTCTGCCTGCCTTGTGCTCTTCACCACTGGTCAATTTTGGCCACTCTCCACAATGACTAAAGCCTGGTACACAGTACGAGTTTTTTTTTTTTTTTTTCCAACCTAGCGGGTTGAACGAAAAATAACTGTCGGCTCAGGAGAAGCCACTGTACTAACTATACGATGTTAGTACAGTGATCTCCCCTGCTGTTCTACTGCGTTCTGACAGGGGGACCCCACCCGCTAGGACATTCTGATCCATTGGCTGAGAGCGCTGATGGGTAGTCAGTTACCAACATGCTCGTCCAACAGTAGCCGGCCATTTGGCTGGCTTCGGTCAGACAGGGTGGCATACACATGGGCCAAATGTTGCTCGACGTTCCGCCTGTGTGTATGGGGCTTAAGTGGTAGTAAGGTCTAGGAGGGATGAGGACAAACAGAGTTTGCCCCTCCAAAGTGAGTATTTTCATAATTTGATTTTATTAGGTTTTGAGCCTCCCTGGGTGCTCTAGAAGATAATAGAGGATATTTACTAACACCTAGAGGTGCCTGCCACGTTATCACAGAGGCAGTGTGTTTTAGAATAAGTACAGACGTAAATGGTTTTTGGACCTTTAGTATATGCAGTTGCAAAATCTGCTTTTTCCTTTTACTGGATCACATAGTAACTGTCCAATTTGATATTGCCTGTGTTTTTTTTTTTTTTTTTTTTTTTTTTAATATAATGTCCCTGTTTTTTGTGATTATTTTAATTGTTGGTGTCACCTGCCCTTAAATTCACATTTCTCCCATGCACAGTTACAATCTGCTGTTTTTCGCATCAGGAGGAGGGAAGTTTAATTATCAGGGAACAAAGAGATGGTTAGAGGATCATCTGGATCACACAGGTACTATAGCATGCTGACTAGAAGCAGCATCGCAAATGCAACCACTGAAAAACAGTCAAAAGAAACCTGTCACAAGAGAATCCTGTGGACTGCTGTGCCTGACCATTCTCCTAAAAAGACTAGCTGTAACTTTTTTTTTTTTTGTTATTATTATATACTAACACATTTAAGTTTTTAAAAGATCTGCACTAGTGCAGTAATTTTTTGAAGGCTAAATGTTCAGCTTGAGAGCCAGGCAACTAGCATTTTCAGAAGGAAGTCAGCAGTGGCAGCCCACATCTTTCTTTAGAGGTTCCCTGTAATGGCAGGGATTGTATGTGTTTGGCTTTTAATTAATTTATTTTTTTAAATCAAAATATTTATTTTAGCTGATTGCAAACTTCTTCACTGTTATGTTATCAGTTGCTTGTCTTTTCCACTTATATTTTGGTGAGCGAGTGTGGGAGGGGTTTTGGGACTGCATCTTAAATGTTTTATTCTAATCCTTCTAATTTTACATATATTTATAGATTCTAGTCTACTTCAAGAAAATGTGGCCTTTATACTTTGCCTGGATACAGTTGGAAGTGGAAACAGTTTGCACCTCCATGTTTCCAAGCCTCCCAAAGAGGGCACCTTGCAGCATGCTTTCCTTAACGAGCTGGAAATGGTAAATTACTAAAATTCAAAACAAGTGTACCTCTTAACTTGTTGGAAATAAGTGTACTGTTTGCCATTATTCTGCCTATAATTGTTTTTCCTGTACAAGCTTGAACTGAAAGGAAGCGTATGATTGATTGCTGTTAACAAAAGTGTCGGGAACCGTGGGTGTGAACTGGTGTGGGAGTTTGAAAATTTTTTTTTTCCATTTCTGCTAGAGTACTTTAATTTCTCTTCATTTTTTTGGGTAAAGGTTATCTCCAATCAGTTTCCTGAAGTGAAGTTTTCTATGGTTCATAAGAAGATCAACCTGGCAGAAGATACATTAGCTTGGGAGCATGAGCGATTTGCTATCCGAAGACTTCCCTCTTTCACCATCTCTCATCTAGAAGGACATCGCAGTGGTCACCGTAACAGTGTCTTGGATCTCAGGTAACATGGTCACCAACCTATGGGGAAAATAATGCCAACGTATACTAAGAGAAAGTGTGTGCATGCTTGTTATATGGTAGCATAGTACATTTCTTTTACATGCTGATTGTCAGTTACTTAAAGTGTATACAAACCCCAACAATGATCTTCCCTTATTTACTTTCATTTGGTCTGTTAAATATACCTTTTGATATTTGAATATTGTGAGCTGGTAACTTCCATTCCCTAGGCCTGTGCTTACTATTATCAGTTGCATGCTTCCAAGATATCTATCTGGACTACTGACCTCCCCCTCTGTCACAGAAAAATAAGAGGGGGTCCTGTAGTCCTAGCTAGGGTGACAATGCTGCTCCATCATAGATGCAATGCATTGTAAGCGTTTTCACCCTAGGTCAGGAAGAATGATACTGGCAAGATACATAGGTGGTTAAAAAGCCTGAAAAAGGGATCTAAGGTCTACATTTATGAACTTGTAAATATGCAATATTTATTATTTTTGTACCTAGTTTTTGGATACACTTTATTTAAAAATGCATCTACTCTTTATAAAGCTGTAATTTTATATGAGGAAAGTAAAAGCTTTTATTTTACATCTATTAAGGGACACTGGAAGTCCTTCAACTTTGGGTTATGCTGCGACCCACAAGGATTGAACACTGGCAAAAAAAAACAAAAAAAAATGCCCAGGATTCCCTCCCTTTAGCAGCATGCCTCAGTATTTTGCTAGTGTCCTAAGAGAAAGTATTTGTTTTATGCAGCTTCGTTGTATTAAAGATGAACTTATGTTTTTGCTACCACCTTTTTTTTTTTTTCCTCCATTATAGACTAGTTTACATTGCTGCTGGAGCTTTAATTGCAGCTCTCGTGCGGCTATCCTCAGTCTGGTTTTTGGGGTGATGTCTGGCACTTTCCAGACTTTCTTCTGGAGAATATTAACTGCAAAGTGCTTTTCAGGTCCTGAGCCCTTGGCATTGCCCTCAACTCTTGCCCTGTCTCTGAGGACTCGCTTAATGAGTGGGTTGAGCAGCAGGAACTACCTCAGTTACTTAGGTCACCATTCTTCCTCGTTCCTGTTGGTTTTGCTGTAGAAGGTGGTAATGCTGTGGTGTAACCAGCTGAAATAGTAATAGGAAATGTGGCGCTAAATCATTAAAAAAACCCAGCAAAGTGAAAAAACAATAAAAATATAAAGAATGTGAAACCACCACATAAATGAAGATTTTAACAAAAAAAATCTCAATACTAATTGTGTCAACAAAAATTTAATCTACCATCATAATGTGTAACCAATGTTATAATGAACCATCGCTACAACAATAAATAGGTGTGTAAACTTAAATATATAACACTCATTAATTACCTTTCCAAAAAATATTATTCAAAAGTGGCTATAATCCCGCCAGGATCCAATAGTAAAATGCAAAATATACAATCAATGAAAGTATGTAACAGTTATGCCCCGTACACACGGTCGGATTTTCCGACGGAAAATGTGTGATAGGACCTTGTTGTCGGAAATTCCAACCGTGTGTAGACAAATCCAATGGACAAAGTACCACGCATGCTCAGAATAAATAAAGAGATGAAAGCTTTGGGCCACTGCCCCGTTTATAGTCCCGACGTACGTGTTTTACGTCACTGCGTTCAGAACGATCGGATTTTCCGACAACTTTGTGTGTATGCAAGACAAGTTTGAGCCAACATCCGTCGGAAAAAATCCTAGGATTTTGTTGTCGGAATGTCCGATCAATGTCCGACTGTGTGTACGGGGCATAACAGTGTAATATCGTTAATAAAGATCAGTGTATGAAAAGTAGCAGTCCAAAAAAATTATTCAATTCATGCAATAAATCGTGCACTTAATGACAAGTCCCATATACTGTGCCATCCGAATCCGTGAAAGTATGTAACAGTTATGTGTAATTACATTAATAAAAACCAGTGTATAAAAAGTAGCAGTCCAAAAATGTTCAATTCATGCAATAAATCGTGCACTTAATAATAAGTCCCATATACTGTGCAATACGAATCCGATGCACAGTATATGGGACTTATATAAGATTTATTGTATGAATTGAATAATTTTTTTGGACTGCTACTTTTCATACACTGATCTTTATTAATGATATTACACTTTAACTGTTACATACTTTCATTGATTGTATATTTTACATTTTTGCACTTTACTATTGGATCCTGGCGGGATTATAGCCACTTTTGAATAATATTTTTTGGAAAGGTAATTCATGAGTGTTATATATTTAAGTTTACACACCTATTGTTGTAGCGATGGTTCATTATAACCTTTGTTACACATTATGATGGTAGATTAAATTTTTGTTGACACAATTAGTATTGGGATCTTTTTGTTAATCTCCATTTATGTGGTTGTTTCACATTCTTTATATTTTTATTGTTTTTTCACTTTGCTGGGTTTTTTAATGATTTTTAGCGCCACATTTCCTATTACTATTTCAGCTGGTTATTTCATTGTGTGGGAACACCTTTAGGGTGGCAGCTTCATCACCGTTATTTTGATTGTTAATTTTATAGTTTAGTTGGTGGTTTGCGCACCAGTACACATTATTGTTTTGCAATGCTGTGGTGTGTCATATGCTGGGTGGTGTGTTGTGTGTACATGGTCTGTGCTCTTTCCCACTATACAGCATCAGGGAAGCATCTCCTAATGTGGCAGAGAATCAAGTGGAGCTTCTTTATAGCTTCCCCCAACCCCCCCCCCCCCCCCCTCCTTACAGTGTCCTTGGTCACCTTTGGCCATCCAACCCTCACCTGCCACTACCAGCTGTCTGAGTTTTATGAGTACCTGAGGCCTTGCCTCTCACCTTCAACCCATAGGTTTCAATGTTTCTGATTCTGGACACAGAGTACCAGTCATATCGGCAATCTTCATTCCAGCGGTAGAGAACTGGCAGGCGGACTACTTAAGTCTCCAACGTGATAATGAAAATACTTGCGACCGCCCTCATCTATAGCTGCTGGCTATCACAGTAAGAGGCATTGGAAGGCTAAAACGGGTAACAGCAAAGCCTGGGGAATGCCCAGGAAAAAACCCAAGCCTACTTACCAACCAGCTCGCAGACAACCGAATAAACCTGTCTAACAGTATGCATTAAAAACAGAGGTTTAGTCCACACGCATTTGCAAATGCATGCGTAAGCCACAGAGCCTCGTCACGGCACCCTGGTATCTGTGGTCCTAACCCTAAATTATGAGTGTCCCCACAGTGGAGGCACATGCATTCTGATGCAAGCAACTGATTCTAAGATCTGCAAAGCCACCACCTTGTCATCTGTTCACATAATCTAAAATTGTCACCAGGTGAACATTGTAGTCTCTTCCAATGCCAACTTTTTCGGGAATAGGATCCTTTGGGGAGTCCTTAGTTGTTGTTTTTTTTTTTTTGTTTGTTTTGTTTGTTTTCTTGGGCCTGTTAGCATTTGTTTGCTGTGATAACCAACCCCCCTCAGGTGGACTACTTTTGGACATTGTGAAGGATAAAGACTACCTGTGTCCATCAATACAGGTCTCGCACTTCTATGATCATGCTTTTAGTAATGCATTGCTACATAACTAAGACATGCTGGTAGTGGGAGGGGTTATACTGGGCTGTCCTATATCTTTTTTGTTTGGTCCTCCTGTAGACTGCAGTATAGCCCAAAGGTTAAAGACTCAATAGACTCCAGAAAAGGATTTTATGGTGAATATGAATCCTAATTTTACTTTGTAACAAGATAGTGTTTTAATTCAGGCATTGTATGTTTTCCAAGGATCCAAGGCTTTATTATTTTAAATACATTGGTTTGTTGCTTGCTTTGTAGGTGGAAAGTAGACACAGATATCCTGGCGCGTAACACCCGTATTCTTGCTGAGGCTTTAACCCGTGTCATTTATAATCTAACCGACAAGGTATGCTGTTTTTAAACCTGTATTGGTTTATATATTTTCCATGTACGTTATTTATTCATATTTAAATTGGTAGTAAACCCTAGAATTTTTTTTTACCTACCGGTAAGCTTGTAATAAAGCTTAATGAAACCCATCTTGCCAACTGTAGTATATCCCGACCAAACTGGGTTTATAGCAGGGAGGGAGGACAGACCATTCCAACAAGGCAATCCAGCTGATCCATTGAGTGAATTTGCAAGACACCAGTCCACCTTGTCTTCTACTATCTACCGATGCTGAGAATACTTTTGATAAGGTGGACTGGACGTATATACAAGCTGTGCTGGCCAGGCTGGGGGGGGGTCTCGGTCACAAAATGCTTAAATGGATAGGGGCCTTATATAGATAGCCCCCTGGAAGATCGGGTCAAGCTGAATGGAACTCTCTGGCTTCTTTCCCAATCGGAATGGGACGAGGCAGGGATGCTCCCTGTCCCTGCACATATTTGCCCTTACCCTCGAGCCTTTGCTGAATATGATTCGTTTGAAGCCTAACATTAAGGGACTCAGTGTGGGGACTATGGAACAGAAGCTGTCGGCATATGCTGATGATATTCTATTTTATGTGGCTGATCCGCTAACTTCCCTCCCTAAAATTATGGCTGAGCTACAGACATTCTATTAATTTTTTAAATTTCAAAATTAACTATAGCAAGTCAGGGATTCTTACCATCCCCTCTTAACTGCGTACCCGATTACAAGCCTTTTTCCTTCACTTGGTGCCGCTCTTCCTTTAAAATATTTAGGAATTCATCTCCCAAGCCCAATTTTCCAAATTATACACTAGTAACTACGTCCCCTTGCGTTCTACAATCCGATCAGACTTGCTCAGATCCCTGGAATATTTCTGAAATTATCATTCAGTCTCTCAGTTATAGTGCTGGTTGCTTTTTGTTTTTGTATATATTTTGTTTCTTCATTATTTTATGCTTGATCTCCTCTCCCTTTCTTCCTCTTCCCCCTCCTCTTTTCTCCTCCCTGCCTACCCTTGCCCTTCCTTGCCCTCCTATCGTGGTATCCTCATATATATTAAAACAATGTGTGGATAGATGTACCAATAATCTTTGGTTAACAATTTCAAGTTTTTGTAATTTTCAATCTTGTGGCAGCTTGGGCTTTTTTTTTTTTTTTTTTTTTTTTTTTTTGTTCTTTGTAAGCTAAAAGTTTCTGAAAATCAAAATAAAGACTACTTAAAAAATAAAACTTACCTGTAGGTAAAATGAATCTCTCCTAAACGTGCACAGTTTATGAGATGTTCTTGCGAGCAGCAGCCAGTGACGTCACCAGTGCATGCGCTCTAAAGGAACGGCATACCCATGCCGTTCCCTTAGAGCTGTGTGCCGCGGCCTACACGTTATTGCAGCTTGGCCAATCAGATGCTCCGAGTCCCCAAACCCAGAAGAAAGACCGAGTTAAGATGGAAGCCTCTGCAGCACTGACAGCGCACCGCTGGAGGGCTTCATTTTTTAAGGTAAGTCTTAATGTGCTAGTCTTCTTTTTTTTTTTTTCTTTTTTTTTTTTTTTTTTTTTTTTCTTCTTTTTTTTTAGAGATTATTACCGCTTTTGGTTGATTTTTTCCATTTGTTACAGGGTGCTCCAGCTGACTTACAGATTTTCACACAGCAGATGGTAAGAATTTTAGGCACAACACATTATCTGTGTCTTCCCCTAAAAAGCAGATTAATTTATTATTTTTTCCCGAGCATAGTGTTTAACATCATCAGTGTTAAAGTATAACAATGTAATGTTTATTTAAAGCCTAGCTCCATGTTACAAACTATTTCCTTCACTAACAGATGTGTCTACTGGGTATGCTGTATAAATTGTATGCAGCCTCAGCTACATACAGTATACAGCACTGTGTTCTGACAGTGGGATGGGGACTTCACGTCCCATTCTCGAAATAAAATTGAGTCAGGCTGAGCACTGCTCAACCATTCACAGGAAGCTTAGTATGAATGAATAAGCTTCCTCTGGCTGATTCAAGCTGTTGATGTCACAATCTCCAGATAAAGCTTTGTATTCATTCTTAGAATACACATCTTTCTGGGAATGGCTGAGCATTGCTCAGCCCGACTTGAAAAAAAGATTTAACCCAAGCTTGACAGGTCCCCAGAAGTCATTAAGGCCAGAGGATACGTGCAGCAGGGGATTAGTTCTGCCCACCTACAGAGCAGGGTCTGAGATACACTCTGTTGCAAGGAACTCACCCTCATTTCCAGAAGCTGCCAGTTGGGAAGAACTAGCCTGCAGGAGATTGCCCTTTAGGGGATCAGTGTAAATAAGACCAGAATGCATGGCACTGTGCGACACAGGAACCAGAGTACCTCTCAACACCAACACGTTGCTAGACCGGGAGACCTAACCAACAAAGAGGAAACACCTGTTCTGCAAGTTTTTAATGCGGCTCTGCAGACTATTCGTTACAGAGAGGAGCCCCCACAGAGATAGAGACGTCTTTTCAGCCTTTTCATGGGGAAACTGAGTAACCAAGCCAAGAACTACCCGATTAATAGGGGCAGAAACATCGATCTTCTTAGGAACTAGATCAGCAACTGCAGAGTAAGGGGCTATGGTAGACCTAGAAGAAATGGGCGAAAGAGATGCCTCTGAGAAGAATGTCCCTTCACACCTAAGATTCCAGCAGAAGATGAGTGACAGGTAATTACCAGTCTAAGGTGTTGGAGTTTACCATGCTGTGGTTCCTTCCACCAAAGGCATACGCTATACAGCCAATGACCTTACATACCCCACAGGAAGAGGTTGGTGGCCAGGCAGGGACAAAGTTCCAGAGGTCACACTGACACAGGAAGCAGAGCCAGACTCCATAGGTTGAAGAGACCCCAGAGGCAGGATCTCTTAATCTGTGCCGTGGCACAGGGAAGTAGAAGGGGAGCAGCTGAAGAAGAGCGCCTGGGGATTTGCCAGTGAACCTTAAGGGGCACACTCAGTACCTAATTCCATGAAAGGTAAACTTTCCAAGGACCTGCAAGAATTGGTTACTATCTCCCTGCTTGGAAAAGGGGGGGGTGTACCTTCATGCTGAAGACCTCTCTAAGGGCTTGCCAGGTTTCTGGCTTCCACCTTGCAAGCTGCCTGTAAATCAGGCTTGGGTCTGGGTGTAAAGAGACAGTGTACGCACCGCTCCAAGCAACCCGTAGTGAAATCCACATATGCTGGAACCATCTGGGTGCCAGCCCAGGCCGCAACTAGTGTAGATAAATGAAGAAAGGGGCGGCACTCCAGCATGGATTAAAACAAAACTTCTTTATTCAGCAAATGATAATTGCTTGTTTACATTCAGCAAAATATGTCGAGTGTACTTTTAAAATAAACAAATATTGCATGCAGTGTACTTTGAATTATGTCAATAGAAAGTTGCTTGTGTTTTCCTTGCAGCAAGTCCAGAAGGAACAGTTAGATGCACTGATGCAGTGGTTGACCAGTCAGCCACGGGCTGCACAGCTAGTAGATAAAGAGAACACTGTAATCAGCACTCTGGAGTATTATATGAGCCGATACTTGAAGGATGTGAAACTTTATCATGTGAAGGCTGACAAAAGGTAAGAAGTATGGTTGTGTTATGACAGACAAAAGGTAAGAAACGGATTAGTTTTGCTGGTTATCTCTAATCTCTGCATGCCTTTGAGAATCCATTTTTTGTGTTTATAGTAATTCTGTCATCACTTAAAATATAATTGTGGGGTCCTTGTCTGAATTTAATCTAGCAACCCACTGCTCAAATTTCAGCAGAAATAGATATTCGAGCCATGGATATCCCTGTTGATATCACCTGGCTCAATAAAAGTTGGTTCAAAAATGATTGAGCTGGTTGTAAAATTATCAGCTAACAGATTTAGTCACTGTTCTAGCATTCGGATACTTGCAGATGCTGAGGCTGTGTGAATACAGAAGCTAGCAGTGCTGATTTACTCCCATCAATGCTGTTTAGCTAAAATGGTGGAACTTGCTTACTATTCTTTTGTTCAGCCCACTTTTGGCAAGCTTTGTTGAGTGTAAGGCCCTGTTCACATATAGTGCAGTGACCTGTTTTTTACCGCACTGGTTGAATGTAGGTCACTACAAGGACAAACTGAAAACAATTGTTTTCTGTGTGTCCTTTTCACACTCCAATGCACCTTGGAGGTGCTGTGCAATGAGCTGCAATAAAATGCAGACATGCTGCATTTTATCACACTGTACAGGACAGGATCACATGTCACTGTCCCACAGTGCAACACATGAATAAAGTGTCGTTTTGTGACATTAATTAAGTTTTACTTTGAGTTATTTTGAGGGGACAGCAAATTTACACTGTTATATAAGCTGTACACTCACTACTTTACATTGTAGCAAAGTGTCATTTCTTCAGTGTTTTCAGATGAAATTATATAATCAAATATTTACAAAAATGTAAGGGGTGTATTCACTTTTGAGAGATACTGTGTATATTCTAAATATTTAAATAGTAACCTAAAATATGGACCGCACATATTTATCAAGTTTTTAATTCTTTTTCGGCAGAGACCCTGAATTTGTGTTTTATGACCAGCTGAAGCAAACCATGAATGCATACCGGTGAGCCTCTTGTTTATAATTGAAGATTTGTCAAAGCCATTTGGGTTCTTATTTCTTTTAATGCATCTTTTATTTTCTAAAAAGGCAAAAAAAAATCAGGAAACAATACAATGTATACAGTCTCTAGAAATAACTGTGATACAGGTTTTACTTTATAGTAAAAACCTAGCGGTTTAAAGAAATTCCAGTGACAGGATTGGTGGCAGTGTAAACCTGGCTAAGATTATATGAAAGCAAAGCCATTACGTTCCTGGAGTTAATTTTTTTTTTTTTATAGCGAACTGGATAGCAGTAAGTGTAGGGAGCTGCTATTGTGGATGGGGCAGGAGGCATAGGGAACTCGGGATGAAAGGGGGAAAGAATAAGGATTGATCTTATATTGGGCCAGGTTAAGATGGGAGGGTGTCTACGTAAGCCTTGGGGGTTGTAGAGAGAGAGTAGAAAGGAGTGCCAGACAGAGGGAGCCAGGATAAGTGGGAAAAATTGGGGATGTGAGCATTGGAGTGGGGTGAGAGAGAGCAGAGAGAAAGTAGAAAATATTGTTAGGCAGGCCATAGGTCAGTATTTTCGTTCAACCAGTTGGTTGAATGGAAAAAAAATGGACCCGATTGCCCCAGCCACACATTCAAGGTGGCTAGGGGAATCCTCCCCGCTGTGTCTTTGTTTTCCGACAGCAGGGAGTCTTCCCTGCTGTCAGAATACACAGATCATTACTTCAGTCTACAGCATGCAGTGCTGATCAAGCAGAAATTTTTGATTTAGATCAACTTTTGTTCAACCAGAGTGTCAATTCATAGATTGAAATTCTGCCGTTCCCCACTGAAGCGGCCAAATTTAGTTCCAAGTATGGCCAGGTTTAAAGTTTGGAAAGTAAGCAGGTAGATGGAAAAGTCAGGTGATGTGTGGTGGGGAAGGCACCCATTCAGGGTTATTTAGGGTAGCACCAGGGTAAGCTGTTTGTATTTCTCGGTGATAGAGAAGTCTATAGTTCATAATAAAACCATATGGGTCAGAACTTTGGAGTACATTCCTTTTGAGGGAGCTAGTTAGGTCTTTCATTAATTTAATCATTTATTTTTAATATCTATAATCTTTTTGGTGTTTTATGGTTGAGTTCAAAGCAAAGTCACAAACGTGTAATGTTTATCAAATCCTTTAATGTATGATGGGGATATGGGGTATTTGAAATGTTTAGACATTGCATAACCAAAAAATAAAGTAGTAACTGGTCATTATACCTTTTTAGGGTGAAGCCAGCAATTTTTGATCTTCTCTTAGCTCTGTGCATTGCAGCATACCTTGGCCTTTCATATTTTGCAGTTCAGGTATGGATACAACCTTATTCTGTGGTAGCCGGCTATGCTGTATATATAGTGGGTACAGAAAAGAATCACGTTTTGTTGCTCGCAGCCTGCAATTAAGACGGACAATGTTTTTGTTTTATCCAGCTGTATTTACTAGTGCAACTTACAACATCCAAGTGAAATTTAGAACACCAACATGTCAGACATGCCATTCCTTTTTTTTTTTTTTTTGCAGAACTTCTCAAGTTCATTTAAATTTGATGGTGACCATTTGTGGACTGCAGTCTTCAAGTCATTCCACAGATTTTCAATGGGGTTTAAGTCTGGGCTCTGACTAGGTCATGCAAGGAAATTCACCCTTTTCTCCTTCAACCACTGTGTGGTCAATTTTGCTGTGTGCATTGGGTCATCGTTATGTTGGAAGGTAAACCTTCCCATTGACTGACAACTTTCTGACAGAGGGCAGCAGATTTTCCTTAAGCATTTGATGGTATTTTGCCCCATCCATTCTTCGTTCTATCCTGACAAGTGCTCCAGTCCCTGCTGCAGAGATATATCCCCATAACAGGATATTACCACTACAATGTGATTATTTTAAGGGGGGGTGTGTGATTCTTTTCTATACCTTTTTTTTTTTTTTTTTTTTTTTTTTTTTTTTTTTATATTCTTCTATGTATTCTTTTGTGTGTGTTTGTTTATACCCTGAAGTCAGTTTTAACCACTTGCTGATCGGCTCACAGTAGATGTTCTGCACGTGCGTGCAGTCCCTGTTAACCCATGACGTGATTGGACAATGATTGTGGCTGAAACCTGCTGATCAGCTGTGGCTAATCACAGCACAGAGTTCTGTGTTGACAAACTGTGCACAGCGATCTGTCTGTTTCTTCTTCCTGAAATCAACTCTAAATTCAGGGAGAAGCAGATAGATCTGTTAGTAAAAGCAACACACATTACCCTTGTTAGGCATACAGTTAACCCCTTGATTGTGCCTCAATGTCCACTCCTTCCTAGCCAGTACAATGTACAGTAGTATCACTGTATTAGTGTCACTAGTGACGTCCTTGTCAGTCAGTGTCCCTCCCAGCCAGTGGCAGTTAGCGCTAGATTGCCTGCCACATTATAAGTTGCTGATCACCACCATTACTAGTATAGTGTCTGTACGGATCAGTATCTTGATCACGATCAGAACTATACTACTGTCCCCAAAAGCGCAGTTTGGTTTTTACCAAAGGCATGTATACAATACATTTTGGCCTTCATTTATGAAGAAATTTGACTTTATTGGATATACAGTTGTGCTCATAAGTTTACATACCCCGGCAGAATTTGATTTCTTGGCCATTTTTTTGAGAATACACTTTTCTTTTACTCATGGTTAGTGTTTGGCTGAAGCCATTTATTATCAATCAACTGTTTTTACTCTTTTTAAATCATCACAACAAACTACCCAAATTACCCTGATCAGAAGTTTCAATACCCCAGTTCTGACTGCCATGTATTGCCCCCTTTAACCGCTTGCCGACCAGCCGCCGTAGTTGTACTGCGGCAACATGGCTCGGCTGCGCGAATTGCCATTATGTAACGTCGGTAACATAGACAGCCACTAGGGGGCGCAGGCGCGCGCGCCCCTCCCGCTCGCTCCCCGGGTGCCCGGCAGTCTCGATCACCGCCGGGCTCCCACGATCGCTCAGGGCACACGGAGAACCCGGAACTGTGTCTAAACCCACAGTTTCTGGTTCTCTGAGCAGAGAACTGACAGATTGTTCATACAGAGTATGAACAGCGATCTGTCAGTTTCCCTGCACAGTCCCCATCCCCCTTCAGTTAGAACACAAACTAGGACACACATTAACCCCTTCACTGCCCCTAGTTTTAACCCGTTCACTGCCAGTGACATTTTTACAGTAATCAGTGCATTTTTAGTCGCACTGATGGCTGTATTAATGCCAATGGTCCCAAAAATGTGTCAAAATTGTCCGACGTGTCCGCCATAATGTCGCAGTCACAATAAAAATCACAGATCGCCGCCATTACTAGTAAAAAAAAAATTATTATTAAAAATGCCACAAACCTATCCCCTATTTTGTAGACGCTATAACTTTTGCATAAACCAAACAATATACGCTTGTTGCGTTTTTTTTTTTTTTTTTTTTTTATACCAAAAATATGTAGGAGAATACGTATCGACCTAAACTGGGGAAAAAAACGTTTTTTATATTTTTTGGGGGGATATTTCTTATAGCAAAAAGTAAAAAAAAATGTTTTTTTTTTTTTCCAAAATTGTTGCTCTTTTTTTGTTTTATAGCGCAAAAAATAAAAACCGCAGAGGTGATCAAATACCACCAAAAGAAAGCTCTATTTGTGGGGGAAAAAAGGACGTCAATTTTGTTTGGGAGCCACTTTGCACGACCGCGCAATTGTCAGTTAAAGCGTCGCAGTGCCAAATCGCAAAAAGTGCTCTGGTCTTTGGCCAGGCAAATGGTCTGGGGCTGAAGCGGTTAACATCAATGACAGCTTAAAGTCTTTTGTGGTATTTGTGGCTGAGGCTCTTTATCTATTCAGATGGTAAAGCTGCCCATTCCTCATGGCAAAAGGCTTCCAAATCCTGTAAATTCTTGTTCTTTATTCTGCTGTAGCTAATGACAGGTTGACCCGGCCTTGTGTTTTGGATCATTGTCATGTTGGAATGTCCAAGTATGTCCCATGCGCAGCTTCCTGGCTGGATGAGTATTGTGTTATCAAAATTAGTATTTTTTGATAACATACTGCATTCATCGGGCCATCAATTTTGACCAAATTTCCTGGGCCTTTAGTAGCTCACACATCCCCAACACATCAGCACTCTGCCTCCTGTGTTTCACAGTAGGAATAGTGTGCATCATAGGCCTTGTTGACTCTCCAAATGTAGCGTTTCTGGTTGTGGCCAAAAAGCTCAATTTTGGTCTCATCACTCCAAATGACTTTGTGCCAGAAGGTTTGATGCTTGTCTCTGTGCTGTTTGGTGTATTGTAAGCGGGATACTTTGTGGCATTTGCGTAGTAATGGCTTTCTTCTGGCGACTCGACCATGCAGCCCATTTTTCTTAACCACTTCCCGACCGCCGCACGACTATATACGTCCTAAGTTTGAACGGGGATATCGTTGTTATGGCAGCAGCTAGCTGCCATAACCCCGGTATCCCCGTTTTCGTGCAGCGGCCGGCTTTCAGATAAAAGTGGTCCCTGCGGCGGATTCGCCGCGAGATCACTTTTATCGGTGGCGGTAGAGGCCCCCCCCCCTCCCGCCGCGATCCGGTGCCCTCCGCCGCTTACCGGAGCCGTCGGTAGCGGCGGAGGCAATCGCGTCATTCTGCGTGGTGTGTCTGGAGACGAGTGAGGCCAAGATGGCGCTCACTCGTCTCCATGATACTGCTGGGCGGAAGCAACGTCAAAACGTCACTTCCGTCCACGCCTCTTAAAGGCATATTTTTTCAAATGTCATTTTTCTAAATGACTTTTTTTTTTTTTTTATTGCATTTTAGTGTAAATATGAGATCTGAGGTCTTTTTGTCCCCAGATCTCATATTTTAAGAGGTCCTGCCATGCTTTTTTCTATTACAAGGGATGTTTACATTCCTTGTAATAGGAATAAAAGTGACACAATTTTTTTTTTTTTTTAAACAGTGTAAAAATAAATAAAATATTTTAAAATAAATAATAAAAATAAAAAAAAAAATTTTTAAAAACCCCCCCTGTCCCGACGAGCTCGCGTGCAGAAGCGAACGCATACGCGAGTAGCGCCCGCATATGAAAACGGTGGTCAAACCACACATGTGAGGTATCACAGCGACCGGTAGAGCGAGAGCAATAATTCTAGCCCTAGACCTCCTCTGTAGCGCAAAATATGCAACCTGTAGAATTTTTTAAACGTCGCCTATGGAGATTTTTGAGGGTAAAAGTTTGACGCCATTCCACGAGCGGGCGCAATTTTCAAGCATGACATGTTGGGTATCAATTTACTTGGCGTAACATTATATTTCACAATATAAAAAAAAATTGGGATAACTTTACTGTTGTTTTATTTTTTTTATTCAAAAAAGTGAATTTTTTCCAAAAAAAGTGCGCTTATAAGACCGCTGCGCAAATACGGTGCAAAAAAAAGTATTGCAATGACCGCCATTGTATTCTCTAGGGTGTTAGAAGAAAAACCATATATAATGTTTGGGGGTTCTAAGTAATTTTCTAGCAGAAAAACCTGTTTTAAACATGTAAACACCTAAAATCCAAAACGAGGCTGGTCCTTAAGTGGTTAAAGTGCCTCCTTATTGTGCATCTTGAAACAGCCAGACCACATGTTTTCAGAGAGTCCTGTATTTCACCTGAAGTTATTTGTGGGTTTTTCTTTGCATCCCGAACAATTTTCCTGGCAGTTGTGGCTGAAATTTTAGCTGGTCTACCTGACCGTGGTTTGGTTTCAACAGAGCCCCTAGTTTTCCACTTGATTAGAGTTTGAACACTGCCGCTTGGCATTCCCAATTCCTTGGATATCTTTTTATATCCCTTTCCTGTTTTATACAGTTCAACTACCTTTTCCCGCAGATCCTTTGACAATTCTTTTGCTTTCCCCATGACTCAGAATCCAGAAACATCAGTGCAGCACTGGATGAAAGATACAAGGGTCTGTCGGGAGTCCAGAAACTCATTGACCTTTTACACACACACACACTAACTACAAGCAATCAGATCACAGCTGAGGATGGTTACCGTTAATAGCCATTCAAACCCCTTTGCGTCAACTTGTGTGCATGTTATCAGGCCAAAATCACCAGGGTATATAAACTTTTGATCAGGGTCATTTGGGTAGTTTCTGTTGTCATTATGATTTAAAAAGAGTAAACACAGTTGATAATAAATGGCTTCAGCCAAACAATAACCATGAGTGAATGTTTCTCTAGTCGTCTTTCTAGGACAGCACTAGAGAGATAGGCTCCACCTCCGGAGGCAGGAAACAAACATTCAGATCCTTAAAGGGCAGCTTCCCTCCCTCTTCCTCAGTCTTTGTGTATCCTCCACCGGAGGAGGAGGCTCGATAGAGCTCCCCTTCCCCTGAGCCTAGGAGCTGCCTATGGGAGAAGGGGAAGGAGGTCTGCAAAGTAGTTTGGAAAGGTGGCAGGCATCTGGGTCCCCCGGTCAGGCTGCAGAGAAGCTGGTACTGGCGTCGTCCTCCAGTATAGCACGGGGAGGGCTGGCGTTCCCCGCATGGCTGGCCGGATATTATGGTATCCCGGTGTGAGTCCTGTGGGGGGCAGGTGTAGGCCTTGAGTTCTGGCCTGAGGTTGCAGGAGGAGGGCGGGGACTTCCAGCGCACCACTTCCGGGTCACGCGGCGAGCGTGGATGCCGGAGCCATGACGGTTCAAATGTGGCCCTTTTTTTTGTCACGTGAATCCTGTCAGCGGCTGGAGGGGGTGCACATAGCTGTTGGTGAAGGTATACACCCACTGATTGGCTAAGGTTTTTTTTCCTGACGGCAGCTTGTCTTTTTGTTCTTTCCCTTCCTTTTGCCTCCCTTCTCTTCTCTCCTTCTCTTGTCTCGGGCTCAGCCCAAAGAACCGGAAAGGTCAGGGGGGAAGAAGAGGTGTCCGTCATGTACGAACAAATTTAACCACTTGCTGACGGATGGACGTCTAAAGACGTCCTGGGCTTTGTGGTGGTATATATAAATGATGCCTGCAGCTACAGGCATCGTTCAGATATTTAAAATCATATAATGATACCGCGCTACAGCAATAATAAAGCCCAATAAATAAGGTAAATAAACAGTGTGCAAATGGTGCCCAATAAGTTGGGATAATAATATAGTGTAAGGTAATTAATCAGTGAATTAGTGTAACAATCCAGGGGCATTAAATTCAATGTGGTGATTGTCTCTTAATCCAGCATTTTTCAATAAATGTCCAAAAAAGAAGTTTCTTCAAAATGCGTTTAGATAGACTACACAGCAAAAAGGCAAGAGGTATACGATCCCATAAATGAGCTCACAGAACCCTCACCTTAATAACTTGAAATCTCAGCATAAGATAATGTACAGGAATCAGTTCCGCTACTCCAACATTCACCACCAGGGGGTCCTCCGTTCCACTTAGTGTTAAACCTGAATGGATACTTCACATCCACGTCCTCATACAGTCTCGTACTCACAGAGAGAGGGGAGAAGTGGGAAGGGATGGGAGAGATAGAGAACTCCAATAGTGTATTATGTTTATAGTTAAAATATAATTTTATTAGTAAAATAGGCTGGACTCTTACATTAATAAATTAGAAAACAAGCATAAAACAAATCATATGGCGTTTGGACGCCGTTCTCACGTCACTTCCGGTATTATTCAACCTCCGGCCACTCCCTACGCGTTACGTTATCACGTGACTTCATCAGGGATCCTCAAGCTTAGAGGTGAGATATGGGGTCTTATTGACCCCATATCTCACTGTAAAGCGGTCCTGTCATGCCACATTCCTATTACAAGGGATGTTTACATTCCTTGTAATAGGAATAAAAGTGATCAAAATTTTTTTTTTTTAAAGCGTCAAATTAAAATTTTTTAAGTAAAATTAACAATAAAAAAAAAAAAAATTTTTAAAGTGCCCCTGTCCCCGTGTGCTCACACACAGAAGCGAACGCATACATAAGTCCCGCCCACATATGCGAACGGTATTGAAACCACACATGTGAGGTGTCGCCGCGAAGGTTAGAGCGAGAGCAATAATTCTAGCCCTAGACCTCCTCTGTAACTCAAAACATGTAACCAGTAAAAAATGTTAAAGCATCGCCTATGGGGATTTTTATGTACCGAAGTTTGGCGCCATTCCATGAGCGTGTGCAATTTTAAAGCGTAACATGTTAGGTATCTATTTACTCGCCGCAACTTCATCTTTCGCATTATGCAAAAAAACTGGGCTAACTTTACTGTGTTTTTTTTTTTTTTTTTTTTTTTTTTTTTTTTTTTTTTTTTTTTTTAAAGCATGAAACTGTTTTTTTTTTCCAAAAAAAAAAAAGCGTTTGAAAAATTGCTGCTCAAATACTGTGCGAGATAAGAAGTTGCAATGACCGCCATTGTATTCTCTAGGGTCTCTGCAAAAAAAAAACATATATAATGTTTGGGTGTTCTGTGTAATTTTCTAGCAAAAAAATTATGATATTTACATGTAGGAGAGAAATTTCAGAATTGGCCTGGTGGGCAAGTGGTTAAGGAAGGGTGGAATAAGCCCCTTTGTAAACCCTGCATTGATAAATTGGTTTACAAGGAGGCAACAGGGACATACAAGGAATTGATTTCTGGTGTTCAAAAGGAAATGAAGGCCATTAATTCGATGCTGGCAAACCTTGAAACCCCAAAACTACCAGCCGCAGTCCCCCCCCCCCCCCCCCCCCCGCTTCACCGCTTCAGCCCCAGAGGAGGGTGACGAATCAGGGGGAGAGAAAAATCAGATTCTTTGGATGAGCCAAGAGAGACGGCATCATCCAAAGATATTCCTAGCCAAGGGACAAGTTCATCCAGATACAGGCTCTCACTCGAGGAGGTGGATGCCTTATTGGAGTTGATCTACGAGACGCTAGAGATCAAAGAAGAGCAGGCCTCCTTGTCCCTACATGACCAGATGTATCAGACCATGAAAGAAAACCAAAACAGGGTATTTCCGGTACACAGTGCACTGGTGGACTCTATAAAAGAGTGGGTGAAACCGGAGAAAAAACTATTTTTTACAAAAAATTTGAAGAGGAGATTCCCTTTCAGTGAAGATTCAGTGAAGATTCCGCCTGTATTTGGACGCAGCCTTTTCCCAGTGCACCAAATCAACGGACCTCGCCTTTGAGGACATGGGTGTCCTTGGGGAACCCATGGACAAGAGGATGGGAGGTACTGCTGAAAAGGTCATGGGAAGTAGCCATGACAAATCTAAAACCGGCAATGGCTACAACAATAGTGGCTCATAATTTGGAGGTCTGGCTGGACCAATTACAGGGCCATTTGGAAAGTGGGACCTCCAGGAAGGAAATTCTTGATTCTCTTCCCATGCTGCACAAAGTGGCAGGTTATAAGGCAGACGCATCTGCTGAGTCAGTCAAGCTATCGGCAAAGACCGCTGCCCTTATAAATTCCTCTTGCAGGGCTTTATGGTTAAAATCCTGGTCGGGGGACCCGGCCTCAAAGGTTAGGCTGTGTGGCATCCCATTTGAAGGAGACCTCTTGTTTGGGCAGGATCTAGAAAAAGTTCTAGACTGTACTGCAGACAAGAAAAAAGCTTTTCCTATTAGAAGTAAGAAAGCCCCGGAGAAACGTTTTTTTTCATCCCCAAAGGCAAGGGCCGTCACAGGGACAGACCTCTAAATGGTCAACCTCTAAAAAACAGTGGGGAAGGGGAAAAAAGAAAGGTGTCCTGTTTTCCTCTATTAAGAAAACCACCAAATCCCAGTGATTTGGTTCCCGTGGGAGGGAGATTGGGGCAGTTCCTCCCACGTTGGGAAAAGACTACCCCAAATACATTTATACTGAGGATAGTCAGGGAACGCTATCGGATTCAGTATAAGGGCAAGGACATTCGTAACCACGCCTCCCAGGGATCCTCAGAAGACAGCCCTGTTGTCACAAATTGGCGTATTGATAGACCAGCAGGTTCTTATCCAATTGCCACAGCAAGAAGTAAACCACAGTTTCTACTCACGTTTTTGTAGTAAGTAGCAAATTCTGCCTAATATTGAATTTGAAGTCGCTAAACAACTGGTGACCTACAAGAAGTTTCAGATGGAAACAATCTTTTCGGTGAAGTCAATTCTTCCCCCAGATTGCTTCATGGCCTCCCTCGATCTGAGGGATACCTATTTACATGTCCTGATCCACGAGGAATCTCAAAATATTTTGAGGGTGGCAATCCAGTGTGGAAGGCAGGTCTGACATTTTTAATTCAGGGCCCTACCATTCGGCCTGTCCCCATCTCCCAGGATTTTTACGAAAATCCTGGCGGAGGCACTGGCCCCCCTGAGGCTGAAAGGGATATCAGTCATCCCCATACTTAGATGACCTTTTATTTTTTGCACCCTCCGTGCTCCAATTACAAGGAGATCTGTGGGTGGCCATTTCCTTTCTAAAAAAAACTGGGGTGGTTGATAAACAGGGAGAAGTCGAACCTAACCCCAACACAGGTCTTACAGTACTTAGGCTTCTTGGTGAACTCAGTGACGCAGAAGATTTATCTCACAGAGGCGAAGGTAGAAAAGGTGAAGGCGACTGCAGCTTTTTTTCAAAACAATTGGCAGTGTCCCCCTCCGCTCAGCTATATCTGGTCTGGGTTTCCTGGCAGCAACAATCCCTGCAGCACCATGGGCAAGGGCCCATTTCAGGTGTCTCCAGGCCAATATCCTGAAAAGCTGGGACGGAGCTCTCTGAGGTCTCTGTGGTGGTGGTGGGACGAAGAGAACCTTGTGCAGGGTCTATTATGGTCTCTTCCAGTGTCCGTCCCCACCACCACGGATGCCAGTGCTTGAGGCTGGGGGGGCCCACTGGGGGTCAAGAGTAGCCCAAGGCCGCTGGGAGAAAGTGCAGTCCCAAAGATCAGCCAACTGGAGGGAGTTACAAGCGATCTGGGAAGCGCTAAAGGCATTTGCCAGGGAGCTGAAACGTCACCACGTACAAGTCCTCTTGGACAGTGTGGTAGTAGTTTCTTATTTAACAAGCAAGGGGGAACAAGATGTCTGTCCTTAAACAGACTACCAAGTGCCATTTTTTTTGGGCGGAGAGAAACCTGAAGTCATTATCCGCAGTCCATCTCAAAGGAGTGGACAACCACCTGGCGGAC
Organism: Aquarana catesbeiana; assembly: GCF_042186555.1. Taxonomy (NCBI): domain Eukaryota; kingdom Metazoa; phylum Chordata; class Amphibia; order Anura; family Ranidae; genus Aquarana; species Aquarana catesbeiana. The sequence continues at coordinate 508,379,892 of NC_133324.1, read as the reverse complement.
TTTCTGAGCTGACACCAAGTGTGAGTCAGAATGGTCACTAAACTGGGAGATCTTCCAGCTAATGGTAGAGAAATGGGGACTCCCAGAGGTGGATTTGTTCGCCAACAAATCAAATGCCAAGGTAGCGGTGTACTTCTCGCCAGAAAGAGAAGTAGGGGCCAAGGGGATAGATGCCTTGGCCCAGATGTGGGCTTTTCCCATTTGTTACGCCTTCCCCCATTCAAACTTATTCCTCTGGTCCCGAGGAAGTTTGTTCAAGAGCGTACCACAATCATACTAGTGGTCCCGTATTGGCCAAAGAGGCCGTGGTTTTCTACGCTGTTACGCCTGACAAAGGAGCCCCCCTTATGCTGCCCGAGAGGAAGGATCTGCTGTCCCAGGGCCGAGTTCTATTACCAGAAATACTGACTCTAAAATTGTCAGCTTGGTATCTGAAGAAAGCCTCCTGAAGTCTAAGGGGCTCTTGGACAGGGTGGTAAACACAATTCTTTCTAGTAGACAAAAAGTAACCCAAGCAATTTTGTTCAATTTTGGAAAGTTTTTTCTTAATCGTACATCATGGGACACAGAGCCATAGTAATTACTATGTGAGTTATAGGCCACCTTCAGGTGATGGACAATGGCACACCCTAAGACAGGAAGTCCACTCCCTATATGATCCCTCCCACTACTAGGAGTACCTCAGTTTTTTCGTCAGTGTCTTAGTTGTTGGTCACGAGTAAAGATGTGCTGTGCTGAGCTCCACTGGAGCAATCCTTGCTGGGGCCAGCTATGCAGCCAGATCCATTCAAAGTGTCTCTTTAGTCTAAATTGAATGGTACCCGGGCCTTGTGGCGGAAGAAATGAGGTTTAGCCCGTAACGCTTCTCTTTTTAGAGAGCTGGACCCCGGGATCCAGTACTTTTTGTTTTTTTCAGTCATAAGGTTTTTCTGGCAGGGTCTTTTATGGGTCCAGGAGTGTGGATCCCCCAATAAATAGGGGTCCCTGTTCCTGAAGGTTTTTAAACGGAGTACACCTTGAGAGGTGATGATTGGGTCTGTTGGTTTCACCACAGAAATTGCTGTGGCGGGAAAGGTAAGTGGAGATTTCTAAGGAATTTTTACGTTTCTTATGAATTATGAATGTTGTCATGCCTAAAATTCACCACTGGGGGCTGTATAGAGCACGTACCTTGTCATGCTTTCTCCAAAGATCACGCTGTCTCGGCAGAAGCTGCAGATTCCCTCCAGCGAGCAACCCAGACCTCCGGTAAGATTGGGGGGGGATTTTCTTAAAAAAAACACCCTCCACCTGGACAAAGCTCCCCCCTCTCCCTGAATAGGGGGAAGCCAGAACGATTGGCGATGCCGCTCCGTTTTTTACCACCCCTGCACGACGGTTTGATTACGGGGTCTCCTCAACCCCAACCCCCCCCCGCACACACACATATGCCGGGCTTAGCGTGGCGTTGGCATGCGGCAACGTCCAGCGCGGGAGTGTGTTTTAAAAGCTCAATTTTTTTGCTGGCTGCAGCTGTCAGAGGGACACGAGCAAAAAGGGTCATGTAAGAGGTTGGTGACACAGGCATTCCCTTGGCACATTTACTAAAAGCATCAGGCTGAGCGTTAAATAGTAGCGGCAGTTGCTGGACTATTTGTTCAAGCAGTGGATGCGATTTCTTCTGGTAGTACCTCTGCATTTTTGCATCAGGCTATGGTCAGAAGGGGGGTAGAAATACCCCAAAAAAGGGCTCAAGAGGGACAACTCCAAGCTCAAAAAAGCCTAAAATCATCTCTAATATGGCATCCTCCCCTGAGAGATCTGAAGTGGCTGGTCAGAGTGAGCCATCAGGGACATCAGGTGCTGCAACTGTTTCCAACACTGCAGCCCCTGTCTGTTACTGAAGTTTTTTCCTCAACCATTTTAGGATTGGAACAGAGGTTAGCGGCTTTAATCGCATCCCAGAGTGGGACTAAGCACGACAGGTCCCCTTCCTTTACCCAGGACCCTCAAACCAAGGAACCGGGGGCGGGAGATTAGTTTTTCTCAGGGGACCGGGAAGAGGCTGATGACTCCTCTTCTGAGGGGTCAAATGCAGAAGGATCGGGTTCACAGTCTGAAAGATTGATGGTACAATCTCTTATTGAATTGGTCCGCTCCACATTTTATGCTACCGTTAACTGAGTCGGTTGATAAGCCTACTTCTTGTTTGGGTTTGCTAAAGCCTCCCCAAGCTGTGCATGCCTTTCCTATCCATTCTTTGCTGGAAAAGCTTATGTATTCTGAGTGGGATCACCCAGATAAGCATTTTTATCCTCCTAAAAAGTTTTCAACACTTTATCCTATACAGGAAAAGTTTAATAAAAAATGGGAGATGCCAGCAATTGACACTGCTATATCCTCTATGAATAAAAGTTTGACTTGTTTGGTAGACAATGCTCAAATGCTTAGGGATCCAACGGATAAGAAGTTGGAATTCCTATTAAACACTTTTTCTCTGGCAGGTTCAGTGACTCAGCCTACGCTGGCAGCAATTGGTGTATGTCAATCCTTGAGAGACCAGTTTAAACAGGTGCTCAATATTATTCCTGATCAGCAGGCCCAAGATTTGGCCGAGCTACCAGGGGCATTATGTTTTGCAATAGGACGCTATGAGAAATTCTGTTTTCCAGGCCTCATGCCTTACGCTTGGGCTGGTGCATGTGCATAGAATACTATGGTTGAAAAATTGGTCAGCCAAAAAGCTCCTGGCTAGTTTTCCTTTTCGCGGTGAACGGCTGTTTGGGGATGATCTGGATGAGTACATCCAAAGAATTTCTAATGGGAAAAGTACCCTTTTGCCAGTTAGGAAAAGGAGTAAGTGTATTTCGTTTAAACGAGCCTCTTCTCCAGTGCCAGAAACATCAGCCTCCAGGCAGTCTTGACGGCCTCCACCGTCAAATTAAAGAGGTAAACCTCAAGGTCAACCCCAGGGACAAAAGGGGTCCTGGGGAAGGAAACCTACAAATCAAAATAGTAAAGCCTCCTTATGAAGGGGTGCCCCCGCTCGCTCGACCGGGGGGAAGACTTCTGCAGTTCTCAAGGGTCTGGCAGGAAGAGTGTCAAGACAAATGGGTGGCTTCCCCAATTTCTCTAGTGTACAAACTAGAGTTCCGAGAGTCCCCGTCTCCTCATTTTCTCAGATCAAACATCCCCAGGGATCCAGAGAAAAAGAAGTCTCTCTTTCAAGCATTGGACCATCTTTTGACTCAAAAGGTGATATCGGTGGTCCCCGTGGAAGAGCAGGGATTGGGATTTTATTCAAATCTTTTCACGGTACCAAAACCAAATGGAGATGTTTGACCCATTCTAGATCTCAAAGATCTAAACCGGTATTTGAATATCCGCTCTTTTCGCATGGAGTCAATCCGATCAGTAGTCTCCAGCCTACAAGGTGGAGAACTTCTGGCGTCAATTGACATCAAGGATGCATACCTCCAGGTGCCGATTTCCCCTGCTCACCAGAATTATTTACGGTTCGAGATAGAAAATCTTCATTTTCAGTTTGTAGCTCTGCCTTTCGGACTAGCTACTGCTCCTCGAGTATTTAGAAAGGTTCTGGCCCCTCCTCTAGCCAGATTAAGGGCTCAAGATTTTAGCGTACCTAGACGATCTGCTCTGGAATACCTAGGTTGGATTCTCAACCTAGAGAAATCTTCCTTAAAACCATCAAGGAGATTGGAATACTTGGGTCTGATCATAGATACAGCCTAGAAGAGGGTATTCTTACCCCAGGCAAAGATCAGTGCCATAAGGGAGCTGATTTAGGTAGTCAAGGCAAAGAAGAATCCTTCTATTCGACTTCACATGAGGTTGTTGAGAAAAATGGTGGCTTCATTCGAGGCCATTCCTTATGCTCAGTTTCATTCGAGACTGCTGCAAAACATTATCCTATCGGCTTGGAAAAAGAAGGTCCAAGCTCTAGATTTCCCAATGCGTTTGTCTCCAAAGGTGCGTCAGAGCCTCAGTTGGTGGTTGATGACCAAGAATCTGCAGAAAGGAAAATCCTTCCTACCAGTTACCTGGAAAGTGGTAACAACAGATGCCAGCCTTTCGGGTTGGGGAGCAGTCCTGGAAGAGGCAACTGTCCAAGGGAAATGGTCCCGGTCAGAAATTACCTTGCCCATATATATATTCTAGATATTCGGGCAGCTCGCTTGGCCCTGAGGGCTTGGACGTTCAGATTACGGAATTGTCCTGTCCGGATCCAATTCGACAATGCCACAGCAGTGGCCTATATCAATCACCAAGGGAGCATGAGAAGTTGTACGGCCCAGAGAGAGGTGAATCATATCCTAATTTGGGCAGAAAACAATGTACCTTGCCTGTCGGCAGTCTTCATTCCAGGAATAGAGATTTGGCAGGCGGACAACTTGAGTCGCCAGCAGTTGTTCCCGGAAGAATGGTCTCTTCACCCCGATATCTTCCTGGCAATATGAGATGGGGAATTCTGGACGTAGATCTGTTTGCGTCCAGGTTCAACAAAAAGACCGACAACTTTGTGTCGAGAACAAAAGATCCGCTAGCTTGCGGAACAGATGCCTTGGTATTCCCGTGGGGATCAGTTTTCACTGATTTATGCATTACCTCCTGTCTCCTGCTTCCACGACTTCTTCACAGGATCAAGCAGGAAGGGAAGTCAGTGATTCTTGTGGTCCCGGCATGGCCCAAGAGATCTTGGTTTGCAGAGATCATAAAGATGTCGGTAGGCAGCCCATGGACCCTACCACCACGTTCAGACCTTCTCTCGCAAGGTCCGGTATTCCATCCTACCTTACAAACGCTAAATTTAACGGTTTTGCTATTGAGACCCACATTCTGAAGAAGCGTGGGCTGTCGGCTTCAGTGGTTTCTACCTTGGTTAATGCAAGGAAGCAGGCCTCCAGAGTCATATGTTATAGAGTCTGGAAGGCATATGTCTCCTGAATCCAAGGGTTGGCACCCCAGGAAGTATGTCATAGGTAGAATTCTTGACTTTCTACAAATGGGGTTAGAAATGAAGTTGGCCTTGAGTACTATCAAGGGCCAGGTCTTGGCCTTATCGGTATTATTTCAGTGACCACTTGCTTCGCATTCTTTGGTTCATAGCTTTATTCAGGGGGTAACGTGGTTTAATCCTCCGGTTAGGTCACCCCTGAACCCTTGGGACTTGAATTTAGTTCTGTCAACGTTACAAAAACAGCCTTTTGAGCCAATACGACATATTCCCTTTTTTGACAAGGAAACTAGTTTTTCTGGTATCCATATCTTCTGCAAGAAGGGTATCAGAGTTGGCTGCTCTTTCTTGTAAAGAGCTGTATTTAATTATTCACAAGGATAAGGTAGTATTGCATCTTGATGTGGTGAGAGCAGTCAAAGTCCACTTGAAGGCGACTGCTCAGATTCGAAAAACTGATGTTTTGTTTGTATTTCCTGAAGGTCCTAAAAGACGACAGACAGCATCGAAATCTACTATTTCCAAATGGATTCGATAAGTAATTGTTCAAGCTTATGGTTTAAAGAGGAAGATTCCACCTTTTCAAATCAAAGCGCACTCCACAAGGGCTGTTAGTGTTTCGCGGGCAGTGCATCACCAAGCCTCCATGGCTCAAATCTGCAAGGCCACAACTTGGTCTTCAGTCCATACATTTACCAGATTCTATCAGGTAAATGTAAAAAGTCATCAGGATATTGCCTTTGGGCGCAGTGTGCTGCAGGCTGCAGTATTAGTCCTCTGATCTCATGGTGCCCTAATTTTGTTGTGTCTCCCTCTCTTCAGTTGGCATTGCTCTGGGACATCCCACATAGTAATTACTATGGCTCTATGTCCTGTGATGTACGATTAAGAAAATAGGATTTTTATAACAGCTTACCTGTAATTTTTTTTTCTTTGAAGTACATCACGGGACACAGAGGTCACTCCCTTCTTTCTGGTATACACGTGTATTGCTTAGCTACAAAAACGGAGGTACCCCCAGTAGTGGGAGGGGTTATATAGGGAGTGGACTTCCAGTCTTAGGGTGTGCCAGTGTCCATCACCCGAAGGTGGCCTATAACCCACATAGTAATTACTATAGCTAAAGTAATTGTTCAAGCTTATGGTTTAAAAAGGAAATTTCCACCCCCTCAAATCAAAGCGCACTCCACTAGGGCTGTTAGTGCTTCGTGGGCAGTGCATCACCAAGCTTCCACAGCTCAAATCTGCAAGGCCGCAACTTGGTCTTCAGTCCATACATTTACCAGATTCTGTACGCCAAGAAAAGGATTTTACAGGTAAGCTGTCATAATCCTTTTTTTTTTTTTTTTTTTTTTTTTCATGGTTAGATACCAAGAAAGTGTCTGTAGGTATCCCAGCCGTCTTGGAGTTTTTACAAGACGGTGCAGATCAAGGACTGGCTATTAGCACATTAAAAGTGCAGGTCTCGGCCTTGTCGTTTTTTTTTTTTTTTTTTTTTTTTTTAGAGCAACCCCTGGTGTTAGACCCGCTAGTTAGCAGGCTCTTTAAGGGGTTAGCTAGAATTAGGCCTGTTCCATTTAAGATTCTGCCAAAATGGGACCTGTCGACAGTATTGCAAAGTTGGATAAAACGCAAAAGGAAGAGCTGTCCTTAAAGTGGGTCACGTTCAAAGTTGTCTTTTTAGTGGCCATATCCACAGCTAGACGCATTAGCGAGCTGCAGGCACTTTTCATTAAGGAGCCTTTCCTGCAAACTTTTGAAGACAGGCTGGTACTACCTTTAGACCCAGGTTTTTTGCCTAAAGAACAGAATTCCACCAACTGGATGTGAGAGCCTGTGTCTTACGGTATCTGGAATTGTCAAAGCATTAGAAAATCCAATGCTCTATTTATTTTACATTTGGGAAAAAAATTAGGGTTCCAAGCTTCGAAAGGCACAACAGCAAGGTGGATTAAACAAGCTGTTATGGAAGCTTACAAAATTTAAAAAAAAGGAATGTCCCTTTTCCCACATGGCTCACTCCACACGGGCACTATCGGCTTCTTGGGCGGAGCGAGCTGGAGCGACACCAGAATAAATCTTTCGAGCAGCAACATGGTCAAACTACTCGACTTTCATGAAACATTATAGATTGGACCTTATCTCAGCGCAAGACCAAGTATTTGGGAGAAAAGTCCTCCAAGTTGTAGTTGTGTTATCATTCATATTCTCTGAAAAATCATAAATTATGCAGGGTATGTAAACTTATGAGCACAACTGTATTTTATAACAGAAAGTGGAAAAGGTTGTTTCTTTTTTCAAAGTTTTTTGTTTATATAATAAAATACCCAGTGGTGATCAAATGCCACCAAAATCTGTGTGAAAAAGTGATGTAAATTTAATTTGCGTGACCGCGCAATTGCCATTTAAAGTAGTATAGCAAAAAATGCCCTGGTCGTGAACTGGGTAAAACCTTGCGGAGGTCAAAGATGTTTGGATTCACAGATTTTAGTTGTCTTACAAATGCATGCGGCCACAGGCCAAGGGGACGTGTTTCTCCTTAACATTCACTAAGTTTGCATACAGATCTTGAACACGTGTGACAAACAGAATTGAACATAGATAAGGATGCATAAACATTAACTGACAATATGCTCAAAGTAAGATTAGCTAGCAGTATGAAATTCACTTGGGAAAACTACTCCAACTCTTGGAGAAATGATCACCTGGTGGTGGGTTGACTGGAAAAGGTGCGGTTTACCATGGTGGTAAGTTTAGCTCTGCACAATGTGGGGGAACATGATAATGTCATAAGCTGTCATTTACAATAGATCTCTTGACAAAGGATTTTCAGATGAAATATTAACCCTTTCATGACTAAGCCTATTTTTGAAATTTGGTGTTTACAAGTTAAAATCCGTATTTTTTGCTAGAAAATTCCGTAAAAAAAACCCGTAAAAATCCGTAAAAAAAGACCGCTGCGCAAATACAGTGTGTCATAAAATATTGCAACAACCTCCATTTTATTATCTAGGGTCTCTGCTATATATATATATATATATATATATATATATATATATATATATATATATATATATATATATATATATATATATATTTTTTAGCAGAGAATCTAGAGAATAAAATAGCGATTGTTGCAATATTTTATGTCACACGGTATTTGTGCAGCGGTGTTTTAAACGCAAATTTTTGGGAAAAGGGACACTTTCACAAATTTAAAAAAAAACAAACAGTAAAGTTACCCTAATTTTTTTGTATAATGTGAAAGATGATGTTACGCCGAGTAAATAGATACCAAACATGTCACACTTTATATTTGCACGCACTTGTGGAATGGCGACAAACTACGATACCTAAGAATTTCCATAGGCGACGCTTTAAATTTTTTTTACGGTTACCAGGTTAGAGTTAGAGGAGGTCTAGTGCTAGAATTATTGCTCTCACTCTGACGATTGCGGCAATACCTCACATGTGTGATTTGAACACCGTTTACATATGCGGGCGCGACTTCCGTATGCATTTTCTTTGCTGCGCGAGCTCGCGGGGACGAGGGCGCTTTAAAAAAAAAAAACTATTTTTTCTTATTTTATTTATATTTATAAATTGTGTTATTAAAAAAAAAAAAAAAATGACTTTTATTGCTGTCACAAGGAATGTAAACATCCCTTGTGACAGTAATAAGTGGTGACAGGTACCTCCTTTGCACTTCAAAGTATTCAGATCGCCGAAAACGGCGATCCTGAATACTGTGTATTTTTTTAAAACCGCCACCATTGGCAGCCAAGTAAACGGGAAGTGACGTCATGACGTCACTTCCATGTTTACGATTAGGAGGCTGGAACGAAGCCGCCCACGGCTTCGTTTCAGCCCGCCCCCAGCAGCCGATTGGTCACCGGGACTCCCGATGGAACGGGAGGCCCGGTAAGAGCGGTGGGAGGGGGGGACATCCCCTCCCGCTGCTCTGGTATAACAGCCGAGCGGCTTTTAGCCGCATTGGTTGTTATACCAGGAAAGCCGATCGCCCGCTCTAAAAAAACAGTACCGAGATGATGCCTGCAGCTGCGGGCATCATCCTGGTATTATAACCCCGGAAAGCCGAGTACGCACATCTGTATACGCTTGACGGGAAGGGGTTAACCACACTGTATCAACTCCCTTTTTATTTTACTTATTTTATTTATTTCAGGTACTTATATAGCGCTGTCAATTTACGCAGCACTTTACATATATATATTATACATTCACATCAGTCCCTATACCCTCAAGGAGCTTACAATCTAAGGTCCCTAACTCACATTCATACCTATACTAGGGCCAATTTAGACAGGATCCAATTAACCTACCAGCATGTCTTTGGAGTGTGAGAGGAAACCGGAGTACCCGGAGGAAACCCACGCAGACACAGGGAGAACATGCAAACTCCAGGCAGATAATGTCGTGGTCGGGATTCGAACCAGCGACCCTTCTTACTGCTAGGCGAGTGTGCTACCCACTACACCACTGTGCCGCCCATTTAACTTTGCTTAGATGATAAACTATACAAGCCGCACATAATCTAAAGAGTACTGCACACCACAGAAGTTTGATGTTTTTCCCATGAGAAAAACCCTAGATTAAATCTAGGGAATGTCTATAAAAAAAAATATTTTTTTGCCACGTCAAATCATTAAAGGACTGGCCTACATTCTCCCTCCACTCCCTTCTATATGGAGGGTGTCTTCATTGTTCTTCAAGGAACTTCAGGTGGTGGGACCTGCTTCAACTTTACTCCAAAAGAGATATGCATTTTTTTAATGACCTGGAGTTAAAAGTTCCTAGAATGCAGTACAGAGAGATACAGCGGGCAAAATAAGCATTGAACATGTCACCATTTTTCTAGGTAAAAATATTTCTAAAGGTCCTATTGACATGAAATCTTCACAGCATGTCGTTAACAACCCATGTAATCTATATATACAAAGAAACCAGAAAAAGAGTTCAGAAATTAAGTGTAATAAAATGGAATGACACGGGAAAAAGTATTGCCAACTGAAATTTAATACCACAAAATCCTTTGAATGTAATGACAGCTTCAAGACACCTCCTGTATGGAGAATCTAGTCTCATGCATTGCTCAGGTGTGATTTTTGGTGCATTCTTCCACACAGTCTTCAATCTTCAGGCTGGGTTCACACTTATGCGAATTGGATCCAATTCACATGACAGAAGACTGTGGCCGTCTCTTAATGGAGCGGGTTTTTACAGCTCTGTGGCAGCCACGGTCCACTGGATAAAGGTCCTGTGTGTCTTTGGCTCTGTTTCAGGTCTGAATTTAGGCAAAAATTCTAACCTGATTCACCCCTGAAACAGAACAGGGACGCACTGGACCCCCTTCTGCGAGCTGCAACCGCAGCTAGTGTGAACCTGGCCTGAAGGTTCCTTGGGCCTCTTCTATGAACTCTGATCTTTAGTTCTTTCCATAGATTTTCTATTGGATTCAAGTCAAGTGATTGGCTGGGCCACCTTTGGAAATATTTTTACCTAGAAAAATGGTGACGTGTTCAATACTTATTTTACCCACTGTATATGCAGGGAGTAGAAAGCACTTGCATTTGATTTTGGGGTGTTGGTTTAACAAGATCACAGGTGTACCGTAAAGTGATTGTAAAGGCAGGTTTTTTTATCGTAATGCATTCTATTCTTTAAGATAAAAAGCCTTCTGTGTGCGGCGGCCCCCCTAACACTTACCTGAGGTCCCTCTCTGTCCACGAGTGTCTCAGCTGTCCAAAATTCTCCTTCCTGATTGGTTGAGACACAGCAGCACGGTGCCATTTGCTGCCGCTGCTGTCAAAGTCAGCTAGCCAATCAGGAGGGATGGTGGGGCCGGGTCAGGGCTCCATGTTTGAATGCACACAGGTAGCTGTGACTCGACTCGGGTGCACCCATAGCAAGCTGCTTGTTGTGGGGGCACTGAACAGGAGGGAGGGACCAGGAGTACCGAAGAGTGACCAGAGAAGAGGAGGATCCGACGCTGCTCTGTGCAAATCCACTGCAACAGGGCAGGTAAGTGTAACATGTTTTGTTTTTTTTATAGTAAAAAAAAATGAGACTTTACAATCACTATAAGTAGTTAAGGATTTAGAAATTGTTAAATGATTGTTACACTAATCAAATAACTTTTTTTCCAGAATTTTGGAGTTCTTTACAAACTGGTCCAAAGAGTTGCATGGAAGCCCAAACAGGCCTGAGAACACACTCCTAAGCTATGGTTAACTCTATAAAAGCCTGGTGGTCCAGTATTTTATTTATCTTCAGCACTGGAGTTTGAAGGTCAACATAAACTCTGTTGCATGGATATCGACTGTATCATCACTCCTTTCTTTAATAAACTGCATAGAACATGATGGAATATGCTCACTAGACCTGGTGGCGCTGTGTTGCAGTTTACGTCCATGTGAAATGGACCAATCATTGCGGGTACTCAGGATGAATATAATGTGGTTTAAATATTTATACCAGGGAATCCCCCCACCATTTGCCTTTATTTTTGGATTTTTTTTTTAATTATGCACTGACTCCCTCCTTGTTAATTCCTTGGTCATTAATGTTTAATTAAAACAGATTGATGGATAATATTAAAGGATGAAAAACAAAAAAAGTAATGGTGTTGGTTTTGTAATGTTGATTTGACATATAAAGCCCTTGTGCATTACTGTGCCACACATCTCATCATATCATCTCACTCATCCCACAAACCCGTGAAACTGGCAACTTAAGGACCTGCATTGGTTTGTGAGGTTGAGGAATAGTAAAGCTCCACATCAGAAAAAGTAAAGTCCATTAGCACAGTGCACCTATGATCATGGCACTCAAGGCATGCATAAACATTTTATTTTTAAACTGACCCTGTCATCAGATCTTACTTTCTTTATCATACATCACGGGACACAGAGTTAGGCTAATATTCATTACCCACTGTGTTATACGCCATCTCTAGGTGAATGGACACTGGTAGACGAAGTCTTAGACAGGAAGTCCGCCCCTATATAACCCCTCCCATACAGGAAGTACTTTAGTTTTTTTACCAGCGTCTGCAAGGTGGATGGGGGCGTTTGTTGAGCTCTCTGAGCTCCAGGTCTTTAGTCCCAAAAACTGTTCTTAAATTAATCAAGGGATTGACCGATCGGATCCATTTGAAGATAAGCTTTTATGCTTAAATAAATGGTACCCGAGCCTTGCAAAGAAGACGCAAGGATCCTGCAAGGTTTTGCCTGTAACGCGACCTTCGGTCGCTGGACCCTGCGTATCGGTATCCTGGACAGTCCTTTTTGGGGTCCCTGATGCCTCCTCGGCCGCACAGGCTTTCCCCTTGCACCCACTGTTGGAACAGGTGGTATATGCTGATTGGGAACATCCTGACTGGATTTTCGTTCATCCTAAAGAGGTTTTCCCTTTTATATCCCATGGAGGAAAAGTTTGTTAAGAAATGGAACATGCCAGCCGTAGATGTGGCAGTCTCCTCCCTAAACAAGAACTTAAAGCGGAACTGCAGACATTTTTTCATCTTTCCATCTATAAAAAACCCTCTGCCCTTGTTTTTGACTTTGGATAGTAAAACATTTTTTCTGCCAATACCTTATACAGCCCTCTTCCAGTTTCTTGTCTGGTAAAAAGCCTAGGCTTATGACGACATGCACAGCTCTCTCTGAGTCTTATAAGGGCCAAAGAGAGCTGCAGAACAGGAGGTGTGTCTGTATAAATCCAGGAAGTGAACAGACAGCAGCTTCAGCTGCCCACAGTTAAAATGGATGCAGCTGAACTCAGTGGAGGGAGATTTCTGCAGCATATTTGGCCAGTACAGAATCACAGTATATATAAAATAATATGCAAAGTGGTTGGAGTCTGCCAGTCCTTTTAAAGGATCAGGTCAGACGGCCTGACAGGCCTAACCAAGAGGATGATCCTGCTGAAAGCAGAGCAGATATACCTCGAGCACTGTGTTTTGCTGTTGATGCCTTGAAGGATTTAATACAGCAGGTTTCTTGTTTGGCTCTCCTGTCTGTACACATGTGCAGTTTTTTTTTTGGCGTAAGAACTGGTCAGCCGAGTTTCCTTTGTAAGAAGTTATTGGCATGGTTCCCCTTTCATGGGGGACGTTTGATGATTTGGATTAATATATCAAAAAGATTTCCGGAGGGAAGAGCTCTCCATTTCCTGTGAAGAGAAGGACCAGGCGTACCTCAGCGGCTGCTTCCTCAGGTGTCTCAGCACCAAGGCAGTTACGCCGCCAAAAGGGCGCTAGAGCCAGAGGCAAGCCCCAGGGCCAGAAGAAACCCTGGGTCCAAAACAGCCTCTAAATTTGACGGCATGGCGCTGAAGGATCTTGGCATCTCAGGACCAGTGGTGTCTACCCTAATGAATGCTAGGAAAGCGGTCACTAGGAAAATCTATCATGAGGTCTGGAAGACTTGCATTGCTTGATGAGAAGCCAGAAAATGACATCCTTGGAAATACGTGATTGGGAGAATTCTCTCTTTTCTACAGTTGGCTGTGGAAATCAGATTGGTGTTGAGTACAATCAGAGGTCAGATTTCAGCCCTGTTAGTATTCTTCCAAAGGCTTTTAGCCTCCCATTCACTGGTCCGAACCTTTATGCAGGGGGCAAATCATTTGCTTCCCCCATTAGGTCACCTATGTGTCCTTGGGACTTAAATTTTGTGCTGTCTGTGTTACAGAAACAACTATTTGAGCCTATCAAGGAAATTCCATTAGTTTTGCTGTCACGCAAGCTAGCCTTCCTGATAGCCATCACCTCGGCTAGAAGGGTGTCGGAATTGGCGGCCCTTTCATGTAGGGAACCATACCTAATTATTCACCACAACAAGGTGGTGTTGCATCCTATTGCATCCTTGCCAAAGGTGGTGTCGGCCTTTCATTTAAATCAGGACATTGTTTTGCCTTCTTTTTCCTCTCTGCCTCGTTCGGACGACTGCATTCCTTGGACATCGTCCAGGCAGTAAGAGTTTATCTGATCTGCGGAGATCCGAGGATAAGACTCCTTTTTTGTTTTACCAGAAGGACACAAGAAGGGGCAGAAAGCTTCCATTGCCTATTGGGTGCGCCAGTTAGTCATTCAGGCCTAAGGTCCCTTCAGGGTGAGAGCTCATTCTACCAGGGATGTAGGAACCTCCTGGGCTTTTTGCTATAAGGTAGCTGTGGCTTAGATTTGTAAGGCTACTACCTGGTCTTCAGTGCATACGTTCACGAGATTTTATCAGGTAGATGTAAGAGCAGCCGAAGATTCAGCTTTTGGCCGTAGTGTACTAAAGGCTGTCTTTTAAAGTCTGACTATTTTTGTTTGGCAGGGTGTCTCCCTCCCCTCAAGACTATTGCTCTGGGATGTCCCAGTAGGTAATGAATATTAGCCTAACTGTGTCCTGTGATGTATGATAACGAAAAGAGGATTTTTTTGTCATGCTTACCTGTAAAACTCCTTTCGTTTGAATACATCACGGGAAATGAAGGTCCCTCCCCCCTTTTGAGGATTCGGTGCTTGCTACAAAACTGAAGTACTTCCTTATGGGAGGGGTTATATAGTGGTGATCTTCCTGTCTTAAGACTTTGTCTACCAGCGTCCTGTCACCTAGAGATGGTGTAAAACCCAGTAGGTAATGAATATTAGCCTAACTCTGTTTCCCGTGATGTATTCAAAGAAAAATATTTTACAGGTAAGTATGACGGAAAAAATCCTATTTTTAAAATGAACGCCTTACAGCAGACAATAAGCATTTGCATGTTTCCCCACTTTTTCTTTATCGTACATCACAGGACACAGAGCCATAGTAGTTACTATGTGGGTTATAGGCCACCTTCAGGTGATGGACACTGGCACACCCTAAGACAGGAAGTTCTCTCCCTATATAACCCCAGTTTTATCGTTAGTGTCTTAGGTGTTGGTCACGAGTAAAGATGTGCTGTGCTGAGCTCCACTGGAATATTCCTTGCTGGGGCAGGCTATGCATCCGGATCCATGCAAAGTGTCTTTTTAGGCCGAATTGAATGGTACCCGGGCCTCGTGGTGGAAGAAACAAGGTTTAGCCCGTAACATTTATCTTTTTAGAGCGCTGGACCCCGGGCATCCAGTGCTTTGGTTTTTTCAGCCATAAAGTTTTCCTGGCGGGGTGCTTTTACGGGTCCAGGAGTGTGGATCCCCCGATTTAAAAAGGGGCCCCGGGTCCTGAAGGTTTTTTAATGGAGCCCACCTTTAGGGGTGAAGATTGGGTCTGTTGGTTTTACCACAGAATCCCTGCGGCGGGAAAGGTAAGTGGAGATTTCTAAGGAATTTTAATTTTCTTATGAATTATCTCCGTTAACAGTAAATGTTGTCATGCCTAAAAGTCACCACTGAGCACATACCTTGTCATGCTTTCCTCAGATTACTGTGTCAGCTAAGGCTGCAGATCTCCCTCCGGTATGATGTTGGGGGGGTTTTTCAAAAACACCCCCCACCTAGACAGAAGCTTCCCCTTGATAGAGGGGGAAGCCAGAATGATCGGCAGATGCCGCTCTGTTCTCCACCGCCTCTGCACGGTGGTTTTGTCACAGCTCTCCTCTCCTCCTTCTCTATTGCCACCTGCAGGTTGGAGGGAGGAGTAACCCGAATCCTCTCTTCCTAGGAATTCTCTGGTTCGTAGCTTTATTCAGGGGGTAATGCGGCTTAATCCTCCGGTTAGGTCACCCCTGAACCCTTGGGACTTGAATTTATTTCTGTCGGCATTGCAGAAACAGCCTTTTGAGCCGATATGACATATTCCCTTGGTCCCTTTGACAAGGAAACAAATTTTTCTAGTAGCCATATCTTCTGTAAGAAGGGTATCAGAGTTGGCTGCTCTTTCTTGTAAAGAGCCATATTTAATTATTCACAAGGATAAGGTGGTATTGCGTCCTCATCCCAACTTTCTACCGAAGGTAGTATCAGGTTTTCATTTAAACCAGGATATTGTTCTACCATTTTTTCCAGAACCCTGTTCTATGGAAGAGAAGTCACTACATTCTCTGGATGTGGTGAGAGCAAAGTGTACTTGAAGGCGACTGCTCAGATTCGAAAAATGGATGTTTTGTTTGTGTTGCCTGAAGGTCCTAAAAAGGGACAGGCAGCTTCGAAATCTACTATTTCTAAATGGATTTGGCAAGTAATTGTTCAAGCTTATGGATTGAAGAGGAAAATTCCACAATCCTGAGGTGTGTACAGAAAGTATTGATCTTGATATTGTGAGGTGACTGCGAAGATGATAACCACCACAAATGTATGTCAAATACACCAGTGGTGATCCAAAAACGTGTATAGGGAGATATTAACCTCCCCACCCAAACTCTCTCATAAACAAATTCAACAATACTTGTGCAGTGATATAACCACATCCATATGCCAAGTAAGTGAAAAGAATGGACTGATATTCAGTATCTCAGCATTGGATGAGACAACTCCGGTAAATACTTGAAGATTCAACTACAAGATATAAACATCAAAAGAGAAAACATAAAGGGTATAAAATATTTAGAAATAACACAGTGATGTGTATCGAGTAACCTATAACCCTAAGAATAGACCAAAATATAGAAATAGAAGTCCTTCAGGGTGGTAAATACAAAAATATAAAAATCTTTTAATATTTAAAGTCCACCATTTTAAATTCTGGATTGCTTAATAACTTTATAGGTGCAAACAGTTCTTTTAAGTGTGGTAGACAGAAGCTGTTGGACGTATCCCTGCACACAGGTAGATTCTTTCCTTAAAATGGTGACATTGGCCCAAAGGAACAGATACACAGTGCCCTTACCAGATAAGGTGGACTCACAGGCCCTTGGCGGTGAGTCAAACGAGCTTGTACCGTCAAGCGGTGTAGGGCTGTAAAGCCGTATGTTGGTTCTGGGAAGAATTTCCACTGATGTCACCGAATGGCACGTCTCTGGCCCAATGAAGTTCGACAGATGTCATCTAATGGCGTGTCCTTGGCGGGACTCAGCTGGAATCCGGGGTCGTCCTCAGTCATCAGATGAAGAAAAAGTTTCCTCAGCGACCGATACCATATTGATAAGTAGAAAAAGGAAAAAACTTCCACATAGTGTAAATCTTTCTCAAACGTAACGACGTTTATTAAAAATAGAGGTAATTATGCAGTAAATACATAAATTGGGCGGTAAAAACTTGGCTCAAAGTAATAAGAAAAATGCCAGATTTAAAAAATTTTGCGCAGTAGGTTATGGTAGGGGTAAAATACACAGAAAACCTGACGTGTTTCGTCCTCAAAGACTTCTGCTTATATATATATAAAGATGACTGGTAACCATCTGGTCACGGGAAATCTCTATCGTCGTCATCCGGCACCGGCCGATTCTTTCGCCGGGCCCACGATGGCACAAGAGAGCCCGGAGAAGCACCGGATGGCGGTGGGAGGGGGGGACGTCCCCTCCCGTCGCCTATCAGAACGATCAACCGGCTGAACTGCTGCTATGATCACTCTTATCGTGCGCAGAATCGACAGCTGGAAAGAATGATATCTGAATGATGCCTGTAGCTGCAGGCATCATTCAGATATCCCCGCACAAAGTCAAGGACGTCATATGACTATGTGCAATATGGAAATGGTTAAAAGCCTTTATAGTTCACTATTTTGGGGTAACCATAAATAATGGCGCTAAAATTATTGACATCATTCCAGCGTGCATGAGGATAACAAATATGTTATGCAATTTATGTTTTCAAATACACATAATTTTATGTATGTGAAGGGCATAGGGGATTTACATTTTTTTTTTTGCTTAATTTGTTCAAGTAACAAAATAAAATTGAAAGTAAACTTAACTGATAAACTCCCTATGTTATCTTATTGTACAGTAACAGGTTCTCTGTTGGACCTCAGGATTGTGCACTTTTATTTATGCAATTTTGCTATCACTATTTCTAAATGACATCACTTTTAGCGCCACACTTTATTTATTTCTTCATTTAATATTATATGGTCTCTGTAACCCTTTCACTGCCAATGATGTGAACCACACTTTATGGCATTGAAAGGGCAAAAACAAGCTTACAGCTGCAATAGCAACTGTGAGCTTGTTTTAAATTGTATTTTCCATTGCTGGGCTTTATAGCAGAAATGATCTGGTGACAGCTGCTAGTGACCAGTGTGGAAGCTGACTGGGGACTTTGTGCACAGTCAGTTCAGGCAGAGTGCAGGGAGACATCAGAGGTCCAACAGAGAACCTGTTACTGTACAATAAGATAACATAGGGAGTTTATCAGTTAAGTAACAAAATAAAATTGAAAGTAAACTTAACAAATTAAGCAAAAAAAAAATGTAAATCCCCTATGCCCTTCACATACATAAAATTATGTGTATTTGAAAACATAAATTGCGTAACATATTTGTTATCCTCATGCACGCTGGAATGATGTCAATAATTTTAGCGCCATTATTTATGGTTACCCCAAAATAGTGAACTATAAAGGCTTTTAACCATTTCCATACTGCACATAGTCATATGACGTCCTTGACTTTGTGCGGGGATATCTGAATGATGCCTGCAGCTACAGACATCATTCAGATATCATTCTTTCCAGCCGTCGATTCTATGCACGATAAGAGCCATGATAGCAGCAGTTCAGCCGGTTGATCGTTCTTATAGGCGACGGGAGGGGACGTCCCCCCCCTCCCACCGCTATCCGGTGCTTCTCCGGGCTCTCTTGTGCCATCGTGGGCCCGGCGAAAGAATCGGCCGGCGCCGGATGACGACGATAGAGACTTCCCGTGACCAGATGGTTACCAGTCATCTTTATTGACCCTGCATCTCTCCATAAAGAGGACTTGTCACAATAGATTCCTATTACAAGGTGAGTGCGAGATAAAAAGTTGCAATGACCGCCATTTTATTCCCTAGGGTGTCTGCTAAAAAAAACATATATAATGTTTGGGGGTTCTGAGTAATTTTCTAGCAAAACAATTATGATTTTTTCCATGTAGGAGAGAAGTGCCAGAATAGGCCCGGTATGAAAGTGGGTAAAGCATTGCCAATGGACAATATTGAGTGTCATTGTTTGTCGCTATTTCACAGGTGCACACAATTTTTAGGCTTGATATGTTTTGTATCCCTTTACTTGACACAATCTTATAGTTTACATTTTAACAAAATTGATTGGTTTGTGTGCACTAAAATTATTTTCAGTATATTCTTTTGCCAAAGTTTTATAGGTTTTATATGCAGGTGCGCTGATATCTGGCAACTTAAAAAAGGTTCCCTCTTTGGGGGTTTTAATTTTCTGTCCAACAGAATCTGGCTTAAAGTGGTTGTTAACCCACTTGGAGGATGGGTTCACTGTCCTTCAATGAGCATCATATTTCCCTGCAACAGCCAGGGAATGGGGGGCAAGGTGTGTTTACTGTACCTTTTCTGCAGTATGCCCTCCGTGTGCTTGGTCTGTGTGTCACAGATGAAGAGGTGGATGGACATGGACTTCTCTGCCTGCTGCGCTGATCACTGCCAGCATGCCCTGAGACTGCAACTGTTCTGCCGCTGATTCCCTCAGCTGGAGCCTGCCCTCCCAGCACTTACTTTCTGAAGAAGGCAGGCAGTGAGTGAGAAAGTCAAAATCACTCCTCCAGCAGCAGCGGGGACTGGGAGCCAGGACTTCAATGTGGCGCCGGGGCTGGTTGTTCGCTAAATCGGCCTGAAAAGGAAATAAGTCACTCTATCTGCACTCCCGGGTCCCCCTGGATGAACTGTTTGTCTGCCCCCTATAGGAGGCCTGGTGGTTCCCCCTTATCAGCGGCCCTGACTAAAGCACTGCACCTCTCTTATTCCTCCCTATCCAATGATAGTGTATTAGACAATGGTATGCTGTCCAGCGGTGGTGCAAGTTGTCCAAGAAGTTACTACTTTTTTTTTTTTATCAATGTGAAATCGTAATCACAAAAGGGATTGAGGAGAACACAAAAAGGGGGCTTTTCTGACTAAAATAAAACCCAGGAAATGATTTAGCAATACAAATGAACCATTCCGGCTAAGAAGCCGACCTTGGAATAGTTATGCAAAAAAGGTGTTTTGACCTTTCACTGACTATCCTGAGCTCTTGTTTCCACAAAAACAGCTCCATATCTCCTCAACTCCAGTCAGCTGATAAAAAAAATTCCTTTTTGTAGACCATATCCAGTATAGCAGGATTCTAATTCTCGTTTCTAGGTGGGCATATAATAGGCGGGCAGAATTACCTTGGGACCAAAGGCAATGAGAAATCTCTCCTATTAGAAACAGACACAGTGAGGTTAGAACTTTTAACAATGCTTTTTGTCTGCGTCTTCCTGTCCTGGTGATCTCCTATTTTATGTACAGTCTTCACATGAAGGAGGGAAGACGTTCCCAGTTTGGTCACAGACAGAAATCATTACTCTTCACTCCTTCCAAAATGTAAAAAAATGGCTGGAGTTGGTCTTTAAAGCAGAATTAGATGCTCGTTACCACTCGGATGTCTAAGCAGTAACAGTATAGTTGCAAAATGGGGGCAATACTTTACATTTCTGTTAAATTTGTGGCTGTATTTACTAACATGATTGAAAAGAATCCAGGCTAAAATAATTGGAAACTACTGGTAGTTCGCTGCAGGGTTCTACATAGGTCCAGAGCCATGGTCCAACCCTATGGAACCCAGACCCGGAGGACAACTTTGGGGGTATGCCCACCGTGGCAAGCAAAGGCTGGACCATAAATAAGGACCAGCGACATGAACAGGTAAGACGAGGTCCCCACGTTTACTTTTTCCCTCACTGTAGTCCTATAGTAAGTATTAGACATTATGTCTCCATTACTTGCTTTACAGTATGAGTATCCTGATTAGTGCACATTTGTATGTTATCAGGAAACTAGGATTGTGTTTGAAATGTATTCACTTGCACAGTGTAAACTTTTCAACCTGGCGCTAAAATGTAACCACTTAGAGCAGTGGTTCTCAACTCCTGTCCTCAGGACCCACTAACAGGCCAGGTTTGCAAAATAACTGAAATACATCACAGGCGATATCATTTGCTGCTCAGTGATTGCAGTATTCTAGTCTGCGTCTCCTCAAGGTAATACATAAAACCTGGCCTGTTAGTGGGTTCTGAGGACAGGAGTTAAGAACCACTGACTTTGCTTAGCCTCAGGTGGATGACCTAGTGTTACATAATAGCACAGGTCTCACACCCTACCACCACTTTCGCCTAGAGCCTTTTTAAAATACTCAGGTCCTTTCTTTCGCTCCTTTTTGTCACATGACAGTCACCACCCAGCTTGCTGCATATGCCCTCTAGGACATGATTACCCTATTTCTGCACCCTACTCTGTAAGTACCCCACAGGGGAATACCGTCATTGATAGCATAGGCAGAAATTGGGCACAAGGGACACTGACAAAAAATCAGGCTGATGTCTTCACGCCTGCATCATCGAGCGACACTGATCTTTATCCCTCAAAAACTTCTCTGTCTGTGAGTACTCTCTTATTTTAGATAAATTATATTTATTTTTTACCAGATTATGCTGTGATATGGCTTTTTCCTCCCTATGATCCATGTTGCGTATATTTACTGATGTGGATTTTGGTCCATGATGGATCGCTGTGGAAGTGGCTGGGATTATTCTGGTTTGATTTATAAGATCCATATGCGTTTATGCCATCAACACATTGGAGTCATGCGAGTTTGGTACGATTCCTAATATTCTATTGGTGGTGGATTACAGAAATGGGCATGTTTGAAAAATGATCACACAGTTTTTGTATACATTGTATATACATTGGATTTATGGGTTTATTGGATGCCTATATATGATTTATATCATGGAATCATTTATTTCACTGGTGTGGGAATTGCCACAGTGCACTATATCATGTGTTTTTTGGTTTCAGATTCTTATTTAAAAGGGTAGTGCAACATTTTTAGCATCACTTATTAACCTGTATTCAGATATTTTGAGTACAGCTTCCTGCTTAAAAATTAGGTTGGTTATTTGATTAAATTTTTTAGTTTTTGCATCAAGTGCAGGGGCGAACACGTTGAAATTGCTTGCTACAAAACTGAGGATTCACAACGTGAGGAGTTTTGGAAGGGGAGGTGCCTAGGTAGCGCGTCCCCAAATCTTTGCCAGTGTCTATTCATCTGAAACTACCAGTCTATAACCCGTCCTCTATGAATATCCAGACTGTGTCTTGTACTGTTCTCTAAGCAAAGGTAAGTCAAAATTCCTTTTTTATTTTTCTTTGCATTGCTTTGTTTTCCTGCAATGCATGATACATTTTGTAAACTCAAAATACTAGCAGTCCCCAGGTCCTTTTAACCACTTGCCAATCGTGCACTGTAGTTTACTTCTACGGTGCGGGGCTGGCTGCGCAGAATCACATAAATATATATACTAGATTTTTCATTTCCAGGTAGAATTCGTGTGCCTGACTGCCCACTTGGCTCTGCTGCCATTGGCTCCAGCACATGCAACAATACCCGTTTCCCGACCAATGATTTGTGGCCAGAGGCCTGCCGATAGTTTAATTTTTTTTTTTTTTTTTATTGGATATGTTCTATAACAGAAAGTAATAAATATTGTGTTTTTTTTTTTTTTTTTTTTTTTTTTTTTCAAATTGTATGCACTTTTTTTGTTTATAGCCCAAAAAATAAAAAACCCAGTGGCGATCACATGCCACCAAAAAAAAGCTCCTTTTTGTGAAAAAAAAAGGTATACATTTCGTTTGAGTACAGCTTGCGCAATCACCAGTTAACCACTTCCATAATGCGCAAATTCTGACACTTCTCATATGATGACATGACCACGCCCCCTTATGACCTCACAGTCCCAGCATGCCCTGGGACTGTGATGTCATAGGGGGGGCGGGGTCACCACCTATATAAGTCAGTTGCGGAGCGCACAGAGACCATTCCGGCTGGAGAGAGCGTCGTGTCAACATCTCTGGAAGAGAAGAGGGAAGAAGATGATCCAGAAGTCCGGACAACCACTGGCAAAAGAGTGCCAGAAGATAGCGGTGGAGCCGGAAGAAGATACAGACACCGGGAGAAGACGCAGGAGAGACCCCTGAAGTCGGAAGAAGACCCCGGAGCTGCCTAATAAATTACTTTAAAAACCTGTGTACTGTGTTTTTTATTGACACTTTTCCCTAGGTGAATGAGTAGGAGTACGATGTACCCCATACTCATTCACATAGGGTGGGGGGCCCCCTTATTAAAGGTGGCTCCCGGATTCCGATAAGCCCCCCGCCCGCAGACCCCGACAACGGCCAGGGTTGTCGGGAAGAGGCCCTTGTCCTCATCAACATGGGGACAAGGTGCTTTGGGGTGGGGGGCCCGCAGGGCGCCCCCTTCCCCCAAAGCACCCACCCCCCATGTTGAGGGCATGCGGCCTGGTACGGCTCAGGAGGGGGGGCGCTCGTTCGTCCCCACCCCCTTTCCTGACCGGCCAGGCTGCTTGCTCGGATAAGGCTCTGGTATGGATTTTGGGGGGACCCCATGCCGTTTTTTCGGCGTAGGTGGTTCCCCTTAAAAACCATACCAAACTGAAGGGCTTGGTATTCCCCAGAGGGGAATTCCCTCTCGCGCCCGCTGCAGTAGGAAAATGTGTACTTCCTATTGCAGCTAGCGCGAGATGTACAGTACCCTGCCGCCGGGAAACATTCTCGCGGCTGCGTACTGTAGTTTGTACAAAAGTCCGATGGCTTTGTGTACACACGATCGGACTTTGCTCCATCGGACTTTTGTTGCCGGAAAGTTTGTCCGTTCACACAGCAAACAAAAGTCCGATGGAAACTGAAAAAGTTTGTCCGATGGAGCGTACACACGGTCGGATGTTGCTCCAAAACAGCTAATTTGCATGTTTGTTGTCAAAAAGTCAGATCGTGTGTACGGCCCTTTACATTCAAAAAAGCAGCAAACAGTAAGGAACGGGAAGCTTCCGGGTTCGGCCGTACCCGAAAGCAACGGCACCTGGCTCCTCCCACCCTGACGCGTTGCGTCACACCACGTGACTTTCTCAAAGGGGATGAGGAGTCCGGTGCCTGCCAGCCAGTTTAAATGATAGCCACTGTCATAGCAACGGCACAAACAAACAGATAGTAAATCCGGATCTCCGTGCATGTTCAGCCCGCTTAATGGATACTATTTTAATATCAGTTTATTAAAAATATTTATAATCAATCAGATCTCATAGTCTTTCAGAAATATATATTGAAAATTCAAAATTAAAATATAAAAATGTAAATAATTAAATTAATTGAAAAATAAAATCTAAATATTTATATTTAGCGAGACACTACACCACCTACGCCATCTAGTGGTAAATCAGGATAACACCATCTACTACATTCAATGTATCTATGAAAAGGAAAAAACTGTTTTATCTTGTGTCTTAGACACCATCCAAAGGTACAGTTGAGAGGGTCTGATAATCAGACTACCAGACACTCCACTGACATCAAGTGGACACATCCAAATTGAACCAATGTTCATAAAAAATCAAGATAAATCTAAGTGTTTCACAGACCCATCTGTGACAGCTTTAACTCATACTAAATTATAATCAAAAAGATCAAATCAAAGAAAAAAGGCACAATCCAACTAGTAATCCATATCAGCTAACTCACATATACTACCTATAGGGGGTATTTAAAAGTATAATTATTCTTAAACATCCAAATATTAAAAATGTATTAAAAATTAGAACAATTCAAGTCAGCTATTTAAATGTATTCAAAATTCGAAACAAAACACTTCAAATCAAATTCTACGTTGTGTCCTAGAGGCGATAAAGTATGCAATTCGTGGACCCATCTTGATTCTGCCTGGTTGATCTTAATTTTATTATCACCCCTCCAGTGGGGTTTATATTTTCCTATTCCGCAAACTTTCAGAGATGAAGGGTCACTATTATGGTATTCTGCATAGTGTTTTGATAAACTATGCTTATCAAAGCTTTTTTTGATATTGCGTACATGTTCTTTTAACCTTATCCATAGTGCTCTCTTTGTCCTGCCAACATATTGGATATGGCAGGGGCATTCCAATAGATAGACGACTCCTTCACTCCTACATGATATAAAGTCTTCTATCAAATCATTTTGTGATGTTACAGTAGAAGTAAAACTTAGTTTCTTCTTTTTATCTTCTTTTGTATGCCTGCAAGTGTAGCAGTTTTTACATGGATAAAACCCCTTACCTTGAAAGAAGGACATTTTTTTCTTTTTGGGGGTCTAAAACATTTTTTGCCAGGCGGTCTCTTAAAGTAGGAGCTCTTCTATATACGAATTTCAGTTGGTTTGATAAAATGGTACCTAGATGACGATCCCTTTTAATAATATCCCAATATCTTTTAATAACTTTTTCAATTTGCTTATACTGGATATTATAATCCATAATAATAGGTACGTTATCTTGTTGGATTGGATTTTTTTCCCCATCCTGAATTAATTTTTCTCTATCCAATAGTGTAATGTCATTCATTTTCTCTTCAATGAATTTAACATCGTACCCTTTCTGAACAAACCTCTCTCCGATCATTTTTGCTTGTTCAAGGAATGTTTCTTTCTTGGTACAGTTTCGCCTTAGTCTAACCAACTGGCCCTTCGGTATGTTGTCTAACCACACCGAATGGTGACAGCTATCCAACGGCAGATAGCTGTTCCTATCTACCGATCTAAAATAAGTCTGGGTGCATAACTTGGTTCCTTCTTTCTTTATTTGGAGATCTAAGAAGTTGATATTTTCGTCACTAATTTCCCAAGTCAATTTTATATTTTTATTATTAGTATTAAGATTAAAACAAAAATCAATTAAGCTTTCTCTATTTCCACTCCAGATTATAAAAATATCATCAATAAAACGTTTAAAAAATGTCAGCTGATGTGGTCGGTTATTGTAAAGTGCTTCCTCCTCCCATTCTGATGTACCATTTATTACCAAGTAATCCAACGATAAGATATAAAAAAGAATTGGCTAAGGTTATACAAAAAGGACTCGATAAAGGCCTCCTAAACAAAAAAGAAGCCATATATCTACAGCCGAAAATCTGTAAGGTACCTGTGATCTATATGTTACCAAAGATCCACAAGGATAAGTGCAAACCACCAGGGAGGCCTATAGTGAATGGCATCAATTCGGTGGGTGCACGAATTGGAGAATACATTGACTGGTTTTTACAACCAGTAGTGAAGAAGATCATACTTGAGAGACACTAAACATCTCATCCAACTCCTTAATGAAGTTACCCTTGGTGATGGCTCTATATACTTGGCAACTGCTGATGTCTCATCCCTGTATACAATCATCAACCACGATGAGGCTGTACAGGCAACGAAATGGGCTCTAAGAAATCTGAGTAGTCTTAAATGCAAACAAAGAAGATTTATACTAGATTGTCTCAAATACAGCTTGGACTCCAACTATTTCTGGCATAATAATAATTATTATAAACAAATATGTGGAATTGCGATGGGCGCGAAGTACACGCCCAGTATCGCCAACCTATATATGTCAGAATGGGAGGAGGAAGCACTTTACAATAACCGACCACATCAGCTGACATTTTTTAAACGTTTTATTGATGATATTTTTATAATATGGAGTGGAAATAAAGCTTCATTGATTTTTGTTTTAATCTTAATACTAATAATAAAAATATAAAATTGACTTGGGAAATTAGTGACGAAAAAATCAACTTCTTAGATCTCCAAATAAAGAAAGAAGGAACCAAGTTATGCACCCAGACTTATTTTAAATCGGTAGATAGGAACAGCTATCTGCCGTTGGATAGCTGTCACCATTCGGTGTGGTTAGACAACATACCGAAGGGCCAGTTGGTTAGACTAAGGCGAAACTGTACCAAGAAAGAAACATTCCTTGAACAAGCAAAAATGATCGGAGAGAGGTTTGTTCAGAAAGGGTACGATGTTAAATTCATTGAAGAGAAAATTAATGACGTTACACTATTGGATAGAGAAAAATTAATTCAGGATGGGGAAAAAAATCCAATCCCACAAGATAACGTACCTATTATTATGGATTATAATATCCAGTATAAGCAAATTGAAAAAATTATTAAAAGATATTGGGATATTATTAAAACGGATCGTCATCTAGGTACCATTTTATCAAACCAACCAAAATTCGTATATAGAAGAGCTCCTACTTTAAGAGACCGCCTGGCAAAAAATGTTTTAGACCCCCCAAAAAAGAAAAAATTTTCCTTCATTGAAGGTAAGGGGTTTTATCCATGTAAAAACTGCTATACTTGCAGGCATACGAAAGAAGATAAAAAGAAGAAACTAAATTTTGTGAGGTTACAGTAGAAGTAAAACTATTTGATAGAAGACTTTATATCATGTAGGAGTGAAGGAGTCGTCTATTTATTGGAATGCCCCTGCCATATCCAATATGTTGGCAGGATAAAGAGAGCACTATGGAGAACATGTACGCAATATCAAAAAAAGCTTTGATAAGCATAGTTTATCAAAACACTATGCAGAATACCATAATAGTGACCCTTCATCACTGAGAGTTTGCAGAATAGAAAAATATAAACCCCACTGGAGGGGTGATAACAAAATTAAGATCAGCCAGGCAGAATCAAGATGGATCCACGAATTGCGTACTTTATCGCCTCTAGGACACAACGTAGAATTTGATTTGAACTGTTTTATTTCAAATTTTTAATACATTTAAATATCTGACTTGAATTGTTCTAATTTTAATACATTTTTAATATTTAATTATACTATTAAATACCCCCTATAGGTAGTATATGTGAGTTAGCTGATATGGATTACTAGTTGGATTGTGCCTTTTTTCTTTGATTTGATCTTTTTGATTATAATTTAGTATGAGTTAAAGCTGTCACAGATGGGTCTGTGAAACACTTAGATTTATCTTGATTTTTTATGAACATTGGTTCAATTTGGATGTGTCCACTTGATGTCAGTGGAGTGTCTGGTAGTCTGATTATCAGACCCTCTCAACTGTACCTTTGGATGGTGTCTAAGACACAAGATAAAACAGTTTTTTTCCTTTTCATAGATACATTGAATGTAGTAGATGGTGTTATCCTGATTTACCACTAGATGGCGTAGGTGGTGTAGTGTCTCGCCAAATATAAATATTTAGATTTTATTTTTCAATTAATTTAATTAATTACATTTTTATATTTTAATTTTGAATTTTCAATATATATTTCTGAAAGACTATGAGATCTGATTGATTATAAATATTTTTAATAAACTGATATTAAAATAGTATCCATTAAGTGGGCTGAACTTGCACGGAGATCCGGATTTACTATCTGTTTGTGCCGTTGCTATGACAGCGGCTATCATTTAAACTGGCTGGCAGGCACCGGACTCCTCATCCCCTTTAAGAAAGTCACGTGGTGTGACACAACGCGTCAGAGTAGGAGGAGCCAGATGCCGTCACTTTCGGGTACGGCCGAACCCGGAAGCTTCCCATTCCTTACTGTTTGCTGCTTTTTTTAATGTAAGTTACTACATTGGTTTAATAAATTGTACTCGAAATACTACACCATGGAGGCTATTTCTTCTTTTTCACTATCATCTGGTGATCATCATTTGTGAGCGGCGGGGGGAGTTACAACTTTCCATACCCACGGATATCCTCCCGGGAGCTGCGATTATCCTTAAAGACCCATCCTCTGCATACATCACCATCTACCTGGGCACTTTCGTTTGACTCGGCCCATTGGGGGCCGCTACTGCAGGTGAGAGGCTGGGGAAAATAATGGTCACGCACCGGAACAGAATCGGATGAATACACTGGCCATCGCTATATTTGCACCTTTTTGTAGACGATCTCCCCTTGCGGACATTGGTGTCACATTAGGAGTCGCACAGCACTGGAATCAAATCATTTGTTTGTTGAACTTTATTGCACTACTGTCACTTTATTAGTTTCTCAATGCTTAATGTCTGTACGTCAGACCTGAAATTGCATTATCAGTCGCATATATGCACTTTGTGGTTAGTTTGCACACTTTGTCACTTTTTTGCCTAGGATACAGCAGTCGCACTAGGAGCTGCAATTTTTTGCACCAATTAATTCACTGCGCACTTGACACTTTGTTTTTTATGTATATTTGAATATATGAATAATAGGAATCGCAATATATGATACTTTGATGTATGATTATTTATAGTTCACAATTTTGTGGTAAGACCTCATTGTTTCACCACAGGGCATTATTTCTATGCACTTTATCACCCACTATAATTGTATATGCACATTGCACTTACAGTTGCACACATGCACTTTTTGTGATTTTTGCACAATGTGTCAATTTTGAAACTTTTGTATGTCCAGACGCAACAGGAGTTGCAAGGGCACTGTAATATATATTTTATTATATCTATGAGCACTAGGAATCATACTACAATAATTTGATGCACTCATTTTTTTTTTTTTGGATCTATGTCACATCATTTATGTATTGAGGTAGATCTTATTTGGTCATCACAGGGCATTGATATTAGATCACTTATAGTTTTGTAGTACTCTGTGATTCTTTATTTCCCCGATTTGGGGTTGGTACACAAGGATAAGGCAGCGCCACATATTAATTTTATTTGAATAATTTTCTGTCAGAGTTGTGTGAGTACACTGATTTATGTTGGCAGCTTCTTGTCTGGTACTATCATCCACCTATTTATTTTGTGGTTTTGCGCATTAGTTCCTGTATATACTTTATGTATACGTTCGCTTCTGCGTGCGGGTACGGGGGCACTTTAATTTTTTTTGCGCTTTCCCTTTTAACAAAATGTTTTTTTGATCACTTTTATTCCTATTACAAGGAACATAAACATCCCTTGTAATAGGAATGGTGCGTGACAGGTCCTCTTTATGGAGAGATGTGGGGTCTATAAGACCCCACATCTCTCCTCCAGGCTGGAAAGCATCATATAAAAAAAAAAATTGACGATCTGATGCTTTTCTACCCGAGATCTCGGTTTTGTTTACTTGTGCGGGCCGGACGTCATAACGTCGCACCCGGGCTTCCAAGGTTCATAGAGATTGCCGGGGACCATCTGTTCCTCAGAAATCTCTATGCCTCTCTTCCGGTGCCGGCCGATTCGGTCTCCGGGTTCCCAATCGCACGGGAAAACCCGGAGAAGCGCGGGGGGGGGGGATCCACTCCCATCGCCGCTAAGGACAATCAAGCGGCTGAACAGCCGCTATGATCATTCTTATTGTGCTCAGAATCGCCGGCTCCACATTTGGCACTTTTTCGGGGGGAGCGGATACCTGTTTTCTACAAGGAATCCACTCCCATTTCTGGGAATCCACGACATTTCCGGCTCCTCCTTCTTCCCCCAGCTGCCTTTTTTTTTTTTTTTTTTTGTTCTTTATTTTATCAAAATTTATTATATACAAAAAAGTAAAATATTTTCCCTACTCAATAGGGATATACATTAATAAATTTTGTTTCCAAACCTTTATCGACCCTTACCCCTCCCCCCCCCCATTCTCTTAATCTCACTGTATTTCTTTGTTAATTTACTTTTTCCATTTTTCCCATCTCTTAATGAATCCTTCTCTAGTATCCTCGTGGCTCCATCTTAGAAATTCCATGTTATATATCTCTTCTATTTTATCAAACCACTCTCTGATTTTTGGACTCTCTACTTCTTTCCGTTTCCTCGGTATCAAGCTTTTTGCAGCGTTCATCATATGTACAATCATCGAGTTTCTATATTCTTTTGTCGGGATATCTACCCCATGAAATAGACATGTCCCTGGTTCCTCAGGTATAACTATATCAGTAATTTTCTTGATATAACTTAGTATTTTCTTCCAGTACGTTCTAATTTTAGGACACCCCCACCATATATGGGCCATGGTTCCCGTTTGTTTACAGCCCCGTCAACACTCCGTTGTTTGTCCTATTTGATATTTCCCTAGTATTTCTGGGGTTCTGTACCATTGGGTTACTGACTTATAATTCATTTCCACTATCCCATTATTTACTGATGATCCATGTACTAGTTTCAGAATTTTTCCTACTTCTTGGTTCTTTCCTCATTTCCCCAATTCCCTCTCCCAATTTTTTATAAATGTTGGAATTTCCAGATCTTCCCCTTCTATCAAGGTTTTATATATCCTAGATATATTCCCACTTGTTTCTTCGATGGTACATAATCGCTCTATCAATGTAAGTACTTCTGCTTCTCTTATTGGGTGAGGAAGTGCTGCTATGAAGTGTTTGAGCTGAAAATACCTTCATTCATTGATCTCCAGTATATCTTTTTTTTATTTTTAATTCTTGTAAAGTGCAACTTTTTCCCACTTCTGTTATATCACGTAGTTGTGCGTTTTCTTTTTTAATCCAGTTCCCCCCTATCAAATTTTTCCCTGGTGCAAATAAATTATTTTCCTTTAGTGTCATCAATGGTGAATTATATTTCCATTTATTTTTCTTGTGTAGTGCATCCCAAATGTTTAATACCATCCGTGTCAATGTGTGTGTATTTTCTCCCAATGTCCTATTATGTGGTGGTATCCATATATTCCTTCCTAATTGTGTATTAGCCATTATTTGTTCTATATTAACCCACCTTTTCTCATTGTTTGTAGCCCATTCCACCCCGCGTGTTAACAAAACCGCCTTGTAATATTTTTGAAAGTTGGGTACATTTAATCCCCTTTGGCTTTTTACTTTCTTCAGAATTGCCAGGGAAATTCTAGGTTTCTTATTGTGCCATATTAATTTAGTGATTAAAGTTCTTAAAGTTCTAAAATATGCTGGGGGTATATATATGGGGAGCATTTGAAACTTGTACATAATCTTCGGAAGTATTATCATCTTTAGGGCATTAATCCGGCCCATCCATGAGAGGGGGCGTGCTGCTATCCTTTTTATTTCTATATTTATCTCCTCTAATAATGGGATATAGTTTGATATATTTCCTCTGGCGATGCCGTTAATTTAATCCCAAGATATTTTATTTCTGTCCTCCTCCTCCAAGTGAATGTAAACTCTTGTTGTAAACTCTGTTCCTCTTTCAATTTCATATTTATATTTAATATTTCGGATTTACTCGGGTTGATCTTAAAATTAGATAGATCTCCGTATTCCTTTAGTGCTTTCATAAGATTGGGCATTGTAATTCGGGGGTTTGATATATAGAATAATATATCATCTGCAAATGCAGGTAATTTATGCTCCTCTTCTCCGACTTTGAAGCCCCCTATGCCTGCATCCCCCCGCACTGTCGCCATAAAAGGTTCTAGCGCCAGCACAAACAAGAGCGGAGACGGGACATCCCTGTCTCGTCCCGTTATTTATTCTAAAGGGGGATGACAATGTTCCATTTACTTTCACCATGGCTGTAGGACCTTTTATATAATGTTTGTATCCACTGCATCATCCTTGGGCCTATCCCCATGCTCTCTAGGGTGCTTATCATGAATCCCCAGGCTACCCTGTCGAATGCCTTTTCGGCATCTATCGACAGGAGTAGACCGGGGACTCTCCCTTCTTTTATTTTTTGAAGTAACAGAAGTGTTCTTACCCCGTTGTCCCTCCCCTCTCTCCGTAGTACAAAGCCCACTTGATCAGGATGGACCAGCTCCGTCATTAAATCTTTCATCCTTGTTGTTATTTTCGCAAACAATTTTGTGTCCGAGTTTAACAATGATATAGGTCTATAGTTTGAACACTTAGTACTATCTTTGCCTTCTTTTGCTATAATTGTAATTGATGCCAATAGGGCCTATTTACTCATCTCATACCTCCTTCCTAATCCATTCATATATGTGCACAGTTTTGGGGTCAGAATTTCTTTAAACCTTTTTAAGTATACCCATCTGGCCCTGGACTTTTTCCTGGTGCTGATTCTTTTAATGCCTGATTAATCTCCTCTACTGTTATTGGTATTTCTAAGGATGTTGGTCTTTCCTCTCTTATCCGGGGGATCCTAGCTTTCTTTAGATATTCTTTAATTCATTTTTTTTTCCCCTCATCCCGTTGTCCTTTCTGGTTTATTGAGCATAGTAGTTCATAAAAGTCTCGGAAAACCATTGCTATGTCCTTTGTATTATAGATCATTTCCCCTTTTTTATTTTGTATTTTTTCTATGAAGTTCATTGATTTTTTTTTTTTCTTAACATCCTTGCTAGATACTTACTTTTTTTATTCCCCCATTGTTATCTTTCCTTTGAGATTTTATTGAAGGTTTTCCTTATTTCCTGTTCTAATAGTTCTTTTAATTCATCTCTTTTTATTACTAGTTCTTGTTGACAGTTCCTGATCCCGCCCTCTACCTTTTTGGTGTCTTTGCTCCAATAGGTATATTTCTTCTATCAATTTTGCCCTCTTTATTCTTTCCTTCTTTCTCCTAGTTCCCATTGAGATCAGGATTCCCCTTATGTAGGCTTTATGAGCCTCCCACAGGGTATCATCCGCAATCTCACTGGTTCCATTTAAAATATCTTTTTTTATTATCTCCTCCCCTTGTTTTTCTAGAAGATCTTCATTTAGCCTCCATGAATACGCCTGTATCTGAGTTTCTGGTATCTTTATTTTCATGGTCATTGGTGCATGGTCAGATAGTGTAGTTATTTCTATATTGGTGGATACTACCAAGTCTAGCATTCTATGTTCTATCAGCCAATAATCTATCCTAGTGTATGTCCCATGTACAGGGGAGTAGAACATATAATCTTGTGTTATAGGATCTTGTATTCTCCATATATCTACTAACTGGTAATGGTGTCATTTCTGTTTTATCGCCTTCATCCCCTGTACACGTGACATCTTGTTTTGGATCCAAATATACGGTTGGACCTTTATCAGGGCAATAAATATTAGCCAATGTGCATTCCATTCCCAGCAGCTTCCCCTTTAGGAAGAGAAATCTTCTCTCTGGGTCAGTTAATCTGTCCTCCCAAGGAGAGCCGAACTCCCCTACCTATTCCAATTGCAACCCCTTTTGCCTTATATGTCATTGAGTCGCCATAGTACCAAGTTGGGAGCTGATGGGAATACAACCTCACATTAGTTTCATGGGACAGGTGTGTCTCCTGTAGGAAGACCACCCCCCGGCTGCCTTCTGGGACACACACAGGTCTCAGAAGATGGCAGGACCATTCAGAAAGAGCAGTGGAAGTTGCACATGTGCAGTGGGAAACAGGCTGTGAGGCCGCAAGGCTTCACTTCCTGTTTCCCTTAGTGAAGTTGCCAGCGCTTGCACCCTAAGCCGATTGATAAATCGGCTAGGGGTGCCGACATTGCATGATCCCTGGACAGGTAAGTGTCCTTATATTAAAAGTAAACCGCTACAGTATTTGTAACTGCTAACTTTTATTTTTTTACACAGATTGGAACCTGACACAAGAGATAAAAGGCAGTTGTCATTGCTGAACTCTCCTTGTGACCATCCTAGTTATCTGGCTGTCATTCTGACCTTTTTGCTTTGGTATTGTGAAATAATTACTCAGGACTTTGAACCTTTCCTGATGTGTTTCCTTGTTCAGGTCAGTGACTCAGTGGGTGGAAGTCCACGGCAGCATAGTTCAGCATAAAATGCAGACAGATGGTCTTTATCGAATGTAAAAAAAAATATAACTTCCATATTCATTTCATGATGCAGTTTACTTTAAACACTACTTAAAGACTTCTGTGGCATCGATGTAACCCAAATTTCAAACACCACACAACGTTCTTCTTCCTGTAGATCACACCCAACAAGACTTTTACAAAAACATTATTTTTCCACCTTTTTATTAAAAAAAAAAAGACATTCATTTATTATCCTTGTAAGACTTTCATTTTGTGCATGCTATTTTAAACTTTTGAAATTTGGGTTGGTTTCTACTTGTAATACAAAAAAAAATCTCTGCACAGGTATTTGGCATCTGATAATTCTTTGTATAACCCGATTTGTGCAGGTTGCAATATAGTAGCTGTGATGTTATTTAAGGTACAGCCTATGGAACTGCACAGGGGTGCTTTAAAAAAAAAAATTCCGTTATGTATTTATTTAAACAGGAACCGGCTGACATTCGGCCCGTGCATTCAGCAGCCTGTCCAAAAGAAGTTGGTCTAACGACCTTTTATTGAACAGGTATGCTGGAAAAGCAGCATTCAATCAGCACTCATAGCCAATGGCTGCAAGCGCTGTTCACTGTGTTCTGGCGGGGGGGCAGTCCCCCCTGTCAAAACACATTAGCACAGCAGTGGGTGAGAGGTCGCTATACTAACATCGCTTTTGTTAGTACAGCGATGCGTCAGGATTTTTTTCGTTCAGCCCGCTGTATGTACCAGGCATTACCCAAGGGAGCTTCAACAGCTCATGTCTTTGTCCTTGCTAATAAGCATGAGAGAAACTGCCTGGGTTTGGTTTACTAACAGTTCCCTGAATCTTGTTTGACATTTGCAGACTTGGTGGTTAACCCCATTAAAATCTATCGTAGGGGAAAAATTATTTAATTCTAGCTATATGCAGGATTGAACAGCAAGCTATTGTCAAAAAATGTATTGGAAGCCAGGCAATGTAGTTGTGGACTTGTACCAATGCTGAAATGAAAATAAATAAATAACTATCTCTACCTATGCAGAAATGTCAGCTCCACCTAACCTCTCCAATACACACTGACAAAGATATGCACTGAAATAAAGGTTGTTCATTATCCTTGCCTGTGCAAGGTTTTCATCCACATGTTTGTGATTCATAAACTTTGAGGATTTGCTACAAACCTGAATCTTATTCCTACTTGCTAAGACAGGACAAAATCCAGCAAGGGTACCTTGCTATGGGCCATCTGAATGTACAGTATCTCACAAAGATGAGTACATCCCTCACATTTTTGTAAATATTTTATTATATCTTTTCATGTGACAAAACTGAAGAAATGACACTTTGCTACAATGTAAAGTAGTAAGTGTACAGCTTGTATAACGGTGTAAATTTGCTGTCCCCTCAAAATAACTCAACACTCAGCCAATAATGTCTAAATCACTGGCAACAAAAGTGAGTAAACCCCTAAGTGAAAATGTCCAAATTGAACCACAGTTCACAAGGTAAGGCTGAATACAAAGAATCTAGATAAATATCCTCCTGCAGTTCTTGTACATGTCTCAAATGCTACTAATTAACCTTAATTACCGGGAGGGCATCCATAGACGTCCTCCCGAGCATGCGTTGTCTGCATGTCCCTGTGAGTCGTGCGCCGCGCTCTGTGATCACTGAGTCTATAAGACTCGGCTAATCACAGATCAGAGTAAGGGGTGATCCAGGCCCCTTACCATGACAGCTGATCACATGATGTAAACATAAGATCAGTAATTAAATGACTAGTAAGTAGAGGGACTGGGGATTATAACGGTGCTAAGAAAAAAAGATGTGAAGATGAGAAAGAGGTATAAAATTACAAATATTTTATTAACAATGTTTAAATACATAAAAAGAACAATAGAGTACTTAACAACCAAAAAACATGTATATTGTGTGTGACCCAAATGCGGTAGGTTGGGCCAGATGGAGACGACCTTCAAAAACAAGGGCTCGGTTTCCTACATGTTTCGCCAAGACATTGGCTTCCTCAGGGAACAAGAGCTCTGAATATATACAGATCTATACATTGGGATATAGAAAACATCATGTAAACAAGCAGAAATACTAAACAATAATCGGTTATGAGCATTATTGGGTTATGGAATATTGTGGCTGGACAGACTCACAAGGGGAGGTAACCCTATATGGCCCCAGGATCCCAGACATACCTGAGCGACAGACACCCAGGGGAGGCGCGGCCAGGGGACCCGGAAGGTGGAAGGACAGGCTGCACCGTATTTTTTGCTTGCAGGGGGCACATAGAAAACCTGGCAATTAGATATATTAGAAGTTAAAAATAGCTAGTAGTAAGGTGAGTATTAGATTTAATATTGGCATGCATTAAAAGGGGGATCAACTGCAGAGATAAAACGATAATTCTCCCGCTCTACAAGACTCTGGTCCGCCCGCACCTGGAGTATGCTGTCCAGTTCTGGGCACCAGTCCTCAGGAGGGACGTACTGGAAATGGAGCGAGTACAAAGAAGGGCAACAAAGCTAATAAAGGGTCTGGAGGATCTTAGTTATGAGGAAAGGTTGCGAGCACTGAACTTATTCTCTCTGGAGAAGAGACGCTTGAGAGGGGATATGATTTCAATTTACAAATACTGTACTGGTGACCCCACAATAGGGATAAAACTTTTTCGCAGAAGAGAGTTTAATAAGACTCGTGGCCACTCATTACAATTAGAAGAAAAGAGGTTTAACCTTAAACTACGTAGAGGGTTCTTTACTGTAAGAGCGGCAAGGATATGGAATTCCCTTCCACAGGCGGTGGTCTCAGCGGGGAGCATTGATAGCTTCAAGAAACTATTAGATAATCACCTGAATGACCGCAATATACAGGGATATGTAATGTAATACTGACACATAATCACACACATAGGTTGGACTTGATGGACTTGTGTCTTTTTTCAACCTCACCTACTATGTAACTATGTGTGTAAGACATTTAATTTAGAAGACAGAACAGGTGATGCATTATGCATCAATTATATAGGGCAAAAAGGCCTTTTAGATAACTCACACTTATTATTAAAAGCAAATTGATTAATAGAGGGGGAAACGCCTGTGGATGGATTCGAGGACAAACCGGAGCAGTTGGTATAGATATGAGATGGTGACCTATATGGGAAATCATGGACAAATTCACATTAAGAGTGTATTTGGCAATCATTATTATAGGGAACTAAAAAGGATGACCAAAGGTAGCTTACCTAATGAGCTATATTGCACAGCATGTGATCAGCATCAAACGCTAGTGTTCACATGATTTGCATGGAAGATTGAAAAATAGCAAGGGATAGGTGAGTCCTAAAAAAGGGATAAAGAAAAAGAGCTAAATTAGATGTGAGGAAACGGTAATTTAAGGGATGGAAGATGAAATCCGTAGCAAAATACAGCTTACCTAGTAAACAAATAGCAAAGTATGTGATTGTTCAAAAACTAGTGCCCAAAGGTTGCCAAAAGGGGTTACAAATTGAACAGTAGCAGAAAGATGGTAAGTCCTGGGAAAGGTAAATGGAGGCTGAGTTAATTAAGGAGGGGCAGTTTGAGGAAAAGGCAGAGAAAATCCCCTGGGTGTCTGTCGCTCAGGTATGTCTGGGATCCTGGGGCCATATAGGGTTACCTCCCCGTGTGAGTCTGTCCAGCCACAATATTCCATAACCCAATAATGCTCATAACCGATTATTGTTTAGTATTTCTGCTTGTTTACATGATGTTTTCTATATCCCAATGTATAGATCTGTATATATTCAGAGCTCAATGTCTTGGCGAAACATGTAGAAAACCGAGCCCTTGTTTTTGAAGACCGTCTCCATCTGGCCCACCCTACCGCATTTGGGTCACACGCAATATACATGTTTTTTGGTTGTTAAGTACTCTAATGTTCTTTTTATGTATTTAAACATTGTTAATAAAATATTTGTAATTTTATACCTCTTTCTCATCTTCACATCTTTTTTTCTTAGCACCGTTATAATCCCCAGTCCCTCTACTTACTAGTCATTTAATTATTTTGGGATGAGGTGCTGTATCTAACATTACCACCTAGCCACATTTGCATTTTCTCAATTTTTGGAGCTTTAATGCTCACCTTTTTTTCTGGCTAGATTGGTTTTCCTGTATCTACTCCAATATCTCCCGTTTCTTTCTTCATTAACCCTTACTACCGCTGTACCATTAATTCATATATACAATACACTGTCTTCAATACACACTCAACTTTAGTATTCATCGCTACCTTTTTCCATTGTACCTTGTATGCCTAGTGTTGTCCAAGGTTCCAGCTAGTGTAACCATGGCAGATTTCTGCGGAGAAGCCTGGGAGGGCCTAATGACCCGGATCCAGGCATCTCAAAATGCCTCCACCATTACTGACGCTGAATTGGATAGGGCATTTATGAGATTACAGCGCCTTTTGGAAAAAAAAGTCAGATTTTACTGGCACAAAACTTATTTTCAAAAATATGCCGAACACAAGATAGTCCCTTGGGGACTGAGAATTCAGTTATTTCCCAACATCAAAAAGATAAATGACTCATTGAAGGCATCGTGGGAGGATAACCTTCAGTTGTGTTCCCTCAACATGCTTTCCATTCTATGCAAAGTATACGAAACAGAGTTGGAACAACTCGATACCGCCATTAATCGCTGGTATTCTGACCACGCACAAGGTGTGTCTTCCTCCAGATACAGCAAACGGGACAAGGCCCTGCGCGCACATCTGCAGGAATACACACTTGCAACAATTAATGACAAAGAAAGCTAATTCCTAAGAGATCAAGCAGCCCATGAAAATGGTTACGCTTACAAGTGGGACAATACCAAAGAAACGAAACCCAGAAGTAATGCCGCGTACACACGGTCGGACTTTTCGTCTACAAAAGTCCAACGGACGCCGACGGACTAAAGCTGGCTGGTAATCCAATCGTGTGTGGGCTTCTCCGGACTTTCAGCAGACTTTTTCAGCCTCAAATCCGACGGACTTTAGATTTGAAACATGCTTCAAATCTTTACGTCGTAACTACGACGGACCCCGAAATCCGCTCGTCTGTGTGCTAGTCCGACGGACAAAAACCCATGCTAGGGCAGCTATTGGCTACTGGCTATGAACTTCCTTATTTTAGTCCGGTGTACGTCATCACGTACGAATCCGTCAGACTTTTGTGTAGGCAAGTCCGTTCGTTAGAAAGTCTGCTGCAAGTCCGCCGAAAGTCCGCCGGAAGTCTGTCGGACAGGCTGTCGGACTTTTGTAGACGAAAAGTCCGACCGTGTGTACGCGGCATTAGTCCTTTGTTCCCAATGCACCTACTTCTAACAACCATGAACCTAATACTTTGTCTGCTTCCTTTTCATCTAGCACCTCCACTGTATATCACGATCTTACTCTGGAACAACTCGCCAAGAAAAGAAAAGGCGATTTGTCGGTCACATCCTCGGAATCACTCCTCCGCACTCTTGGACCCACTTCCCTCTCTCATCCATCCACGGCCCACTCTAAGGCCACTCACGTTTCTACTCCTTTCACCAAAGCACAATCTAAGATGTCGTCCATACCGAAATCATCTACTATCAAGGCACCAACTTCTGTCACACCGGCACTTTCTCACTCTCAGATGCACACGGCTATTAGGAGGGTAAGTGAACCTACAATTACTTCTATGTTTCCGGCCAATGCACCATCTGTAGATCCAAAAATTGCACCCATTTTTTTAGTACAGGGCCAGGACTCTCTTCAGAGTCCAACCCCCAATCCACAAGCACACACACTTGTGACCAACGAAGACCATCCACCCCTGATGTAATTAACTTATCATCCATCCCATTAAGTCCCGATCAGATTCGGGCATTACAACTCGGTCTTAGTTTTTGTCCGTTCAACGATCTCGACAAATTTTCCCTTATCAAAGACATTCACCTTTTCGCACGTAAATTGCTGTTTAAGGTAATCTATGACAAATCTTCTTCTCGTGCAACTTCCTCCGAACCAACTACTTCCTCTCAAGAGGTCCCTACCTTGGCCGAACTACAAGCCCTTGAGGAGCTGATGTCACTTTGGGAGGAGGGTGACACTGACGGTGACGATTCCTCGGATCCTTCTGACTCAGGTCTCGCCGCCCTCGGTGTCTCCCCCCCCCCCTACCTCTTTCAGGCCCAAGTCCCGCAACTTCCCCAATTTGTCCACAAACCCCAACATTTGGGCTTTTGTGCAACAAGTTACTACAGCTATCGAAGGGCTTAATCCCATCTCTTCCTCTCCTTCCAACCTATCCCCTGCCCTGACTAAAGCAATCAAATCTCTTCAAAACCATCCAGAACTAGTCATCAAGCCAGCCGACAAGGGTGGCAACGTGGTGGTGATGGATGTGCCCTTTTATGAACAAATGTGTCTCAATATCTTAAACAACCTTGACTGATATAAACCTATATCCAAATCGCTTATCGACCACTATATTTCCGAATATAATCAGCTGATTTTTTCAGCATATCAAAAGGGCACCATTGACTCTAATACATGGAATTTCCTGAATGTTAGGGAATCTAAAACTCCCACCTTTTATTCCCTACCCAAACTTCATAAGTCTTTAGTTCATCCACCAGGCCGTCCTATCGTTTCTGGACGACAATGCCTCACTGAACACGCTAGTGCACTAGTCGATAAGTATTTGGCGCCCCATGTTACCTCCCTGCCCTCTTATATAAAAGATACTATTCATCTTCTCCGTATACTAGACGGCAAATCCCTACCAAAAAACACCTGGCTAGTAGCCCTAGACGTTGAAAGTCTATATAACATCATTCCACACAAGAGAGGCACCTTGGTCATTGAAAAACTACTGCGAGAGAGAGGCCCCAAATATGACTTGTATGGAGACTTTGTTCTTGAATTACTCAGATTTATATTGACACGTAACTATTTCATGTTTGGCTCCTCCCACTACCTCCAGGTACAGGGCGTAGCTATGGGGACTAAATGTGCCCCGGCCTACGCCAATCTGTACCTGGGGGGGTGGGAGAGAAGACTGTTTGACATGGCCCATTCCATTCCCCTTCTGTCCAAGGTAACATCTTGGTACAGGTATATAGATGATATACTACTGTTTTGGTCAGGTACCAAAGGTGAACTAATGCTCTTTGTTGAGCATTTAACCCGAAATGCGTTTAATCTCAAATTCACCATGGAATGCAGCCAGTCGCAGATCCATTTTTTGGACCTCCAGATTAGTCTGCATTCCAACGGTCAGATCCACACTGCCCTATATCGTAAACCCTCATCGGGTAATACGATTTTGCATGCCAGTAGTGCTCACCCCAAGCCCCTTCTCAGAAGCATCCCATTCAGTCAATATCTCAGACTCAAAAGAAACTGCACCCTTGAGGAAGAATTTTCCCAGGCAGCACAGGAACTCCATAGCAGACTCTTGGACAGAGGCTATAGCCACTCTCTTTTGAAAAAAGCCTTCAATAAGGCGAAAAAGCTCAACAGAAAGGACCTTGTTTTTTCTGACAAATCCCCAGACATTGGACAACCTGTACGACTCATTACCCAATATTCAAAACAGCACACCCAAATGAGACAGATTCTAAACCAATTTTGGCCTTTACTAACAGCCGACCCCACAATCTCAAAATATGTCAAAACTCATCCTGACATTACATACCGTCGATCTCCTTTACTTCGAGACCGATTAATCAAAAGTCATCATTCGATTAACACTCCATATGCGCCCACTGGTTTTGGAACATACCAGTGTGGCAATTGTGACATTTGTGCCTTTGTAACCAATTCTAGTGAAGTGACCTTGCCCAATGGACGAACTCACACTATTAATCATCGAGTCACCTGCGTCACCGTGGGAGTCGTATACTTGGCTCAATGCCGATGCGGCTCGTACTACATCGGAAAAACCAAGCGTCCCTTCCAGGTCCGCATTCGGGACCACATCAAACCGTTATATAAAAATACCACCTCCACAGCCATTAATCGGCATGTTGCCGTTCATCACAACTGCAACCCTTATGTCATTCAGTTCTCCGCACTCGAGCATGTTCCTCTGCATGCTAGAGGCGGGGGCATTGATAACAGACTACTACAATTGGAAACCAAATGGATTCATACCTTACAAGCTACAAAATTCCCTGGGCTAAATGAACACATAAGTTTTAAACCTTTTTTGTGAGTCAGGATACCCGCTAATTTAATCTATTTTATTTTAGTCTATCTACCACAATACTCATTATATCTGAGTGCCATATGTTCCCTTTTCCATTCACGCCATGTAGAGTATCTCTTTCCCTACTTTCCCTTTGCTTCCTTTCTTCCTGCTCCCTTGTCTCCCACTGCCTGTTTTTCTTTCTTCTTTTCTTTTCTTTTCTTTTTTCTGCCTTCCTTTTCCTTGATTTCACTGCCAGGGTACATAGCTGGATCCCTTTTGCATATTTCTGGACACTGGATTACAGTATGAATAGTGATCTCTGTAATGTGCTTATGTCAATAGTTACCTTTGTTCATGTATTTCATGACATTGCTTTATTGATTTTTCCTAGTTTGTTGTCTTTTGTTTTGTGATAAATTACATACCAACATTAGTTTCAAAATAATTTTTGCATTTATCTATATTTATTTCTCATTTCTTTGTTTTACCAGGACCCTGTTGTTCTCTATGTCTTGTTATGGTCTTTGTGGCTGGCACTGCGGGGTGAGGCGCAGGGATGTTCCTTCCGCCCCCAGAGACCCCTGGGAATTTTTGGATCATTTGGGGATTTACCCCCTCACCCTGCGCTCTCGCCCACGTCTCGTCTCACTACCGCCCACCCCTGGATCGTTTCAGCTGCCTGTCCTTCATTCATCCCGTGGGGGGCGCAGCTTTGGCCCCCTGCAGGGGTGGACAAGGCTAGCGCTGTTGGTGCTTGTATGGACGCCCAGGGCAGTACAGTTCCTGTCTGCCCCTGGGTGTCCGCGCATTGCTCGTACTGCTCAGTTCTCTGTGATCCATCGGCGGATGGATGGGGTTGACGGCGCCCTGGGACCTCCCGCTCCATGACACTTCCACCTCCCATCGACCACGGGGACCGTAGCGTTCGAGCACGCGCGCGCGATGCATGCCGGAGCTTGTAGGCTCCGGGGTGCTGTCCAGTGCGCATGCGCGGATGCCTCTCTTCAGCGTCCGCACACCGGATCATTGTTTGATCAGGTGTGGGGGGCACATAAGTAGCCGGCTAGTCCGCAGAATATCACGCTGGACGAGGAACACGCCTGTCTTTGCTCTGCACAAACTAGCCAGGTAATTTGGATGGTGATTTTCTCTGCCTTTTCCTCAAACTGCCCCTCCTTAATTAACTCAGCCTACATTTACCTTTCCCAGGACTTACCATCTTTCTGCTACTGTTCAATTTGTGACCCCTTTTTTCAACCTTTGGGCACTAGTTTTTGAACAATCACATACTTTGCTATTTGTTTACTAGGTAAGCTGTATTTTGCTACGGTTTTCATCTTCCATCCCTTAAATTACCGTTTCCTCACATCTAATTTAGCTCTTTTTCTTTATCCCTTTTTTAGGACTCACCTATCCCTTGCTATTTTTCAATCTTCCATGCAAATCATGTGAACACTAGCGTTTGATGCTGATCACATGCTGTGCAATATACTGTAGCTCATTAGGTAAGCTACCTTTGGTCATCCTTTTTAGTTCCCTATAATAATGATTGCCAAATACACTCTTAATGTGAATTTGTCCATGATTTCCCATATATGTCACCATCTCATATCTATACCAACTGCTCCAGTTTGTCCTCGAATCTATCCACAGGCGTTTCCCCCTCTATTAATCAATTTGCTCTTAATAATAAGTGTGAGTTATCTAAAAGGCCTTTTTGCCCTATATAATTGATGCATAATGCATCACCTGTTCTGTCTTCTAAATTAAATGTCTTACACACATCTAATACTCACCTTACTACTAGCTATTTTTAACTTCTAATATATCTAATTGCCAGGTTTTCTGTGTGCCCCCTGCAAGCAAAAAATATGGTGCAGCCTGCCCTTCCCCCTTCCGGGGTCCCCCGGCCGCGCCTCCCCTGGGTGTCTGTCGCTCAGGTATGTCTGGGAT
Source organism: Aquarana catesbeiana (assembly GCF_042186555.1). NCBI lineage: Eukaryota > Metazoa > Chordata > Amphibia > Anura > Ranidae > Aquarana > Aquarana catesbeiana. Next base: position 508,335,208 of record NC_133324.1, on the reverse strand, counting down.
CCTGGGGCCATATAGGGTTACCTCCCCGTGTGAGTCTGTCCAGCCACAATATTCCATAACCCAATAATGCTCATAACCGATTATTGTTTAGTATTTCTGCTTGTTTACATGATGTTTTCTATATCCCAATGTATAGATCTGTATATATTCAGAGCTCTTGTTCCCTGAAGAAGCCAATGTCTTGGCGAAACATGTAGGAAACCAAGCCCTTGTTTTTGAAGGCCGTCTCCATCTGGCCCACCCTACCGCATTTGGGTCACACGCAATATACATGTTTTTTGGTTGTTAAGTACTCTATTGTTCTTTTTATGTATTTAAACATTGTTAATAAAATATTTGTAATTTTATACCTCTTTCTCATCTTCACATCTTTTTTTCTTAGCACCGTTATAATCCCCAGTCCCTCTACTTACTAGTCATTTAATTATTTTGGGATGAGGTGCTGTATCTAACATTACCACCTAGCCACATTTGCATAAGATCAGTAATTGGTATTTATTTTTTTCCCCTCACACTCTCATCACCGCCTTCTGTCAGAGGGACATCGGTCCCTCACAAAGAGAGCGGCGGCTTCCTCATCTGTGCCCACCACAGGCTACCAATCAATGCCATCAGTGCCCCTGATCAGTGCTGCCTTTCAGTGGCGCTTTTCAGTGTCCACCAGTGCAGCCTCATCAGAGCCCATCAATGAAGGAAAAAAATTACCTGTTTTCCAAAATGGGGTCATTTGGGGGGGGTTGTGCCACCTGGGCATTCCATGGCCTCCGAAACTGTGATAGGCAGTGAAGAATGAAATCAAAAATTTACACCCTTAGAAATCCTGAAGGCAGAGATTGGTTTTCGGGGCCCCGAACGCGGCTAGGCTCCCAAAAAGTCCCACACATGTGGTATCCCCATACTCAGGAGAAGCAGCTAAATGTATTTTGGGGTGCAATTCCACATATGCCCATGGCCTGTGTGAGCAATATATCATTTAGTGACAACTTTGTGCAAAAAAAAAAAAAAATGTGTCACTTTCCCGTAACTTGTGTCAAAATATAAAATATTCCATGGACTCAACATGCCTCTCATAAAATAGCTTGGGGTGTCTACTTTCCAAAATGGGGTCATTGGGGGGGGGGGGGGGTGGCCTTCAAAACTGATAGGTAGTGAGGAGTGAAATCAAAAATTTACACCCTTAGAAATCCTGAAGGCAGTGATTGGTTTTCGGGGCCCCGTATGCAGCTAGGCTCCCAAAAAGTCCCACACATGTGGTATCCCCATACTCAGGAGAAACAGCTGAATGTATTTTGGGGTGCAATTCCACATATGCCCATGGCCTGTGTGAGCAATATATCATTTAGTGACAACTTTTTGTAAATTTTTTTTTTTTGTCATTATTCAATCACTTGGGACAAAAAAAAAATAATATTCAATGGGCTCAACATGCCTCTCAGCAATTTCCTTGGGGTGTCTAGTTTCCAAAATGGGGTCATTTGGGGGGGGGTTTGTACTGCACTGCCATTTTAGCACCTCAAGAAATGACATAGGCAGTCATAAACTAAAAGCTGTGTAAATTCCAGAAAATGTACCCTAGCTTGTAGACGCTATAACTTTTGCGCAAACCAATAAATATACACTTATTTACATTTTTTTTACCAAAGACATGTGGCCGAATACATTTTGGCCTAAATGTATGACTAAAATTGAGTTTATTGAATTTTTTTTATAACAAAAAGTAGAAAATATCATTTCTTTTCAAAATTTTCGGTATTTTTCCGTTTATAGCGCAAAAAATAAAAACGGCAGAGGTGATCAAATACCATCAAAAGAAAGCTCTATTTGTGGGAAGAAAAGGCCGCAAATTTCGTTTGGGTACAGCATTGCATGACCGCGCGATTAGCAGTTAAAGTGACGCAGTGCCAAATTGTAAAAAGTGATCTGGTCAGGAAGGGGGTAAATCCTTCCGGGGCTGAAGTGGTTAAGTGCCCAGTAGGCAAGTGGTTAAATCTTCACAGATCTATGGAACAGTATAGCTAAATGTGTGTGGTGTAACAAACCGTTTAAACTGTACTATGATCTTTTGATTAGCAGTAAGGCCAAGGATGGGCTGTTATTACTACATTTCCCCAAAAATATCTATTGCTTTTCACAAAACCAACTACTCGACTTGGCATACAAAATAAATTGTAAGCAGTGTGTATCAGGAGTATCATCTAAATGGGGTATCGTTGAATGAGGTTATTTGGATTATTTGAAATTTGGTCATTTCAAAATCCAGACTCTCCCACCACATCTTTGGTGCTAGATACTATGGAGATTTTCAGCTATAGTAAAAAACTTGATTCCTTTCCAGGGTGAAGTGTTTTTAGGGATCCACTTACATTCAACTCTGGAACTGTCCTTTCAACAGACATAAAGGTACTATGACTAAAATAAAAAAGTGAACTTGCATATAATTTGCATCACTGAGGCAAGTAATGGCCATTTCAAGTATTTTAACATCACCCGCTCAGACATCTAGTGGGCAGAGTCCCACCCATCCGTTTTAAGAGTTGATTCTTTAGGTCGGGACATCTAGATCAAGTCAGCAGAATCTGTTGAACAGGCCATTTTTCTGTTCTGCAGAGTCTTAAGAATTTCCTGACTGGTGGCTGAACACAGCAAACAGTCTCCTGATTGGTCCAAAATACTCAGTTTATTGCAACTGATGCCAGCAATTGGAGCTGGAACGCTTACTTGTTTCCTTTATAAGCTTAGTAGTCCCCTTTCCAGTTCAGATTGTGCTGAATTCGCCAAAAGGCAGAAAATCAATAACCTTATAGACAACATAACCATTGCATCCTATCTAAATCACTAAATCGGTAGTTGAAACAGACATGGTTTGTCCACAGGCCTGCATTCTCCACTCTTCTGCTGAGTGGAAAAAAACAACCTATTAATATGTGTCATTTCCTTAACTGAAGAGATAATTCCTTAAAATCAGATGTGCTTAATCAGACATGGATTTTGTGTGAAATTGTGTCTCTCAAATTGTATTTCTTACTGGAATTTGAATTGGGTACAGTAAAAGTCATCCACTTCTCCCTTAAAGGCACTAGAGGAAATGCCCATCAGTAGTCCTAATTTTGTATTCTTGTTGTACAAGACTCAACCATTTTTCATCAGAGCTCCTTTACTATCTTGGAAGAAAAAGTCATCTTCTACCTCAGTCCCCTCTTTCCCTGTAAGGTGATCTTTATTGTGTTTATGATATTACTCTTTTCTTCCTTGGATGCCAAAATTTGGTCAGAAAAAATAATTGCGCAGTCTAGATGCAAAAAGGTGCCTATTTCAGTACATCAAAAAACATCAAGACAATCTATAAAGCTATTTGAGCTTGGTGGATTAGGTTGGTACTCAGCAAGTCTACACTTGCCACTTAAGATGATATTAAAGGTATCCTCCTCTTCTAGGGTCACCTGCCGGCTCTCCTGGCCCCTCCTCTTCTTTGAGTGCCCTCATAGCAAGCTGCTTGCTATGGGGGCATTCGTGCGTACTCACTCCATAAGACACACAGAACAGGGCTCAGCCTTGCACGCTGGCTGTGTGCTGCTGTCTCTTAGCCAATCAAGAGGCAGAGACCTAGGAAAGCTGCCGCTCTTATGCACATCACTGGATCACGATCGGGCTTGGGTAAGTATTGGGGGGGGGGGGGGGGGAGCTGCATACTGAAGGTTTTCTAGAAATGCATGAAGGCAAAAAACCTTCAGCCTTTAGAATCACGTTAACTCTGCAAAATTTGTCTCCAGGGTTGAGAGGCCTTAGACTTCCATCGGACATATTTGCGTGTCTACCACTTTGGTCAACCCACATCCTTCACCCATTAACTATTGCATGGATTTTTAGTCTACAATATTTTCCAGCCCTGATTATTTAATCTAGTAGGTCTCTCAGGGAAGTCAATAGAAAAATAGAACAACTCCAGTTAAAAGTGTTGGAGTTTTAGTCAATTACTGTTGAAAAAAATGAAAGAAATAGTAATATTTGACACCTAATGTAACACTAAAGGCTTACTTACACATGCTTTGACTTTAATACACATTATGTAAAGCGCCTACCACTTCAGCATGCTTTTTTGATGTTTCAGTAATGCTTTTTTGAAGCTTGGCAAATGCCCTGTGTATGGATTCTCTATTTGTTTTAAAGGCACTTAGTTAGAGCCCCAGATCAGTAGTACTCCCACTCAGCAGATCCCCAGCTCATTAGTACCCCTGTTGAGCTGGGGATCTACTAATTAGTACCCCTGTTCAACAGATCCCCAGGTCATTAGTACACTTGTTCAGCAGATCCCCTACTCAGTATTATCCCCAGGTTTGCTGATGCTCCACTCAGTAGTGTCTCCAGCTTTGATGATTTCCCACTCAGTAGTAACCCCTAGCTCTGCTGATCTGCCACTCAGTAGTAACCCCAATCTCTGCTGATTTCCCACTCAGTAGTAACCCCCAGCTCTGCTGCTTTCCCCCTCAATAGTAAGCCCCAGCTCTGCTGATCCTCTGGCTTGCCGATTTTCCTCTCTGGTCCCTGCTTGCCTCCCGCTATATTGCTTCCACAATGCACACCATGTGTGACGTCTGCTGGTTTATCCTACTGTAGTCCCCCAGCTCTGCTGATCCTCTGCTCAGTTCTCTCTCGTTCTTCCCCGCTCTCCTTCTGCTATAGCGTTCCGATGTAAGAACTGCTCTATGCGCACTACAAATCCTATAGTCGTCCTCAGCAGTGAGCAAATGAGGGTGGCTACATTACAGTGGGACCATGGAGTTTTGTGTCACTTTAAGGTATGTACAGGGAAAATTGTTGAGCAAAGTTTAAAAACAAACCCTCACATATATAATAAGCCACAAGGAGGCAGCATAATACTACTATGTATTATATTGGTTGCTATTTTAAGAATTTCTCACAGAATGTTGTAGAATATGCTGAATCTCTACAACACAGAAATTAGACCTGTAAACTGATTTTCCCTAACCAAAGAAGAAAACAAGCTGGCACTATAGCTGATCGCGGTCTTACAAAAATCAAGAGACCATGTTGTCTATTTGCACAATAATTGTCTGAATCCAACAATTCGGTTAGAATTCCCAACATATTTTTCTGAATTGGGAAATACATTAAAATATTATCACTCTGAATAAAAAGAAAGCCAGTGCTCCTTAAAGAGAAACTGTCATCTTGCCCATTCAGGGCAATGTGACATTTTTTAAACCCTACCCTCTTGCCATACGAGTTATACTCGCCTTGCTTGTACTCAAGCGCAGGTCATGCCCTTATCACAGCGAAAAAACTCAGTGTTTGCAGATATGGGGGAGTATTTGATGGCCTCCCATGTGATAGCGCTGGGGTCTTGCAGCCACTTGCTAGGCCAAAGCCCTGCCTTATGACCTGGAGTGAAAACACTGCTACCCTTAGCGTTCAGCACCGCCAACACCTTGGATTTCACTGTCAGCTTATTTTTTACATACAGCTGTTGGTAAAAGCAGCAACTGAGAAGAAATTGAATGAAAGCAGACACAGAACATAATTCAGATCAGAAGCAGTTCTTTGGTAAAGAACAAATGTAGGAGCGAATATTCAGCAAACCTTAAAGTTGAATGTTGGTTAATCCCTTCTATTAAAGGGTCAGTTCATCAAAACATGGTATTTTGTTTTTGTGTACATGTCTAAGCCTAGGTTCACACTGATGGCAGGAATTAAATGGTTCGAGTTCAGTACAGAAACTACTTTTGGGAATTGGTGCAGCGTCGCACATGTCAAATCGGTTGCCAAATCGCTGCAATGTAAACCAGAGCTCAAGGACGAATCACCTTATTATACTTTTTGTAGACTGCAGCTGTTGAATCTCCCTGCTGAGAAGACTGGAGGCAGATTGGCCCCACTGACTTTAATGGGAATGCCTGAAAAACACTCAACGTGAGCGCTTTACGGGCGTTTTATGAACATTTTTTTTCTTGCATGTTTCCTGGCAAAACAGCAGCTCTCCATCCCTAATCATCTCCTCTCCCTAGTCCTTTCTAATAGCTATAATAAAAACACCTGAAGCTTGAATACACATGTACAAATGCTTGTAATATGCTCCTAAAATGCTTGTAATATGCTTGCAAATCTCTCAAATAAAAACGCCTGAAAATCATTCTGCTCAGGTGTGAACAGAGCCTCAAAGATATTCATGTACTTTTTTTTAACCCTTTCATGACTGAGCCTATTATTGACATTTGGTGTTTACAAGTTAAAATCTGTATTTTTTGCTAGAAAATTACTTGGAGCCCCCAAACATTATATATATATATATATATTTTAGCAGAGAATATAGAGAATAAATTGGCGATTGTTGCAATATTTTATGTCACACGGTATTTGTGCAGCGGTGTTTTAAACGCAACTTTTTGGGAAAAGGCACACTTTCATGAATTTTAAAATAAGCAAACAGTAAAGTTAGCCCAATTTTTTTGTATAATGTGAAAGATGATGTTACGCCGAGTAAATGGATACCAAACATGTCACGCTTTATAATTGCACGCACTCGTGGAATGGTGACAAACTACGGTACCTAAAAATCTCCATAGGCGACGCTTTAAATATTTTTTTACAGTTGCCAGGTTAGAGTTACAGAGGAGGTCTAGTGCTAGAATTATTGCTCTTGCAATGTGTGATTTGAACACCGTTTACATATGCGGGCACGACTTCCGTATGCGTTTTCTTTGCTGTGCGAGCTTGCGGTGACGGGGGGGGGGGTGTTTAAAAAAAAATTTTATTATTATTTATTTTTATATTAATAAATTGTGTTTAAAAAAAAAAAAAGTTTGATCACTTTTTTGCTGTCACAAGGAATGTAAACATCCCTTACAGTAATATGGAGAGATCGGGGGTCTAAAATACAGTATTCTGCGATTCTGAATACTGTATATTTTTTTAAAACCGGCGCCATTGGCAGCCAAGTAAACGGGAAGTGACGTCATGACGTTGCTTTTGTGTTTACAATTAGGAGACTGGAACAAAGCCGCTTACGGCTTTGTTTGTCTGTCCCTAGCCGCCGGAGGCGGCGGATTGTTGATTGGGCCTCCCGTTGGAACGGGAGGCCCAGTAAGAGCAGCGGGAGGCGGCAGGAGGGGGGCACGTCCCCTCCCGCTACTCCGTTATAACAGCCGAGCGGCTTTTAGCCGCATCAGTTGCTAACCTTGGAAAGCTGATCGCCAGCTCTAAAAAAAAAAAACGTACCGGGATGATGCCTGCAGCTGCGGGCATTATCCCGGTATAACCCCCGAAAGCCGAGTACGCACATCTGCGTACGCTCGGCGGGAAGGGGTTAAGTGACAAGTGTTTTGTTACAGGCGACACATCACTCAGATGTGAACAAGGGCCATTGAAATTAATGGGGTATTAGGCCAGTACACATGATACGAAAATCTGATGGAAAAATTTGTACGACCAGCTGTCTGACGAATTTCGGATCGTTAGTATGGTGCTTTCGACAGCCGATTTTGCTTTTTTGTCAAACAAAAGCTGGATGTGCAGACTATAAAAATGTTTTCGTACGAAAAAAAACGTAAGAGCACTACGCATGCTCAGAAACAAAAGAATACATACAAAACTAGTTAACACATTACGTCACTTCTGATGTTGTATTCTGTCGTACGAAAATTTTCGTATTGTGAGTAACCTCTTCTTTTTCGACATGAGACTAGCATGCCACAAAAAACGGATATTCGGTCATCCGAAAATCTAAGCGTGTGTACGAGGCTTTAGAGCTACAAGCTTCAAGCAGAATATTGCTCAGGTGTGAAAAGTCTGCCATGGAGTCCCACTTCACTTGCTATAACAGGAGGTGTCTTGCTCTTCCTATTTTTTGTCATACCATATAATGATTGGGTTTGCTAGATTTTTTGTCAAACGTAGATAAAACTCTAGGCAATGTTATAATTGGTGGCGGCTGGTGCTCAAAATGTTTGGGGGGCGCAAACAAACTTAAAAATTCAGGGAAAAAAAACATCAATTGCAGCCTCACTGCCCATCAATTGCAGCCTCACTGCCCATCATTTGCCGCCACTGTGCCCATCAGTTGCCGCCACTGTGCCCATCAATTGCCGCCACTGAGCCCATCAATTGCCGCCACTGTGCCCATCAATTGCCGCCACTGTGTCCATCAATTGCCGCCACTGTGTCCATCAAAAGTTAGCACTGTGTCCCCCCTCCACCCGCTCGCTCGCTGTCTGCCCGGCACTTACCCTATCTCGGTGGGGCAGCAGGTGACGGCGAGCTGTGTCCTCCATGCGTCTCCTCCCCTCCTCCTGATAGGTGTCCAATCATAGCGCCTGTCGTTTCAGCGTATCAGGTGACGGGTAACACACCCGCGCTTCCTGATTGGCAGAGAGGCGGTTCAATGTTAGAACAGCGAATTAATAGTCACTGTTCTAACACACCTGGGTGAACTGCGAGTGCAGAGCTGCTCTGCGCTCGCAGTTTACCTTTTTTGAAGCCTATTAAAGCCTATGGCTCTAATCAGGTACTTCAAAAATACACCCCCCGCTGCTATTCAGGCTCCCAGAGTCTGAAAAGGGGCCTGATGCCAGAATAGGGGGTGGCAGCGGTGGCCATGGATAGATTCATGCAATGCATGAATCTATCAATTATTCATATAGGGGGGGTGGCTGGAGAGAGGGGGCGGCACCTGTGCACCTTTTAATGTATGCACCACCACTGGTTATAATTGGTGATTTAAAGTCATGACTGACTGCATCTCCAAGGATGATGGTTAACTTGCACCTTCAGACAAGTTGCTAAAAAGTAGCTCTTGATTTTGGTTTAAACGTGATCTCTTTTGTAACATATAGAGATGGGCCGAATAAGTTATAACCCAAACGGCGAACCCCATTGAAGTCTATTGGAGCCAAACAGGAAAAATCAAAAGTACTAATTTTGAAGGCTTCTATGCAAGTAAAGGGACTCAAAAGGGTATGGGGTCCAGGTACTGCCCTGGGGGACATGTATCAATGCAAATTTTTTTTTAAAACGATCATATTTTTCAGGAGCAGTGATTTTAATGATGCCTAAAGTGCAAATTCCTTTAAATATAGTGCCTGGGGGGTCCTCTTAGTCTGCCTGTAAAGTGGCGCATCTGTTGAAGGCATAGAACATGCTACAGCAAAAATTGCATTTCTAAAGAAAAGAAAATGAGTCAAATCACATTTAAAATGACACACGGTTGCAATTGCCGGTACCCGGCTATTGGGAAAAAAAAAACAAACAGCCTGGGGTCCCCCCCAAAATCCATACCAGACCTTTATCCGAACAAGCAGCCTGGCAGGTCAGAAAATTAGCGAGCACCTCCTCCTGAACCATACCAGGTCACATTCTCTGTCCCCCCCCCCACCCTAAAGCACCTTGTCCCCATGTTGATGGGCACAAGGGCCTCATCCCCACAACCGTGGCACAAACACAAAAACTGTGGGTTTATTTACCTTTTTTTGGTGAATGGATAGGGGTACTATGTAACCTATAAATAGGAAAATAATGATGAATCCGCGCAATGGGGGTAGGTAAAAAAAATGGTTCAGAACTGCTGCCTCCACAAATGCAATCACCACCGAAGTGGAAAAAGCTGAACTGAGAAGAAATTAGGTGTGGGTGTGGCGCTGTTCTGGTTTTATGGCAAAGTGTTATGACACTGTCATAACATATTAAAGTCACCTCTGATAGGTGAGTGAAAGTGTGAAAATGTTGGTTGATAAAAATTCTTGAAAAACTTTATCCCAAAAAACGAGTGACAATCAAAAGTGATTTTGCATAAAAATAGAAAACGATGTGTATGTAATTTGCTTCAGACAGTGGCTGATCCTATGCAACTCACGGTTTACCATGTGGTGCTGTTATATCAAAATATGCCCATGTATTCATACCGTACATTGATTTGAAGTGCTAAGGTGAGTGGGAAGGAAAAAGGAAGGGGGGGGGGGAATGGAAGGGAAAGGGGGGGGGGGGGGGAATCCAGTCAATGGTAAAGTGACTTTTGCTCAAAATAACAAGTGTTAATCAGAAAAAACAATGTTGCTTTGGATAGTCTTAATTATAGTGCGCAGGTGATAGTTGTGCTTGAAAGCTTATTCCTCTTGGTAAACAATATTATTCAATGCAATCTTCTTATTCCAGTGACAGTGCTTGATATTCGTGCTCTTGCTGTGCAAACACTCACCGGATACTTTCACTCCTGCAGGGGTATTGCGCAGTCACAGTCTATGCCACTGTGCAGCAGTTCCTGGCAATCCTGGATCATGTTATGTTAACATAAAAGAGAAGGGGTGCCCGTAGCGTAAAAACGTTTAAAACCTTTATTCCAAAAGTAGCAGAATGGTACTCACATTGTAAAAGTTCAATTCAAGCATAAAAGATCTCAGTTTAAACTGTCAAACAATCCTGTATTCGTTGGGAGATGACGCACAACGTTGGTCATGCCACACCCTACGCGTTTCGTCATTGGACATCTACGGGAGCGTGCCCCTTGCTGCATCTCCCACCCTTATATAGTGTGTGGTGTTCATACTGCACTTGTGCACTTAGATTGCTGGCGGCCATTTTGCCTGTGATTATTGCAGACCGGAGTCTGTGCCTATTCCCTATCTGCTGCGGTTATACAAGTTTGTTCTCACTTTGTGTTCGAATTAGTGACACCGCAGACTTATTCCTGATATCCAGAATTGGTGCCACCGCTCGTTTAGTGCTTTAGTTAATCATGATCACAGGCAAAATGGCCGCCAGCAATCTAAGTGCACAAGTGCAGTATGAACATCGCACACTATATAAGGGTGGGAGATGCAGCAAGGGGCACGCTCCCGTAGACGTCCAATGGCGAAACGCGTAGGACGTGGCCTGACCAACGTCGTGCGTCATCTCCCAACGAATACAGGATTGTTTGACGGTTTAAACTCAGATCTTTTATGCTTGAATTGAACTTTTACAATGTGAGTACCATTCTGTTACTTTTGGAATAAAGGTTTTAAACGTTTTTACGCTATGGGCACCCCTTCTCTTTTATGTTAACATAACACGATCCGGGATTGCCAGGAACTGCTGCACAGTGGCATAGACTGTGACTGCGCAATACCCCTGCAGGGGTGAAAGTATCCGGCTAGTGTTTGCACAGTAAGAGCACGAATATCAAGCACTGTCACTAATGAACACTGGAATAAGAAGATTACATTGAATAATATTGTTTACCAAGAGGAATAAGCTTTCAAGCACAACTATCACCTTCGCACAATAATTAAGACTATTCAAAGCAACATTGTTTTTTCTGATTAACACTTGTTATTTTGAGCACAAGTCACTTTACCATTGACTGGATCCCCCCCCCCCCCTCCCTTCCATTTCCCTCCCCCCCGCTTCCTTTTTCCTTCACACTCACCTTCAAATCAATGTACGGTATGAATACATGGGCATATTTTGATATAACAGCACCACATGGTAAACAGTGAGTTGCATAGGATCAGCCACTGTCTGAAGCAAATTACATACACATCATTTTCTATTTTTATGCAAAATCACTTTTGATTGTTACTCTTTTTTTGGGATAAAGTTTTTTAAGAATTTTTATCAACCAATATTTTCATACTTTCACTCACCTATCAGAGGTGACTTTAATATGTTATGACAGTGTCATAACACTTTGCCATAAAACCAGAACAGCGCCACACCCACACCTAATTTCTTCCCACTATGTAACCTATACTCATTTACATAGGGGGGCAGATTCCAATAGGCCCCCCGCAGACACCCACAACTACCAGCCACAGTTGTGGGGATGATGCCCTTGTCCCCATCAACATGGGAACAATGTGCTTTGAGGTGGGGAGGACAGAGCCCCCTGCCCCAAAGCACCCCCCCCCCCACGTTCAGGGCATGAGGCCTGTATGGTTCAGGAGAGGGGGGTCATGCGCTTGTCCCATTTTTCTCACCCGCCAGGCTGCATGCTTGGATAAGGGTCTGGTATGGATTTTGGAGGGAACCCCACACCATTTTTTTTTTTTTTTACTCAGCAGGGAAGCCCATTTACAGCTAATGACTCATCGGTTGTTAAGGACGCCGTGGCCGGCTTCCCAGCCCTGCTCCTTAACAGTCAGCTTATACTGCACCCTGACTGGGCAAAGCTTTTCCCAATTAGGGAGCAAAATGCATTGTGCAGCACACAGTGCATTGTAGGGTGTTCAGCGGGGCAAACCCCCTGCCGAACAACCTGTAAATTAGAATGTTTCCCAAACGGGGTGAAGAGCCAATGTTTGGCCCGATCTAATGCTCGGGCCGAACCGTTTGCCCAACTAGTAACAAATTTGTGCAATTGTTCATAGTTACATATAGTTACATAGTAGGTGAGGTTGAAAAAAGACACAAGTCCATCAAGTCTAACCTATGTGTGTGATTATATGCCAGTATTACATTGTATATCCCTGTATGTTGCGGTCGTTCAGGTGATTATCTAATAGTTTTTTGAAATTATCGATGCTCCTCGCTGAGACCGCCTCCTGTGGAAGGGGGAATTCCACATCCTTGCCGCTCTTACAGTAAAGAACCCTCTACATAGTTTAAGGTTAAACCTCTTTTCTTCTCATTTTAATGAGTGGTCACAAGTCTTGTTAAACTCCCTTCTGCAAAAAAGTTTTATCCCTATTGTGGGGTCACCAGTATGGTATTTGTATATTGAAATCATATCCCCTCTCAAGCGTCTCTTCTTCACTTTGTAAATACTTGCATTTGATAAAGAAAAGATCTGGCTCAAAAGATAGTTGTCACTCTGGGGGGATTCTGTCTGGGAGAAAGCATTTTTAACAAGACTCCTATTTCTATCAAGGTATCCTTATCCTGCAATCAAGATCCTTCATTTACTGCAAAGTGAAGCTCAATTGTTTAGTTTTCCAGATTGTCTGATCCTTTGTAATAGTTCAAGGCTTTGCTGGACCCTCCACCATGTTGAAGATGAGACCCTAGGCAGGAGCGTAGATAGGGGGAGTCAGGGGTGTTCAACCCCCCCCCTTAGAGGCAATCAAATGCATGGTGTCCCTGCTCTGCAGCCGCACATGGCACCAGCGACAGGCAGTTCTGCAGTCAGTGGCACACAGAGTTTAATAATGCAGCTGCAGCAAGTGTAATAGATCATTGAGCATACCTGCACATGCGTTTTGGTACACTGCTGGGCCAATCTGTCAGGCTCAGGCTGAGGATGACAGCTCTAACTAGCACACTGAGCACAGTGGGAGCCAGCAGCATCTGTAGTCCCACCCACTGCTCTCTACACCCTGAATTCCAATTGGCTTGCAGTTCCACTTCTCACCTTGGGCTTGGGGAAGGAGCTTTGCCTGGGCCCTGGAACGCAGAATGCTTGTACAGTGCTGTGTAGCCGTAGGCCCCCCGCATGGATGAACTGCTGCTGTCCTGTCCAGGTATGTCCCTCTTTCTCTTCCGGCCTAGTCTCAGAAAGTGTCCATACCACTGCTCAGACTGCTGTGCTGCTGCTGCCATTCTGCTGTTCATGCTAGGTAATCGTGAGTCAGTGAGAATCTGATTCTGTGTGGCAACTGGCAAGGTTAGTGATTGAGGCTGGCTGGGCTGAATTTTGCATTGCTTGTGTTACTGACAGTGACTAAGGCTAAGCTGAGTCTTCAATTGCTTGTGTTACTGTCAGTCCAGCCTGGCACTGGCAAGCTTGCTGTGATGTTCACTGGGTTACCCCGGAACACACTGTGTAGAATATTTATTGCTGCAGATTCACATAGATGTCTGAGGACCTGGGGGTGGAAACAGGAAGTAGGAATGTAGCAGCAAACTGCTCAATTTTCTTGGAATACCAGGAATAATGCTGGGACAACAGACTTCTTCAGGAATATAAACCGTTTATTTTGCTAGCAAAAAAGACTCAGCAGGACTCGTGTCCAAAAGACCAAGTGACCCTTTAAGGGCGTTTACAACATATATATACCAGCTTTTGCATCACAATGACATATTTAGAACTCTTTACGTATTTGTTTCTGGGAAACTTAAACTAAACTTGTTTTGCACATAGCATTTTGCAGATTACTAAATATATTGCTAGGTTCAAGTATTCAAAAGATCCCCACTAAGTTTCACAATTACTGTGAGCAACTAACTTACTCTTACCTGTCTGGCAAGAAAAGAAGGAAGGGGGGTTTGATGTAGGTGTTATTTGAAGTTCTCTACTCCTTGCAAATTAGAAAACATTTAATCTGAAACAACCATTTTGTTACAGTCTCAATCTTATTCAAGTTCAGCCATATTACTTAAATTGGGCTGCTATCACAGGAAGTTCTGAAGTGAAACTAGGAAAACAGATGTACACATGGTTCACTGCTGGTTAGAAATAAACAAGTTCTTAACAAGATTCGTCTGATGACTCATCATTGGTTGCACAAAATGTACATGGTGACAGAAGTGAGATCACTGAAACATCATGGCTCAGAATCTACGTGGCGTACAACCCCTAATCTTTGATGACATTGCTAACAACTGGCTGAAATTCAAAAGAGAATAGAACGTGTACAGCAAAGCAGGACTCTGGCAAGTCAAAAAAAAGTACAAGCTTACACTCTTCTTAATTTTGATGGTTCAGATGCACTAGATACATATGAGTAATTTCATTTTCAAGACAATGAGGACAGAGAGGATCCTGATGTCTTAATAAAGAAATTTGATGAGATATGCTTACCACTAGGGATGGGCCTGAACTGACCCCTGTTCGGTTTGCACCAGAACTTCCGAACACTGCAAAAATTCAGACCCGAATAACGAACCCCATTAAAGTCAATGGGACCCGAACATCAAAAATCAAAAGTGCCCATTTTGAAGGCTTATATGCAGGTAATTGGACATACAATGGTTATAGGGGTCCAGGTCCTGCCCTGGGAGACATGTATCAATAAAAAAGTTTGTAAAAAACATCATTTTTAAATGAGCAGTGATTTTTTTTATTTTTAAAGTGAAAGCCTAAAAATGAAAAATTCCTTCCAATATAGTGCCGGGGGAGGGGGATCCCCTTAGTCTAGCTGTAAAGTGGCAGATCTGTACCATGCCTAGAATCTGCTGCAGCAATAATTGTATTTATAAAGCCAAAAAAATGACATTTTACCTGCAAGCTGTTTTCAGCAACAGCTGGGAAGCCAGTGTGTATGATGAGGCCAAAATGTAGTGCACTGGAAACAAGATTAGAGATTTTTTGGATACATTCTGGTGGCATTCTGACTTTGGATAGAAGTAACAGGTGCATAAAAATTGGTCTTTGGGTGTCGGTGGCTCCTTCCCACCGTCACCCTACAGAGGTAATCTTGGTGAAAGCAAGAATTGGCCGTGCTGTAAAAAATTGCAATGATTTGCACCTGTCAAACAGGTGCAGAAAAATTGATCTTTGGGTGTCAGTGGCGCCTTCCCACTGTAACCCTATAGAGGTGATCTTGATGAAGGCAAAACAAATTGCAGTGTAATGCACCTGTCAAACAGGTGCTGAAAAATTGGTCTTTGGGTGTTAATTGTACCCATGAAACCTATACCAAAAACATTCTTCCAGATGAAATGATTGAACACCCTCAAAGCTAGGCAGCCTCGAAGTCCTGCAGTGATTCCACATCCCAAAAAGACTTAATCAGTGACATCAGCATCAGGGGCTTCATAGCTGGTAATTAGGGATGAGCCGAACACTCCCCGGTTCGGTTCGCACCAGAACCTGCGAACGGACCGAAAGTTTGCACGAACTTTAGAACCCCATTAAAGTCTATGGGACTCGAACGTTCAAAATCAAAAGTGCTAATTTTAAAGGCTAATATGCAAGTTATTGTCCTTAAAAGGGTTTGGGGATTTATCAATGCAGAAAAAGTTTTAAAAATGGCCGTTTTTTTGGGAGTAGTGATTTTAATGGTGCTCAAAGTGAAAAAAAGTGAAATATTGCTTTAAATATCCGACCTGGGGGGTGTCTATAGTACGCCTGTAAAGTGGAGCGTGTTTCCCGTGCTTAGAACAGTCCCTACACAAAATGACATTTTTAAAGGAATAAAAGTAATTTAAAACTGCTTGCGGCTTTAATGTAATGTCGGGTCCCGGCAATATGGATGAAAATCAGTGAGACAAACGGCATGGGTACCCCCCCACCCAGTCCATTACCAGGCCCTTTGGGTCTTGTATGAATATTAAGGGGAACCTTGCACCCAAATTAAAAAAAAGGAAGGCGTGGAGCCCCCAGGCCCTATATACTCTGAACAGCAGTATACAGGTGGTGCAAACAAGACAGGGACTGTAGGTTTGTTGTTAAGTAGAATCTGTTTGTAATTTTGAACTGGTACATTTTTAAAGTGTAGCTCCAGCCAAAAAATCTATTTTTAAGCTTTTCGGAAAACATAGGGAAGGGTTATCGCCTCTGTAACATTTGTTTTGCTGTCTGTGCACCTCTTCAGAAGATTTCACCTCACTTTTTGTCCCAATGACAAATGTTTTTGAAAATTTGGGGTTTTTAGTGAAACAAGGATTGGTGATAAAGCATCAGTGAAGAGGAGACACGTTTTTCCCGTATTAACTCTTACAGGAGAGAATTTCCCTTCCTAGGGGTAGATTTCATCTCACTTCCTGTTGTCTCCTTCCGTTTGCAAGTAGGAGTCGTTTGTAAGTTGGATGTTTGAAAGTAGGGGCCTTCCCTATATACTCTGCAGAAATTGGGGCCTTAGGTGTTGGTGTTGCTACAACACTAAGCCCTCACAGTTACTCTTGGGGCAGAAAAATTGGGCCTTAGGTACTGGTGCCATAGCACTACCCCTCACAGATGCTATAGTTGGAGCGCAGGAATGAGCCCTGCTGCAAAGTATTGCATCAAAAATTATAATTATACGCCCCTGTCAAACAGGGGCTGAAAAATTGGGCCTTAGCCACTGCTGCCACAACACTGCAACCCCTCACAGATGCTATAGTTGGAGTGCAGGAATGAGCCCTGATGCAAAGTATTGCATCAAAAATTGGAATTATATGGCCCTGTTAAACAGGGGCTGAAAAATTGGGCACTGGTGCCACAAATCTGCAACCCCTCACAGATACTATAGTTGGAGCGCAGGAATGAGCCCTGCTGCAAAGTATTGCATTAAAAATTGTAATTACACGCCCCTGTCAAACAGGGGCTGAAAAATTGGGCCTTGGCCACTGGTGGTGGTGCCCAGAACCAAAAATGTTCTTACAAGCTATCGGCATGAAATTTGAGGAGGAAGAGGGTTGTCACTCAGCATAAGTTGCTCTGGAAACGCATTGCACAAACCTTTCTGCAAGGCCTCCCGAAGATGTTTCACCCTCTGCTCCCTCTGTGAGGGCAAGATAAGGTCCACAACCTTACCCTTGTAACGTGTATCAAGGAGGGTTGTCAGCCAGTAATCATCCGTCCCCTTGCTACCACGAATATGAGGATCCTTCCGCAGGCTTTGCAGGATCAGGGAGGCCATTCAGCGTAGGTTTGCTGAGGCATTTGGTCCAGAGTCCTCTGGGTCACTAAGGACGACATGATCCGCAGTCACCTCCTCCCAGCCACATACAAGTCCATGGGTTTCTTTGCACTATAAATGATCCCTTGAAGACTGATGATGAGTGCCAGGCTCCACCTCCATGCTGACACAATCCTCTTCCTCCTCCTCCTTCTCTTCCTGTGTGATCGGCGGGCACGCAGGAACACTGTCCTCCTCTTCCTCCCTCTGTTCTGCCTCAAGTGCCCTGTCCGTTATTCCACGCAGCGTGTGCTCCAACAGGTGGACAAAAGGGACAGTGTCACTGATGCATGCACTGTCATTGCTCACCATCCTCATGGCCTCCTCAAATGGTGACAGGACAGAGCATGCATAGCCCACTGGCGTGGGGAAAAAAAACAAGGTCCCCTGACCCTGTCCTGGTGCCATAGTCGCATAGATACTCATTGATGGCCCTCTGCTGCGTGTGTAGCCGCTGCAGCATGGCCAACGTTGAGTTCCACCTGGTGGGCATGTCACAGATTAGGCGGTTCTTGGGCAGGTTAAATTCCTTTTGGAGGTCAGCCAGCCGAGCACTGGCATTATATGACCTGTGGAAATGCACACAGACTTTCCTGGCCTGCCTCAGGACATCCTGTAAGCCTGGGTACCTGCCCAAGAACCGCTTCACCACCAAGTTAAGGACGTGAGCCAAACAGGGCACATAGGTCAGTTGTCCCTGTCGGAGGGCGGAGAGGAGGTTGGTGCCATTGTCGCAAACCACTATACCTGGCTTAAGCTGGCGTGGCATCAACCACCTCTGAACCTGCCCCTGCAGAGCTGACATAATCTCTGCCCCAGTGTGGCTCCTGTCCCCCAAGCACACCAGCTCAAGCACCGCATGGCATTTTTTTGCCTGCGTGCTTGTGTAGCCCCTTGAACGCCTACGGAGCACCACTGGTTCCGAGGACAAATCAGCACAGGAAGAGGCCATGGAGGAAGAAGAAGAGGAGGGGTTGGAGGAGAGAGGTGTGGCAGAATCACCACTAGTAGAATTTTGGAGGCGTGGTGGCGGAACAACCTCCAACACTACTGCACCCTGTCCTGCATCCTTCCCAGCTGCCAGAAGAGTCACCCAGTGAGCAGTGAAAGATAGGTAACGTCCCTGTCCATGCCTGCTGGACCATGAGTCAGCAGTAATATGCACCTTACCGCTGACCGCCCTGTCCAGCGAGGCCAAGACATTGCCTTCCACATGCCGGTAGAGAGCCGGAATCGCCTTCCGTGAGAAAAAGTGGCGTTTGGTAACCTGCCACTGAGGAACAGCACATTCCACAAACTCACTGAAGCGGGCAGAGTCTTCCAACTGAAAAGGCAGCAGTTGAAGTGCTAGCTATTTAGCCAAGCTAGCATTCAACCGCTGGGCATGTGGATGGCTGGGAGTGAACTTCTTTCAGCGGTGCAATAGCTGGGGCAGGGAAATTTGTCTGGTACAATCTGACGTCGGTGTACCGACAGCAGATTGCCCGCAAGTACTTGGCTGTGACACACCTAATTCTACACCTTCATTCCTCTCAGTGCAGGTTTCAGAGAAGACTGAAGGTATAGTGGAGTTGGAGATCCCAGCTGATGAGGAGCAAGGAGAGGTCCGCTTTGTTCTTTGGTGTGGGTCTTTTAGGTACGCTTGCCAACAAACTGCATGGCAGGTCGACATATGTCTGGTCAAGCATGTGGTGCCCAAGCGGGTGATGTTTTGGCCATGCGAGATACGCTTGAGACATATGTTGCAAATAGCAGCGGTGGGATCTTATGCACTCGTCTCAAAAAAGGCCCACACCAAAGAACTTTTGGAATAACGCGCAGAGACAGCAGTGCCCTGCACATGTGGAGCTCTGTGGTGTGATGCAGTCGGTGTGCTGCCCTTAAGCTGGCCCCTGGAGGGAATCCTGCCTCGTTGGTGATGTGCCTCCTCCTCCTCTCTCCTATCAGGCACCCACGTGGAGTCAGTGACCTCATCATCCCCTCCCTCCTCATCACTGGAGCAAACCTGGCAGTATGCTGCAGCTGGGGGAACATGACTGCCAAATTGCTGTCCTTTTTGGGCACCCCCTCTCTCTGGGCTCACGTTACTGCCTTCCTCTAGCTGGGTACCATCATCAGAGCCTTCAAAACGCTGGGCATCCTCCTGGAGCATGTACCCAACACTGTGCTCAAACAGTTCGGGGGACTCCTCAGGAGGACATGGTGGGGCTAGGGAAGGAGTGACTGATGCCATTGAGCCAAGGGAAGAGGCCGCGTTGGCAGCTGCTTTTCCAGACAAAGTACCCTGAGCCTGGGTGAGAGAGGATGAGGAGGATGAGGACAGCTTGGTCATCCACTCTACCAAGTCTTCCGCATGTTGCGGCTCAACACGGCCAGCTGCCGAAAAAAAAGACAAGCGTGTCCCACGGCCCGGTGCTGATGAGGATGCACTGTCTCCATGACCAGCACTGTTGCCTCTAGACACAGAGCCTGCTTGCCCTCTTTTATTGGCTTGTGACTGCCTCTCCTTGTTGGCCTTCCAGACATACTAATGGCAAGCAGTGAGATGTAGCTGTACAAAGCTGGAATGTGTGTATATATGTGTGTGTGTATATATATATATATATATATATATATATATATATATATATATATATATATATACACTTATACTGCAGCTAGCAGAATCAACTGCCTGCCTGTAGTATTATTAGTATGAGAACATCAGCAATTGTCTTCAGGTAGCTTTAGGTGCACACTGGGCAGAGGAAACAGTACACTAACTAAATACTGCAGCTGTCTGCCTGTGGTATTAATAGGATCAGAATAATAGCAATTGTCGTCTGCAGGTAGTTTTAGGTGTACACTGTGCAGAGGACACAGTACACTAACTGTAAATATTGCAGCTGCCTGCCTGTGGTACTAATAGGATCAGAAGAACACCACCAATTTTCTTCAGGTAGTTTTAGGTGCACACTGTGCAGAGGACACAGTACACTAACTGTAAATACTGCAGCTGTCTGCCTGTGGTATTAATAGGATCAGAACAACAGCACTTGTCTTCAGGTAACTTCAGGTGCACGCTGTGTAGAGGACGCACTACACTAACTGTAAATACTGCAGCTGTCTGCATGTGGTACTAATAGTATCAGAAGAACACCACCAACTTTCTTCAGGTAGCTTTAGGTGCACACTGTGTAGAGGATGCACTACACTAACTGTAAATACTGCAGCTGCCTGCCTGTGGTACTAATAGGATCAGGGCAACAGCAATTGTCTTCAGGTAGCTTTAGGTACACACTGTGCAGAGGACACAGTATACTAACTGTAAATACTGCAGCTGCCTGCCTGTGGTATTAATAGGATCAGAACAACAGCACTTGTCTTCAGGTAGCTTCAGGTGCGCACTGTGCAGAGGACACACTACACTAACTGTAAATACTGCAGCTGTCTCCCTGTGGTACTAATAGGATCAGAAGAACACCACAAATTTTCTTCAGGTAGCTTTAGGTGCACACTGTGCAGAGGACACAGTACACTAACTGTAAATACTGTAACTGCCTGCCTGTGGTACTAATAGGATAAGAACACCAGCAATTTTCTTCAGGTAGCTGTAAAAACACCTGCCTGCCTGTCAGTAGGAAGAGAATAACAGGAACGGATCTAGCTAAACTGAATACAGTGTGTGTGTGTGTGACACTGTCTCTCTGTCTATCTCTCCGCCGCCGCAACACACTACACAAGGCCGCCACGCAGACAGCGTTATATAGTGTGGGGCGTGTACTAAACCCCCTGAGCCATAATTGGCCAAAGCCACCCTGGCTTTGGCCAATTACGGCTCTCTGTACAGACGGTGCTGTGATTGGCCAAGCATGCGGGTCATAGTGCATGCTTGGACCAACACCAGCAGATGATGTGGCTCCCCAAATTTTCACGGATTGTGGAAAAGTTTGCATTTCATTTGAAAATCAAGGTCCCAAAGTCTGGAGGAAGAGTGGAGAGGCACAGAATCCAAATTGCATGAGGTCCAGTGTGAAGTTTCCACAGTCAGTGATGCTTTGGAGAGCCATTTCATCTGCTGGTGTTGGTCCATTGTGTTTTATCAAGTCAGCGCAGCCCTCTACCAGAAAATTCTAGAGCACTTCATGCTTCCTTCTGCCAACCAGTATTATGAAGATTCTGATTTCATTTTCCAGCAAGACTTGATACCTGCCCACACTGCCAAAAGTACCAATACCTTGTTTAATGATCATGGTATTACTGTGCTTGATTGGCCTGCAAATTTGCCTGACCTAAACTCCATAGAGAATCTGTGGGGTATTGTCAAGAGGAAGATGAGAGACACCAGACCCAACAATGCAGACAAGCTGAAGGCCACTATGGGGGCAACCTGGGTTTCCATAACACCTCAGCAATGCCACAGGCTGATTGCCTCCATGCCTCGACGCATTGATGCAGTAATTCATGCAAAAGGAGCCCCGACCAAATATTGAGTGCATACTATACTGTACATGGACACACTTTTCAGTAAGCCAACATTTCTGTATTAAATATCCTTTTTTTCTTGATCTTATGTAATATTATAATTTTCTGAGATACAGAATTTTGGGCTTTCACTTGCTGTAAGCCATAATCATCAAAATTAAAAAGAAAAAAATGCTTGAAATCTATCACTCTGTGTGTAATGCATCTATATAAAATATGAGTTTCACTTTTTGAATCAAATTACTGAAATAAATTATCTTTTTGATGATATTCTAATTTTAGGAGATGCACCTGTACTTCACAACTTGGTCAACTCCCCCCGATCATGTATTCCCACAATGTGAAAAATCTCCCTCCCTTTACACAATTCAGCAATAGATTAAATGAGCGGAGTACATCAGGCTAATGGAAGGTTCGACTAGCTCCTTAAAAGATGCACTCTAGATTCATGTCCACTTGGTTTTAGTGGTTAGAATTTACCTGCACAGATAATGTCAAATCATTTAACATGGTATAATTGACCTGATAAAAGATCAGTTATCTGCCTCCACCTCTTGGAATAAGCTAACGCTTTCAGCGGCCTTCACTGTCAGTTTACCCCGCCTGATTCACACTGTTCACCCCTCCCTTCCTCAACCTTCCTTTCCTGAACTCTCATTCTTCTTCTTTTCCTTCTTTTTGCCTCTCCTGTTTACTTCTTTTCTCTGCTTTATTTACATATGTTTCACAAGGGCATGGATACTTTTTTCCCCTTCTTGTACACTTCTCCAGTGTTTTCAGGGTTTACAGATAAACCCCATTGAACTTTTCCTACCTCATTTACAACTATGGCTGAACAAAGGATTTATTTATTACATATGCAGCAATGTTCTCCTAACCAATCGGAAACATTTTTCTTTTGTTTAAGAAAGAATGGGCAAGGGTTAGAGTCTTTGTAAGGATTTATTTTTTTGCCATCTGACTCCCTATTAGGGGGTTTTCCAAAGTGAAATATCCCCAACAAGGGAATATATAAAGTAAAAAAAATGTAAGTAAGGTAAGGGAGGATAAGAACTTCTGACAACTTGTTGCTGCACCACCTATTTCTTGTAAAAGTGTCACAGGGACAGGAACGTCCCACTTTATTAAAAAAAATAAGTTAGACTTTGACATCCAGGGAGAAAGAGATAAAGCAGATGTCAAATGCTGTGGCTAGGCTTTTCTCCAACAGCAAACGGGCCTCCCTTTAAGTAGGCTCTGTTTGGGCCTTCAGAGAACCATCTGAGTAGCAGATGCTCCTCAGGGCATCTTTGATTTAAAGGTTCCTTGTGATGGGAAAGATGAATACTACTGATGTAGCGATGGTGTTAGCACTACTGACAAACAATCCGCCAAGTCACCCCACTGCCAGACTTCATGCATCCTTTCCAGAGACAATGAACGGTCATTTGCGAGCTTTTTTTTTTGTTGTTTTACTGGGGGTTACAACTTGGATAGGGATTGGGATATGGGATGCCCATAGAATTAATCATTGCCATCTTATTTACAGGTTTGAATATACTTTGATCATATTTAGAGCCTGAAGATTGAATGTGAACACTTGACTAAGTAGAAATCTTCTCCTGCAGACTGTTACTCCCTCTTCATTTCCTATGCAGACTATTGCTTCCTGCATCTCCATTCAGACTGTTGTTACTAAGAGTTCTCCATCCATCACCGTGTGAGGGACAGAAACATCACTTTTGACCGTGTAAAGTTAATGGTCTTAGTTATCACCACCTGCCCAAACTTGCTTCTTCTTGCACTCTTGGTTTCCTCTTGCACAACTTGTAATTACATTAGGGTATAACACATCCTCTTCTAATGGGTATGAAGAACTCACTCTGAAAAAGCCCCTCTACTGGCTCTGGTGACTCGCTGCTACTAGGCCTGAGGCCTGCAGAACCTCTCCCCGGAGGCCTGGTAGGTTAAAGTCTATCTTCTAGGAAATGGACTACTGCTCCCAGCCAGTCCAACTTGCAAATCATGTGTTCCCCGGCCACACTGATTTAACACACATCCCTACAGTCTCTTCTCTGATCCAGGGCTCTTCACCATCCACCGTGTGCGTGATAAAGACTCTGCTAGTGACCGTGTAAAAGCAGAGTTCCCTTACAGAATCCCTGGCACATCTTCCAGCCATCCACTGTGGTAACACTCACCGACCTTCCAGCTCTGAGTCCTTGATAAGGAACTTTCCAGGACCATGCGTTACGACAGCTTCTCCTGCCCCTCTGCTCTAGGAGTTCCCTGCCACTGACCGTGTGGTGACAGAGACATTGCCAGTGACCGTGTATAGGCAATGTTCCATCACAGTTCTCCCAGGGCCTCCTCCTGCAATCCTACACCCCCCCCCCCAGATGGGGGTCTGCTCCTGCGGCTGTCTAGCACTCCATTCCTCATGTCACCCAGTCAACTACTCCTCCCCAGAAGCATGTGGGATTGGTCAGAGCTCCCACATGTGCTGCCTGCCACTCCAGCTCTAGGCCCAGCCTCCTCTTCCAGAACATTCTCCCTGGAAGCAGGGGAGGTGCCTCAGAACTGGAGCCAGGTGGTCACACCCACTACTACTCTAACCACTCCCAGCCCCAGAATCAAAACGCATAGGCCTGCCTAAGTTTGCCTGTGCTGAACGAACCTAGTAAAACAACCCTTACTAGCACCTACCTTCTGGTAGAGGGTGCTACATTCACCCCCCACCAAAAATCACAGCTGTCCTCAGCTGTGGAAAAACAATTTACAAAAATACCTCCTGAGCCCAGGAGGAAAAGGGCATCCCATAAAATTTGGTTGGGTGGGGAAAAGGGTAACAACTTGGAAGGGGATTTTTGTATAAAAGTACAAAAATATAGTATATCCACTCTGTTCATATATTTACATTGTACATTTTATACACACATCCTAGCCTACAGGTCCCTGTAGCTATTTCCATACCAGTGGAGACAGAGCACTGCTCCCGTGGGAGGAATACTCTGCCTACCACAGGTTTTCATCTGTGATCCCACGATGAAGATGGATAGCCGCCCCATCTCTTACGAACCTAAGAGAAGACAAAACACACACAAAATCTAACTATATGCTAACTATATACTGCACACTATTCACCAGATAGAGGGAGTTATCATCCTCTACTGGGTAAATAAAAAAAACAATTTTTCTTTCAAATAGACCAGAAGTGGCATGTGGTTCCCTGCTAGGACTGTCACTCCCACAAAAGGAGTCTTAGAGACCTCCTGCAGAGTGCAGCCTAAACAGACATGCCACTATTCATATAGGATAAAGTGAACCCTTCCGGTTGCTCCTAGTGGGTGGGGGTCCTCCCGAATGTCAGGTAGCAGGCGGGTTTAGCAGAGACAATGCACCCTGGTGTCCATGATCATTAACCCTCCTATCAGGCACCCTGGGTGGCGGGCAAAAGCTGTCTCTGTAAATTTTCACAATGTCATTGGGGAATACTACCCAAACCCTGCCCTGTCCTTGCGGTTTTGGTGGCTGGCTCCATGTGGGCTGCACAACACAGCAGCACTCACTCACCCATAGAACTGGGGATCTGGCAACCTCCTCCGAACATCCCCCTCCCCTCTGACTGAGTGGCTCCTGGTAGGCTGACCTGCCTTTACAACCAGGACCCTGTCTCTGTGAATGGCACGTCCGAAGCTCCATTCTTGCTTAATGACCTTGAACCGGACCCAAACTTCACTTTCTGCGGCTTGGAAACGTGCAGAAAATCCCAAACTTGTCATCTTCCCACTTCCCCCGTGAGCTATCAATGATGTTCATGCTCTGGGTTGGGACATAAGGATAGTCATAGCCCCACTCCAAGGCAACCCTTCTTTGTACGTCCCGCTGGAACCTTGGGAGCTGGGGTAGCTCCTTAACTTTTCCTCTTCCAGGCAGGGCGCATGCAACTGAGGCCTTAACGGCCTATTGTCTGGGACCTCCAGACAAGGCAGGTGGGTGCCCTGGTCTGGGTGGTGGAAGGCTGACTATTAAAAGTTCTGCTGGAACATATTGAGGTCCATGCTGGGACATGTGGTTCCTCCAGTGCATCAGGTGAGGTATCGACAGATAGGGAATTCCCGGTCTCCCATTCTTCCTCACTGGAGCCCTCTTCAGGGGAGGACCAAGAGAACAACTTCTCCACTGACCCGAACGGTTCCAACAATCTGGGTGAACCCCAATCAATGACCTGGCCCTTGCTCACCACATCCAGCTCACCTGTAGTTTTTCCTCCCTGCAGAATGGGCTCCTTCCGGACAGGCACAGCAAGGGACTTACTGGAGGCTGGCTCTTCAGGGATGTCATCCGGAGGCCGCACGCTGATTCCTGCAGCCTCCGGCCCCTGGCCAGACCGCGGGTCTTCACAGCAGACTCTGTTTTACTTATGTCCCTGAACTCTGGGGTGGACGCACCTGTCGGATGCTCCTCTCCATCATTGGCGAGTGATCCTTGGCCCTCTCCAGCCCTCCAAGTATCCTGCGGCTGCAGTGTGCAAAGTCCTTTGAGCGGATTGATATTGTAATATCTTGCCTCTGGCTGCACCGGCCCTAGGCGGGTTAGTGGATCCCCACAGTGACCGCACCGGGCCCAGGCACCGACTCCATTTGTTGGCAAATGGCACCTGGAACATAGCATGCACAGCCGCTCCACTCCGATCACACCCAAAGCAAGTTCCCCCGAAAGTTCTAAGCGGATGCCGGTATCAATCAGCACCCGGTCCTGCACTTCAGGTAGTCGCTGCATAGCGGGCACTCTACAGTCACCCTCCGCCATCTTCCTCCACCTCGTGTCTGGCGCGTAGCATGCTGAGTTCTTTTTAGTTCTCCGCTGGGGCGTGACTCCGCCCACACACTCATTGGTTCAGCATGCGAGGAACTGTAAGCAAACATTTTCAGTGTGCGCCAGAGTGACACCTGGTGGAAGGCGCTGTTGAATTGCAAGCACTGTCCAAGTTTAGTTTAAAACAACTGCGTCACAGATCGGACTGAAAGCAAGCAAACTATGCAGCAACCACCATTAACAAAGTAAAGTCTCTCTTCCATGATATCCTACTGTGTGGGACTGACCGTGCAGCATCCCGTCAAAGACACCCCTCATTGCATACCGTTACTAGGGGCAACAGCAGACATCTTCAACTCTCCTTTACTGTGTTAAGCAGGATTAATAAAGTCACAACATTTTTATCTTCTCTGCAATGCAGTGAGCAATGCCCGTGCCATGCAGAGCGCTGGACTTGTAATCCGGAGCGCGATCGCTCGCCTTGGTTGCCGCGGGTCATAGCATAAAGTTACAGTCATTGGTTGCAGGGCTTTTTCTTAGTAGTGAGTGTCCATAAAACAACTAAGTGCAGGGGCGTGATGGCAGCGCTGATCCTGGATGGTTGCTATGGACAATTACACTTGGCAACAATTCTGCATTTAGTTGCTATAGGTAACGGCATGTGGCAAAAGTCAATTTTAGAGCAAACACAGTCTTTTCCCTAGTTGTACCCCCAAAACTTGGCAAAACAGGCAACGTCTTCCTTGGCCTTTACAGTTGCTAATGGAGACGGCCAGCGGGTTAACCGTGAAGGCAGATCTCTGTGGGACCTCCAAGTGTAGCCATGGTGTTAACACATGCTGACAAACATTCCGCCAAATCACCCCACTGCCAGACTTCATGCATCCTTTCCAGAGACAATGAACAGTCATTTGCGAGCTTTGTTTTTGTTGTTTTATTGGGGGGTACAACTTGGATAGGGATTGGGATATGGGATGCCCATAGAATTAATCATTGCCATCATATTTACAAGTTTCAATATACTTTGATCATTTAGAGCCTGAAGATTAAATGTGAACACTTGACTAAGTAGAAATCTTCTCCTGTAGCTCCCTGCAGACTGTTACTCCCTCTGCATCTCCTATGCCGACTATTGCTTCCTGCATCTCCATGCAGACTGCTGTTACTAAGATTTCTCCATCCATCACCGTGTGAGGGACAGAAACATCACTTTTGACCGTGTAAAAGTAATGTTCTTAGTTATCTTCACCACCTGCCCAAACTTGCTTCTCCTTGCACTCTTGGTTTCCTCCTGCACAACTTGTAATTACATTAAGGTATAACACATCCTCTTCTAATGGGTATGAAGAACTCACTCTGAATAAGCCCCTCTACTGGCTCTGGTGACTCGCTGCTACTAGGCCTGAGGCCTGCAGAACCTCTCCCCGAAGGCCTAGTAAATTAAAGTCTATCTTCTAGGAAATTGACTACTGCTCCCAGCCAGTCCAACTTGCAAATCATGTGTTCCCCGGCCACACTGATGCATGATAAAGACTCTGCTAGTGACCATGTAGAAGCAGAGTTCCCTTACAGAATCCCTGGCACATCTTCCAGCCATCCACTGTGGTAACACTCACCGACCTTCCAGCCCTGAGTCCTTGATGAGGAACTTTCCCGGACCATGCGTTCCGACAGCTTCTCCTGCCCCTCTGCTCCAGGAGTTCCCTGCCACCAACCGCGTGGTGACAGAGACATTGCCAGTGACCACGTAAAGGAAATGTTCCCTCACAGTTCTCCCTGTGCCTCCTCCTGCAATCCCACCTCTCCCCCCCCCAGATGGGGGTGTGCCCCTGTGGCTGTCTAGCACTCCATTCCTCACGTCACCCAGTTGACTACTCCTCCCCAGCAGCATGTGACCTCAGCCTATAAAGGAGGCCCACCCCCTGCCAATGCCAGTTAGGGATTGGTCAGAGCTCCCACATGTGCTTCCTGCCACTCCAGCTCTAGGCTCAGCCTCCTCTTCCAGAACATTCTCCCTGGAAGCAGGGGAGGCGCCTCGGAACTGGTGGCCAGGTGCCAAGAGCCAGGTGGTCACACCCACTGCTACTTTAACCACTCCCAGACCCAGAATCAAAACAGACAGGCCTAGCTTGCAGCATAGGCCTGCCTAAATTTGCCTGTGCTGAACGAACCTAGTAAAACAACCCTTACTAGCACCTACCTTCTGGAAGAGGGTGCTACACTGAGATGACAGCTAGGACAGACACATCACCATGCTATAAAAGCCCCCCCTCCCCAGTTAGATAATTAACTGTTTATGATGGAGTAAAGTTCAAGTGTGATCTTCAAATTATTCATGTCACCTATAAAAAAACATGTAATAGTGATAGTTCAGGGTGAACCCATGAGAATGAGGGGTACATGTTTGAGAAATGTGTGCCTTATCACTTGGCGTACTTAGTAACTACAGGCCAGCCAACAATAATGTGCATGCAACAGGTAATGTCTGTTTTGTGAGAAATTGACTTTCCCTGGAATATGTGAGCTCAAGAACACTCCTCTGAATTTGAGAAGTAGTTGGGAGGTAAATACCTTTCATTATGGTTAGATGTTATGCAGAAATCCTAGCAAAGAATCAAGAAGCTAGGGTAGTAGGGTTGCCTTTTGTTTTAAAGTCCAAAACCATTCAGCAACCAAAAGAGCGGTTTAGTTTATTTTCCAAAAAGTGTAGTGTGACTTTATTAGGGGATCTGGTTTGTTACTGTAAAATCTAAGTGTTCGATATTGAACCTGTAAACTATGTATATTTTCACAGACATCCTCGTCAAAAGAAATCTCTGGCAGTGCATATTTGGTTATGGAATTATCCAGAAAAAAAAATGAAAGTGTAGTCTTGGTGGTCAAAATATTGACCAGCAGCATGACAGTGAGCACTTGATCAGGCCCAAGACAAGGAGAAATAAGGCAGGGTTCTTTGGCCATTACAATTTAGGTGTATACTTGTGAAAAAAAAATAGTGTACTATATGGACACAGTAGACAAAAAAAACTCTCCAGTGGAAGGAGTATATGAGTGAATCGACAACATAGTTGGACTCATATGGCAGAGGTTTCCCTGCAGGAATTTTTTAAAATTCAAGCAGCTTTTAGTTATCACAATTGCAGCAGAGCAGGCCAGTAGAGATGAGCCCGATGTACCGTTTGACTCGAACATCGGTTGTTCGCAGAATAGCGAACAATTTGGGGTGTTCGCGGCAAATTTGAAAGCGGTGGAACACCCTTTAAAAGTCTATGGGAGAAATCAAAAGTGCTAATTTTAAAGGCTTATATGCATGGTATTGTCATAATAAGTGCTTGAGGACCTGGGTCCTGCCCCAGGGGACATGTATCAATGCAAAAAAAAGTTTTAAAAACAGACGTTTTTTCGGGAGCAGTGATTTTAATAATGCTTAAAGTGAAACAATAAAGTGAAATATTCCTTTAAATTTCATACCTGGGGGTGTCTATAGTATGCCTGTAAAGTGGCGCATGTTTTCGCGGCTATAATGAATTGTCGGTCCCGGCAATACACATAAAAGTCATTGAAAAAAATGGCATGGGATTCCCCCACAGTCCATTACCAGGTCCTTTGGGTCTGGTATGAATATTAAGGGGAACCCCAAACCAAAATAAAAAAAAAAAAATTGCGTGGAGGTCCCCCCAAATTCCATACCAGGCCCTTCAGGTCTGGTATGGCTATTAAGGGGAAACCCGTGCCAAAATTTAAAAAAAACGGCATGGGGTCCCCCCAAAAATCCATACCAGACCCTTATCTGAGCACGCAACCTGGCAGGCCACAGGAAAAGAGGGGGGGACAAGAGAGAACCCCCCCCCTAAACCATACCAGGCCACATGCCCTCAACATGGGAGGGTGCTTTGGGGTATGGTTCACATGGTGGCCCCACCCCCTCTGACGCTACAGGGGGTGGGGTCACCCGGGGATGTCACCATGTGGCCCCGCCCTCAGTTATAAAAGAACTGTCACCTGAGAGGACGGTCATTACGGCGGGTGTCTCCCATGTTTCACTTTAACCACTTCAGCCCCGGAAGGATTTACCCCCTTCTTGACCAGAGCACTTTTTACAATTTGGCACTGTGTCGCTTTAACTGCTGATTGCACGGTCATGCAATGCTGTATCCAAACGAAATTTGCGTCCTTTTCTTCCCACAAATAGAGCTTTCTTTTGATGGTATTTGATCACCTCTGCCGTTTTTATTTTTTGCGCTATAAACGGAAAAAGACCGAAAATTTTGAAAAAAAATGATATTTTCTACTTTTTGTTATAAAAAAAATCCAATAAACTCAATTTTAGTCATACATTTAGGCCAAAATGTATTCGGCCACATGTCTTTGGTAAAAAAAAGTCAATAAGCATATATTTATTGGTTTGCGCAAAAGTTATAGCGTCTACAAACTAGGGTACATTTTCTAGAATTTACACAGCTTTAAGTTTATGACTGCCTATGTCATTTCTTGAGGTGCTAAAATGGCAGGGCAGTACAAACCCCCCCCAAATGACCCCATTTTGGAAAGTAGACACCCCAAGGAAAGTGCTGAGAGGCATGTTGAGCCCATTGAATATTTATTTTTTTGTCCCAAGTGATTGAATAATGACAAAAAAAAAAAAATGTACAAAAAGTTGTCACTAAATGATATATTGCTCACACAGGCCATGGGCATATGTGGAATTGCACCCCAAAATACATTCAGCTGCTTCTCCTGAGTATGGGGATACCACATGTGTGGGACTTTTTGGGAGCCTAGCTGCGTACGGGGCCCCGAAAACCAAGCACTGCCTTCAGGATTTCTAAGGGCGTAAATTTTTGATTTCACTCCTCACTACCTATCACAGTTTTGAAGGCCATAAAATGCCCAGATGGCACAAACCCCCCCAAATGACCACATTTTGGAAAGTAGACAACCCAAGCTATTTGCTGAGAGGCATGTTGAGTCCATGGAATATTTTATATTTTGACACAAGTTGCGGGAAAGTGACAATTTTTTTTTTTTTGCACAAAGTTGTCACTAAATGATATATTGCTCAAACATGCCATGGGCATATGTGGAATTACACCCCAAAATACATTCTGCTGCTTCTCCTGAGTACGGGGATACCACATGTTTAGGCCTTTTTGGGAGCCTAGCCGCGTACGGGGCCCCGAAAACCAAGCACCGCCTTCAGGATTTCTAAGGGCGTAAAGTTTTGATTTCACTCCTCACTACCTATCACAGTTTTGAAGGCCATAAAATGCCCAGATGGCACAAACCCCCCCAAATGACCCCATTTTGGAAAGTATACACCCCAGGCTATTTGCTGAGAGGCATGTTGAGTCCATGGAATATTTTATATTTTGACACAAGTTGCGGGAAAGTGACAATTTTTTTTTTTTTTTTGCACAAAGTTGTCACCTAATGATATATTGCTCAAACATGCCATGTGCATATGTGGAATTACACCCCAAAATACATTCTGCTGCTTCTGCTGAGTACGGGGATACCACATGTGTGGGACTTTTTGGGAGCCTAGCTTCATACGGGGCCCCGAAATCCAATCACCGCCTTCAGGATTTCTAAGGGCGTAAATTTTTGATTTTACTCCTCACTACCTATCACAGTTTCGAAGGCCATAAAATGCCAAGATAGCACAAAACCCCCCAAAATGACCCCATTTTGGAAAGTAGACACCCCAAGCTATTTGCTGAGAGGCATGGTGAGTATTTTGCAGGTCTCATTTGTTTTTGAAAATGAAGAAAGACAAGAAAAATGTATTTTTTTTTCCTTTTTTCAATTTTCAAAAGTTTGTGACAAAAAGTGAGGTCTGCAAAATACTCACTATACCTCTCAGCAAATAGCTTAGGGTGTCTATTTTCCAAAATGGGGTCATTTGGGGGGGGTTTGCCATCTGGGCATTCCATGGCCTCCGAAACTGTGATAGGCAGTGAAGAGTGAAATCAAAAATTTACGCTCTTAGAAAGCCTGAAGGCGGTGCTTGGATTTCGGGGTCCCGTACGCGGCTAGGCTCCCAAAAAGTCCTAAACATGTGGTAACAGAATGTATTTTGGGGTGTAATTTCACATATTCCCATGGCATGTTTGAGCAAAATATAATTTAGTGACAACTTTGTGCAAAAAAAAAATAAAAAAATTTGTCTTTTTCCCGCAACTTGTGTCACAATATAAATTATTCCATGGACTCGACATGCCTCTCAGCAAATAGCTTGGGGTGTCTACTTTCCAAAATGGGGTCATTTGGGGGGGTTTGAACTGTCCTGGCATTTTATGCACAACATTTAGAAGCTTATGTCACACATCACCCACTCTTCTAAATACTAGAAGACAAAGCCCTTTCTGACACTTTTTGTTTACATGAAAAAATTATTTTTTTTTGCAAGAAAATTACTTTGAACCCACAAACATTATATATTTTTTTTAAAGCAAATGCCCTACAGATTAAAATGGTGGGTGTTTCATTTTTTTTTTTCACACAGTATTTGCGCAGCGATTTTTCAAACGCATTTTTTTGGGAAAAAACACACTTTTTTAAATTTTAATGCACTAAAACACACTATATTGCCCAAATGTTTGATGAAATAAAAAAGATGATCTTAGGCCGAGTACATGGATACCAAACATGACATGCTTTAAAATTGCGCACAAATGTGCAGTGGCGACAAACTAAATACATTTTTAAAAAGCCTTTAAAAGCCTTTATAGGTTACCACTTTAGATTTACAGAGGAGGTCTACTGCTAAAATTACTGCCCTCGATCTGACCTTCGCGGTGATACCTCACATGCATGGTGCAATTGCTGTTTACATTTGACGCCAGACCGACGCTTGCGTTCGCCTTTGCGCGAGAGCAGGGGGGGACAGGGGTGCTTTTTTTTTTTTCTTTATTATTTTTTTGCTTTTTTATATTATTTTTAAACTGTTCCTTTCATTTTTATTTTTTTTAATCATTTTTATTGTTATCTCAGGGAACGTAAATATCCCCTATGATAGCAATAGGTAGTGGCAGGTACTCTTTTTTGAAAAAATTGGGGTCTATTAGACCCTAGATCTCTCCTCTGCCCTCAAAGCATCTGTCCACGCCAAGATCGGTGTGATAAAATGCTTTCCCAATTTCCCAATGGAGCTGTTTACATCCGGCAAAATCTAAGTCATGAAATGCTCTTTGCTTCCTGTTTCTTAGGCCATAGAGATGTTTGGAGCCATTCTGGTCTCTGATGAGCTCTATGGTCAGCTGGCTGAATCACCGGCTGCATTCTCAGGTTCCCTGTTGGGACAGGAGAGCCAGAGAAAAACATGGAAGATGGTGGGGGGGGGGGTCGTTCCCTCCCACTGCTTGTAAAAGAATGATACCAAGATGATACCTAAACCTGCAGGCATCATTCTGGTATAACCACTCAAAGTCCAGCAACATACCAGTATGTTACTGGTCCTTGTTGGGCATATATTGTAAACTTTTTTTTCATGCAGCCTGTGGGCTGAACGAAAAAAACATATTGATCGGTGGGTATGCCCACCATTAGAATACCTCCCTTCATCCACCCACTTCTAATGATGGGCATACATGCACCGTTTATATATGCTGAAGCATGGGGGCATCCTCCCGCAAAAGGCAGGAGCAAATCACTCCTCCACCCACTGCTGCCCCCACGCTTCGGCATATATGCTGAAGTATGTAACTGTGGTGGTGAAATCACCTCCGACAGCGCTTGAGTCACGGCTTTATGTATCGTGGGAGCAACCGCTGTTGCTGTCGAGATAAATAAATCCACGCTGCTACTGATTGGCGTACCTGCTAAGAAAATGATGGTTAACAAAAAACAAAGTAACATTACAGTATAACAGTAATACTTACCATACCTGCAAAGCAAATACAAAAAAAAAATAGTAAAAAATAAAACATTTAACGCAACCTGTGCCTACCTAAAATATATATATGCCGAAGCATGGGGGCATCCTCCCACAAAAGGCAGGAGCAAATCGCTCCTCCACCCACTGCTGCCCCCACGCTTCGGCATATATGCTGAAGTATGTAACTGTGGTGGTGAAATCACCTCCGACAGCTCTGGAGTCACGGCTTTATGTATCGTGGGAGCAAACGCTGTTGCTGTCAAGATAAATAAATCCGCGCTGCAGCTGAATGGCGTACCTGAAAACAAAAAAATGGTTAAAACACAGTAAACTATAAAAAAACTACATACCTGAAAAGCAAACATGATAAAACATAACAATAAAACATTGCAGAATAGAATACAGTAAAAAAGAGCAGAACAATAGAGAGAAAATAGAGAGAACAATAAAGTGACAACTATTTTTGTTTTTTTTATTTTATATTTTTTTTGTGTATTTTTTTTTTTTTTTTACTTTTTTTTTTTTTTTTTACATTTTTTTTTTATAACTGTAACTTTTAAAACTGTAACGGTTCCAGGTTTGGGTCTCTCAAAATGCGATGGCATCTTGGGAGACCCTGTGAAAGTGTGGCCTAGTCTGTGCAGTGCTGTACCCTACGCTAAAACTCAACTAGTGTATGGTAGCGTTCAAAACATTCACCAATGCAAAGACCAGGATTGCCAGGACAGGAGGGACAATAATACCGGGTGTCACGCCTAAATCCACGCTTTCTGCAGACACGACATTTTCTTTGGGGGGCTCGTTGGGTAGGGGTACTCTCGAGGACATAAGGAAAATGTCTCTCATGCAGCCGGCCTACTGCATTTGGTTGGGGAAGGTGAGGTGGAGCACTGTCTGGAAACAGAAGGGCTCTGACGATCTCTTCCTGGAATTTAAGGAAGGATCCAGTCCGTCCCGAAGCTCTGTATAGCACATGAGCGTTCAGCAAAGCCAATTGAAATAAGTATACAGACACTTTTTTGTACCAGTGTCTGGCCTTACGGGCAATTAGGTACGGTGCCAACAACTGGTCGTTGAGGTCCACCCCTCCCATATTTTGGTTATATTCGTGGACACAGAGGGGTTTCTCCACAACACCAGTCGCCGTAGTAATTTGGACCGTCATGTCTGCATGAAGGGAGGTAAGAACGAAAACATTCTTATTGTCCCTCCACTTCATAGCGAGCAAATTATTACACTGCAAGCAGGCTCTCTCCCCCAGCCTAAGACGGGAATCTACAAGCCGCTGAGGAAAGCCCCGGCGATTAGGTCGCACGGTGCCACATGCTCCAATTTGATGATCAAAAAGGTGACTAAAAAGTGGCACGCTCGTGTAATAATTGTCCACATATAAATGGTACCCCTTTCCGAATAAGGGTGACACCAAGTCCCACTCTATCTTGCCAGCGCTTCCTATGTAGTCAGGGCAGTTTGTCGGCTCTACGTGACTATCTTTGCCCTCGTAAACCATAAATCTACATGTATAGCCTGTGGCCCTGTCACAGAGCTTATACATCTTGACCCCGTATCTGGCACGCTTGCTGGGAAGGTACTGTTTGAATGACAAGCGGCCAGAAAATTTAATCAGGGACTCATCAACGCAGACAACTTGATGGGGAGTAAACAAGTCTGCAAAACGTTGGTTGAAGTGGTTTACGAGGGGCCGAATTTTGTAGAGCCGATCGTATTCAGGGTCTCCACGAGGACGACAGAGTTCATTGTCGTTGAAGTGCATGAACCGCAAAATCTGCTCGTATCGTGCCCTGGCCATGGAAGCAGAGAACAAGGGCATATGGTGAATTGGGTCAGTGGACCAATATGACCGCAACTCACTCTTTTTGGTTATGCCCATGTTGGGGGAAAGGCCCAGAAAGATCTTAAATTCGGAGACTGTAATTGGTCTCCAATCTCTGGCAAGGGAGGACTGGGGAATAGTGGCGATGTGTTGACCAGCGTATAAATTGCTTTGGTCCACAATAGATCTATAGAGATCTTCGGTGAAAAACAGTGAATAAAAATCCAGTGGCGTAAAATCAACTGTTTCCACCTGAATTCCGGGTTGGCCAGTGAATGGGGGCAATACGGGTGCTGCAGAAGTGGTGGGTACCCAATTCGGATTGGCGAATGCAATAGGAAGGGCACTATGGGTACGACGGGCCTGTGTTCGTCTTCTTGCTGGCAGCGGGACACTACTAGTGCTTGCCACCTCACCAGCTTGAACTGCACTTATGGGACTCGCCACGTCACCACGTGATACTGCAGTGCTGGATGTACTACCAGGGTGTACTAGGCCGCTGGTGCTTGCCAGTTCACCAGAAGGAATAGCGGTGCTAGTACTTCTCTGCTCCATATGAGGGACCTGCGGTTCTTGCACTTCAAGGACAGAAGAAGAAGTTCGGGGTCTGGTACGCCTGACCCTAGCAGGGACCACAACTCCGTCGTCAGCGCTATTTGTCATGGAGCTGCTGTCCTCTACAGGATCGTATTCTGAGCCTGAACTTGACAGATGAGTGACTTCCTCTTCACTATCTGTCATGCTCAGAAACCTGTAGGCCTCTTCACTAGTGTACCTTCGATTTTCCATTTTGGGCTCTAAATTTAGGGGTACACTAGTGAGACTCACAGGCAAAAAAGCTCCTGACTGTCAGCGACTGATTCAAAATGCTCAAAAAACTGTTAGCGATCGCAGGGATCAGGCCTGACTCTGCGAACGCTGCAGTTATGTGTGCTTAGTGTTTTGTAAGTGTCAGTGATCGATCGATACTGCACTTGGGTGGGCTGGGCTGGGCTGGGCCGAGGGGCAAAACGCAGGTGCTAGCAGGTATCTGGGCTGATCCCGCTAACACTGCGTTTTTTTGGGGGACCCTAAACTGCTGGGGAGTATAGATCTGATCGGATCAGATATCGATCCGTTCAGATACTATAGCACTAAGGGAGGTGTATGCTGCGTGCGTGGGTGTTAGCGGTACTGGCGCTAACCTGACGCTGCCTGGGGCGACACAGACCTTATCTGACCCTAAAAACGTAACTTATATCACCGCCGGGCAATTAAGGGGTTAAACCTTTATAAGGTAATAAACGGCGGGTGCCCTAAAACTATAATAAACTATAATAAACAAACCAACTAACCAGCGTCACCCATAACAATTATATGGTGATCACTGGTGAAAGGGTTAACTAGGGGGCAATCAAGGGGTTAAAACCTTTAGTAGGTAGTATATGGGGGTCCCTGTCGCTATAAAACACTGACGGCGAACCTATATACTTACCTCCCTAACTAGCGTCACCTGTGTCACTAATACAGCGATCAGAAAAACGATCGCTTAGTGACACTGGCGACGGGGGGTGATAACGGGATTAAAACTTTATTAAGGGGGTTAGGGGGGTACCCTAGACCTAAAGGGGGGTACCTCAGACCTAAAGGGGGCTAACCTAACTGCCCTAACACTTATAACTGTCACAAACTGACACCAATGCAATAATCAGAAAAAAAAAAACTGCTATTGGTGTCAGTGTGACAGGGGGTACAGGGGGGTGATCAGGGGGTGACTGGGGGGTGACAGGGGGGTGACAAGTGTGCCTGCGTGTTCTACTGTTAGTGTAGTGTTGGTGCAAACTTACTTGGATGTCTTCTCTCCTCGGCGCCGGAACGAAAAGACCGGCTCGAGGAGAGTGACATCACTTCCTCCGCTTCTGTTTACATTCACAGAAGCCGAGGAAGCCCGTCATTGGCCAGGAGCGATCGCGAGGGGGGAGCCACGAATGAGTGGCCTCCCCCTCACCTTTGATCGACCCTGACCTGAATCCGACCGCTGCTGGCACTGGGGGGGGGGGTCCGATCTGACCCCCCACCCGCGGGCAGGCAAGGACGTACC
This sequence comes from Aquarana catesbeiana, assembly GCF_042186555.1. Lineage (NCBI taxonomy): Eukaryota > Metazoa > Chordata > Amphibia > Anura > Ranidae > Aquarana > Aquarana catesbeiana. Next base: position 508,296,635 of record NC_133324.1, on the reverse strand, counting down.
TGTAAGTCCTTTTGCCTGCCCGTGCCATTCTGCCGACGTACATCGTCGTGCAGCGGTCGGCAGCTGGTTAAGCATTATTAAATCACTGCTCCCGAAAAAACGGCCGTTTTTAAAACTTTTTTTTGCATTGATACATGTCCCCTGGGGCATGACCCAGGTCCCCAAACACTTTTTATGACAATAACTTGCATATAAACCTTTAAAATTAGCACTTTTGATTATTCATGTTTATTTGATTATTCTTGTTCATGTTCCATAGACTTTAACGGTGTTCGCGTGTTCTGCTGCAAACCGGGGGGTGTTCGGCTCATCCCTACAGGCCAGTAACAATGTCATATGCGGGTTGTGCTAGCTCTGGCCAGTGGTCACTCAGTATTATGTGGGGTCCCTACTTCTCATTGTTTATGTGTCATCCCTATGTTCTGGTGCTGCCTGTGATTGATGGGCATATCTGGGCCTGCCTGTTGCAGCATATAAAAAGAGAAGCATCAGTGAGACAGCCACTGCTACTGCTGATGGTCCTTCAGGGAAGATCAACAATGGAGGTATATTGTACAGTATAGGGAGACTTGACTCCATCGTAAAAAGGCTAAAAAACCTTACAAGGCACATCCTCAAAGTGGTGCATAGACAGGCTACCTCTGAGATGAAAAAGACTGGCCATTTTATCCTTGTACCAGAAATTCAGTAGTGTGGGCAACCAATAGTGGTCCTTCAACTTGATCACACGAATGCAAGGGTCCTTGTACAGTCATTGTAGCATGAAGGATCCCATATGCCTTAAATTGCCTGTGGCAAAGTATCCAGAATCCTAAATATCACCAAGGACAACATTGTCCTCCAACTGCTCAACCCACCCATGTAAAATGCCTGGGGTTTGAGAAAGGTGAAAAGCCACCCTGAAAGCCTGATAGCTTTCCTTCTCTCTTTCAGCACCCAACCCTCATCATAGTCCTCTTTATCATGATGCCTCTGTGTCCCAGAGATAGAAGCTTCCTGTTGGCTCCAGGATGAAATCAAATTCTCCTTCTCTTCCTGCTGCTGTGCATTTCACAGTCATTGAGGCTGTGTAGCCTGTGCTCTAGGAGGAAAATGAGGGGTATGGTGTCACTTATTCGCACCTTGTTGTGGCGCACCATTTTAGTCGCCTATTCAAAAAGGGCCAAAATGGTGCAGATCTCCTGGACACTGCATGCCGCCACTGCAGGGAGGGGTTAAAAAACCCAAGGTCCTTGTAATCTTCTCAACCTTTAACTCTCTTTCGTCCCCCACCCCCTCTACCCACTAACTCACTGCCCAAGAGATTGCCAATCACTTCAAAGACAAGATTGATGCAATTCGTGAGGACATGTCCACTGTGCATACGTCTTCCCCACCCAACATACCTTGCCTAGCAGCACATTCAACACTCTCCTCTTTTGAATTGGCTACTACTGAAGAGGTTACAAAACTTTTCTCGGATGCCCACCTAACCAATGGTCCCTTGGATCCTGTTCCCTCACAACTACTACGGTCACCCTCTTCTTCTATCCTATGCTCCCTCACCCACATTTTCAATCTCTCCCTCTCTAGTGGCATCTTCCCCTCCCCTCTAAACCATGAGCAGATCACTCCCATTCTTAAAAAGTCCTCACTGGACCCTACCAACCTGAACAACTTAAGACCCATCTCATTGCTCCCATTCACCTCTAAACTTCTAGAACGCTTAGTCTACAACTGTCTTAGCTCCTACCTCAGTGAAAATAATCTTCTTGACCCCTTACAGTCTGGCTTTCGCTCGCAGCACTCCACGGAAACTGCCTTACTAAAACTCACTAACGATTTACTAACTGCTAAAACCAACAGCCAGTACTCCATACTCCTACAACTTGACCTCTCTGCGGCCTTTGATACTGCTGACCACCCGCTCCTTCTCAATAAACTACATTCCCTTGGTCTCCGAGATTCTGCTCTATCCTGGTTCTCTGCCTATTTATCACAGAGCTCCTTCAGTGTTACCTACAACTCTGTCTCCTCCTCTCCATTGCCCCTCTTTGTGGGGGTCCCCCAAGGCTCTGTTCTTGGACCCCTTCTCTTCTCTATCTACACCTCCTCTTTTGGTCACTTAATAACCGCCCACGGCTTCCAATACCACTTATACGCTGATGACACCCAAATCTATCTGTCTACTCCTCACCTCACTCCTTCAGTCTCTTCTCGCATTACTAACTTACTAACTGACATATGAGCATGAATGTCGCACCACTTCCTTAAACTAAATCTCTCTAAAACTGAGCTATTAATATTCCCCCCCACCTGTGCCCCCCTCCATGACTTTTCCATCAAAATCAACAATGCAACCATCAGTCCCTCCCCTCACGCCAGGGTACTAGGTGTAATCCTAGACTCTGACTTGTCATTTCAGCCTCAAATCCAATCGTTGACAAAAGTTTGTAGAATTCACCTCCGTAACATCTCTAAAATTCGCCCCTTTTTAACAAATGAAACCACCAAGCTCCTCATTCACTCCCTTGTTATCTCTCGCCTTGACTATTGCAACTCCCTTCTCATTGGCCTACCTCTCCAGGCTATCCCCTCTTCAGTCTATCATGAATGCTGCTGCCAGACTTATCCACCTTACCAACCGCCCAGTGTCTGCCAACCCTCTACTCCAATCCCTACACTGGCTCCCAATCACCCAGCGAATTAAATTCAAAATACTAACCACAACATACAAAGCCATTCACAACTCTGCCCCGAGATACATCACCAATCTTGTCTCCAAATATCACCCAAATTGACCTCTCCGCTCTTCTCAAGACCTCCTGCTTTCAGGCTCTCTCATCTCCTCCTCCCATGCTCGTCTCCAGAATTTCTCCAGAGCCTCTCCCATCCTCTGGAACTCGCTACCTCCATCTGTCCGGCTATCCCTTACTCTTGCTACCTTCAGGTGATCCCTGAAAACTCATCTCTTCAGGAAAGGCTATCACATCTCCAACTAATCTCCTACCACTTCCAACAGCTCATTCCCACAGTTACAACCTTTTGTACCACCTGCCCCCACCCTATTAGATTGTAAGCTCTTCTGAGCAGGGCCCTCTTAATCCTCTTGTATTTTATTGTATTATAACTGTATTGTCTCCCCTTTATATTGTAAAGCGCTGCGTAAACTGTTGGCGCTATATAAATCCTGTATAATAATAATATATTCAAAGAGGTGTTTGTTTATTGCTTGTTGCTTCTGGTACAACCTTTGCAGCATGGAAAGGGTGGAATTCCAGTGCAGGGGGGTATCACATGTCAACTGGTGGGGCAAACAGCTGTTGTTAGCTCTACATTCATGCCATGTGAGCCATGACCGCGGTATTAGTGCTAAAAGTGTCCATGAAAAAACCCTCCCGGCCGAATCATGTCTTGTGGCTCCTGTCCCTCAGGCATACAGGCTGCAGTACTGATGGCAGGATTTTGCCTGGCACATTGCTATGCTTGGAGGGGGGTCTGTTGATACTGATGATGAGGTCAGTAAGGAGGAGGGGAGGGGGGAACAAGTTACTAAGCTGCTACCATTTCCCAACAAATGTGAGGGCACCACTAATTTCAGAAACCACAGTATAAAGCATAGCAACCACTGACTCATAATGATCTTAACACAGGACAGATGCAGACAACACATTAATTTACTTTATATATTGATATTCACAGTTCTAAGTTCTCCAAGTTCTACCATAATAAGCCACGTAAGTTTTTGTTTGGTCTGCAAGGGTTAAATGCTTGATTCCTTTCTCCAGCAGCCTTCCTCCACGCTTTGTGTCCAGTCCCTTACAGCCCCATACTGACGTCATCACATACAATGCAGAACCACTAGTGCTGCACTGCTTGTAAGGTCTTCGAGGGCCTGCCCACAACTTTCACTCTCAGAAGGATGAGGCGAGCCAGGGGAATGAGAAATAAGGTAAGTATTATGGCTTTTCCTCTACCCCCTAGACTTAATTTAACCCCTTCATTGCAAAGGGGCTCCACTGCTGGAGAATTTTTTTTATTCACAGAGTTCAGCTTTATTATGACTCTAAAGCAGGGATATGCAATTAGCGGACCTCCAACTGTTGCAGAACTACAAGTCCCATGAGGCATAGCAAGACTCTGACAGCCACAAGCATGATGCCCAGAGGCATGATGGGACTTGTAGTTTTGCAACAGCTGGAGGTCCACTAATTGCATATCCCTGTTCTAAAGGATCGTGTTATACTTACCTGCTCTGTGCAATGGTTTTGCACACAGCAGTGCCAAACTTCCTCCTCTTTTGGGGTCCCCCGTTGGCGTTCCTGGCTCCCCCCCCCCCACTGAATGCACCCACAGCAAGCCATGCTCGGTCCTGAGCCATGCTCTGTGTGTCCATTGACACACAGAACATGACTCAGCCCCCCCCCCCCGCTCTCTCATAATTGCCTGTGATTGACAGCAACAGGAGCTAATGGCTCTTATGAGGAGGGAGAGAGAGGATGGGAGCTGCTGCTCTCATGAACAGCGCTGGATCGAGATCGGGCTTAGGTAAGTGTAGCGCTACCCTTGTGAAGGCCACTGATAGAATCTGTACCCCACTGGTTGCCCTGACTCTGCAGGTCCTTCAATACCTCTGACACCCTAGGTTCAGTCGTTTTTGTAATGCATTTCGAAATGCTATTTTGCCATTTAGAAACCTAGGCTAACAAGATAAAATGCAAAGGACACACAGTACAACTAAGTTCAATTGCAGAAGCCTATGTGAACAGGAAGCAGAGAGGCAGGGGACTGACACTTTATAGAACTATGTCAGGCCACTCCCCTCTATCTCCTCAGCCCACAGACAATTAACATCAAACAATTAACAAACATTAGCAAACTGTTGTGATTAACCACTTCAGCCCCGGAAGGATTTACCCAAGGACCAGATGGGCTTCATTCCGGGGAGGCAGGGTCCCGATCAGATCCGCAGAGCGGTAGACGTCATCTCCCTGCTGAAATCAAAATGGGACGGGGGACCCTCTCAGGAAGGTTTTCTACTCTTGGTGGATCTGTAAAAAGCATTTGACACTGTAGAATGGCCTTACCTATTTGAAGTGCTACGCAGATGGGGGTTTGGCCCTAACTTCATACAATTACTAAAGAATTTATACTCCAACCCGAGCGCCCAAGTCAAGCTTCAGGGCCACTATTCAAACCCTTTCTTGATACACAGAGGCACAAGACAGGGATGCCCCCTATCTCCCATTATCTTTGCCGTAGCAATTGAAACCCTAGCCACCACTATAAGAAACCACCCAGATATACATGGAGTTAAATGCGGGCCCCGTGTTCACAAATGCGCCCTGTTTGCCGATGACCTGCTGCTCTTCATTACTTCCCCACTCATATCCACCCCCAATCTTTTCAAACTCCTCCAGGAATTTAGAAAGGTCTCCGGGTTGAGAATTAACATCAAAATCAGTAGCTCTGAATGTCACCACCCCGACACTTATGGTTGAGTGTCTAAAAAAATACTTTAAATTTACCTGGGAACCTGCCTCAATCCCATATTTAGGCATCAAATTGACGGCTGGTGTGGACCTACAGTCTCTGACAAAAGTCTTGTCGCTTCTCTATTTTGTAGAAACTCCCGACTTTTAATTAATCAATTGGTGTTAGAAATAGCTCACATGAAAAGCTAAAGCCCTCCCAAATGATGTTTAATGTACTGAAATAAATTAGTTTCACTGAAAAAAGATTTATAATTTAATCAAGACAGACAGGTCAAATTTTGGCAAGACAAGTTTTGTCGCCTATACAGAAATTGAACAACTTTACTGAAAATCCAAAAATATGTCAGCAAATTAAGTAGTGGTGCTGTGAGATCCAAATTTAATATCTTGTATGACTTCCATGAGCTTGAAGGACAGCATCCATGCGGTTTGGCAAGGATTCATACAATTTATTGATGAAGTCATCAGGAATAGCAAAGAAAACAGTCTTGCATGCCTCCCAGAGTTCATCAATAATCTTTGGTTTCGTCTTCCATGCTTCATCTTTTATCCTACACCACATATGCTCAATGATATTCATGTCCGGTGACTGGGCTGGCCAATCCTGGAGCATCTTGATCTTCTTTGCCTTAAGGAACTTTGATGTGGAGATGGAAGTATGCGATGGAGCACCATCCTGCTGCAAAATTTGGCCTTTTTTATGGTTGGGAATATAAGAGGTAGCTAAGATTTCTTGGTATTTTAGACTATTGATGTTGCCTTCCACCCTGCAGATCCCTCGCACACCCCCATACCGGATGTAACCTCAGACCATGATTTTGCCTCCACCAAACTTCACTGTTTTCTGGGTAAATCTCGGCTCCATGTGGGTTCCAGTAGGTCTCCTGCAATATTTGCAGCGACTGTGGTGTAATTCAACGAAGATTCATCTGAAAAATCCACCTTCTGCCACTTTTCCAGAGTCCATCCTTTTAGCAGGCTGTGGCCCTTGGCAAATGCCACACGGTTTTTCAATTGTCTTTTGTTTAGTGCTGACTTATGGGCACTGATTCGACCATGGAGGCCATTTTGAGACAGAATCCGACAAACTGTTCTGGTTGACACAGGGACTTCAGGTGACCAGGTCTCGTGGAGCTCTGCTGCAGTGGAAAATGGGCTGGCCTTGGATTTTCGAGCCAACAAACGGTCCTCTCAAGCAGTTGTCTTGCGGGGTCGGCCTGACCTGGCCTTGTCCAAAACGTCTCCAGTCTCTTCAAATCTTTTTTTTATCCTCTGAACTTGACTCTGAGACACATTGAAGGTGTTTGCCACATCAGCAGTGGATCTGGCCTTCAGCCTCTTGATAATCAACACTTTAGTCTCCGGGTGAATCTTAGGCATGTTTGCAGAGGTCTAGTTGCAGTTGAGAAGGTCTAGTGTACTGGTGTTCTTTTTATACACACCTGAGACCTAATTGATCCATTATTAGTCACAGGTGAAGCTCATATAACAAGGCGACAACACTTATGTCTTGGCAAAAATTGACTCAATGGGCTTTACCAAGCTGTGAATACTTTTTGTCAGTTTCGTTTTGCACTGAAACATTATTACAAAAGCTGTTGGGATTAAAATGACCCATTTCTTGTAACAAAATCTTGATTAGAAATATATTTTAGCGGCAGTTCAGGTCAATTTGTACACAAGCGACAAGACTTTTGTCAGGGACTGTAATATACAATGCCAATTTCCCCCCCCCCCCATGTACAAAAAGCTGAAGGAGGATCTAGCGTGTTGGGGAAGGGGTAATCTGTCCTGGATAGGCAAAATGACACTTTTTCCCAGGATCCTTTACTTATTCAGATCCCTACCCATCCCAATCCTGAGACCCCCTTTGAAAAAATTCCAATCCCAGAGAATATGATTCATTTGGGGTAATAAGGGATATCGCTGCCCTAGAAGCGTGCTCCTTAGAAGACACACCTAAGGGGGAATGGGTCTGCCGGACCTATGGAGATACTACCAAGCAGCCCAATTATCCCAATTTTCGGTCATATATTCCCAGAGTAATAGGCCGGACTGGGTAGACATGGAGAGGCAAGCTATCCCATTACACACTATTGACTATCTAGCTTGGACCCCTCATAAACACAGACCCCCTATAATGGCCCCTACTTTATCGCATTCCATGTCCCTCTGTGACTTCTTATACAAATCCCCCAATCTTATATCTGAGCTTTGCCCCCTAGCGCACATATTTAATAACCCCAACTTTCCCCCAGGTCAAGATATTGGGGCGTTTCAATGGTGGACAAACAAGGGATTATTCTGCATTGGTCACTTCCTCTCCCACATGAGTCCACTTACGGCAGACCATTGCAGTAGAAACCTGGAAATGCCACCCTCCGAAAGATTTCATTTACACACCAAATCAGACACTTTCTATTATCACTATGGACCACAAAACCTGAACCTCTGCATATAACAGCATACGAACAATGGTGCTCTGGGGTCATGGATCAGAGGGGAGGAATTTCTAAGACTTACACCTCACTTACAGAGAATACCGAGAAACCATCATATGCAATGGGATGGGAACAAGATCTTCAGGTCTCTTGGAACGAAAACACGTGGTTCTCCAAATTCCAGAAAGCCTTTAAGGGTATATCCAATGTCGCCCTTATAGAGGCAAACGCCAAAATAATCACGCGTTGGTATAATGTACCTCTATGAGTAGCTAAGATTTTCCCAGGCTCTTCCCCATTATGCTTTAGAGGTTGTGGGCTGACTGGATCCCTATACCACATATGGTGGGAGTGTCCCCGTATTCGGGGCCTATGGAACAAGGTCTTTTCCTTGATACGTAAAGTGACTAGTATACCTGTACCAAAAACCCCTGAGATTGCTCTCCTAAATGGAAATCCTGTGGGTTGTCCAAAGCCTCTGCGGACACTCATTCATTTCATTTTACTGGGTACTAAAATCACGATAGCCCGAGCTTGGAAACAGCCTACAGTGTCCCTAGCTGCGGTTAAAAGGAAAATATCATGGGTGATGGTACAAGAAAAAACGGTCAGTATTCTCCAGTCCACTACAGAAAAGCACAACACAGTATGGGAACCTGGAAAACCTATATACATAAACTCTCACAATACTCTTAAGAGATTTCAACCACTCTACCCCCAGGTATCTCTCTGGTACCTCCATATCCTATCACACTCACTCCTTTCTCTTTTTTTTTCCTCTTTTTCTTCTCTTCTCAATGTTCCCTGATAACCCTCTTGCGTGACTCCAAATGCGTACAACAAGGAACGATCTGTCACTGATGAACCTACAAGCCTAGTTCAGGCAAACCTTTGCGTTTGATCATAAGATCATCAAATATGTTTCCCCGTTTTTTGTTTTTGTTTTGTTTTTTGTTATTTTTTTTTTAATTCCTCGATATTCTGCAAGAAGTTTCTTAGGACAAGGAACCACATAAGAAACACACCTTTTGTTATTGTGTGTTTTTCTTTGGCTTTTGGGAAGCAACATTTTCTTCCCCCAGACACAGTCTGATCCAATGGAGGTGTCGGGGAGAATAAACACTGTTTATAAGATGATAAACTAGAACCCCGCGTGTTTCCTTGACCTCCTAATGTTGTAAGCCATTGAAAGTTACTAACTTGTTTGTATAACTGATGCTTGAACAGCTATCTCATGTTAGAAGCTTATGTCTTTTTCTGTACAATCTCAATAAAAATATTGAAACAAAAAAAATAGCAATAGCGCCTACAAACTGTGGGATAGATTTAGGGACTTTTATTTGTTTTAATTGTTTTTACTCGTAATGGCAGTGATCTGCGATTTTTAGCAGGACTGCTACATTGTGGCAGACAAATCTGACTCCAAATTACACTTTTTGGGGACCAGTGACATTATTACATTGATCAGTGCTATAAAAATGCACTGATCAATGTAAAAATGACACTGGCAGGGAAGGGGCTAACAGTAGGGGGCGATCAAGGGGTTAAATGTGTTTCCTGGGTGTGTTCTAACTGTAGAGGGGTGGGCTGGCAGGGACATGACAGAGATCACTATTTCTGATCACTGGGAACAGTAGATCTTTGTCATGTCTCCTATCAGAATGGGGATCCACCTTTTTTACAAAGGCAGACCCCCATTCTGCCTCTGTACTAGGTGATCGCGGGTCACCAGCGGACATCAATTCCACCCGACCCGCGGGCACGCTCCCGCAGCGTGCAGCAGGCGCCCACCCGCTGTTGCTCCAGCACAAGCCGCCATACAGCTAAGGCGATTTGCGCAAGAGAGCCAACCTGCCGCTGTATAACAATGGTTAAACGAGTGGTTAAATTGGCTGGCTCCTTTAAGTGGTGTTCCAGAGGATGAGAGCAGGTTCCTTTGTGTTAGACAACACTTAGTCACTTGTGACACTAAGGAGAGGATAAAAGGGGTTAATGGCAACTCCGCAGAATCCAGTACATTTTCAGCTAGCACTTAAAGTATCATGAAGGGGATAATCCTTGATGTCAACTCCAGAGATAAAAGGATAATTCTCCCACTCTACAAGAGTCTGGTCCAGTCGCACTTAGAGTATGCTGTCCAGTTCTGGGCACCAGTCCTCAGGAAGGATGTACTGGAAATGGAGCGAGTACAAAGAAGGGCAACAAAGCTAATAAAGGGTCTGGAGGATATTAGTTATGAGGAAAGGTTGCGAGCACTAAACTTATTCTCTCTGGAGAAGAGACGCTTGAGAAGGGATATGATTTCAATATACAAATACCGTACTGGTGACCCCACAATAGGGATAAAACTTTTTTGCAAAAGAGAGTTTAACAAGACTCGTGGCCACTCATTAAAATTAGAAGAAAAGAGGTTTAACCTTAAACTACATAGAGGGTTCTTTACTGTAAGAGCGGCAAGGATGTGGAATTCCCTTTCATAGGCTGTGGTCTCAGCGGGGAGCATTGATAGTTTCAAGAAACTATTAGATAATCACCTGAATGACCGCAACATACAGGGATATACAATGTAATACTGACATATAATCACACACATAGGTTGGACTTGATGGACTTGTGTCTTTTTTCAACCTCACCTACTATGTAACTATGTTAGAGCAAAGCAACTTTAACGTGATTGGCCCCTTTAAGAATGCAGAATTTTCATATGTTACGTAGACACAAGTGGTCACCATGTAGGCTGTTTCACTAGTATTATTTCCAGTAGGACTATTGATGACAGGGATGTAAGCAAAGCACAGATGTCTGCATACAGTGTCTATGGGATTGACGGAACTTCTATCCAGTAGAACTACAAGTACCAGGAATGCGAGCACAGACAATGATGTCTATATGCAGTGTCTATAGTATTAATGGGCAGATGCCCACTCACCCACAGCACAACAGATGTTGTTGGTAGCGATGCAGATGATGATGAAGACTCTTTCACGAACTCCCTCTGGATCCTGGCTCAGGCGATGGCGTCTGACCTCCATCACACCACGGCGCGGCCTACCCGGATCTGAAATGCAGGTAATGCTGAAGGATCAGGAACAGCCTCCGAACTGTGATAGATAGGATAGATACTGTCCACAGATGTTCTTCTGTATGCAGTTGTAGAAGGCCCTCTCCTCTGCAGGCCATGACTCAGCTGCAGCTCACACTGGCACAGAGCTCCTGCTGTCATATCCAGGCTGATGTCCCAAGAGAGCAACCAGCCTTTTTATATCCTCTCCCAGCATTCTGTTCTCTTCTCCTCAGCAATCTGGTAGTTGTAGTTCAGGCCAGTCCTACTGAAATTGAAACCCCACACATGCTTGACACCATCTGAACCAAATAAATTTATCTTGGTCTCATCAGACCACAGGATATGGTTCCAGTAATCCATGTCGTTAGTCTGCTTGTCTTCAACAAACTGCTGGATTTCTTGTGCATCATCTTTAGAAGAGGCTTCCTTCTGGGATGACAGCCATGCAGACCAATTTGATGCAGTGTACAGTGTATGGTCTGAGCACTGACAGGCTGACCCCCCTCCCCTTCAACCTCTGTAGCAACGTTGGCAGCACTCATACGTTTATTTCCCAAAGACAACCTCTGGTTATGACGCTGAGCACGTGCACTCAACTTCTTTGGTCGACCATGGCTAGGCCTGTTCTGAGTGGAACCTGGGCTGTTAAACCGCTGTATGGTCACCATGCTGCAGCTCAGTTTCAGGGTTTTGGCAATCTTCTTATAGACTAGGCCATCTTTATGTAGAGCAACATTTTTTTTTTCAGATCTTCTCTTTGCCATGAGGTGCCATGTTTAACTTCCAATGACCAATATGAGAAAGTGAGAGCGATAACACTAAATTTACCACACCTGCTCTCCATTCACACCTAACACTAACAAGTCACATGACACCGGGGAGGGAAAATGGCTAATTTGGCCCAATTTGGACATTTTCACTTAGGGGTGCACTCACTTTTGTTGCCAGCGGTTTAGACATTAATGGCTGTGTGTTGAGTTATTTTGAGGGGACAGCAAATTGACACTGTTATACAAGCTGTACACTCACTACTTTACATTGTAGCAAAGTGTCATTTCTTCAGTGTTGTCACATGAAAAGATAGAATAAAATATTTACAAAAATGTGAGGGGTGTACTCACTTTTGTGAGATAGATACTGTATATATATATATATATATATATATATATATATATATATATATATATATATATATATATATATATATATATATACATACAGTATATATATATATATATATATATATATATATATATATATATATATATATATAGTTATTAAGAAGATTTTAATATATATGCTATGTATACTGATTATTTACAAATTTATTGTAAGTTGATACAAATTGGTTTAATATTTATACCTATAAATAAAAGGCCACGGCCAATTTAAACCACAGGTTTTGATTGAAGTGTTTTTTAATTATTTATTTAACTAATGGAATATTTTGTTTAAATAACAATTGTTATTGAGTTCTGACTACGATCCCATAAATAAATCCATGAAGTAGCATAACCCTCTTCTGACTTAATCCCTTATAAACCAGCAGATTTTTAAAAGTGCTGCAATTCCTGGAGTTCCGCTTTAAAGCCCAGCACACATGGTTCGACAACAGAAACCGGCCGACATTCTGCCCATGTGTATGGCCTAATGTTTGGCTTCTGTCGATGGCTCATGACCAAAAAAGGTCTGCGGACCAGCTCCCAATCAGCGCTGTCCGGAGTGTTCTGGCGGAGGGGACCCCTCTGTCAGAACAGAATAGCACAGCAGGGGAGATCGCTGTACTAATATGTAACTGTTAGTACAATAGCTTTCGACCTGAGCTGTCAGTTTAACGAAAAAAAAAATAGTGGTGTGTACGAGGCTTAAGCTCACACACACATTACAATGTGGTTGTACAACCTCGTTTAGATCAAAATTGGATACAAAACTGATCAGATACGTTTGGTAAGGCTTTATATTACATTGTTTTGGTAAATCTCAAGTGGATTGTACAAAGATTGTAATGTGTATAGTGAGCCGTATGGTGGCCATACACACTTCGATAAATGTTCAATTTATTTCCTGATCAATCTCTCCTGGAGTAATTGATCTATAGTTGACAATCCATTTGATTGATATGCCACAGATAGGGAAGTGGATTTTGATCGATAGTTGGGGGATACAATTGATAAATCTAACGTTGATTGAGCACAGTTTGTACCGTCAGATTGTAACACATATGGTAACTCTAAAGCTTACAATTTGATTGTACAACTTCCTTTAGATTTGCAGAAAACAATGTAGTGCAAGAACCTCCCTAATTGCATACCAATTGATTGGATACTTTAGGTATGTCCTCTCATTGCATAGCTTTGGTAAATCTGAAGTGGATTGTGCAAAGATTGTAATGTGTATGGTGACCCTAATGGCTGCCATACATGCTTTTATAAATGATCAATGTATTTTCCAATCAATCCCTCCCAATAGGTATAATGGACTTCTAGTCACTAGCCCATTTGAATGATATGAGACAGATGGGGAAGTGGATTTTGATCAGTCGTTGGAAGATACAGTAAGGTATTGATCTCATCTCAGAATATGATCAGATTCATCAGCAAAGCATCTTAGCGCTGCCAATTAATACGATTGATGATTTTCCTCCTTGGCTAATTGACCCGATTTGATCAAATGTGATCTAAATCGACCAGAAGGGAAGTTATGGCTATTTGATTGTTTGCTGATTTGATTGGATTATAAAACTGAAGCATGTATGTCTCCACCATTATGAAGACCCCCCCCCCCCCCATTTCATGCCTGTAGTCACATGATTACTTGTATACCTAACAATGAATGAATGTGGTGACACGGTAGCTCCCAGCACAGTGATATGTGATGTGTACATGTAGTCTAGGTATCTCGATCCATTTGTGATGTAGTGATCCAGTGTCTCCCATTGTCACCCTCCCACTCACAGCTCCACACCCCTTTTTCCAATTGGGAAGAGTGTAGGAGCCGTGAGCGGCCAGCAGGGTTCGCCCGCGAGCAGCGCTGAGCGGTGCTGATGCTGCTGCCGGGGCTCAGTTTCCAGCTGAGAGCTCTGCCTGTGTGATTGATCCAGCCTACCGAGGGGCTGGAGATGGCCAGACTGACGGAGAGAGAGGCGAGGAGGCAACAGCAGCAGCATCCCCCGCAGCAGCAGCCCCGAGCCTGCCCCATGAGCGGCCCCGAGCACCCTGCTCAGCAATCAGACAGCATGAAGGACCTGGACGCCATCAAATTGTTCGTGGGGCAGATCCCTCGTAACCTGGAGGAGAAGGACCTCAAACCTCTCTTCGAGCAGTTCGGCAAGATCTATGAGCTCACCGTGCTCAAGGACCGCTATACAGGCATGCACAAGGGTGAGCACTCCCTACCTACCCACCTACCTACCTACCTCGCTCTCATCCGTGGACCATCACTCAACCCCAAACCCTCACACTCATTCATTCATTCACCAAACAAGCGACCCCCACCTACAACATCCCCAAAAACTCCCCCCCCCCCCCATTTACATGGGTTGCTTTTCATTTTTACTCAATTGATTTGTCCAACTTATCTCCTGTAATACAGAATCGAGGCAAGGTACCTACCTCTATCATGTCACCCCACAGGAAAGTCCCATAAATGGACCCTCAATTCTAGGAGACCCCACTAAGGTGACATGGACAGTCATGCCTAGCAGTGTGCGTCACTGTCACATTACACATTGTCATACATGTACCCTGCTCCATTCTTATCACCCTACACTCCATTAGATACATTACTATATATACAAATCACACATTTCCCATAAAGTACAAGATATCAGAAAAGGTTTTCAGTGGCTTCAATTACACACATATAGATTTGTTTCATAGCTACAAGGACATATTTTCTATATAGAAAGTTTGAGATATCACAAAGGTATACCATGGGCACAATTTACTGTGTATGTTTGTATATATATATATAGTTATAAATAATTTACATATTATTACTATATATTGTCATCATAGGTACTATGCACATATTTTATTTTATTTTCTATATAGTAAGTTTAAGATAACATAAGTTTTTCTATGCACACAAATACGCACACATACACACACACTTTTTTATTTTTTAGAATCTGTATTTGTAAATAATCTATATATTACCATAGCTACAAGGTACATATTTCCTATATGGGAAGTTGGAAAGTTAGAGATATCATACAGGTGTACTATGGGTATATGTATATCATAAAGGTATACTATTATAACATAGGATTTTCTGTGGACAGACGCACACACACACATATATTTTTGCAATCTATATTTCTAAATAGTCTATATATTACCACAGCTACAAGCATAGGCGTGTGCCAGGTGTACCTGGGCACACCCTAATCACCCTGTGCCGTGCAGATTGCCCCTGCTGCTTTGCTGCAGAGAAAGGGACTGGGGACTCTCTCTCTCAAAAGTGAGACATCAGGGGCCTGTTTAGACTCTTGATATTTCCCCAACGCCCCCCCATGGGGCTCCTAAAAAATTGTATATGTATATATATATATATATATATATATATATATATATATATATAAATAATAATAATAAAAATTAACTACTGACACCAAACTCTACCCTACTGACACCGTCCACTGCTCTACTGACACTGTCTATTGCCCTACTGCTATATATATATATATATATATATATATATATATATATATATACTGTATGTATACACACACAGGCATGTGTGTTTGAGCTTTGAGGTGCACACCCTAATGCAATAGGCTGTGCACACCTATGGCTACAAGGTACATATTTCCTATATATTGTATGAGTTGGAGATATCATACGGGTACAATTGCACATATATATATATATATATATATATATATATATATATATATATATAAATTTTTTTTTTCAACATATGGTTGTAGATAGTCTGTACTATATTACCATCATAGTTATACAACACATCATTTCTTTATAGAAAGTTAAGAGATACTATAAGTTATACCTTGGGTACAATTGAACACACATATTGTTTTCAGTATATAGTTATAGATATTATTTATCACCATCCTAGCTAAAGGCACATATTTCCCATCTAGAAAGTCTGAGATGTCATAAAGGTATACAGACACACACACATATATTATATATATATATATATATATATATATATATATATATATATATATATATATATATATATATCATAGGCGTGCGCACAGGGTGTGCCAGTAATGCAATAGGCTGCGCACACCTATGATATATATATATATATATATATATATATATATATATATATATATATTTGTGTGTAAATAATCTATATATTACAATTATAGCTATAAGGCACACATTTCTTATATAGAGAGTTTGATATATACTTTTATACTATGGGTACAATTGTACACACACATGAATACACACACAAACATACATATCCATATCATTATTATTTTCAATATTCAGTTGTAAAGAGTCTATATTTTACCATCATATCTGCAAGTCATATGTTTTCTATCTAGAAAGTTAGAAGTATTCTCTAAGCACAATTGACCACATGCATACATAATATTATTATTAATATTATATTTTGAAATATGTAGTTCTAGATATTCAATACTTGTGATTTGTGTAGTGCAATCTGTCATATTGGTTTGGTTAATATTGTCTAAAAAAAATGAGCCTGAATAAAATGCAGTTTTGCAGTAGCAATACATCTCGTGTGCCCTTTCCAGACACTTATTTCATTGTTTTTTTCCAGACTCATTCATTATTATGTTCTGTTAATGTGCCAATTTCTGCTTGTCATACTTTGTTTTATGCCTTCATGCTCTGCTACTGCTTTCTCTAACCTAATTTATTTCTCTATAACGTATTTATTTATCCATACTAGTGTCACTGAAGCTTAAGCCACCCATATGAAAAACAAATGTAGTTTGTCTAGTGCAAGAAAGGTATACACTTTTTTTTTTAAAATATCAGTGATATCCTGCAAAGGGAATTCTAATTGAAAATTTGGAGGAAAGGAATCAATGTTGGAAATGTTCAACTGGTTCCCAATTTCTCAACATTACGGGCCGCTCTTTTTGACTCGGACAATATTAAAATAGTAAAGTGTTAGATCAAAGAATGGACTTTCCAGTGCTCAGATCTATAGTATATGAATAGGAAACGGGCAAAACACAATGAAGGCCAGATTAGGGGCAAACTGGTTTATAAGGTAATGCAAAGTGTGTAATAAGGTAGAAATACAGTAAACCATAACTGCCAATTTACAGATGTCAGGTCAAAGCAATAAAAGATGAACTCAGGAAAATAAAAGTATGCTCAGAGATAATAAGTTATTTCAGGTTATTTAAAGATAATTTTAATAAATACTTGGGTATGTAAATGTGTGCATGCATACATAGATTTCATATTCTCTCCTTGAGCTTTTCATCTTCCCCATCTTCTTCCTTGAGCTTTTCTGATTGGATGGATATTTCTGAATGATTTGGATATGCCATAAAGCTGTGTGAAGATTGGTGATGTACAAAGTGTATGTAGATGTAGGCACCAATCAGAAGTCATTGTTTGCTAATCTGTACACCGGAATTTGATTGATTTTTTGGGTGTTGCTTTACTCAAAGCCCACTTGTCCTTTCAGCTAAATACGTTTCAGGTGCATTAAAACACAAAATATGATGCTTGTTTTCTTTAGAACAGAGCTCCAACTTGAGTAGAATAGCCTATCCCCTGCCAGCATTGTGCAGAGCGGGACCTATGCTCTCTATGTGGAGTGGGTTTTCTGCAGAGGTCCAACAGGTCCCCTGCTGAGCCAGAACAAGAGCTCTCCAGTCTGTAAAGCTCAAGTTCCCTGCTGATTGGATAGCCCTATCTTTGACTCAGTAGTGGGTGTATGGGAGCACTGCTTCCACACAAAGACGAAGGGACCTTCTCCACGTCATACTGGCAGAGGACAGGCTTGTTTGGTCAGGCTGGGGCTACTTTCTACAGAAAACAAACTGTAAGACTTTTGTCTTGATTTACCTAGAATGTGTTTGGGTTCTAAAACATCAGCTTTGCTCTTTGCACTGTGAACTACTGCATCTGTTATAAGCAGCTCTGAAAGAGGAACTGCAACCTACCTAGCCAAAGTTAAATTAAATATACCTAACACTTGAATCTGTAAAAAAAACAAAAAAGCATACTTACTAGTTCATGAAGTCCAGCATTGTCTTCTTCATGGGTAAGATTCTCCATCCACTGCTCTGCTCCTGCGGTGCCATCTTGAAAAACGAGTTCCGGTGTATGCGCAGAAACACTGCAGCTCTCCGCCAGGTCTCCTAGACCTGACCGAAAACCCATGTCATAATTGCGCATGCGCAGGATCTTGTAGACTGCCTTTTGGGATGTGTGACTTAAACATAGCAGCTGGTCACCTTCGTGAAGATAAAGAAAATAAAGATTTTAATAATAATAAAAAGGCAATTATGTTGAAAAAATCTGCAATAGGGTAATGGGGAAATGGAGGCAGGGGATACAAAGTAGTTCAAAGGGGTAAATGTTTGCTTGGTATATGTGATGATTTTATTTATATATATATACACTGTATATACATATATACACTTATATATATATAAAATCTTCATTATTATTAATATCATTATTCTATACGGAGTCACTTTTTCTATTTTCTTAGTACCTGATCCTATCTGAATAGTTTTCTCTTATTATGTACCCTTTTGGTATACACACACATCTTATGCTTTATAGTGATGGTGTCACAGGCTCCCCACCATCCTTTCATCCTTCGTCTCTCACACACCACCTGCTGTTTGTCACACCTTCTTCTGACTTCTACTATACTCCTTTTCCCGTATCATTACTGTCAAATTGTCATTCATTGTAGTGCCTTACCCCTAGGACTACCATCTCCTTTCTTTTATTATACCATTTTTTTTATTTTCTCACTTTCTTCATACTGCAACTTTACAGCTATGCTAATTTTATAGCTATACTGATACATCATGTATCGTATTCTCTTTATTTACTTTATCATCCATTTTGAATGTTACAGTTCCTCAGTACCCTGACTACTCTCTCACTCCTCCCCAACACTCTAATTATCAGCTCACTTTCATCACATCATCGTATCCAAATGCTCTAATTAGGACCGGTGCTACTCTGTTTTTCTGCTTATTCAGTAAGGCAACCTTAAATGAAATGCCAAGTGCAGATCTCAGCTTGCTGAAGGCATAGCCATTAAGAGGCAATTTTTTGATTGGTGGTTGTGGATAACTGCACCCTTGTATGTCGCCTGTGCATATCTTCATGACGTTACTTAAAGTCCCAAAATGCGATTCACATTAGATAACAGTAATTGCAAATTGTTAAATTAAGGTAATGAAATTTCAACCAATGTATGTATCTATTACAAAACAGGAAATTTAGACCATGGATGATGGATTTTTTTATAGTAGTAGATGTCCTGTTTGGTTAAGGGATATTTATTCTATCAATATAATGCCGCGCACACACGATTGAACATTCCGACAACAAATGTTCGAGCTTCTTATTGGAAATTCCGACCGTTTGTAAGCTCCATTTGACATTTTTTGTCAGAATTTCCAACAACAAAAATTTGAGAGCTGGTTCTCAAATTTTCTGACAACAAAATCCATTGTCGGAAATTCCGATCGTGTGTACACAATTCCAACGCACAAAATTCCATGCATGCTCGGAATCAAGCGGAAGAGCCGCACTGGCTATTGAACGTAATTTTTCTTGGCTCGTCGTACGTGTTGTACGTCACTGCGTTCTTGACGATCGGAATTTCTGACAACATTTGTGCAACCGTGTATATGCAAGACAAGTTTGAGCCAACATCCGTCGGAAATAAATCCCAGGATTTCGTTGTCGGAATGTCCGATCGTGCTAAAGTAAAACAAGTTAGCCACTGCAGCTTACTAGTCCCTAGATGTGATTGATATTTTAATTTTCTGTTTTACTGCTTTTTTATCTTTTCTTTTCAACAGTATGGATGAGCTTAGGTTTGGACTTGGTTCAAACCCATGGGAAGTCATCTGTGAGTGCCAGGCCAATGAGCTGTGGCTGGGACATCTCCCCACTCCACCCTCTCACAGCTGCTTGTGACATCATTCATTTAATATAGCTACATCGCCATATTGGGTCAATGGCAATGATGTCATGAGTATCTCCGCCTCTTTGTGAGATGGCGGTTATAACACCTCTTCACCACCTGATTCACCACCTCTATAATGCCCAATTGTGCGCATTGCACACCATTGCGGCATGGCCCTGATAAACCTAATGGGAGAGTTTGACAGGCAGCACCGCCTGTCAAACTTTGTACCCTGAGTGAAAAATGCCTGGGCCGCTATGTTTTGCTTCATGGCCACGGCATCTGTACAGCTGTATTGAGACAGATAATGTAGGCAGCCGGTAAAACCGTGGCTCAGCTGCCCATTATTTCCATCCTTCCTGGCCTCCTGTCTGAAAGAGCACTTATGCCGCATACACACGAGCGGAATGTCCGACAGAAAAAGTCAGACGGAAGCTTTTCATCGTATATTCCGATCGTGTGTATGCCTCATCAGAGTTTTTTTTTCAAAAATTCTGACGGACCTAGAAATAGAACATGTTCTAAATATTTCAATTCCTATCAGGAAAAACGCTCGTCTGTATGCTGTTCCGATGGACTAAAAATGATGCATGCTCTGAAGCAAGTAGGAGACAGAAGCTATTGGCTACTCGCTATTGCACTTCCTTTTTCTAGTCCCGTCGTACGTGTTGTACATCACCGTGTTCTGGACGGTCGGACTTTGGTGTGATCGTGTGTACGCAAGACAGTTTCAGCGGAATTCTGCCAGAACTCCGTCGGAAAAAACGATCATGTGTACATGGCATTAGGGTGGCTCCTGGATATCTGAAGGAGCAAGCATGGAAAGCAGCATTGTCTGGAGAGAGTGATGTTAGATGGACTAGTAGGTTTAGATGACCAATGGCCATTACATAACAGATTGAAGCCCAACTCCAGCTACTGTATATACTCGAGTATAAGTCGAGTTTTTCAGCACATTTTTTTGTGCTGAAAGTGTCCCCCTTGACTTATACTCGAGTCAAGCACTTTTCTGCAGCAAAAAATTTCATTTTCCGAACCGAATTTGGGGCTCCGTATCTCAGGGCCACTTGGTGCTAGGAACCCCAAATTTGGTATGCAAACCCAGTGGCACTGGTTCCACAACATATCCAAAGCTGGGGTTCCTAGCACCAAGTAGCCCCGAGATACGGGGCCCCAAAATCGGTTCGGAAAATGTAATTCTCTGCTGCAGAAAAGTGCTTGACATTTTCTAAACCGACTTTGGGGCCCGTATCTCAGGGCCACTTGGTGCTAGGAACCCCAAATTTGGTGTGCAAACACGGGGCCCCAAAATAGGTTCGGAAAATGTCATTCTCTCCTGCAGAAAAGTGCTTGACATTTTCTGAACCAATTTTTGGGGCCCTGTATCTCGGGGCCACTTGGTGCTAGAAATCCCAGCTTTGGATATTTTATGGTGCTAGTTCACTGGGTTTGCATACCAAATTTGGGGTTCCTAGCACTAAGTGGCCCCGAGATACAGGGCCCAAAAGTCGGTCAACTGTGTCCATCTTCAGCAATGTCATTTCGGGACACTTTGGGTTCAGAGACCCCAAATTTTGGCTGCAGCTAGGGGGCATCTAGGAACCCTTAACTACCGAGTTTGAAGTTCGGGGGACCTATGGCTGCAAATGGGCACAGTGAGGCTGCAAATGGGCATTGTTGACCCTCTTCTCCACTTACAGTAGCTGCGCATTTCTCACCCTCGTCTTATACTCGGGTCAATAAGTTTTTCCCATTTTTTTGTGGTAAATTAGGGCCTCGACTTAAACTCGGAACGACTTATACTCGAGTATATACGGTAATACTTTATCTGTATCAATAGTAACAGCAACAGTTTTTTTGGGATATAGGTTTTACATACTGTAAATGAATAAAAGCTGATCATTGTAAGCCCCCTGTCAGTGTTAAATGGTTTGTCTGAATACTCTAGCTGCTAGTTTTACTGGACAGCTTGGTCTTTTGAAGTAGGACTAAACACACCAATTTAACAGTTTTCCAGACAGTTATGTTAAAGGCATACCATGAAACTTTCAAAGTTTCCAGCCAAACTGTCTTTTTATCAAATGGCTGGTGTCATAACTAATCGCTTGTGCAGTACCATGGCAACTGCAGATCCAAAAGAGGCTAAGAAGGCAGCATCCTTATGCTGTAAAGTACACAGGGGTTTAGTTCTACTTTAAATTCAAGGCATGCCTTGAATAATATCAATTCTAGTCATTTGTGTGCTTATGTCAGCTCTCAACTGAACTGTCAAGTCATCAGATGTCATATCTGATCACATGTGCAGTACCATGACAATACAGATCGTACAGAGGCCAAGATGGCAGCTTTCTTGACTGTAAAAGATAGGACGGTGCTGAAAAATACAAGACTTACTATCCGGATCACTAGGTAAAAAGAGAAAAAAAGCCTAAAAAAAGAAAATTAATGCAGTAACAACATCTGTGATATATTACATTTTTGCTTTTGGGCTTAGGTAAGCTTTAAGTCAGTAAACATTCCATAGTGGGAACGGCCAGTCTTTTTACAAATACATGTAGCCGATGTCACTTTGTAAGGAATATTGCCAAGGTTGTAATATTGTTTATTATTGCCACAGTAAACATTGGTTCCACCATTTTAATGCATCTGTTTAACCGCTTGCCGACCAGCCGCCTTTGGCAGAATGGCACGGCTGGGCGAAACAACATTACCTTACGCCGCTTTGCCTTTTAGCCACTAGAAGCGCACCGGCGCTTGTGCGCCCACAGCGTGTGCCCAGAGCCGATGTGAGTGCCCAGCTGGTGCGAACACTCGTGAGAGAGAGAGAACCGGGATCTGTGTGTGTGTAAATACACAGATCGTGTGTTCATACTATGTATGAACACAGATCTCTCTCTCCTCCTAGACAGTCCCATCCCCCATACAGTTAGAACACAGTGAGGGAACACAGTTAACCCCTTGATCGCCCCCTAGTGTAAACCCCTTCCCTGCCTGTGACATTTATACAGTAATCTGTGCATTTTTATAGCACTGATCGCTGTACGATTGTCAATGGTCCCAAAAATGTGTCAAAAGTGTCCAATGTGTCCGCCATAATATCGCAGTCCAGATTAAAATCGCAGATCGCCGCCATTACTAAAAAAAAAAAAATAATAATAAAAATGCTATAAATCTATCCCCTGTTTTGTAGACGCTATAACTTTTGCGCAAACCAATCAATATACGCTTATTGTGATTTTTTTTTTTTTTACCAAAAATATGTAGAAGAATACATATCAGCCTAAACAGAACAAAAAACTTGTTTTTTTTTTTTTTTTTTATAAAAAATGTGGGATATTTATTATAGCAAAAAGTAAATGATATTGTATTTTTTTCAAAATTGTCACTCTTCTTTTGTTAATAGCGCAAAAAATAAAAAACGCGATAAAATACCACCAAAAGAAAGCTCTATTTGTGGGAAAAAAAGGACGTCAAGTTTGTTTGGGTACAGCGTCGCACGACCGCGCAATTGTCAGTTAAAGCGACGCAGCGCTGTATCGCAAAAAATGGCCTGGTCATTGAGCAGCCAAATCTTCCGAGGCTAAAGCGGTTAATCTCCACATTACCTCTTCTCCTGTCACTCTGAGCAATGACACTGCTACCTTTGCACTTCATGCACTTAAGGCCCTTTTTACACAGGGCGGAATCCGTCCAAGCGAATCCGCCTGCTCAGCGGGGGATCTCTCCACTGATCCCCGATGAGCAGGTGGATGACAGGTCAGTGTCTGCTCCGCTATGTAAAGCAGACATGGACACAGCTTAATGTTCTCCATGGGGCGGTCGGATGGAAACTCTGTTTCCACCCCATCCACCTGATGGATGACGATTGTTTCCCAATACATCTGTTTTTAGCGGACCGGATGGGATCGGATTTTGGCAGGTGACAGCAGGCACATGTCTACTGACATCCGCTGCCCCACAGAGAACAATGGGTGGTCCAATCGGGTCCACCTGAAAAATGAACAGGCAGACCCAATGGGACTGGTGATAAAGAAAAAATGCTCCTGCGCACAAGTGGATACCAGACAAATGGTGTATAGCCACAGACTTTGCTGCCCTCAAGGATGGGGAATCCTAACAGACAATGAGAAAAGAGAAAGAAAGGGCGCACCGGCCATGTGCATTATCCTTTGGATGTACATTTATTAAAAACATGATAAAAAGAAAGAAAAAAAGTAAGTTCTTTCTTTTTATCATGTTTTTAATAAATGTACATCCAAAGGATAATGCACATGGCCGGTGCACCCTTTCTTTCTCTTTTCTCAGACCCAATCGGACAGCTGGTGTAAAAGGGGCATAACAATTAATGCACCTGCAATGTTTTGCAGTGTGCTGCAATAGGAAAAAAGGCCTTTGTCCATTTTTGTGGTTTAGGGTACACGCCATTAATCCATTTAAAATGAATAGACTGCCTTAATGTACCATAATGCACGATAACAAGATGCATTTACTCACATGCACACAGCACATAGTCTAAATGCTCTTATGACTAGGAGGCAATTATATGGTTAAGGTTAAAAGCTTTAATCAGGTTTTCTATCATTTAGATACATTCTTTACTTTGGACATACAATATAGGGTGAACATGGCTTTGCAAGAGCATACTGGGTTTTACTAAAGAGAATAAATCTGAAATGCAATACACAGCTGTAAAGAGCAGAGATATGGGAAATGAGCAAGCTTTGTGTGTAATTTGAACTTCACCTTTTCAACTTTATAAGTAGTTGGTTATTTTCTACAATGTGGTTAAAGTGAGCCTGACAAACGTAAACCTTACCTTCTTATCAATAAATCACTTCAAAAGGCCAGTTCTCTTGATTTCTTGCAACAGTTAAAGCAATATTGAGTATTGCTATTGGCCATATACACCCCTCCAGGAGCCTGTCTGAAAAATTCCCATAGCTGGTATACTCCCGTCCAACCCTGTTGCTAGAACATTGCTATGATATTTCAGCCAACGCTCCAGCCATTGATGCTCACCACCACCATAAAAAAAAGCACACTCTCGCTTGGGTTCAAACAGCGCACATTCACAGTAAGCTATCTACCCAGCTACAGTTACACTGAGCTCAGAGCTACTGCGACAGATGGCAGAGAAGCAACGTAGGTTTTGAAAATGAGAGAGAACAGGTTTTTGTGATGGTGGAAGTGAGCATGAAAGGCTGGAGAGTCAGCTTAAGCATTGTAGCAACATCTTAGCAACATCTTAGCAACAGGGCATAACAGGGATATCTGGAGGGCCATTGAAGATGCTAAAACCACTGTAGTAGCCCACGCTACTTGAACTGGACACAGGGTTGCTCACTGTGCACCGTCGCCATTTAGAGAATGCATCATATTTTTTTGAATGAATACAAGGCATTATCCGATTGGACGAGGGTAGATCATGATAATAAATCCGTTCCTCCTCTACACCTCATTCAATTAGAAAACAATTTGTATTCATAGAAATAATACAAGGCATCTTCTGAATGGCAACAATGCTGTGTGAGTGACTCCCTATGTTCTGTGTACATAGGAGAAGCTGCTCAAGCAGGACCTGAAAGATTCAGGCTAGCGCTATATGAAGCATGGACTACTACAGTGGCCCTCCAGGTATAAGATATGGATAACTACATTGTGCCAAGCTGGACCAATATGTGAAAGAAATAAACTAAGCCAATTAACTTCTAAATTCCAGTCTAAAGAATATTTATCATTCATTGGTCTCAGTAAGAACCTAGCCAAGGAAAGCACAGACTACTGTCTCCAGGTACACTGATGACCACACAATAAGTACAAAAGTAGCAGCACTTACAACATACCCATAGCTCCCAACTGTCCCTGATTTGGAGGGACTGTCCCTGATTTTTATCTTTCAAAAAGTGTTTCCCAGTGCTAAACCTTTCTTCCAATTTCTAAATTGCTGCATTTGTAAATTTTAAAAGCCAATATAAAAAAAAGTCCTTATGGATTTATTTAACCTTTTTTTTGGTTAATTCTCCTTTAAGTGTAGGTGTGGCAGGGGTGTGTGTCCTATGACTCCATACGTTTGCTAGTAGGTGTCCCTCATTCCCATCTCAAAATGTTGGGAGGTATGCATACCACAAACAATGGAAGGGCAACCTTTTCTGCTTGCTAGGCTATTCCCTCATCAGAACGTTTCCCCCTCTCCTCATCTCCATAACAAATGTTATTGTTCTCTTGTAAAAGAAGGAAAGACTGGATAATACTGTTTGAGAAAACACTACAGAGTGCAAAGGATATAACACAGTATTTCTGGTGGGATCAATGGGGTCGTTTTAGCAGTGATGGAAGAGATATGACACAACTCTTTGAATTATAAATTTAACATGCCAAAAGGGAGCAAATAAGAGAAGTTTATTGTTAGGCTTTACATACAGTTTAAATTGTCTGTTTAAGGCAAAGACCCCTTTCACACTGGAGCATTTTGCAGGCGCTATAGCATTAAAAATAGCGCCTGCAAACCGCCCTAAAACAGCTGCTCCATTCACTCCAGTGTGAAAGCCCGAGGGCTTTCACACTGGAGCGGTGCGCTGGCAGGGCGTCAGAAATAGTCCTGCCATCAGCTTCTTTGGAGCGGTGAAGGAGCGGTGAACCCACCACTCCTCCACCGCTGCTCCCCATTAAAATCAATGGGGCAGCGCTGTGATACCAAGGGCAATGTGCCGCTCCGGCGGCGTTTTGCGGGTGGCTTATCCCACTTAAACGACGGTAAAGCGGTGCTAAAAATAGCGCCACTTTACCGCTGACGCCCTAGGCGGCACAGTGTGAAAGGGCTCTTATACTGATTGTAAAGTCTCGTGTTTTTTGTTGAAAATAACAAGCATGTTATACTTACCTGCCCTGTGAAATGGTTTTGCACAGAGCAGCCCAGATCCTCCTCTTCCCTGTTGAGTGCCCCCACAGCAAGCAGCTTGCTATGGGGGCACCTGAGCCTAGCCACAGCTCCCTGTGTCTATTCAGACACAAAGCCGTGGCCTGGCCCGGCCCCGCTGCCTTTCCCTCCTCATTGGCTGACTAAGCCAATGGTGCTGTGCTGCTGTCTCAGCTAATGAGGAGGGGAGTCCTGGGCAGCTGAGACACTCCTACAACATCACTGGATCTAGAGGGACCTCAGATAGGTATTAGAGGGGCTGAGGGGGTCTGCTGCACACAGAAGACTTTTTATCTTAATGCATAGAATGCATTGAGAAAAAAACCTTCCGACTTTACAACCACTTTAAATACAGACCCCAGTAAATAACAAGCTTAGTGTAACTTCACCTATAGCAACCTACCTTCATCTTAAGCAGACCTTTCACATCAGAATGCAGCTCTGCATGCTAATATGAAATCATTACACTAATTAGTTAAACAAAAATGTTTTGCTTTTATTTACAGTTTCTGTTTTTCCACTTCCTGGTTGAGTGAGGCACTATTGATGTAACCAGGGCCTCACAGCTGCATCCTAGGAAGGCTACATCACCGGTGCCTTCCCCTTCATATGATGTGCACTGTCGCATGTTCCAGGAGGCAGACCCAGAGCTCCAGGCATGTAAAGAGCGATAGACTCATCTGCCCCTAGTGAAAATGGCCACATTGAAAATAAGGCAGAGGAAAAGAAAAACAATGTATGCAGAGAATAAAAGCTCAGCAATTATCTTAAGTATCTGTTTGTAGACTGCCATTATTAAACATTTCTAAAGGTGCCTTTGCTGTGATTTTTAGGATAAAGGTGAAGATCCTTTTTAAAGCATTTCTAAAGGCTTTTTTAATAAAATAATAAACTCACCTGGTATTGCACAAAGCAGCCCCAATCCTCTTCTTCTGGGGTCCCCCGCCGGCGCTTTCGGCTCCTCCTCTTCTCTGTAGGACCCAATATCAAGCTGCTTGTTTTAGAGCAGGGGTCTCAAACTGGCGGCCCTCCAGCTGTTGCGAAACTACAAGTCCCATGAGGCATTGCAAGACTGACAGTTATAAGCAGGACTCCCTACAGGCAGAGGCATGATGGGACTTGTAGTTCCGCAAAAGCTGGAGGGTCACCAGTTTGAGACCCCTGTTTTAGAGGCATACGTGCAGATGCAATCCTGTGTCGGGCTGTAAGCATCCATAGACACACACAGCACGAATCAAACCCACCCCCGCTCTCTGCTCTCAGGATTTGACTGACAGCAGTGGAAGCCAACGGGTCACACTGCTCTCAGTGTAGTGTAGAGTGAGCAGAGAGAGGGGACAGCGCTGGATCGATCTAGGACTGAGGTAAGTGTTTGGGGGTGGGGGGAGGGCACAGCAAGTGGCAAAACATTTTTGTACATTAATGCAGGGAATGCATAAAAGTAGAACTACGGGCAAAACTTTTTTCATTCTGGATAGATCTAGGGAAGGTTATAACCCCTGTTAGATTTTCGCCATTTCTGTCCCATTCTGGAGATTTCCCTTCACTTTCTGTCCCATAGCCAAACAGAAGTGAGAGGATATCCCTGCAATTTAAAGGAATTTCTTGGGGACCCCCCAGGTCAACAGAACTAGTGTCCATATTGGAAGATTTCCCATCTTACTTTTCTGGGGACAACCCAAAATGTGGGGTTTTCTTTTACTTTCAATAAAAATGGTAAATAGGACACACAGAGAGGGTGAATCTCCTTAACAGGGGCACAGACAGCAATAAAAACTGACAGGGACTCTAATCCCTCCCCTCTCTATTCAAAACTAATAAAAAAGTTTTGCCTTTAGTTATACTTTAAGGTGAAAAACGTTTGAGCTTTGGAACCACTTTAACACAAGCAGGTCTACCGGTATTAGCTTGCTCTAGGACACAAAGATATATACTCTGACTTTAGAATACCATAGTTACATAGTAGGTGAGGTTGAAAAAAGACACAAGTCCATCAAGTCCAACCTATGTGTGATTATGTGTCAGTATTGCATTGTATATCCCTGTATGTTGTGGTCATTCAGGTGCTTATCTAATAGTTTCTTGAAACTATCAATGCTCCCCGCTGAGACCACCGCCTGTGGAAGGGAATTCCAGATCCTTGCCGCTCTTACAGTAAAGAACCCTCTACGTAGTTTAAGGTTAAACCTGTTTTCTTCTAATTTTAATGAGTGGCCACAAGTCTTGTTAAACTCTCTTCTGCGAAAAAGTTTTATCCCTATTGTGGGGTCACCAGTCCGGTATTTGTAAATTGAAATCATATCCCCTCTCAAGCGTCTCTTCTCCAGAGAGAATAAGTTCAGTGCTCGCAACCTTTCCTCATAACTAAGATCCTCTAGACCCTTTATTAGCTTTGTTGCCCTTCTTTGTACTCGCTCCATTTCCAGTACATCCTTCCTGAGGACTGGTGCCCAGAACTGGACCGCATACTCTAGGTGCGGCCGGACCAGAGTCTTGTACAGTCTTGTACCATAAGCAGCCCCCTGCTAAAGTAAAAACCTTGATGTTCCAGTTGACCGGGCACACTGTGGACACTGTTTAGTCAGGACAGGTGGCAGAAAGATGACATTTCAGGGCTTGTAGCAAAGGTCAGGCCAGGTGGAAAACAGCAGGTGTAAAGCTGGCCATACATTATACAATTTTCTTATTCGATTTTCTTTAGATTTACCTTCAACTATGAAGTGCAAGGGCCTGCCTGATTGCATACAAATTTAAAGTGTTTAGGTTTGACCTCCTATTATATGGTTTTGGTAAATCTAAAAGAAAATTGTACAAGAAAATTGTACAATGTCCAGCCAGCCTAATTCATGAACATAGCAGAGGTCAGGGAAGGTGGCAGACAGTAGGCATAATCTAATGCCCATACAAACGAGCGGACTTTTCAGCATCAAAGGTCCGATGGTTTTTCCGACGGACTTTCGACGGAGTTACTACAGACTTTGGAACGACCGGACTTGCCCACACACAAACGGACTAAAGTCCATTCGAAAGTCCGTTGGTTTGAACGTGATGACATATGAAGGGACTAAAATAAGGAAGTTCACAGCCAATAGCTGCCCTAGCATTGTTTTTTGTCCGTCGGACTAGTATACAGACAAACAGATTTTTCGACCGGACTCGAGTCCGTCGGAAAGATTTGAAACATGTTCTAAATTTAAAGTCCGTCTGATTTTTCGACAGCAAAGGTCCGATGAAGCCCACAAACAATTGAATTTTCCAGGGATTCATTCCGTCGGGCCTTTGCTTTCGAAAAGTCCGCTCGTGTGTACACGGCATAAGGAGTAGGCAGAAGTCTAGTCAAGCGATGAGGTTTAAATATTGCTCCTCCTGCTCTAGGAGCTAATCTGAGAGCCGGGGGTGTGTGCTGCGACACATGGTCCAGCTTCTAACAAGTGAGCCAGGTGAAGTATAGGGCAGCAGCAACTGCGCACTTCGGAGAAGGGCAGCAGAAGAGCTGTAAGAAGACAATGGGGGCCTCTGGCAGACAGGTAATTGTGCGAGCTGCTTTACAGTCTACAGAGACCATCACCAGCCTGCTAAACGAAAATGGCACTGGTCCCAATTTATAACTTTAAAGCAAGGTGCACATGGAAGGGCTTTCCACAGAATAAACAAAACAACATGTATTTCCTAGAACACTTACCAGATAGCCAACAAAAAAAAGAACAAATTACACTGTCAAATTGCATTAAAAACAGGGGTTTTAATTGCACAACATTTAAAGTGATACTAAAGTCTCGTTTTTTTTTTTAGTTAAAAATAACAAACAGGTTAACCACTTGACAACTGGGCACTTAACCCCCTTCCTAACCAGACCAATTTTCAGCTTTCGATGCTCTCACATTTTGAATGACAATTACTCAGTCTAGCAACACTGTACCTATATGAAATTTTTGTCCTTTTTTTCACACAAACAGAGCTTTCTTTTGGTGGTATTGGTATTTAATCACCACTGGGTTTTTTATTTTTTGCGCTATAAAAGAAAAAAGACTGAACATTCTGTAAAAAAAATGCATTTTTCTTAGCTTCTGTTATAATATTTTGCAAATTAGTAATTTGTCTTCATAAATTTTGGCCAAAATTTATACTGCTACATATCTTTGGTAAAAATAACCCAAATCAGTGTATATTATTTGGTTTTTGTGAAAGTTATAGAGTCTACAAGCTATGGCGCCAATCTCTGAAAATTGATCACACCTCATGCACTGAGGCCTATCTCATTTCTTAAGATCATAACATGCCAGGAAAGTACAAATACCCCCCAAATGACCCCTTTTTGAAAAGTAGACATTCCAAGGTATTTAGTAAGAGGCATGATGAGTTTTTTGAAGTTGTAATTTTTTCCCACAATTTTTTGCAAATCAAGATTTTTTTTCTTTTCTTTTTTTTCACAAAATTGTTATATAAGCAGCAGTTATATTTCTCACACACCGCATATGCATACCACAAATTACACCCCAAAACACATTCTGCTATTACTCCTGAGTACGGCGATACCACATGTGTGAGACTTTTACACAACGTGGCCACATACAGAGGCCCAATATGCAGGGAGTGCCATCAGGTGTTCTTGGAGCATAAATTACACATATAATTTCTTGACTACCCCTTACATTTTGAAGGCCCTGGAACACCAGGACAATGGAAACGCCCCAAAAATGACCCCATTTTGGAAAGAAAACAACCCAATGTATAATCTATGAGGCATTATGAGTCTTTTGAACATATCATTTTCTTCTACAAGTTTCTGGAAAATGTGTAAAGAAAATAAAAACGCATTTTTTTTTTTTACACAAAATTGTCCATTTATACAATATTTCTAACACATACATACCAAAAATTACACCCCCCAAATAGATTCTCCTACTCCTCCTGAGTATGGCAATACCATGTGTGTGACTTTTACACAGCGAGGCCACATAGAGAGGCCCAACATGCAGGAAGCGCCATCAGGCATTCTAGGGGCATAAATGTCAAATCTAATTTGACTACCTATTACATTTTGTGAGCCACTCTAGTGGCATGGATGAGAACTGATGTGGCATGGATGAGCATGAATGAGTACGGCTAGGTACGGCTGAGTATGGCTAAGTACGGCTGGGTACGGCTGAGTATGGCTGGGTATTGCTGGGTATGGATGGGGGTGGATGGGATAGCTGAGCATGGATGCATGGATGAGTATTGCTGATTATGGATGGATGGCTGAGCATGGATGAGTATTGCCGAGTATGGATTGCTGGCTGAGTAGGGATGGATGGATGGCTGGCTGAGCATATATGGAGGGATGGCTGAGCATGGATGGCTGGCTGAGCTGAGCATGGATGGATGGCTGGCTGAGCTAAACATGAATGGATGGATGGCTGGAGTGGGCACACATCAGCGCTGTGGGCACTACACATCCAGCCCACAGCACTACAGCAGCATCTGATCTCTCCCCTCTCTCCTCTCTGTACCGATCTGTACAGAGAGGGGAGAGAGGAACTGGACATGATGGCGGTTTGTTTATAAAGTAATCGCTCCATCATGTGACGGAGCGATCACGTGGTAAACGGCCGCTGTCAGTGGCCATTTACTGTAATCCGTGATGCACGGATATTCCCGGGTGCGCGTCCCAGGGGAGCGCGATTCTGGGAGCACGTCAATGTATGCCCTCCCAGAGTTATCGAGCCGCGCTGTAGCTGTCATTCGGCTATGGCGCGGTCGTTAAATAGCTATACTTACCTGCCCTGTGCAGTGGTTTTGCACACAGCCAGTGGCATCGTTAGAGGGGGGCAGGGGGTGCGGGCCACACCCGGGTGACACCTGCCAAAGGGGTGATACCCGTGGATAGCAGCACCGCTAACATTGCTCGCTGCCCTGATCGTGGAAGAGGGGACAGCGGTGACATCGCAGGCTCCTGTGTCAGGTAAGTGACACATAATGGGCTACTATGCGATGCATAGTAGCCCATTATGCTTTACCTTTGCAGGGAAACAAAGAGGAAGTAAACCATTCTGTGTTTTTCTGTCAATATGGGGTGCTGTGTGTACATTAATGAGGAAAAAAAATGAACTTAAATGATTTTAGCAAATGGCTGCAATATAATAAAGAGTGAAAAATTTAAGGAGGTCTGAATACTTTCCGTCCCCACTGTATATAAATCTCCATGTCCTAGCATATATAGGAATGGATACATTGAAGACAGGTATGTCTAAAGGGAGCCTGTTCCTTCTGAAAGGCACAGGGACTCTGGAACCCCACCACAGCACAATGCCAGCTGACAACATCCAATGTGTCTGGAAAAACGGCAAGCTAAACAAAAAAGAAAACTACCCCAATTTATAACTAGCTTTTAGAGTATGGTGCATCGCCAGCTTGAGCAAACTCAGACATTCTGGCAAATGCCAGACCTGAGTATTATCAGTTTGGAAGCAGGAAGGTGGGTGGTGCTCAATCAGAGCAGAGCTGTAAAGAAGCAGTGCACCTACCTGAGCCAGAGCAGACTTGGACATTCTGAAAAATGCCAGGCCTGAGTTATACAAGTCTGAAAGCAAGAAGGTGGCTGGTACGTAATCAGAACAGAGAGATAATGAAGCGTACATCTACCAGTACTGTAGTCATCAAGGAGAGGACTGACCAGTGGTGAAAAAAAGGGGGTAGCTGGGGTTAAATGGCTCAGCAGCGAACATGACAGGTGGCAAGGGGCTGCACAGGGCAGGGGTGAACCACATTTTTCTTTTTTCTGTCCCATTGGTCTCAGATTAAAAATTGGTCCATGGCAGGCCACTTTAAATTTTGTATAGATATAGTTGATAAATGTCTAATTACAATTTTGGCAGGCTTGAGTAAACTCTGTCCTTTACTTAGCAGATTTGTTTGGATTCTATTAAGTTGAGTTTGGTGCTCACCACTTTCCTCTATAGCAAACTAAAATCAAAATCTTCTATTGGAGCCTTAAGCAAATGAGGTTACACAAGGGGTTATGCAGTACTAGCAAATATTAATCAACTGCCAGGCTGCCTCCCTCACATGTGTATGCTCTGTCTTGATTACACTGAGATTATTAAAATGTCTAGTAATTGAAATGGTGACACTCCTGCAAAATGAGTAATATGTGTATTTTATTCATACACTCTGAAAATGAGTAGGAATTAGGACACAGCAGGAACTGGACTGGGAACATTCTATCTTTGAACAATTTAAGAGGTTAAGTTTACCCAATTTTAAAGTTATCATCTATGCCATGGAGTTAATAATTGTCTACACATCATTTGTTGGAGATGACATTTACTATACGAAAGGCTTTATACACAAGTGCAGCTTGGTGGTGGTAAAACCAGGCAGTTGAGCCATGGTTTTACTATCCGCAAACTGCCTGCCTTAACCAGGGCATGCAGCAAATTAAACAGTATGCCAGATTCAGGGGATGTTACCACTGCCGAGCACAACCAATGCAAGTCTATGGGCCCACATCTGCAAAGCATGTGTTTGCTGCTTAGTGGTGCAGCATTTACAAGCAGAACTGGATATCTAAGGGGGCAAAATAGGAAATTGCCACCGGGCCCCTAACTTCCATTATAAAAAAATGAATTGTATTTTCCTGGGAGATTTTAGTAATATGTACGTTGAAGAAATTGTCCAGTTTTCAGCCTTTGCCAAGCTCCAGTCATGTCTCACGCAATCTCAACAGGCAGTTTTATTACACGATGAAGAGCTCGCTGTTACCTTTCCAGGTGTTAATGTAGCTCTTAGAATATGTTTGAGCATGATGGTCACTAGTTGTTTCGGGAGAAAGGTCATTCAGCAAATTGGCACTAATAAAGAATTATCTGAGAATAACGATGACCCGTGAAAGACTAAGCGCACTGTGCTTTCTGGCTGTTGAGAGCAGTGTCCTCAAGATGATACTGTTTGATGAGTTAGTTAAAGATTTTGCAGATGCCAGGTGCAGGAAAAATTACTTTTTTAAAATATTGTAGTGTGATGCATACCTGTGATGTATGACTTGCCAGTTCCAATTACCTGTGTAATGTGTATTCTTATGTCGTGTACACACGGGCGGACTTTTCGGCAGCAAAGGTCCGACGATCTTTCCGACGGACTTTCGATGGACTTCCGACTGACTTTCTAACAAACGGACTTGCCTACACACGATCACACCAAAGTCCGACGGATTCGTACGTGATGACGTACGACCGGACTAAAATAAGGAAGTTGATAGCCAGTAGCCAATAGCTGCCCTAGCGTCAGTTTTCGTCCATCGGACTAGCATACAGACGAGCGGATTTTTCGACCGGACTCGAGTTCGTCGGAAAGATTTGAAAAATGTTCCAAATCTAAAGTCCGTCAGATTTTCGATAGAAAAAGTCCGCTGAAGGTCCGATGAAGCCCACACGCGGTCAGATTGTCCACCGGACTCAGTCCATCCGGTTGAAAGGTCCGCTCGTGTGTACACGGCATTACACTCAATAAAAAATGAGACAAGTGTCTTCTTCGGAACCTAACATATATTTTTTTAGAATGAATGTGGTTTATTATCATTCATTTCAGTTTGCTTTTTTATTTGTCTTATAATTTAGTTTCTGTGTTGAGGGTCCCCCCGAACTTGAAGTGCCCCAGGCCCCCCAAAGTCCAAATCAGGCACTGTTTAAAGGGTTCAATCAGGCAGTGGGGAGGCCTCCTCATCACCTGTCAAATTACTTCTGAAAGCGATTCACTGCACTGTAGATTGATTTTCAAAGGTGTGGCTAGGTCTAATGCACATGTGAATCAGAACTACTATATGTAACCTCCTACTAGAGCATCATAAATCCTACATTGTTGGGAGCAATATTGAGTCATAGTAGATTAAAGATTATGTTAGGATGTGTTCAGATGTGTAATACTAGGGGCCATTGCTTGAATTCCACAGAGTCCAGGGTAGGTAGTGAAGGAAACTCTCTAGCTTTTGATACAGGTACAGCAAAAACAGTCTGGCTTTTCCAAGGGAAAGAGTCTTCAATAAAGTGTACATTATCCAAACCAAAGACCAAAAATGTAATAGATTATGTAATATATAGCAGTCTTTAGATGTGATGGCTGTATTCAATTTCTCTCTCAAGGCTTTTTTTCCCTATTATATTTACCTGGTGTACATGCAAGTAACACTCTTCCTGTCCTGGGGTGACAACCCTCACTCCTCATCTACGGAGGAGTAGTGTTGTCACCCTAAAACAGGAAGCATATTAGGATTACAGAACACCTCCTCCTCTCCTTTTCTTCATAACAGTACTTTGTAGTCTGCAGAGAGAGCGGAGAAAAATGCTATCTGATAAAAGGCAGCATAGGCAGAGAGTACAGTACCGGCCATATAAGGATTGAAATTTGGCTGGTTCAGCGGGGACCGGACCAATTTCGATCCATGTATGGGCAGGTTGATTATACACAAGTCAATTGATTGATCAACTTGTGTACAACCAGCTTGTTGATAAACTTTCTCTTAATTAGCGCTACCAGCTATAGCCGGCAGCGCTGATCGGTGTTATCTGACAGCAGGGAAGTCTCCCTGCTGTCAGAATACAATAGCACAACGGGAGGAAATCCCTCATCCATATCTAGTGTGTGGATGGGGAAATCGAGTCATTTTTTTTCCTTCTACCCCGAGTGAAAAGAAAAAAAGATTCATGTATGGCCAGCTTAAGACACCGACCTGCTGGATTTCTGGCAGGATCAACAGCTATCAAACAGAAAACAAAATGCTTTCACTGGTATATTTAACAGATCACAAGGGAGCAGATAAGCGAAGTTCATAGTTTGGGTATATATACACTTTAAAAATGATTTCAGGTAGATTTAGTTCTATTACTAATTTATGTTGTAGCTTAATCATTTTAGTTACTATATCTTAGTCAAGATCAATATTTCAATTATTTATAATGTGCTGAACATCTGTAAATCTGTATAGGGATCCCAGATGTTTAGCACTCCAGCTGAGCACTTTTACTTCAGACTAGGGTTTGAGTTACTGCTTGCCAACCAGCCGCCGCAGTTTTACTGCGGCAGAATGGCACGGCTGGGCGAAACGTTACCTTACGTCGCTACTCCTTCTGACCACTAGGGGCGCTCGCGCTGCCAGAGGTTCTTCCAGGGGAGAGGAGACAGATCGTGTGTTCATACAAAGTATGGACACCGATCTCTCTCTCTTCCCTTGGTCAGACCCATCCCCCCCACAGTTAGAACACACCTAGGGAACACAGTTAACTCCTTGATCGCCCCCCTAGTGTTAACCCCTTCCCTGCCAGTGACATTTATACAGTAATCAGTGCATTTTTATAGCACTGTTCACTGTATAATTGTCTCTCTCTGAGTGCCAGAGAGGAGGAAAGTATTGCAGCATGAGCTGCAATTTTTTAACCTCCTAAGAGACCTTTTCATTAAAAAAAAAAAAAAATAGCATAGAGTTGGATTTTAAAACATACCTGAAGAGCATACAAATAAGAAATAAGCCACACTTGGTACCCAGAAACATAATGTAATTGTGTGATAATCATGAGAGAAAAAGGTCCTCATCTACTGCCCATGATGCCCATACCTACCAAGCACTCTCTATTTCAAAAATATATCTGTGGTACATTTACAGTTCAGTTCTTCAGAAAGGGCTGTATAACCCTATCTAGGTTTTGAGACTTTTTTCAAGTCTTCACAATTTTTTTATGAGCAGTGCATAAATGTAGAGGTGTAAGTCTGTTTTTGGCAACTTGATGTTCAGTGATAATGATTTAGGAAGGTGAAAAATAATTTCTTGTGGTAAACTCTAACTGCTCCAATTAAGCAGGCCTATCATTAAAGTTCACATTTCACACAACTTAATAGGGCATGTGTCAGGTTTAAAAAGTCGCACAATTATTTTGACTTTAAATATGCCATAAACAAAAAATTGCTCTTTCCTGTCTATCAGCCTAGGCAACCTGGTCTCTAGCCATCATTCATTAGAGATTGCAGAGAGTCCATTGTATTCTGTCAGAAAACTCTCTCTGAAAAATATACATTCAAGATAAGGCTCAACAGAGCAAAGGTAAACATGACCTTTGTTCAAATACTGTATGTTCACCCTCATTTATATAGGTAATTACAAACTATACATAAGAAAAGTTTTTGAATATATAAGCACAGGGCTCAATCCACTAAAGGAGATTGCATGCGATATTTAGATCATGTATCCAAATATCGCATGCAATATTGAAAAGCTCAATTCACTATATGTTTTTGTGCTATTTATCACAAAAATAAGAAGTGTTCAGTAAATACTGCATAAACCTAGGTAAAAGTCAATTCACTAAGGAAGAAAATGTAAACAAAAGCATTTGTTAAAAAAGTAATGGTCTTGCCGCACCCTATTTAACAAATACTGCTGGTTGTTAAGGAGACAGCACCCACTGGCGTCCTTAAACCCCCCCCCCCTCCAAAAGCCTCTTCCCTACAACCCTGGCACGCGGGGGGTGACTCATCAGAATCTGAAAGATCCTGGCTCCCACCCTATGTAAATGAGTATGGCGTCCATAGTACTCCTACTCATTCACCAAAAAATTACTAGTATAAATACGTTTTTAACAAGTCCTTTATTTAAAAAAAATAAAAACAATGTCTGCCAATGCAGATCCATCATCAGTCACGATGAATGCTGCATACACAGAAAAAAAACCCACACTGCTCCTGGCACTTGGCTCCAGTCAACTGATGCACTGCTTTCTGCCGCTGCTTCAGTAAATGAGGGGGCGAGGGCAATGACATCACAAAGGGGTGGGGTCTGTTGATGCCATTGGCTGGACGGGGCCACAGGGCAAAACCACTGGTGAAAGGTGAGCAAGTCTCTGGTGGACGAAACCTATTGAGGAGTGGCCTAAAAGTTGTGTGTGCAAGCTGTCTGTCAGAGAACAAAAGTTTGGAGGAAAACCCTGTCTGTGAGAATCACTTTGATCTATGTATTAGCCAGCAATTAAATCCGGTGGCAGCAGCAGAGATCCAGTGACTTTCGAGATATGCTTTTTACCCTCCTGAGTTTGTGAGTAGATTTATTTTTTGATAAATATAATTGTGTGTATGGTGTTACACTATTGAGTGTTTTTTCTTTGCATACTAAAATTCGGGGCTTTAAATGGAGCTGATCATCTGATTGGAGGGAGCTGGAAGAAATGTATTGATGACAACCTTAATAAAACTGGGCGGGGGAGTGATTATTGCTAGTGCCTATAGCAGCCGCTAGCGATAATTGTAAGAGAATCCAGCAGGCTGGTTGTGCCCAAGTTGATCTATAGATCAACTTGTTACATTCAGCCTGCCCATTAACGGTTTGAATCTCGGCCGCTTTAGCAGCAGATTCAAACCGTGTATTTTCATACATGATTTTGTTTGTTGAGTTTTATGAGATTAGTTGTATTTATAGAGCTGCACAGTAGTAATTAATATTGGCATTTATCATATAGTGAAATTTTGTGTGGAGAAATACTGCAGCTGCATTACAGTAGTTTGGGTTTATGCATAGTCCCCAACTGTCCCTGAGTTTAAGGGACTGTCCCTGATTTGGAACAAAGTCCCTCTGTCCCTCTTTCCTCCTCATTTGTCCCTCATTTTGGTCTGATCTATATAAAATGCACTCTTTAGCTTTCAAAAAGTGTTTCCCAATGCTAAACCTTTCATCCACTTTCTAAATTGCTACATTTGTAAATTTCAAAAACCAATATAAAGGAATATTAGTGGTAAAAAAAAATAACTTGTGGGTTTAACTAATTCATTTTTTTTTTTGTATAATTCTCCTAAACCACTTGCTGACCATCTGCTGTAGTTATACTGCGGCAGATTGGCTCTATTGTGCAAATCGCCATAGGTGCAAGTCGCTTCGTGCAATAGATACAGTGGGCACGCGCACGGTGCCGTAGCACCGATGCGCGTGGCCGTTGGCCGCGATGTCCGCCGGCCACCGGCGACCACTCCACAGAGAGCCAGAACGGGGATCTGTCAATGTAAACAAACAGATCCCCGTTCTGTCAGGGGAGTACAGAGTAATAGTCTGTTCCTAGTGATTAGGAACAGCAATCTCTCTGTACTCCCTGTCAGTCTAATCCCCCCACAGTTAGAAATACCTCCCAGAGAACACATTTAACTCCTTGATCACCCCCTGGTTTTAACCCCTTCCCTGCCAGTGTCATTTATACAGTAATCAGTGCATTTTTATATCACTGATCGCTGTATAAATGTCACTGGTCCCAAAAAGTGTCAAGTGTCCAATCTGTCTGCCACAATGTCGCAGTCCCGCTAAAAATCGCTGATACTAGTAAAATAAAAATAATAATAAAAATGCCATAAATCGATCCCCTATTTTGTAGACACTATAACTCTTGTGCAAACCAACCAATATACGCTTATTGCAATTTTGTTTACCAAAAATATGTAGAAGAATACATATTGGCCTAAACTGATGAAGAAATTCATTTTTTACATTTTTTTGGATATTTATTATAGCAAAAAGAAAAAAATATTGTTTCTTTTTCAAAATTGTCGGTCTTTGTTAGGGGGGTTAGTGGTTAGGGGGGTGTGTCCTATGCCTATGTAATTTTGCCAATAGATGGTCCCTCATTCCCATCTGGAAAAGCTGGGTTTATGTAATGGTTTAAAATTTAAGGTTTGTGCACTTTTTGGTTTGTTGCATTTTTAATATTTAAAGCACGGTGGATTTACTCTAGATTAGTATTTGCTGGAAAATCTTAAATACAGAAAAAAAAATCATCATGAATTCTGTTTAAACCTACTGATAATTTTAGACGATTCCTCTTTTTATGTTTGTATTATTGGAAATTATATTGATAAAGTCACCAGTTTTCTTTTATTGTGGGCAATAGGATGCATCAGTGCTATAATACCTGTCTCCAGTGGTAGCTGCCACCAATTATAGTGTATCTCTTGGGAAAACCTTTTTATTTTTTTGCATGAAGTGGAGAAGATTAGGACCTATATAAAGTGAGGGGAAATCCAATATTTCACAGTTGTCCAAAGAATGATAGAAATCTTCAAATTCCCCTCACTTTGGGAGATTTCCTCACTTTCCTGCTGTGTCTCTGGAACAAGAACTGAAGAGAAACCTTCCTAAATGGAATAGCAAACAAAAAGCCTGGTAGAGGTGTTAACCATTTGCTGTTCTTTCCAAAGCTAAATAAAAAAGCTTTGGCTAAAGATACACTTTAAATAGACAAATGGAGTTACAGTGGTTTTTGCCATGTCAAAGGTGCGTGTGATCTAATGACTATCACGGTAAGCTCTTGAGTGCTGAACCAATTTCACTGCCATTTAAAAGAATTAAACCATCCTATTCTTTACAGCCAAATAAGCTGACATCTTAGCCTCTGTTTGATCCACAGTTTCCATGGTGCTGCAAACGTGATCAGCTATGACACCAACCTTTCGATGGCCTAAAAGTTCAGTTGAGCGCTAAGATAAGCACACTAGTAACTTTAAAGCTGGCCATACATGGATCGGCTGGGTCAGCAGGGACCACCAAAAATGTGATCCATGTATGGCCACTGTGATTGATACCGATCAACATCTGTTTAACCATCCTGTTGGATTTAGCCACTGTCAGAATACAAAGACACAGCGGTGAAGATTCCACCATCCACAATGAATGTGTGGATGCTGGAACCAGGTCAGTTTAAAATAAGACTAATTTATATGGCCAGCCTATCATTTATCATTCAAGGCATGTTTTGTGAAACAGTTAAATTGGTTGATTTAGTTCCACTCTAATATAATTTATAGTGGAAACAAAGTCAGGAATACTCACTTTTCTTCAATGGTCTGATGCCTACGTGTTTCCATGCCAGCTCTGGTATCTCCTATCTGGCTGATTCTAGGTGCCAGTCTTTGGCTGTCTTGATTGGCCAGTGTGGGATGATGTCAGTTCGGCGCATGCACAGGAGTCAATAATCCCGCTATACTAGCACTGTGCCAGAAAAGCAAATGGAAATCCACGTACATTTTTCAGAGGATTGAGAACAGACAAGTACATGTATTTTATTGTAGAAGAGGCATTGCATGTGTCTTCTCCAGTAAAGACCCTGCTCACAATTTTTTTTTTTTTTTTTTTAGCCTTTTGTTCCGCTTTAATTGTACTCTATTTAGCTAGCTTAGCATACTTGTATCTCTTTCATCATAAATAACTAATATTTTTTCGTGCCTATTGTGGTTTGTAACCTCAAAATACATCTCTGGCCACACCTCCAGACAATGATAATGTGAGCATTTTGACCCATTAAATATAAATGTTATAGATTTGTGCATTTGTAGTGTTCACTTGACCCACATCAATGCAGGCCTGAATATGTACTAATTACCATGGCAACTAAATATATATCCCAGTGATTGAAGTCAGCAGGTGTCAACATACTAGGGACTTGTTCATACTATACATGCATAAAAACGGATGGAAAAATTTGCAGATTTCACTTACAGAGACACAAGTTTACATCAGATTTCATGCGTGTTTCAGTGAGTTTTTATGCACATTGACATCAGTTTTCACGTGGGTCTTTTATGTACGCTGTTCACCATAATATTAATGTCACGTCAGTTTTTTTTTCCATGCAGAAAACTGCATTCATGTTGCAGATTCCTGCGCAGAAAAAATCTGCACATTGTGGTATGAACAGGGCACATAGAGAACAATTGTTTTCTTTGAACCCTTGCAGAATGCATGCAGGAAAACTGACGTCTCTGCATGTGGTGTGAACAAGGCCTAACGCTTACATAATCAGCAGAGATAGGTCGCATTTGACTTCTAGCTTTCCTAGTAATCCAATTTTTTATCACACTATGATCTCCTGATGCTGCCCTTCAGTATTGTTTCTTGATACATAGTATCTGTGGCAGATATGTAGTGATTTGTGGTACTTTTGCTGCCCTGTTTCTAACATAGTTTCAGGCTGGGTTCACACTATTGCAAATTGGATGCGGGTTTCCCTGCATCCAATTCACATAGCAGGAGATTGTGACCCGCTCTCTATGGAGCCGGTTCACACATCTTTGGAGTGCACAGGAGTCCTGGGCATCTTTTGGTCTGTTTCAGGTCCGAATTTAGCCAAAAATTTGGGCTGAAATCAGACCTGAAACAGCGAATGGAGACACACCGGACCCCTACTGTGAGCCACTCCGTGCTTCAGTCTGAACCCAGCCTTTTCCCCCTTACACACGGTCGGATTTTCCGACGGAAAATGTGTGATAGGACCTTGTTGTAGGAAATTCATATTTCATAATTGATTGCTTATAAATCTTAATGTGTATGGCTAGCCTAACTCTAGTAGCTAATCTACCCTACCCAGGGCCGCTGATAGGGGGGCACCACCGGTCCTATTGTAGGGGGCCTGAGCACACAGGGGGACCCACACAGGGAGGGGGATTAGTGATGGACGACAATTGCAGAACTC
The DNA here is from genome assembly GCF_042186555.1 of Aquarana catesbeiana. Taxonomy (NCBI): domain Eukaryota; kingdom Metazoa; phylum Chordata; class Amphibia; order Anura; family Ranidae; genus Aquarana; species Aquarana catesbeiana. The sequence goes on along the minus strand of NC_133324.1, from coordinate 508,253,142 downwards.
TTCTAACAGCAGCTGAAAGCTGGTCTCTCCCCCTCTCCCTGCTGCCAGCTTTTACCTGCTGAGAAAAAGACAGTCGTCTCTCACTAATCCCCCTCCCTGTGTGGGCCCCCCTCCCAGCGCTGGCTCTGATGTTAGCTCTGCTCCTCAGTTTATCTCTGTTAGGCCCCTTTCACACTGGGGCGGGGGCAGCGTCGGCGGTAAAGCACTGCTATTGTTAGCGGCGCTTTACCGTCGGTATTCGGCTGCTAGCGGGGGTGGGTTTACCCCCCGCTAGCGACCGAGAAAGGGTTAAAAACCACTGCAACAGCAGTATAGCCGCGCTGTCCTATTGATTTCAATGGGCAGGAGCGGTGAAGGAGCGGTGTATACACCGTTCCTTCACCGCTCCGAAGATGCTGCTAGCAGGACCTTTTTTCTCGTCCTGCTAGCGCACCGCTCCAGTGTGAAAGCCCTCGGGGCTTTCCCATTGGAGACACAGCAGCGGCAGTTTCGGGTCGGTTTGCAGGCACTATTTTTAGCGCGATAGCGCCTGCAAACCACCCCAGTGTGAAAGGGGCCTAACTTTGTTTCTCTGCCTCTGTCTCTCTGATCCCAACTGCCCAGCCTGTATACTGAACTCAGTTTTATCTTTTAGATTTAGATTGTCGGGTAGTCTGTACGGGCCCCGCGATTTCTATCAGCAGCCCTGACCCTAACTCCAGTGGCTTATCTACAAATCTCTACATTTATTACAAAAACAAAAAGGGAAGACAATTAAAAAGTTAAGGTGGACACTAAAATGATAAATCAAACTACTGTATGTGCTCACTAACTATGCACTATGCTTTCTCTTTAAATTGTACTCCCATTTCTTTAAACAAAATTTACAGTTGAGTGGGTGAACAGAACCTTCAAAGGTTTTGCATTGTATGTAAGAGCTTCTCTTTCTGTTCAGACTATGCACCAAAGATGTGTGGCTTTTAGCTCTTCCTTTTTCTTACTCCTTTCCTTTCTCACATATTTTTTTTTTAAGTTCATGTCGGTTTTAGTGGAAAATACTGTCTTGTGGCGTAGCATGTCCCTGTTGTATAAAATATTAATATTCATTTTTCTAGATAATGTCCTTTTTTTCCAGAACCTGTCATCTTTATTTGGAATATATTTCTCAGATTTTTTTTCTATTTAAATGGAACTCCAGGCAGCTTAAAAAAAAACAATTTAATACAGTTTTATTTTCCTTAAAAAATTATTCATTGTATTTTTAAATAGCCCTGGTAAAAGTATCTACATTTGTATTTATAGCTGCTTCCTGAAATCTCACTCAAAGAAGGACTGAGATAGAGAGAGCAATAGCCAGCAGTGCATTGAATAGTGCTCTCAGTCTAATATAGGGAACATACAAGATGAGACAGTATAGGCATATGACCTCATCAGTTTGGTACAGTCCCTTGATTTCCAGTGAGCATCCTAGGAGCAGGTGACATTACTGTAATAGGGAATGTGGTATTGTCCTCCTGGCCATGCAGCTTGAAAGGGATGTGTGAAGAGCAAAAGTAGCTGAACAAAATAAATACTATGTTTAAAGGTAAGGCAGTTTAAATGAATGTATTTTAACAGTGTAATTAGCTGTCTGGCCTAAGTTCCATTTTAAATAATGTAAAATAATTCTTAAAGGATATTTAAATCCAAGAACAAACATTTTAATATATTTCGGCTTGTCAGTCTATAGATGTGGTGGCTGAAGTAGTTTTCATTTTACTTATGAACATTTTCAGCAAGTACAAAAAATACCTGCTGATCTTGTCAGAAATATCGTTCTTGCCAATTCCTATAAAATGAACTGAAATTACAAACAATGTTATCTTCTTTTGAAGTTGTCTTCTATAAACTACTGTAGCGGTGCCCCCATGGGGTCGTTACATGTAGTAGTTCCACACATCACCCTGCTTGGCCAGGCATTCACTTCAGACACACTTTGCCAGTCAATGAACAGTCCTTTAGCTTGTTTTTGTTGGTTTTATTAGGGGATTAAACTTGTATGGGGAAAAAAGACACGGGATGCCCAAATGATGAATCTTGCTTGTTTGAACAAAGATAGTTGCATCTATATTGACAGTCTCCAGAGCTCCACACTCCTCCAGCACGCTACTTGAGATCACTTTGCTTTCTCTACTGAGCAATCCTAGATTCCTGTCACCGTCAGCACATGGTGTGGCCTCACTCTGAATAAGTCTAATAACAGTTCAATAATAGCCATTTACTGGCAGGGATCTGCAGTTCCCTATGGTGTAGCAACCAAATAGAGATGGAAAAGGACATTTGTGTTAACTGAAACTTGGTGGACTACTGATCCCAGAAAGTCCGGTGCAAATCCTGCCAACCGGCTTGGCTGCAGCCTGGGAGGCTCTCCTGTTCCACCAAGGAGCCCAGGATCATGGTAAGCAGTTAGATCAACTGCCCACAGTGGAGATGGAGGAACATCTGACAAATGAGGCCGTAAGCAACAAAGATTTTGTCACTTCTGGTTTCAGTGCTGTCATTCCCTGGCCAGTACAGCCAGGGAAGCAGATGATCAAACACAGTCTGAGTTTGATCAACTTTCCTTGGAGGGCAAGGGAGACATCAGTACTGGTCACTGCCCAAAGCTATCACAAGGGGGCTTGTTCGCCCCTTTGTGATAGCAATACAGTTAAAGAGTAACTCCACTTTTGTTGAGAAAAACACATTCTCCTCTGAGTGATCTATGTACATTACAAGGATTTTAACAAACGTTGTTGCAGATTCCTACCCTTTGTTATTCTGAGGAAATCACTGTTTGTTTCTCTGTGCCCCTATGCTCAGCGAGTCTAATGGGAGTGGTTTCATAATTATCAATCAGCTGTGCACCTGGTGTGCTTTAATAAGGAAAGCTGCTGGGCCTGAATCACTTTAGCTGTGATTTCCTATTGAAAGTATCTCACCACAAAATTACATTTTTTTGTTGCAGGGGATGCATGAAGTCTGACCTGTATCTTAGTGCATACTTCTGGGAAAATCAGTGAGCCAATCACACAAGCAGGAAATTATGTTTCTGGGGACTGTTCTGTACATATTCTGTGTACAGAACGCCTCCAGGTAGCCATATTGTATTGCATTTTCTGAAAATTACAGAGCTGCAGATTGAAAGGGAAAGGTCATTTTTAATAACATTCAATTATATATCAATATGACTCGTGTCGCAATCGTATACACTATATTACTTTTTCTTTATTTGCTATTTTTTCCCCACGAAAGTAGACTACTCTTTAAATGAAAAAGAAATATAAAAATATATAAAAAAGGAAATAAAATAACTAAAAATAATTAATCCCCCTCCCCCCCGTGCTCACATACAAATGTGCATTTAGGTCCTGCATGTATATGTAAATGGTGACTGCACCACACATGTGAGGTATTGCCTCAAATGTCAGAGTGAGAGCAGTAAATTCTATTGCAAAAGCTCATGTTTAATTCTAAACCTATAACCCGTAAAGGCTTTAAATCGTCATCTATGGACACTTTTAGGTACTGTGGTCTGTGGCCATATCACAGGCATATGCAAATCTTGACATGTTTATCTATTTTCTTGATGCAGCATCATGTGTTATATTTTACTAAAAAATTGGTACTATATTGTGTTTGTGTACACCAAAATGAATTTAAGTGTATTTTTTCCTGAATATGTGTGTTTGATAAATGGCTGCACAAATATCTTGTGACATAAAAAAAAAAAAAAATTGCAACCGCCACCATTTTATTCACCTGGGCCTTTGCTTTCAGAAAATATATAATGTTTCGGGGTTCTATGAAATTTGTTAGCAAAAAAATGCAGAATTTAACATGTATGTAAAAAAAATGCAATATTTAGGCATGCAACTTTGCACTTCACTAACCTGCATTATACGCCTGTCAGAACATTATTGTACAGATGGTTGAATAGCCATGCATAGTTCAGTCCTGTAAATGGCATTTTTATTTTATAGCAGCACATTTTTACAGTTTCTTGAGGGACGATGTTGACTACTTGTGCAAAGCTACTGCTCAACTGCCAGGTCACAAGGTACATTATGGCCTGTTCCAGCAAATATGAAGACAGACAGATGCCTCGCTACCCTTCAGCGTCAGAGAAAAATGTTAGCTCATCCTTGACTCCCCTTTCTTATTAGACTTGGATATGGTGCTAAGATTGCCCTTACTTCTCAGTAAATTCAGCTGTGGAAAACTTAAGACAGACCCAGGCAGACCTGCTCTCCTACTCCCTAGATTTCTAATAACATTTTGGGAAGTATTTTCTATGAGTAGTCAAGTAATTTATAGTGTATTCGATGGAAAACAGCAGGAACTGAATAGCATGGCACATATAAAGTTTACACAGTTTATAAAAAGGGCATGTTTTGACAGCTTATTTTTTCCCCTTCTTTAAAACAGGCCATATGCAAACAGAGCTTTGTTGGATGTGACAAAGGATCAGAGAATTGCTTGTTTTCATTAGGATAACTAGAGATGCAAGTTGAAACAATGACTTGAATGATTTTCCTTAAAGATTTTCCAGCATGCTTGATCATCTCTACAGCCAATGCCAGAAACTTTTGTCACCCACAGGCACATATTTTTTTACTCCTTTGTTAACCCTTACACTACCAAATTATTGCTAAAGCCGGTGTCTGTCTGGATCCACATTTCGATCCATGTATAAGCAGGGAGTTTGTACAGAAGTTGGATTTTCCCCACTTGATCAGTGCTGCAGGCTATAGCCTGCAATCAGTGGCAGCCCATCCATATGGGGCGCAGGGGCGCCCCCCTCCCAATCCATGCGCCCGGCCCCTAATCTACATGCAGAGTGTTGGACACATGGATTTTTTTTTTGAAGCACATGATTAAAGCCTGAGGCTCTAATTAGCTTAAAAAAAGGGTGGGCCCTGAGGCTGCCCAGTTGTGTGACAATAGCGAATTAATATTCGCTATTGTCTTCCTGCTTCTCCTTCCAGCCAAGCAGGAAGAGGGTCCTGAGTCCTGATTGGCCAGGAGTCTTAGGACTCCTGGCCAATCGGGTCTCAGGACCCACTTTCTGTTCATCCGGGTGGAGAAGCAACGGCCCCAGAACGAGGAGCAGCAGCCCTACCCCGGATCCTTGTCATCTGCCTCATAAGGTAGGGAGGCCTCTGATTGCTGCCTTCCCATCCGCCTTCCATGGGGGAGGGGGGGGTCGCAGCCTTTCCATCCGTCACCCGGGGACGGATGGGAGGGGGATGTGGGGTGGGCATTGGTTCGCTGCCCCCAACCCAAAATATTGAGCACCAGCTGCCACTACCTACAGTGCTGCTCGGTTTATTCTGATGGCAGGAAAGTCACCCCACTGTCAGAATACAATAACTCAGCAGGGAGGATTCCCTCATCCACATCAATGCATGGATTGGGGAATTGTGTCAGTTTTTTCATTCAACCTGCTGGTTGAATGAAAAAAAAAAAAAAAGCTACAAATCTATGGGCTGCCTTACCGTGCTTGGGCAGGTTGCTTTACCATTAAAAAATATTTTGGTCTTTGACAACCAAAGTAAAAAATCCAATTAGTCTTAGAAAAAAGTTCATCTGGCCAAACATTATACAATTTTCTTGTTCAATTTCCTTTAGATTTACCTTCAACTATGTAGTGCAAGGATCTGCCTGATTTCATACAAATTTAAAGTGTTTAGGTTTGACTTCATATTATATGGTTTTGGTAAATCTAAAGGAAAATTGAAACAGAAAATTGTATAATGTATGGCCAGCATTAGAAGTTACCATGTCTTGATTGGTTTTGAGATGACACAAAGGGGTTGACTAAATGCAAATATACTGTGCACTACAAGTGCACTTGCTCCAGAGCTTAGTAAATGAGGTGAAGCTTCCCCTCAGATCTAGAGCAGGTGCACTTGCAGTGCACAGTATATTTGCCTTTAGTAAATCAACCCCATTATGTATCATCATTTACTCTATAAATAGAAAAAAAATTATTTGACTTAGACACATCCTGAAAAGTGGGAAATTGGAATCAGATATTCCAGTTAGTAACGCCACATTCAAAAAACAACTTTATTTAGGTAAAAAAAGAATTTTACAGACAGTGAAAGCGGCATCATAATACAAAAGAAAATCAATCATGCCAATCATATGACCAATAAACCGTACAATGGTGTATAATAGCTCTATAACTGTGCAGCAATCATAGATCAAACAGACATGTGTCGAGAAACCAGTACTTTGGAACACAAAACCATAATTTACATGAGATGGTATGTAACATGGAATTCAAGACTCATCATTCAAACACATATCAGGTTGCGCTATCCATCTATCCCATACTTTATTGTATTTTGTGGGACATCTTATATGCATATAAATCAGTTTCTTGTAAGGAAGGGTGGAGTTTACCCAGGTCTCAAACTTTGGTGGGATTGCCTGCATCCAGTTGCGTGCAATCACTTTTCGGGCCACGAAAAGTGTTTTGTGCATAAATATATTAAAAAATATGTCCAGGTCACTAGAACAGATTGAGCAAACAGGGTTTGGGGTCCAGTTATAAGAGAGATCCCATTTGGTCATGTAAAAATTGTACCACCTGGGCCCAAAACAGCTGAATTATTGGACAGGACCAAATAAGGTGAAAAAAGGTGCCTGTTTGTTGCCCATAGAGAAGACATAGGGGGCTGTAGGAACCAGTTAGTAACTCAATTCAGGTGTTGGCTTGACCTACCCTGCTGTATATAAAAATCATATAAACAAATCATAAAATGCTTATTTTCACTCACAACTTTTTGTTGACATACAATATGGCCAGATCAAAGGATCTAAACAAAATATCATAGACATTTGCATAAGGATATGTTGAAGCTGTGTATATACTGTACATCGCATCATCATCAAAAATTATAACATAAATTAAACTTATTTATGTGCCAAAAAGGGATAGCCCAGCAGGGGTAACTATAACTATTAAGCAGATATCTGCAAACAAATGTAATTACATAAATACAACCACAAATCAAAATGTATTTCAACAGAATCAAAAATATGTTTTTATTAGATTTTCCTGAAATAAACTTTGATCTGTATTTTTTTGTGCAGATATTTACTTACTGGTTAATGTAATACCTGCTGGGATTTCCCTTTATTGGGGGGCATACATGAGTTTGATTTAGTAATTTTTGAAGGGAATTAACTGACCCCAGTGGGTGATATCACTTTTATTGAATAGTTTGAATATTTATACAAACCCATGTCCCACACATTACACAGCTCAGGGTAGCCAATAGTCATAAATGTACTGCCACTATCTAGGGGTTCATTATCCCCATAAGACTGGGTGCACATATGTGCGGCCGCGGGTTTCTGCGATTCAGGTCCAAACTTTTGCCTGAATTCACACATGAACCAGACCCAAACACGCACAGGACCCTTTTTCAATCCGGACTGCGGCCGCCCTGGAGATGTGTGAACCAGCTCCAGTGAGAGGCGGTCACACTCACATGTCATGTGAATTGGATGTGGGAAAAACCCGCCTCCAATTCGCTTATGTGTGAACCCAGCCTACTGTAAGTGCATGTAAAGCCAAGATGTTTCCTATTTGTTTTGAACAGAGTAGGGAAGGGTTTGGGATATTTTCCTGTCTCAAACACTCAACAGGAAGTGAAAGGAAATCTCTACAAAATGTCTACCTAGCAGGGCACAGATATAAGTATACAATTTAAGGAATTGTTTTCATATATTCGGATAAAGATTTAAACCTTTCGCTGCCAGAGCTGTTTTTGCATTTTTTGCACACATACTTGAAAAAATTATTGTAGGCTTGAAATCGGCATAAAACCCCAAAACATTTTATATTTTTTTGGAAAGCAGAGAATAAAATAGTGGTTGTTCCAATTTGTTATGCCACACGATATTACTGATAAAATTTCAGTAAATAATACACTAAAGTTAATTTTAGGGCACACAAACGCAACAAATTACAAAGTTTTTGTAAAAGATGAGGTTGCACCAAGTAAATAGATACCCAATGTGACAGACTCACCCGGGACAGAGGCTTTTGGAGGGGACTGAATGCTAACCTCTTGCCTACCAACTATGGGCCCTGGCATTTGAGGGAGCCACAAGCATTTAGGAAGATGTCCTGTTGTGTAATGCAAAAGGACATTATTAAAGAGGCCATGATGGTCTCTGCCAGCTTGGGACTCGGTGAACAGATGTATGTGAACAGAAAGCTAGTTAATGAGATCTGGAAAGCCATGGGTCTCCTGTTGTCTACTAGCTAGGCTGAGGAGGAGGGAGATCACTGTTTTTCAAGGCAGCCATCAGAAATGTTAGGGCCCCTTACACAGCTTCAGGCCTGGGCCCCCCCAGGGCCTGACCACCAACATTCCCCAGGGCCCGCCCACTGGCCGTCCCACCGAATACACCCGCTGGGCATCCCACTGAGTCCTTCGGTGCACCCACTTTTATGTTAACACTCTCTACAATATATCCCCACCTCTGCCCAGCATTATCCAGCCCTCTCCACATTATATCCCCACGTCCACCCAGCATCATCCATCCGTCTCCACATTATATCCCCACCTCAGCCCAGCATCATCCATCCGTCTCCACATTATATCCCCACCTCAGCCCAGCATCATCCATCCATCTCCACATTTTATCCCCACCTCCGCCCAGCACCATCCATCCCTCTCCACATTATATCCCTACCTCCACCCAGCATCATCCATCCCTCTCCACATATCCCCACCTCTGCCCAGCATCATCCATCCCTCTCCACATTATATCCCCACCTCCGCCCAGCATCATTAATCCCTCTCCACATTATATCCCCACCTCCACCTAGCATCATCCATCCCTCTCCACATTATATCCCCACCTCCTCCCAGCACCATCCATCCATCTCCACATTATATCCCCACGTCCACCCAGCATCATCCATCCCTCTCCACATTATATCCCCACCTCCGCCCAGCACCATCCATCCCTCTCCACATTATATCCCTTCCTCCACCCAGCATCATCCATCCCTCTCCACATATCCCCACCTCCGCCCAGCATCATCCATCCCTCTCCACATTATATCCCCACCTCCGCCCAGCATCATTAATCCCTCTCCACATTATATCCCCACCTCCACCTAGCACCATCCATCCCTCTCCACATTATATCCCTACCTCCACCCAGCATCATCCATCCCTCTCCACATATCCCCACCTCCGCCCAGCATCATCCATCCCTCTCCACATTATATCCCCACCTCCACCCAGCATCATCCATCCCTCTCCACATTATATCCCCACCTCCACCCAGCATCATCCATCTCTCTCCACATTATATTCCCACCTCCACCTAGCACCATCCATCCCTCTCCACATTATATCCCTACCTCCACCCAGCATCATCCATCCCTCTCCACATATCCCCACCTCCGCCCAGCATCATCCATCCCTCTCCACATTATATCCCCACCTCCACCCAGCATCATCCATCCCTCTCCACATTATATCCCCACCTCCACCCAGCATCATCCATCTCTCTCCACATTATATTCCCACCTCCACCTAGCACCATCCATCCCTCTCCACATTATATCCCCACGTCCGCCCAGCATCATCCATCCCTCTCCACATTATATTCCCACCTCCACCTAGCACCATCCATCCTTCTCCACATTATATCCCCGTCTCCACCTAGCATCATCCATCCCTCTCCACATTATATCGCCACCTCCGTCCAGCATCATCCATCCCTCTCCACATTATATCCCCACCTCCACCTAGCACCATCCATCCCTCTCCACATTATATCCCTACCTCCGCCCAGCATCATCCATCCCTCTCCACATTATATTCCCACCTCCACCTAGCCCCATCCATCCTTCTTCACATTATATCCCCGTCTCCACCTAGCATCATCCATCCCTCTCCACATTATATCCCCACCTCCGCCCAGCATCATCCATCCCTCTCCACATTATATCCCCACCTCCGCCCAGCATCATCCATCCCTCTCCACATTATATCCCCATCCACACCCAGCATCATCCATCCCTCTCCACATTATATCCCCACCTCCAACTAGCATCATCCATCCCTCACCACAATATATCCCCACCTCCACCTAGCATCATTCATCCCTCTTCACATTATATCCCCATCCACACCCAGCATCATCCATCCCTCTCCAAATTATATACCCATCCCCGCCCGGCATCATCCATCCCTCTCCACAATATATCCCCACCTCCACTTAGCATCATCCATCCCTCACCACAATATATCCCCACCTCCGCCCAGCATCATCCATCCCTCTCCATAATATATCCCCACCTCCGCCCAGCATTATCCATCCGTCTCCACAATATATCCCTACCCCTGCCCAGCATCATCCATCACTCTCCACAATATATCCCCACCTCCACCTAGAATCATCCATCCCTCTCCACAATATATCCCCACCTCTACCTAGCATTATCCATCCCTCTCCACAATATATCCCCACCTCCACCTAGCATCATCCATCCCTCTCCACAATATATCCCCACCTCCACCCAGCATCATCCATCCCTCTCCACAATATATCCCCACCTCCACCTAGCATCATCCATCCCTCTCTACAATATATCCCCACCTCCACCTAGCATCATCCATCCCTCTCCACATTATATTCCCACCTCCACCCAGCATCATCCATCCCTCTCCACAATATATCCCTACCTCCGCCCAGCATCATCCATCCCTCTCCACATTATATCCCCACCTCCGCCCAGCATCTTCCATCCCTCTCCACATTATATACCCACCTCCACCTAGCATCATCCATCCCTCTCCACATTATATTCCCACCTCCACCCAGCATCATCCATCCCTCTCCACAATATATCCCTACCTCCGCCCAGCATCATCCATCCCTCTCCACATTATATCCCCACCTCCGCCCAGCATCATCCATCCCTCTCCACATTATATACCCATCCCCGCCCAGCATCATTCATCCCTCTCCACAATATATCCCCACCTCCGCCCAGCATCATCCATCCCTCTCCATAATATATCCCCACCTCCACCCAGCATCATCCATCCCTCCCCACAATATATTCCCATCCCTGCCCAGCATCATCCATCCCTCTCCAGGATTCTGGGCGGGGATGGGGATATAATGTGGAGAGGGATGGATGATGCTGGGCGTGGATGGGAATACATTGTGGAGAGGGATAGATGATGACTCTGGGTGGGCATGAGAGTTACATAGTGAAGAGGCTCTCCACAATATAACTCTCATTCCTACCCAGAATCATCCTCATCCATTTTCACAACGCAACTCAAACATGCCAGCTTGTCAGCTTCAGGTGACCGTGTTTCATCTATTGGATTAAGTGAGTGACTAAGTGAGGGCGCACAGCAGTACACTCTATTTTTCTGTGAATTACCCTCCACGCCGCTCTCACGTATCTGCATGCACCTGAGAGGCCTGGGTTCACTTTCCAGGCTAAGAAGCTAACCACGCCCCCTGCTCGATTACTGGCCAATGTGATTGCAACCTAGCAGTAGCAGCAGCAACTAGTTGGTGGAGGAGGCCCGGGCTGAGGCTTGTTCTCTTTTGCAGGCACCGCATGGGCTAGCGGCTGCCTGCAGATCAGATGACAGTTTCTTTTAATGTGAGGGGAGGCGGGGAGCCCCTTGAGACGCTCGGGCCCCTTACAAGAGTACTGCTTGTACCCACCTGATGGAGGCCCTGCTGTTTGTATTGTTAATTGTGCTAATTAATACACATATTGTCTGCTAGCAAGCTATTGAGGGACCTGTTTATACTTGTAATAATGTGTATTGTACTTTGTGAGCTCGAAGCCGGCAATTCTGACTTGGAATGAGACCTCTGAGTCATCCAGGTGGCTAATTAACGTAATTTTTATGGTATATGTCAGTTGTTGTAATTATATTCCTGTGTACAGGTTGTATTGTTAGGGTAATAATAACAAGAGGTTGGGTATATATTCTGTGTAAGTTTGTTCAATAAAAAAAGTTCCAGTTTAGAAAGCCAAACGAGTCACGTCTAGTTCTTGGTTGTAATAAGCGGCTATAATATATGATATCTATGTTCAGACTGGAGGAAGCGGTATACATATGGAAGCACTCAAGCAGAATGTGGGACAGTTCCGTCAAACCCAACATGTCATATCTTAAATTTGTGTGCGCCTGTAAAATGACAACAAACTTCAGTATCCTATATATTCCATAGGCGATACTTTCAAGGTCCCCCTATAGGTTATCAGTTTAGCGTTAAAGAGGAGGTCTGGTGCTAGTAATATTGCTCTCACTTTGGTGTGCGTGATGATATATAACGTGTATCGCAATTGACGCCTTCATGCGTTGGTGCCCCCAACGCATGTGTTTATGTTCGTACGTGCGTATATGTGGCAGTGGTGGGCCTGAAAATTTATTGGGGGGGGGGGGATTATGTGTGCTTGGGTGCCCCAGAAGATTTTACCCCCTTCCTGACCAGAGCACTTTTTGCGATTCGGCACTGCGTCGATTTAACTGACAATTGCGCGGTCGTGCGACGTTGCACCCAAACAAAATTGACGTCCTTTTTTTCCCACAAATAGAGCTTTCTTTTGGTGGTATTTGATCACCTCTGCGGTTTTTATTTTTTGCGCTATAAACAAAAAAATGCGACAATTTTGAAAAAAAGCAATATTTTTTACTTTTTGCTATAATAAATATCCCCCAAAAATATATATATAAAAAAAACAAATTTTTTCCTCAGTTTAGGCCGATATGTATTCTTCTACATATTTTTGGTAAAAAAAAAAAAATCGCAATAAGCGTATATTGATTGGTTTGCGCAAAAGCATCTACAAAATAGGGGATAGTTTTATGGCATTTTTTAATTATTTTTTTTTTTAATAGTAATGGCGGCGATCTGTGATTTTTATCATGACTGCGACATTATGGCGGACACATCCGACACTTTTGACACCATTTTGGACCATTGTCATTTATACAGTGATCAGTGCTATAAAAATACACTGATTACTGTGTAAATGACACTGGCAGGGAAGGGGTTAAACACTAGGGGGCGATCAAGGGGTTAAGTGTGTCCTAGGGAGTGATTCTAACTGTGGGGGGGTGGGCTTCAACTCTCATGACAGCGATCACTGCTCCTGATGACAGAGAGCAGTGATCTCTGTCATGTCACTAGGCAGAACGGGGAAATGCCTTGTTTACATAGGCACTTCCCTGTTCTGCAGCTCCGTGACAGGATCGCCAGGAGACCGGCGGACATCGAGTCCGCCAGTCCCGCAGGCATGGTCACGCTGTACGCGGCGCTCGTGTGCCAGCCTGCTAGCCCCGCCAATTAAAGGGAATACAGGTACGCCCATTTGCCCACAGCTGCCATTGTGCCGACGTATATCAGCATGCAGCGGTCGGCAAGTGGTTAAAAAAAGGTTTTTAACTTTTTTTTATCACATAGGGGACTTTTGGACTAAAAAGTCCCCTATGTAATGATTTTGTGGTGACAGGTTCTCTTTAATGAGACATCCAGGATCTAAAATTCCCTGCATGTCTTCCTTGTGCGCCACTAAATATAATGCAAAGCATATTGCACTGCAATATCCAGAATGAAAACCACAATCACACTTATGCCGCGTACACAAGACCGTCCGTCGTTTTTGGTCCGTCGGAATAGCTTACAGACGAACAGTTTTCCCGATAGGAATTGATTCCGTCGGAAAGATTTAAAACATGTTTTATTTCTAGGTCTGTCAGAATTTTCGAAAGCAAAAGCCCGATGAAGCCCACACACGATTGGAATATCCAATGAAATGATTTCATTGGACCTTTTCTGCCGGAAAGTCCTGTCGTGTGTACGCGGCATAAGAATTTCAGATGTAGCACCCTGGTGTTTAGGTTGGCACCTTCTCTCTTCTGTCGTTAGGTGGTGTTATGCTGGTGACATTAGATAGACAAGGGCTTAGCAAGGTCAGGTTATGAATGGATGGGGTGTCTCAGCCACTTTAGTCCCTTGGCCTGTTTGGAGAGACTATTTATTTGGGTGGAGTCAGGTGATCGGGGTTCTGTGCCAGCTGGACGGCTGTCTGGGAGGACGTGTGTTATGCCACCCCGGGCTGCTAGGCCGCAAGCCTGAGGCCTATCCCAGGGACATCTGGCTGCTAGGCTGTCTGAGGGCCTATCCAGAAGCAGGAGAAGCAGCGCAGGGTTGGGACTGCAGTATTGGAGTCCAACTGAGAGTAACGGTTCAGTCAAACGGGGAACCAGTTGAGGTCGGAGGTAGAGGGGAAGCTGTCACCACTAAGGGTCCATACACCATTGTGAGTAAGCTGGAGCCAGTACCAGAGTAGCCTTCTCACCAGCCGGGGACAGTGAAGAAGTGGGAAAACCAGGGACCCAGTGCCAAGCCAGGGACCCAGCGGGACAGCAAAGGTGATGCTTGAGGAGCATCAGTGAGTGCCAAGCCAGGGACCCAGCAGTTTAGCAGGGGTGATGCTTGAGGAGTATCTGTGAGTGCCAAGAGAGGGACCCAGCAGGGAAGCAGGGGTGACGCTTAAGGAAGATGCTAAGTAATGGAAGTGGAAGAGCTCAGGGGATCCAGTGGTGATTGGGTCTGAGAGTCTAATGAGAGACTGGGAGCTCAGTGAGTGAAGACCAACAGTGAGCAACTGTAGCATGCAAGAAGAACCATTTTCGTGGTACCAATAGTTAAGTACATTTACCGTTAGTGACTGTTACAAGAATTGTTGCCATAGGAGACAGCGGTCCTAACTACACAGAAGTGGTGTCTGGCTGGAGGCCTTCCACTGTATAGCTGTCTACCTATAGACCTATCATTGCATCTACTAAAGGGTGTCCTGGCCCTAACCCTCTCTCCCACAGTTCTCTCTTTGCATTTAAAAAGTGTCTGGCGCCCATCACTTCAGCTTGTATTGCACCCACCATGCCTTGTAACCCACTCTACCAAGAAGGATGTCAGCTCTCCCTAACTCTGGAGGTTACCATCAGGCCTTTAGTGGTCCGGGACCTCGCTACACAATAGCTCAAGAAAATTTTTCCATCCTTCCCCTTCAACTTTCTATTTCACTGTGGTTGTAAGCGATCATCGGTTGGGGGTCACATTACCTATTAGAAAATAGTTAGTTCCAAAAACAAAATTTTTCTAACAAAATTCTACTGGTGTATGGCCAGCTTAATTCTGGTGCACTATCATTTTAGACAACCTGTACAGCTGAAAAAGTGGGAAGTAAGACTATGGAAATGCAGATTTTTAGTGCACTGTTTGTGTGACTTCAATTTGGCGTTAAAACATGATCAAATTTTTCTTTAAAATCAGGTTTTTAAGAGTGACTATGCTTATTAATTTTATATATACTGTATTTGTGAGAAAAAGTTGCTATATCATACAAAATATTTTTCTTGACAAATAGAGAGTTCTACTTGCTTGCATTTACCGGTAGCTGGAAGAGAGAAGAGCTTATTAGGGAATTTATTATATTCAGATTCTTTTCCTTAGGGGTTTTGCTATTTTTCCTTAGGTCAGTATCATTTTTGTCATTGCACTAAATATTTTTTACAGTATGTCATGTAAATTCAGTTTGTTTTTATTTTTTTCTCTAATTCCCAAAGGCTCTTTATATAACTCCATTTCCTATGTTTTCTTTTTGTTCCAAAAAAAAAAAGTTAACATTCACTGTACGATAATGAAAAAGCTTTGCTCAGGCTTGTTCAATGAAGGCATATAATTAGAGTAGATTAATATATTTTATAAGCCAAGTGATTTGCAGTGTCAGTTATGTTTAAAAATGGTTGCAATGACTTTATAAACTCCTGAATCACAAAGCTGTGTTAGTCCAGTGGCCAGTACATATTTATGGTGTTCTTCTCTTTAAATAGTGCTATTCCAAAAGTACAAATATAGACTTTTTTGGGGGGATTGCAACACCTTTTATTGTTGTCAGTGGCCCTGTTAAGGAGATTAACCTTTTCTCTATTCACCCTCTACTGTTGTAACTGAGGCTATGTTCACACTGTTTCGACTCGGAAGTTGCACAACTTCTGATCCAACTTTGCCCTGCGACTTCATGTCCGACTTCCATACGACTTCAATGGGATCCGACTTTGAATGTGCTATGCATCTTGAGGGGGAACCCCACACCAAATTTATAAAAAAGAAAAACTGAGTGGGATCCCCCCCAGATCCATTCCAGGCCCTTTGAGTCTGATATGGATCTTAAGGGAGAACCCCACGCCAAAATAAAAAATAAAAATAATAAAATGGTGTGGAGTCCCTCCCAAGACCATACCCGACCCTTAAGTCTGGTGTGGATTTCAAGATGAACCCCCCACCCCAAAGCACCTTGCCCCCAGGTTGATGGGAACAAGGGCCTCTTCCTGACAACCCTGGTTGCGGGGGTCTGCGGGTGGGGGGCTTATTGGAATCTGGAAGCTCCCTTTAACAAGGGGGCCCCCAGATCCCGCCCCCCCATGTGAATGAGTATGGGGTACATTGTACCCCTACCCATTCAGCCAAAAAAAGTGTAGTGTTACAAAAAACAAGAGATGGTTTTGGAAAAGTCCTTTATTAAAAATGAAGAATGTTCCCCATCGTAGCTCCATGTCTTCTCCCTCCGCTTCTTCTCCCAGTTTTTCTCCGTCCGCTTCTTCCCCCTGGTTCTTCTCCCTCTGCCGATGACTTTTTCCTCCGCCGACCCGGTCTTCCTCGGACACTGGCTCTCGCTGTTATGTCAGGTCTCCGGTGTCTGCCATGTCTTATATAGCCATGAGGCGTGGCCATCTGGGGGATGTCAGAGACCCTGCCCTTCATGAAGCACACACCTAACTCTGCACTCTCTACATAGCACACTACTGGACTCTGCACCCTCTACATAGCACTGCACTATGTAGAGAGTGCAGAGTTCAGGAGTGCACTACATACAGAGTGCAGAGTTCAGAAGTGAGCTATTAGTGCAATATGGTTACTACATGCAATGAATCAAAGATGGCTGCTGCCTTACTGCTGCTTTACCGCTGTTATAGCGATGCTTTTCGGCTGCCGCTAGAGGGACGCTTTTAACCCCCGCTAGCAGCCGAAGAAAGTGTTAAAAGCGCCCGTGTTGCGGCGCTGCTGAATCGCTTTGTAGGCGCTTCGGCAGCGCTGCCCATTCATTTCATAGGGCAGGGCGTTTTGGGAGCGGTGTATACACTGCTCCTGCACTGCCCCAAAGATGCTGCTTGCAGGACCTTTTTGCCTGTCCTGCAAGCGCACCACCCCAGTGTGAAAGCACTCGGGCTTTCACACTGGGGAGGCATGAGAGGTGCTTTACAGGTGCTATTTTTAGCGCTAAAACGCCTGAAAAGCGCCCCAGTGTGAAAGGGGTCTAAATCAGAAGCATCTTAGGCCCTGTTTATGTTAAGGCGATTTTTTCTGCATCTGCCTTCTCGCTGCTATGCACGATAATAGAAACATGGAAATTACATTATTCTCTATGGTTCCCATTCGCATGAAGGTTGATTCATGCAACAAGGGTGATTTTTGAAAAGGTGCAGGTGCTTCATTTGGTGAAGCGCAGGGTGTGTGTTTTAGCCCCATAGACATCAATGGGAAAGCATGGAAAGCACATGTACAATGCATGTGCATGCATTCTAAGTGCATTTTTGGCAGTTTTGTGTGTAAAGTCTAGTCTCTTCCTCAAAACAATAAAAAGCTGCAAGCATGAAAACACATAACAAAATATGTGTAAAATGTGCAAAAACATGCTACAAAAACGTACTGAAAAACGCATTATTATGCAACAGCACTAGTGTGAACCTAGGCTAACTGTCTCTACTGATGGCTATACACAGTATAGCTCTTTCTTTTAGTTCAGCCAGTGGGCTGAAACAATCAAACATTTGTCCTCGAACATGGATGGCTAAACACTGACCGAAATTCAGCTGGTCTCTGCTGAACCGGACGAATTTCGCTCTGTCTTTGGCCATCTTTAGTTATTGTTCCAGCACAGCCTGGGACCCTGAAAACCCAGGTCACTGTACAATGCAAAAATGCAACTACATCTGTCATAATCTCCTATGCCTTGTCTCCCCTTGCCTCTATTTTGACCACAATAAGAGGGACAACCTCAAGGTTCATTAGGGCAGTTGTGAGTAACTAGAAGGAGCAATCATAGAATATAACAGAGGCACCCAGGTTTTCAGATTCCCAGGCAGTGGGAACATTAATCAACAGCCACGCAGGCACCAGAAGATGCATTCAATAAAATCCTATTTAAAAAATCCCAAATTTCTGAGTTGTCCCCAGAACAACAGTAGAGCAAAAGAGGGGAAAACTTTTAATGGGGACACCTATTCTGGTGACCCTGGTGACAGTGGTCACTTTGGAGAGTTTTTCTCTCACTTCTATTGGTTATGGGACAGGAAGTAAGGGGAAATCTCTCTAATGTTACACAGATGGCAAAAAAAAACACTGACAAGGGTTATAATCCTCCCTTACTTTATCCAAACTAAAATAAATATTGCATATAATTCTACTTGACTGTTGTATAACAGATGTGATTCCCATTACCTAAAAAACCCCAACCTCTTAACCTTATTCTAAACAATCAAGACCAGACCAGAGGGTTGGAGTTATAAAAGGCCGTAGCAGCCTACTTTATTAAACAATAAATACCATAACAAAAACACATCTGTTATTCAAAGATTCCTCATCTATCTAGCGTTGGTCTTTGCAGGAGATTCGTAAAACATCAGTAACATAACCATATTGCACTGCGGCCCTTCTCTTAATGAAATAATAGGCCTCAAGCCGACAAGCTGGCTCAGAGACAACCAATGACCGCAGTGCCCCCATTAACACTTTCCGTCTAACCTCCGTTATCCGGAAACCACCATCAGTACCATCAGGACCATAGCAACGCTAGTTCCCGAAATTCTCATTGTGCCATATCTTCTTTCCCCTGCAAAGACCAAAACGCCCGCCACTGCTACGACATCCAACTTCCACGAACCTGTTTTGGAAAAGAAAAAGAAAAAACACACAACCAAAACTACCCAATTCACTTTTCCAATTTTTTTTTTTTTTTTTTTTTTTTATTTAGGGAGGGTGGGCGGGAACTTTCCCCCACGCTTGTGATGACTCATCAGGGCGGGGACAGAATTTAACACCTTCCATGGCCCCTCCCCCTCGGCACCAAACATTTTCCCTTTCTCATGATACCATCTCCCTGTTAACCCTGTCATGTCCGCCCTTCGCCTATGTATTTCTTACTTTGCTCCGGGCTTCTCTTGACTGTTGTATAACAGATGTGATTCCCATTACCTAAAAAACCCCAACCTCTTAACCTTATTCTAAACAATCAAGACCAGACCAGAGGGTTGGAGTTATAAAAGGCCGTAGCAGCCTACTTTATTAAACAATAAATACCATAACAAAAACACATCTGTTATTCAAAGATTCCTCATCTATCTAGCGTTGGTCTTTGCAGGAGATTCGTAAAACATCAGTAACATAACCATATTGCACTGCGGCCCTTCTCTTAATGAAATAATAGGCCTCAAGCCGACAAGCTGGCTCAGAGACAACCAATGACCGCAGTGCCCCCATTAACACTTTCCGTCTAACCTCCGTTATCCGGAAACCACCATCAGTACCATCAGGACCATAGCAACGCTAGTTCCCGAAATTCTCATTGTGCCATATCTTCTTTCCCCTGCAAAGACCAAAACGCCCGCCACAGCACCCAAAGGTAACAACCTTACCTTTTGGTGCACCTCCACACCCAAATAGCTCTCTGGATACCGTCCTGCAGTCCCAACGCCCACAGATCAATACCCACATCATTTAAATGAACGCCATCTCTCCTCAAGTACCTCCAAGTTTCGAACTCTAATTCCAAATGCCTAATAGCCAATCCCCCATTCTTCACCATGAACTTACTCACCTCCCGGTTAATCTCCCTCCGTGCCCTATTAACACCCTCAAACGACCTGGCCATCCTCCATGTTGTCCGAGCCACCATGTCGGACCAAACTATAACCATCTTTGAAAACTCCTGCATCCAACGCCAGACATCAAATTTGATGTCCCGCGATATATACACCATAGATCTCACCCCCAAATCATTGCCCCCTAAATGCAAAACTAAAACATCCGGTGCCCTGTCCCTAAGCGCATAACGCTGCACCTCAGAAATCAATCTTCCCCACAACATACCCGGGAACCAAAACCACTTAATGCAGGCTTCCTTCCTATGAAAAACCCAACTGTCTACCTTCAAATCTCACATCTCCCCTCCTGGCCCCGTAGCTCACAAAGGAATGGCCCAATATCCAAACCAGGCCTGCCGCTGAACCTGTAAAGAAAATGACCCAAAAACAATACCCATGATCACCAGTATTCTGCAAACCTAACCCCCAATATGAACAGGATTCTTCCCAATTAACATTTTACAGCCCCACCACCAGATGAGACCTAACATATATCTGGAACCTCCGCGATTCCCACCGCCCTATGCGTTTTACAGCCTCTGCATCCATCCCATTTCTAGCCGCCTCTGTCGCAGCCCCAATCCGAAAGGAATGAGACGAAAATTCCTTCTCATTCAAACCCAAAGCCCTTAAACATTTTCTAAATACGGCCACAAATTGATAACGTGATAACGGAACCCCATCGAAATGCACCAACAAGGGACCCCCCCTTTTGCGGATACCCATAAATCCCTTAACCGCTTCCACTGGGCACAAAGCCGAACCCGGCACTGGGAAACCTGCACCAACCTCCCTTTACCCATTTGATCCGTCTTTGACCTACGAAAATATAACAAAACATCCTTTCCGCATGCCACCTCCTGTATCCCAATTCCCCCTTGTACCTTCTTTGACGGACTAACCAATTCCCCAATACGAAATGCCCCGAAGAAAGACATCAAAAATGCCGCCGTAAACATGGTGCACTCGTAGTCAGAGGAACAAACCCCCACCAACTGTGCTACCATACCTGTTAAAATCTGAAAGGTTATCGTCTCCTGGAGTCCGTACGAACCACCGATTGCCGATAGCCTTTCATCGCCTGCCTCACCCAGAAATCCTTTGTAAAGTCAGGCTGGCCTTGTAATTTGAACAAAAACGCTAAACCCGCTAACTGCTTATGCAGTGCCGATGCAGGCACTCCCTCCTCCATCATTCTCGCCACATAATACACCAGGAGCCCCACTGCACCATCCACCGACTCATCACCCACCTCTTGCACCAACGCCTGCCACTCATGCCATACTTTCGAGTATGCTGACCAGGTCACCTCACTTACCGACTTCCTGATCCATCCGGCGACGAAGCCAATGCTATCCCCCACAACCATTCGGGACAAGGCACCCTGTGCCGCTCCGCCTCCGCCGCCAACTCGCAGAACCTGTCCCACTGGAAGCGAGACAGCGCATCAGCGATAACATTCTCCACACCCGGGAGGTTTACTGCATGAATGAAAGCATTCAACTGCAAACGTCTCAAAACCAAGTGTTGTAACAACCTAATCACTGGTGGGAATGATGCAGTAATCCTGTTAATCACTTGCACCACACTTAAATTGTACCCATGAAACCTCACTTTTCGATCCTTAAAGGCCCCACCCCACAATACAACTGCTAAAACCACCGGAAACAGTTCCAGCAGCACTAGGTTTTTTGTAAAACCCACTTCAATCCATTCCCCTGGCCATGTACCCGCACTCCACTGCCCGTGAAAGAACGCCCCATAACCTGTGGAACCGGCCGCATCCGTGAACAGTTCGAGGTCAAAGTTGCTGACTGGCTCCGACATCCATAGCGCCCGTCCATTAAAGGATTCCAAAAAGGTATGCCATACCCTCAAGTCCTCCCTGTGTTCTTTTCTCAATCTCACATAGTGCCTCGGGGACTGAATACCAGCTGTGCTGGCCACTAGCCTGCGGCAAACAACCCTCCCCATTGGCAAACTGCAGCGCGCACCATTCAGCTTACCTAATAGCGATTGCAAATCTCGAAGCTGAACTTTGCGCAACCCAATCATACCTGCGATTTCCCTTTTTAGGTCCGCCAACTTATCTTCTGGTAACCTGCATTCCTTTGCCACCGAGTCCAGGACAATGCCCAGAAAACTGATGACCTTACCAGGTCCTTCCGTCTTCTCGGGTGCCAATGGAATGCCAAACCTATCCGCTATGTGCTCCAGCGATGTCAGGAGCACCGCGCAGATTCTGGAAGCAGCTGGTCCTATGCAAAGGAAATCGTCCAAATAGTGGATAACCAAATTCATGCCTGACACATCCCGTACTACCCATTCTACAAAAGAACCGAACTGTTCAAATAATGCGCACGACACAGAGCAGCCCATCGGCAAGCATTGGTCCACATAAAATTGGTTATTCCAATGGCATCCCAGCAACCGGAAACTATCCGGGTGAACCGGAAGAAGCCGAAAGGCTGACTCCACATCTGCCTTAGCCATTAACGCTCCCTTGCCGTAACGCCGTACCCACCCCACCGCAGCATCAAATGATGTATAAGACACTGAACAATCTGCCTGATCAATTGCATAATTCACCGATCCCCTTTTTAGGAAGGAGAGGTGATGAATGAGCCTAAACTTATCCCGTTCTTTCTTTGGCACCACCCCCAACGGGGATACTACCAAATCGGCAAAAGGCGGTAATGGGAAAGGACCCCCCATTCTCCCTAAAGCCACCTCCTTATTTAGTTTCTCCGAAACCACGTCCGGATGTTGCATTGCCGACCTCAAATTGCGCGGAACGGGGGGAACAACCTCTAAATTACACGAAATCCCAAAACCTACTGTAAAACCTGACTCTAACAACCTCGCCGCCTCCCTGTCCGGATACCTACTTAGGAACGGCCGCATTCTGCGCACCTTCACCGGGGTCCTCCCTCCAGTTTTCAGCCTCTCCAGCGCGGCCTTTTTTCCTGTTTAAAGCATCTGGACCCCGGATGAGTTCCTCCGCACCCAGAACATTCATGCTTGTACCAACATGCACCTCCAAACTTACCGGTCCCTGAATTATATTGCCAACATACCCCTTTTTTGTTTTCGGCCGATTGTCCCTGGGCCGAAGGTCCACCGGCCCCTCCTGGAAAAAACTGGCTGGGAGCCCTCGGTGACGTCATCAGGCGCATCCACAAGCTGATGTCCTTGTGATCCCATCTCAGTTCTGGCCTTACCGCTCTGCGTTGACGAAATCATACCGCAGCCATCCTGTACCGCCATAAACCCTGTAGGCCTCCCCTATAGCATCCTGTTAGCAGAAGATCCCCGAATAATGTTCGGGATTCTTCTCCCCTATGACACTTGCCATTATCGCGAACGCATGTAACCAGTTCCTCGTCCTCCTTCTTGGAATCATCCGGTTTTACCCTGTCCAGGTTACATTTTTTTTTTTAAAAGCAGCAGGGAAAATATCTCAACGTACTCACCTTTCCACAGTTTTTCCCGCACCTCCTGTTTCAGATGAGCTCCCAGTGGCCCCTCAAAGCAGACATATACTTCACATTTTGCTGCATCTCCCAAACTGACGATGTCCCGCCTTCCCTCTGCCTTTAACGTCCCCTTGCGGGGAACTACCCACCGTTGACGCCACAGCAGGAGCAGGGATTTTAGGCGCAACCACTGGCACCACCGAGCTCCCTCCAGCCGCACCGGCATCCCCGGCACTCCCACTTGTGAGACCCATGCCGATGCTGGCCCAGCTGCGACTCTTTCCGCATTCTCAAATTTCTGTACCAGGTCCTTTATTCCGGCCAAAAAACCCCAATAACCCAGCAGTCCCCCCGGACGATCCCGAAACCCCCGCACCCGGAGCGGACCCAGCTAAGCCACTACTAACTCCAACAGTATCAGACATTCCCACACATGCATAGAAGAAGGTAACTTACCCAGCTGCACAGGCGTGGACCCCTCGGCCGATCATCCGTGTTCCTCCGACCGCACGCTCCCGGTTAATGGCCCCGCCTCCTCATCAGATCCGGACTGGTTTCCTGGGGACCTCAGCTCCAATCCTTCTTCCTCCTCAGATGTTGGCCCACCATGCGATGCAGCCCTGGTTGCCGCTAGAACTGCTGACCTCCGACCCTGCCTCCGCGCAGCATAGCCCTCTGATGATTTTTTGGACAGCCTTGCCAGGACCAGTGCATTGAACCTCAGTCCTGCCAGCCTCCGCTCTCCCATGCACCAATCCTGATCTCCTCCCACGATCGTTCTCTTTTCGGTCCCCTGCTGCAGTGTTAGAAAGCCCAGGGACTGCCACCATAGCCCTCTGCTCCGTGTGTCCTGTCCCCTGTGACGCCATCCTCCTCTGCACAGCGTGTCCGATCTCCTGTGACAGTCTCCTGATGGTGGGGGAGGGGCCCGCACTCACACTGTCCCTGCGCCTTGTAGGCCGCATGTTCCCCCCAGGGGCCTGCAATGAGCTGCTCGATCCCCCCTGCTGTCCTAGAACAGTAACCGGACACCCCCTGGCCACTAACGCTGCCCGCTACGCCGCCGGACCCGACAGGGTCCCAGCAGAATCACCACCCCCCACCCTCCGCTGCGGTCCCGCATTGCGGTCCGGGGAGAACCGATCCGGCGGTCTGGACCTCCGTCCCCTCGTACCTGGCAAAGGCTCAAAGCCTTGTAACACAGTCCCCAGAGTGTCCTATAGCCATGAAGCCCCCCGCGCCGCTGCCTCCACCATAAGCTGGGCCAAGATCCTCTCCACATCAGCCATGCTGTCTGCTCCCTGTAACTTTCCCCCACGCTTGTGATGACTCATCAGGGCGGGGACAGAATTTAACACCTTCCATGGCCCCTCCCCCTCGGCACCAAACATTTTCCCTTTCTCATGATACCATCTCCCTGTTAACCCTGTCATGTCCGCCCTTCGCCTATGTATTTCTTACTTTGCTCCGGGCTTCTCTTTATGGGTGCTGTTACATAAGTATAAAAATATATTTTAATGACCACTGTCCTGAAGTGACTGAAGCTGTCCAGGGACCTCTGTTCATTTCTAAGATGAATGTAGTTTACCACAGGGCATGCTGTGTGTCATAGGCAGGTCTGCAGATCAGTGGACCAAGAATGCAGTTTTGTGCATTTCTAGCACACTGTTCTGCAAACCTGCTCTGACATGCGCTGTGCCCTGCAGTAACAAACAAAGTTCTGCAGACAGCCACTGACAGGTGTCACATTAGGTTGGGAGAGTGAATGTGAAGAGCAAGTAAGGGAATCCTTTTAATTTTTACGTATAGCTTGTTTAATATTTTTAATGTGTTAACATTGCCGGGTGTACTTTAAAGATCAACTCCAGGCAAATAGCTAAATATGCATTTGAAATACATATGCGATAGCTTTCTTACCTGCCAAAGATTTGTATAGCTGTCCATCCAGTTCTGACATTAACACAGCCCTGCAAGAATGCAGAGTCAGGTTGTTGACCGGACTTTTCTCTACATGTTTCTGAGCAACGCAACCAGGACATTTCCCTGCTTCCAGTCTGTGATCGGACAATGAAGAATCAGCAGTAGAAAAATAATCTCATCCATCTGCTCTCTTTTCTCTCATCTCTATCTGCATGATCATTGTCAGCACATATGCATGCAAGATACCTTCTTGGCCCCCAATACCACCCCTCCCTCTCCCTGTCTAAATGCCTCCAGACAGAGGGCTACAAGAGGCTGCTTTGAAGACAAGTTACATTACATACACTAGTTGCATTTAATTATTATATGAGTACAAAACAGCATACTTTTTTTTTCTTTTTATCTGTCTGGAATATTGCTTATGCCGCGTACACACGAGCTGACTTTTCGACCAGACTGGTCCGACGGACCAAGTCCGGCGGACAATTCGATCGTGTGTGGGCTTCATCAAACCTGCAGCTGACTTTTTCTGTCGAAAATCTGACGGACTTTAGATTTGGAACGTGTTTCAAATCTTTACGTTGTAACTCCGCCGGACCCAGAAATCCGTTGTCTGTATGCTAGTCCGACGGACGAAAACCCACGCTAGGGCAGCTATTGGCTACTGGCTATCAACTTCCTTATTTTAGTCCGGTCGTACGTCATCACGTACAAATCCATCGGACTTTGGTGTGATCGTGTGTAGGCAAGTCCGTTCGTTGGGAAAGTCCGTTGGAAGTCCGCCGAAAGTCCGTCGGATAATCTGTCGGACCAGTCCGGTCGAAAAGTCCACTAGTGTGTACGCTGCATTAGAGATAGTTGGTAACTTGTGTTCTTGGAAGGATGGAGTTTGTATCCTGATAGATAGAGCACTTTAGCGTATCAATGGTGAAACTATAAAATCATATATTTATTTCCACAGTATTTCTAGCCTACTCCTAATAATCTGAATGATTTTGAAGTTTCTAAACTTACTTTGTGAAGCTCCCCACGTATTTAATTCCTTAAATTCTGTGACACGTAGTCACTATGCCCTGTGGGTAGGCATTGCTGTGTCACACATTTCACAGAGCCTGCCTTCTGAACTACAGAGGTGCTGAGAGGAGGAGTTTCTGGAAGTAGCATGAGTACAGGAATTACTGCTTGAAGGCAGCTAGGTACCATGGGATATGTAGTCCTTAGAAATTGAAAGTAAACCACAGAGGAGAAGCTGCAAAGCATGCAGGGAATCCAAGAAGTTGTGGAAAGAGATGACCAGCAGACAGACAGCACTTACAAAATGAAAGGACATTTTCAAGTAAAATGATATTGGATTATCAAATATAACTATTGTTTGTATTGGTAGTACAATGCCGATGTTATAAAATGAAAGTGTAGTCTGTGACCATAGATCTCCATTAACAAGTGTATTCTGTAGCACAGTGCAACATAATCCTTTTGCAGTAGGTTTAAATAGGAAGTGCTATGATGTCACTCGTGACATCATTGTTACATCCTGGGACCTGCAGCAGCCATCTTTGGACAGGTCCAAGCTTCCTCCCCTGCAGAACACAGAACACCATAACCTTTTGGTCAGAAGGCTATGTGAAATATTTTTGAGATACATTTCTGGGGCTGCACAAATAACATAAAATTTGTGCTAGGAAAACCAGCAACAGGAAAATGCATTTTAACCCAATTTTCCTTCCTAAATCTAGACAAAAAATATGTATCCAAGTCTACTACCTAAAGCCCTATCTGGCCCCAAAACAAAGTGTAATACAGTATGTTAGGGTACACAAAAAACAACAAAAATGGAAAACTAGAGGAAAAGGCTCTGAAACTGATGTTAGCCAAGGCTAGAGGAAACTGTATCCTTTTCAGCCAATTGTTGACTGTATCCTGATGTAGCACTCTTGATACCGTAATATTTTTTACTATACAGTATTTCCCATTAGTGTTTCTTATTCATTTTCCTTCATTTTTCGGAGCATATTATCCAGATCTATGTATGCGTTCACATTATCTTTTATTCCTTGTGCAATTTCCTCTCAGAAACATCCACCAGAGTATTAATCCTGTCACTGCAGCACTGGTCCATGTACTGGAGACAGCCATGTCATGTCTATGCATTTTATTATTCTTTTCTGGATTGATAGCATTCACAATCATTTTAGCACTTTAGCATCCACAGTACTCAGTATTAAATGTTAGTATAATATCAGTATGCACGTACCTGTATGTAATGTTTTGTATTTTCCCAGAAAGATTTGACATATTTTCTGTTTTCGGTGTAGAAAATATTCACTGTGTGGACCAATTACCCTTTAGATAGATAATATCCCCGAATTTCAAACAGCACAAAAATGTCCAGCATTTTGGTATAGTCTAATGATGTTATGACTGTTTTATTTAAACAATATACAGGAATTTAGTAATATCTTGGTACCATTAATCTTTTGACATTGGTTATAACTATTACATTAAAGGAATTGCTTAGAAAGCGGATGGCGAAAATATTACACAGAATAAATACATTTTATAACTTAGATTTTTAAGGTTTTGTCAGTGAAATTTTGTGGGGCAGTGGAAACCAAGTGTTTTGAATGTCTGTGTGTCAAATATAGGGATACATTTCCAGTGTTTCAGCTATCGGGTTAGAGTATTATTTTTACCGGGACTGAAGCTAACCGTATTACTGTTATTATTAGATACAGTATCTCACAAAAGTGAGTACACCCCTCACATTTTTGTAAATATTTTGTTATATCTTTTCATGTGACAACACTGAAGAAATTACACTTTACTACAATGTAAAGTAGTGAGTGTACAGCTTGTATAACAGTGTAAATTTGCTGTCCCCTCAAAATAACTAACCACACAGCCATTAATGTCTAAACCGCTGGCAACAAAAGTGAGTACACCACTAAGTGAAAATGTCCAAATTGGGCCCAAAGTGTCAATATTTTGTGTGGCCACCATTATTTTCCAGCATTGCTTTAACCCTTTTGGGAATGGAGTTCACCATAGCTTCACAGGTTGCCACTGGAGTCCTCTTCCACTCCTCCATGATGACATCACAGAGCTGGTGGATGTTAGAGAGCTTGTGCTCCTCCACCTTCCATTTGAGGATGCCCCACAGATGCTCAATGGGGTTTAGGTCTAAAGACATGCTTGGCCAGTCCATCACCTTTACCCTCAGCTTCTTTAGCAAGGCAGTGGTTGTCTTGGAGGTGTGTTTGGGGTCGTTATCATGTTGGGATACTGCCCAGCAGCCCAGTCTCCGAAGGGAGGTGATCATGCTCTGCTTCAGTAGGTCACAGTACATGTTGGTATTCATGGTTTCCTCAATGAACTGTAGCTCCCCAGTTCCGGCAGCACTCATGCAGACCCAGACTATGACACTTCGACGATCATGCTTGACTGTAGGCAAGACACACTTGTCTTTGTACTCCTCACCTGGTTGCCGCCACACTCGCTTGACACCATCTGTACCAAATAAGTTTATCTTGGTCTCATCAGACCACAAGACATGGTTCCAGTAATCCATGTCCTTAGTCTGCTTGTCTTAAGCAAACTGTTTGCGGGCTTTCTTGTGCATCATCTTTAGAAGAGGTTTCCTTCTGGGATGACAGCCATGCAGAGCAATTTGATGCAGTGTGGTGCGTATAGTCTGAGCACTGACAAGCTGACCCCCCACCCCTTCAACCTCTGCAGCAATGCTGGCAGCACTCATATATCTATTTCCCAAAGACAACCTCTGGTTATGACGCTGAGCACGTGCACTCAACTTCTTTGATCGACCATGGCGAGGCCTGTTCTGAGTGGAACCTGTCCTGTTAAACTGCTGTATGGTATTGGCCACCATGCTGCAGCTCAGTTTCAGGGTCTTGGCAATCTTCTTATAGGCTATAGGCCATCTTTATGTAGAGCAACAATTCTTTTTTTCAGAACCTCAGAAAGTTCTTTGCCATGAGGAGCCATGTTGAACTTCCAGTGACCAGTATGAGAGTGAGAGTGATAAAACACCAAATTTAACGTACCTGCTCCCCAGTCACACCTGAGGCCTTGTAACAATAACGAGTCACACAACACCGCAGAGGGAAAATGGCTAATTGGGCCCAATTTGGACATTTTCACTTAGGGGTGTACTCACTTTTGTTGCCAGTGGTTTAGACATTAATGGCTGTGTGTTGAGATATTTTGAGGGGACAGCAAATTTACACTGTTATACAAGCTGTACACTCACTACTTTACATTGTAGCAAAGTGTCATTTCTTCAGTGTTGTCACATGAAAAGATATAATTAAATATTTACAAAATGTGAGGGGTGTTTTTTTATCTCAAAACAATTTTATTAAACATGCATAATACATCCATTACTGGCTTCAGAGCAATACAATTTGTTATACATTCAAAAACCTTAATTCCACATAGGATGCTGAAAGTTTCAAACGAACATGTGCAGTATAAACATCTACACTTTGGAAACAATAAACAGCATCATGTGACATATGTGCAGAGATCTAATTTTGATCTACGCAAAGTTATAAAGATATAAAGGCACAGCTCCCCTCCCCCCTTCAGCGTGTGCCAGGAGCCCAACACATGATAATGCCACGGTCTAAAACAAGTTCTACCGGGGCCAACCAGGGAACGCTCAGCCACGGGTTCCCTTAGCTTGGCAAACTTTGCTATGCTGCCCCTATGTTAGTAGTGTAAAGTTTGCGGGATAATAGCTCCACGGGACCAAGTGCATAAACCGTTTAAACTTTAAACAAAAAGGCTTTTATAACATATACACAGCTCATCACGACAGGTGTAATCTCTTACTCCTCCTCACCACCACCTCTAAAGCTACTTCCTGTCTTTTATGAGCTGTTTCCTGGAGGCCCTTAACCCCCTTGTGTGCTGAATCCCTGTGGTCAGGGGTGGAGGCTCTTTCCCACCCGAATATCACTTCAGAGCCTCCCAAATTCCAGGTCCCAAATAACTCTCTATTAAGACAGAGAGGACTGCGAGTCGGGAATTCCTCACCTATTATGGGTGACCCCCTGAACACTACTACACTTCCCTTAAAGTGACCATACCCCAAATATCAGTGCTATATAGCACCCATCCAGGACCCAACCTTGGCGTTCTGTACAGTAGATATATTTTCTAGCCTTACGGTGTTAACCATTTGTTCTATCCACTCCCGCACCGCAGGAAGTTCTGTTGATTTCCAGTGCCGTAGAATAAGCTTCCGGGCCTGAAAAAGGGCTCTAGCTATAACCTGCCTAGGGACCTCCTCCACCATGCTATCATCTATAATACGTAACAGACATTGTTTGGGATCCTTTTTAATCTGAACCTGGAAATCCCGGTTAATAACCCCTATAACCTCCGTCCAGTAAACATGTAATTTGGGGCAATGCCACAAAAGTTGTATCAGATCGCCGTGATCCCGCACGCAGCGAGTACATGATGGATCATCACGTGCTCCCATTCTAACCAACTTAGCAGGGGTATAATGCACCCGTAGGAGTATATACAATTGGGACAGGCACTGGGCAGTGTTTAAAGAACACTGTGAAATCACCACTAGCGCCTCCTCCCATTGTTCCTCTTCAAAGGGGTATATCGTGTAGTGAAGTAGCGCTAATATAGCATGTAAAAAAAAACAAGGAATTTCTCAGATGCTCATGGCAAATATAAACTCATATAAAAGTGTTCAAAGTCCTAAAAGGTGCATCCCATAATTTAAATCTGAGCAATAATGCAATGAAATCCAGTAAAGTGTATCACATAAAACTAAACTAAAAGTAAATTGTTTCCCAGGAGTAATCAGCATCCAAAAAAAATCAGGTGACTCAGAGAGATGATCAGTTCCAAAGTGAAAAATATAAATCAGAGTAGATAACCGTAGAGACAAGGGGGATAAGGACAGGTGAAAGAGTCCAAATTAAAGTTGTAAGATGGTAAACATGTCTTTCTGCAATCCTCCCCCAGTAGTGCTAGCCTCTCACCTTATAGATAGACCTCAACGGGCCTAATGGGGCAACAGTGAATGACTAGCCTGTTGTTGAAGTGTTCCTCACAGCTTTCAAGGGATCACTGCAACTTTTGTCCGGTCTCCACGGTCTTTTCCTAGAAGAAAGTTTTCTCTCAATCCTATAGATGGGGCAACAGGAAACGACCAGCCTGTTGTTCAAGCTTTCCTCACAAGGTCCAAGGGATTTCTGTAACTTTTTCTTCGCTCTCCACGGTCCTTCCCTAGAAAAAAGTTTCTCCCAATCCGCAAGATAGAAGATAAAAAAGAAGGCTCTCCATAGTGTAGTAAGTTTAAAGGTTCAAAAGTAATTTATTAAAAAAATCTAAAAACTCCTTTACAATAAAAATTGGCAACAGTAGGACAGGCAGCAAACAAACGTGTGAAACAAATGAAAGGACTTCCGGTCACTGCCGTAACCGGAAGTGACATCACCAAGCTCCTCCCGACTAGTTGCATCACAAGCTTTCTTTTTTATCTTCTATCTTGCGGATTGGGAGAAACTTTTTTCTAGAAAAGGACAGCGGAGACCGGAGAAAAAGTTACAGCGATCCCTTGGACTTTGTGAGGAAAGCTTCAACAACAGGCTAGTTGTTTACTGTTGCCCCACCTATAGGATTGGGAAAAAACTTTCTTCTAGGAAAAGACCATGGAGACCGGACAAAAGTTACAGTGATCCCTTGAAAGCTGTGAGGAAAGCTTCAACAACAGGCTGGTCGTTCACTGTTGCCCCATTAGACCCGTTGGGGTCTATCTATAAGGTGAGAGGCTAGCACTACTGGGGGAGCAAAAAGACATGTTTACCATCTTACATCTTTAATTTGGACTCTTTCACCTGTCCTTATCCCCCTCGTCTCTTCGGTTATCTACTCTAATTTATATTTTTCACTTTGGAACTGATCATCTCTCTGAGTCACCTGATTTTTTTTTGGATGCTGATTACTCCTGGGAAACAATTTACTTTTAGTTTAGTTTTATGTGATACACTTTACTGGATTTTCATTCATTCATTATTGCTCAAATATATATTATGGGATGCACCTTTTAGGACTTTGAACACTTTTATATGAGTTTATATTTGCCATGAGTATCTGAGAAATTCCTTGTTTTTTATTTTTGTTTTGCTTTTTAACGTGCTATATTAGCGCTACTTCACTACACGATATACATTTTTAGAGGTGTTGGAGGTGTTACACTATAGAAGTTTAGCTGTTTTTTTTTCATTTAGCACTTTATATGTATGCGCTTTATTAATTAGCACTTTATTTGTATTGATACACTGTTGGTAGCGCATTAGTACTTTGCCATATCAATCCTCTTCAAAGGGCCCAACATCCCGCTCTCATTGGGATATCACTTTTTGGGTAGAATCCGGTAAGGACAGATTGAGTAGCATAGCGTAACTGCAGGATATGAAGCCCTTATAAGACAATACCTCTGACATGTAATTAAAAATTGAAGTAGTGTTTTGTACCTATGCATCCACGTCGTTTTGGGCCTTTATCACATGTTGGAGTTGGAAGTAATAGAACTGCATGGACATAAGGAGCTGAAAATCCACCTGAAGAGCAGCAAAGGCACTCAGCTCTCCAGTACAGAATATTTGATATAAGTAATTAACCCCATATTGCTGCCATTTTTGACTATATTGCAACTTCCCTATCTCAGTGTACCGGTCGTTGTGCCATATAGGACTAAAGTTAGTAAACCCAGTGACCCGTTGTTGTGTTATGACTTTATTCCAGATTTTTTGCATTAGGTTATAGGTGGGGTATAATTTGTTTAATTTACCGAACTGCAAGGCTTCCAATCCCTCAGCAACTCCTGTCCCGATCGTAAATTTAAGGAGTTTAGTAGTTTAGTCCGCTAAGTTAATCTCCAGGGCAGGGGCAGGGGCTGGGTTAATCGCTCTGGCTAAGTTAGTGTAGCGACCTCTGCACAGTGTTCAGCTGGGAGGGCAGGTAGTACAGCCATGGATTTGGCAGTAGCACATATAAAAATTATTCTTATGCCCCAAATTTTATAAGGTTGATCCTGCCTATTGGTGACATTTTCAATCTGGACCATACCTTAATCCGATCATGACTACGATTAAGTAAAGGGGTGAGGTTCAACCTAAGATAGTCCAAAGGGTCTGGAGTGACCTGTATACCTAAATATTTAATGTTCCTAGATACTGGAATATCAAGGATCGTTGTTAGTTGCTGATCTGGACCAACCCAGAATAACGACCAATAATTTGTACCACCCTCATAGCTTAATTTAATGACATGTGGTATCCCCTAAAAGCAACATGGTATCATTGGCATACAAAATTAACTTTTCCTGTAATTCCCCATACTGAAAGCCTTGGATATCAGGGTTGGAACGGATGAGAGCCGCTAAAGGCTCAATGGCCAGAGCGAACAGGAGTGGGGACAAAGGACATCCCTGCCTGGTGCCCTTGTACAAACTGAAATCTGAGGACATTCTACCAGCCTCTCTAATGGCTGCCTTGGGGGCATTTTATAGCAACTGGACCCAAGAAATAAATTCCTCTCTAAACCCAAATTTTCTCAATATGGCCCACAAGTATGTCCACTCAATGCTTTCGAAACGCCTTGTGGGCATCTAAAGATAACAGCGCTCTATCCCCCCGTTTGTCGGCCTTTGACTGTATATTGAGAAATAGTATACGCAGGTTTATCGCCGTATGCTTCTGGGGCATAAACCCTGCCTGATCAAAATGTATGATAGAGGATATCACCCGGTTCAGTCGCACAGCCAAGACCTTCGCCAGAATCTTCACATCATTCTGTAAGAGGGATATAGGCCTATATGAACCTGGATCATGTGGATCTTTACCTGGTTTTAATAACAGTACTATAATAGCTTTGGTCATGGACAAGGAAAGACTTTTACTCGAAGGAAGGCCTTAAAGGTATTGTACACGCCCTCCATCCTGGAATGACCCTCACGTACTTGCCAGAATTCCCCAATTTTAGTTACTATCTGAGCATAAATTAAGCCAGAAGGCATTCAGTTTCCAAGGGGCCCTGGACATGGTGGAGATTGGTCTCACCTCCAGGCTAGTAAGTACAGGCAAGTGATCAGAGATGCTTCGGGTAGCATATTTAATCTCCGATACGTACCGGGGGGCTTCAGCTGAGCAAATACTAAGATCTATTCGGGATAGGGACATGTATGAATTAGAGAAGCAGGAGAATTATTTTTCCCCTGGGTGTTTATCGGGCCAGAGATCAGTCCAGCCCACTTGCTTAATACATTTTTTCAAGGGCGTACAGTAAGAGCCACGTAAGAGTCACGTACCGAGCTCACTGGGGGATGTTTATCTAGTCCAAATAACAGTTAAAATCTCCCATAATGTATAGGGGAACATCCTGGTGGCACAACTGATATTCTAGTACTACCTTAAGCACCTGGTGATTGTACGGAGGCAGAATGTATACAAATGCAAGAATACATTTCAAGGCAAATATTCGACATAGCAGTATTACATATCTCCCCTCTGCATCCAGCACACACTCTATCTTCTGGTAATCTAAAGAGTTGTGTATCACCCCTTGAGTAAGAGCTGTGAGTGGAATGATAGGACCATCCCACCCACGAAAGTTTCAAGCAAGAAATTGAATCAGGAGTCAGGTGGGTCTCTTGCAATGAGCAAATAGCAGGAAAATATTTGCGTTAGGAGGTAAATACCACGGTATGCTTCAGGGAGTCATGTATCACCCTAACATTCCATGATATCACCAGAACTGTGGCCAGCTTAGATCCATGTGTGTAAACATAGCAAGGTAATTAGTAAGCACAATGTCCCACAGTAAATTGTCATGTAGATGCACAGATGCCAATTTTAACTCTGGAAAATTGTCCTGTAAAGGAGGTAAAGCTCTAAAGAAATGAGATAAAATGAACAAAACATAAGAGTGGCACGCCACTACAGGTAGTGCTCAGGTAGTTCAGCCCATGGGTTGTGCTCAAAAGGCAGAACAAGAATCAGAGGCTGCTGTTCACTTACCCCCAGCCTGGCCTAGCGATCAGTACCTGTTACAGTTTCGGGCACGTCCCAAACTTTGGTAGGACAACCGATCCTCATCTTCATATGCTGAGTAAGATCCAACAGGCACCCAATTCCAACCATAATGAAGAGTGAAAAAAATCACTAGGTAGAAAACTTTTGTAGAAAACTCTCTTTGAAAACAAAAGGTATGTATGTTCCCGTCTCATCGAGCAGGCACAGAAGTAGCACAGTGTGATGAGGCCCAGAAAGCCTTCATGTGGAACTCCAAGGTGCATAAAATGGGCTCAGTTGTCTTCCGCCGCCGGACTCCTGGCCCGATGGAAAGCATTCTCGTTGGCATCCAACCATGCCGATGCATCCGATGCATTTTCAAAAAAATGTGCTTGTCCCCATGCTGTGATACGGAGCCTGGCCGGGTAAAACAAAGCGTATGGGGCCTGCAATTTTTGTAGACTCCTTTTGACTTCGGTAAAGCGGGCCCTGCGTTTCTGCACAGCCGAAGAAAAGTCAGGGTAGAAGGAGATCCGCTCTCCATTAAACTGGATGTTTTGCTTTTCCCGGGCCATTCGCAAAATAATCTCGCTATCTCTGTAGTATAGGAGCCGAGCCAACATTGGTCTTGGTGGATGGCCAGGTAAGAAGGGGCCACAGGGAAACTCTATGAGCTCTTTCAATTGCATACAACGTGGTAAAGGCCTTCTTCCCCAATATCTCAGTTGGCCACTGCTTCACAAAGTCCGTGGGGTCTCTACCCTCCACTTTCTCAGGGAGACCCACAATGCACACATTATTATTTTTGAGGTCGTCAGCCTGCATATCAACTGTTTTAATCAGCCTGGTGTTAGCCTGTGTTTACCTGACTAGAGGAGGGAGTTTGTTTTCACTGATACTGCATTCAGCTGCAGTTGTTCTTTCCCTGATTTTTTGCAGGTCTTGTCTGATCAGGGTCACTTCCTCTTTCAGGCCACCAAAACGATCTTGTAAAATGTTGACTGAAGCAGTACATTTTTTAACTGCCCGCAGTATAGCAGCCAGGGTCGGCTGTTCAGTATCCTCTTCTCCCTCTATCGCCTCATCCTCAGCCTCAGAAGTGTGTGCCTCAGAATGTGCTGAAATGGCTGCCTTTGCTAGGTCCCTCTCCGCCTCCTCCTGCACTGTGTCCTCCCCCTCAGCCAAAGCCTCTGGCTCTGCTGCATCAGCCAAGTCTGCCAGCCCAGAGAGCTTCTGGGCATAGTATCTCATGTCCCTGGGTTTGTTACCAGCAGGCGTTTTAGGGGTGTTGGGCGGCTTACTCACTGTGTCCTTCTTCTTCTGTCGCGCGAGCCGCGCTTCTGAAGGACCGCGGTGGCGCCATGTTGGATCTCGGGCCACTCAGTTCCCTCCTTGTTTTTACAGGTAACCATCTCAGCAGGACTCCAAAGCAGGTAAGTCAGTGGGTGATCCGGAACCCTCAGGCACCAAAGAATCGGTCCTGCGGAGCTGGAAACAGGATCAAGCACAGGGTAACTGGTGGGAGCTCTGTGATAAGCGGCTGCTCACATGCTGTTCCTGGCCACGCTCCCACTGTATATATTATTAGATATATAATGTGTGTTTGTATGCTTGGAAAAATCGCCGCTCTCCCAGTCCAGTCTACGTTGTTGAAAAAATATATAAGCGTGCAATCTAAATATGAATCATAAAATACAAATAATGTGAATTCAAAAATTCTAAATCAGTAAGTGTCCATACATAATTCGGAAACATAAATACAAATGAATGACCATGTATAGTCCAACAAGTGCTCCAAAAAGTGCAAATTAATGAACGCAGTGTTCACCCGGTGCGCCCCTTACCAGAACGGTTGGATCTCAAATTATAGAGTTCAAATGCGCTCATGCAGATGTCAGCCAACATGGATAATCCACTCCTCAGACTCCTCCAAACAATGCTCAGAGATCAAGTGGGAGCCCCGCCCCCGGACAGCTGGCTAGGTGTCTGAGACAACCCGGAGACAGATGGTCCATGTCCATGAGAGATCCTTAAATTAAACAGCCTGTTCATACCGGAGAGGAGCATTGTTTGGAGGAGGATCCAACTGTTCTAGTAAGCGGCGCTGATTTTATATGAAAGAGGAGCACCGGATGAACACTTCATTAATTTGCACTTTTTGGAGCACTTGTTGGACTTTACATGGTCATTCATTTGTATTTTTGGTTCCCACTTATGTATGGATGCTTATTGATTTTACATTTTTGAATTCACATAATTTGTATTTTATGATTCATATTTGGATTGTACACTTATATACTTTTTTTACACATATTATTAGCTAAAGTATTCAGACCAGGGCTTTTTTCTCAGAAAATAGGTGCAGGAACTCAACCACGACTCCCCAAAACCCTCGTCCCCCCACACACACACCCTCCAACCACACACCACAGAGTTCAGAGTTCCGCATTCTTCCACAGCTGCATATCTCTTCATCCCCTATCCACATCTCACTTTCACCCCTCTTCAGCTCTGACCTCTGCATGTAACCCCCCTCCTCCACTGCCCCCATCTTCTCCCTCCCTCCTTAAAAGCTTTATCATCTTGCATATGTCTTACTTATGTAGCACCCCCTAGCTGTGTTGCTAGAGTGATAGAGTTTATGTGTTAGTGTAGGTAAATCTCCAGGCTTGGCTTGCAGCCAGGCCTGTATGTTTTTCTGGATCAGGGTTTGAGTGACCCTGGGAGAGCTGGATGACTCACAGGCAGCATCACTGAGACCTCCCCCTACTTCTAAAATATACTGGAACCTTCTAGAAGAATGGGAGGGAAAGTAAGGTGGAGCTGCCTGGAGTATTCTGAGGGCCCTGACCAATCCCCAGAAGAAGGGTTGGCAGGGGGCAGGCCCTCAAATACTCTGGGTAAGCCCAGCTGGGGCATTGTGGAGTTCAGTTGGAAGATGGAGATGGAGTGTTACGCTGTCAGGGCCTTTGGGAGTAGCTCCCCAGTCTGGGGGGGGGGGGGGGGGGGGTGGTTGAACTCAGGCCTGGGTTCCGGTTCGGAAGGGACCCCTCTTCATGACACACAGAGGGATTCTGACCAGGAGGCACGAAGCAAGGAGAGGACAGCAGGAGAACACTGCCGGGCAACTCTCCAGGGGGCAAGACAGCCACGTGGGCTGGTGAGTGTTGCAGTCAGAGGACTGAGAGGTATGCCTGAAGGGACTGTTTGCAAGCAGTCTGGGATGAATGCAGAGTCAGTCTGGGAGGACTGTAGAGAAGTAGCCAGGAGGGCTAGAGAAAGCGGCAGCTGCAGCCAGGCAGGCTGAAGAGGTGGTACTGGGAGCAGTAGCCACAGAAAAGAACAGCTAGCACCAAAGACCTCTCTATATTTGCTACACCAAAAGGGCCCGCAGTCCTTGTCTGCAAAGGGCAATTACAAGGATCTGACTGAGTCAATGTTGGATCAAATCCAAAGTGCTAGCTGGTCCTGGAAATTGTAGTTCTACAAGCAAGTGTGTGCTGGAGGTAGAAGAAAGCAGTGTGTATATACCTATGTATATAGGTTGAGTCCCTGAAGAGATCTGCTGATCAAGTGGGCATTCCATATTAACCCTTCCCCATCCAAGTTCAAATCCCCCTTATTAAAAAAAAAAAAAAAAAAAAAGCTGCTGCAAGGACTGCTTCTTTACTCCAGAGTGTATGGAAAATTCATGTACCTGGCTGTGCAGGATGGCACCTGCATCTCCCTTGTCTCCATCCCGCACTCAGTGGGAGCTGCTTAAGGAGGTCAGATATCTGTGGGAGCCATTGGGAGATATGCTTTCACTTGTAAACACAGAAGCCAGACTTCTGTGTTTACAAGTGATAATGGTGAGCAGCGAGCAAGGGGCCTGAGCCAAAGGTAGTGGAACTGAGTTCCACCAAGTTCCAGTTGAAAAAAAGCCCTGATTCAGGCTATCATAAGCAGCAGCACCTTCTTAATATTTTTTTATTTTGTTTTTGGGTAAGCGCATATATGTACATTTTTTATGCAGTCTTATGTTGTTAACATGTGTGAAATGGCCTCTGCTTTACACTACTCCACAAGCCACATCCTCTGACATTTTTCAACCCACCCACTGGGGATTAGTCATAGAGGTCACCTCTATGACTAAGCCCCGTGGGTGGAACTAAACATGTCAGAAGGGGAATGGCTTGTGGAGTGGTGTAAGGCCATTTTGTACATGTTAACAACATAGACTGGACTGGGTGAGTGACAATTTTTCTAAGCATACTACACACTACTGGATGGTGGTATTTCATGCAGCACCCCATTACTGAACACCAGCAAAACCATGTATATAGCTCCCTTTTTTGTTTAGAGGGACACTACAAGTATAAGCAGGTCATAATGTGTGCTTGTAGTTACATAATTTATATTTTTTGATTATATTTAATAAATATATTTTGATTTAATATAAAAAAGTCATATTTGGTAAAAATTACTATAAGCATTATTAAGATGGTCACACATGTATTATGGTCTGATTTGTACAATCTTTAAATTCACCTTCAACTATGTAATGCAGGGACTGAATTAAACAATCAAGTTAATTTATACTCAGTCCAGCTGGGCCTTGCACTATATAGGTGTTAAGATGGTCATACATGGATCAAAATTTCATTCCATGAATGGCCATTCTCATTCGAGATGTGTTGATCTAATGGTTGGCTCCTCCTGAATGGGACTGTTGGTAAATCTTTGCTCGATCAGCATTTGCAGCCAATCGGCTGCAGCGCTGATCAGTGTAATCTGCCAGAATACAAAAGCGCAGCATGGGGATTCCCTCTTCCACTTCAAATTTGTAGATGGGGGAATTTGTATGGTTTTTTTTGATCAGCCACCTGGTTGATCAACTTTAGTAAAGCTAAAGGAAACTGTACAGTCAGATTATAATGCATGTGTGTGTAGTAATTACTCTTCAGCAGGCATACATGATTTGTTTTTTGTTTCATTCAGCCAGAAGATTCCTCTATCCACGCAAGCAAGGTGGATGAAGGAATCCCCCCACAGGGACATTGTATTATAATAAGGGGCGTCCTCCTCTGTCAGAATACACTGATCAGTGACTGCATCTGCTGAAAGACAAAAGTTTTCCAACATTCCTGTTCAACAGAGGTCAATCTAACAATCAACTTCTTTTAAACAGGGACGCCAACATGTAAATCGAAATTTGGTCGGACGCAGGTGAACTGGCCAAATTTTGTTCCAACAATGGCCAAATTTAGACTATATTACATAGTTACCTATTCATGTATCAAGAGCTTAGTAAGCATTGACAGTTCCTACATGTGTTAGGGATATAATGTCTAACACATAATATTGGACAAGTAAGGACACGGATGTAAGCAAATAGCGCCATGCCATTTGGAATATTTTTCTTTGCACTGCCTGCTGTGAGAATAAATGTGCTTCATCACAGTTTAAACCATTCTTTGATAATATAAGTAGATTGACATGCACTGCACTGATAGTGATATACACATGAAATCCTTACCCTAAAACAAATTGAAAATATAAAAAAAAAAACACAAAAGCAAAAATGCATTGTGAGGATTTTCTTGTAGATGGTGATTAGAGTAAGAAAAAAACCACATGTTGATATTTTTCTATATACTCTAAACACAGCAGCTGACATACCATTTAGTAATTCACATATCCTAGTTACAATATAAAATTACTTCTAAACCTACAAGTTTAGAGGCATCTATCCTATTGTGTGCATGATCTCCTGGTCCTGCCATTGTGCACATCCAAAGTTAGAGTGCTTTCTTCTTCAGCCCTGTGTGTTGTACTCCATCCTGTTCTCTCTCTTTCAGCCTTACTTAACCTTAACTACCCAAGAGGAAGTCTTGAAATAAATTTCAGGACTCAGGAAACATCTGCTCAAACTAATTTTTTGGGGAATCGAGGAAAAAAATGTCCTGAAAGTGAGAAAAATGCCCCCAATCCCCTTACATTGGTGGTTAGAATTCTACCTTTCTATTTTGGTATTATGCAGATGGCTCTACCAAGTGGCATTGGGCCCTGGAACTATGAAGGCACCATAAGATGGGGGGTCAATCAGCCATAGCTTAAGGAACCTCTGGAGGAACCCTGGTTGAGAAAAGCAGTCTCTGATTGCCCATACCCTCTCTTGTATTCTTTTTCTCTTGTTTCTTGCATGTTTCCTCTGTCTTTTACTTGC
This sequence comes from Aquarana catesbeiana, assembly GCF_042186555.1. NCBI lineage: Eukaryota > Metazoa > Chordata > Amphibia > Anura > Ranidae > Aquarana > Aquarana catesbeiana. Next base: position 508,211,471 of record NC_133324.1, on the reverse strand, counting down.
TGTGGCTACTTCAGAAAATGATGGAGTACATTTATAGTTGTATAACATTGTAGGGAGGAGGACAGCAGTGTGATCACATTACTTTGTCCTTCCTCTATAGATTCATTGGTAACGTTCTGTGTCTATCTGTACTTCTGATATATATCTCCCCTTAATGTCCATGCTCCATTTATTCTCCTTTTTTTTCTTTTTCTCTACAGCTGTGACTGTCTTTTACAACATTTCACCCTAATCTTTGTGTATGACCTCCTCTGTCTCCTTATTTATTGTTTACTCCCTTCTTTTTTCTCTTCTCCTGCAGCCTCCCTCCTGTTTACATTGTTTTATTTTATGCTGCCATTTTTTTTTTTTTTTTGCTCGTTGTTGTGTTTGTGTCCACGTATTGTCCGCTAACAGTCTGTTTGGCATCCGGCATTCTGCTATATTTCTGCGTGTCAATTTTTCTGTGCCTTTCTTCATATCTCTGTCTTTGTCACCCCTCCCTTTCTTCTCGCAGGTCCCCAGCTGGTTTATTGCTGTGAGGGAAATCCCCCTTGTGTTCAGACCTCTGAAAGTATGCCTGAATGGCAGTGCACACACACACACACACACACACACTCATGTGGATATCATGTGCCGTCCCTACAAGGGAATGGGTTAACAAGATGCTTTGGAAAGGAGGGTGGTTTTCTTTTTTCTATTTGTGCTTTTTTTTTTCTTGCTCCCAATTTTTTCCATTTAATTGTTTTGTTTTTTTTCTTTTTGTTACCTGGAGGAGATGGTATTTCAGGCGTTGCCATGGTAACATATCCTTCCCATGTAATGAAGATGCTTGTGATAAAGACAGAAAAATCCCCTTTACCTCCCCCGCCCCCTATTTATCCTCCAAATATACGGCCTTGAAGGGGGCACACCAAGAGACCAAGCTTTTCAAGGTGGCAATAAAGAGCTCAGTTCAGAAATCAAATCCGTTTGTGGATTTTCTAGATACATTCAAGGCAAAGGAATGTCGTCTCATGCTGCGAAGGGGTTCCCAATTTTTAAGTCACATGTAATCTGTTCTTATTGCCAGCTTAGGGGATGGAATCTTTTTTTTTTTTTTTTTTTTTTTAACTCTGTCATCTCATTTAGTAACAGTGATTCAGGTTAATGTCAGATTAGAGATTAAAAGATAAAAGTAAACATTGTTTTAGAAACCAAAAAGGGTTACGTTAAGGTAATATTAATAATATACATATTATTAATATTATATATTGATTATATATTTATTCATGTCTTTGAACAAATGGCAAATATCCTTAATATAAAGTGGCATATGCCAGCATGTTTTGTAGCTACTGGCTATGAAGATTTGCAGGCGTTTAGGTTGTTTTCAGGTCATGTAAGCTGTCACATTCAACCAACTGCTTCATATTGCTGCAACTACTTTTACACATAGACATATAAAACAAACGCACACACACACACACATTTTTTTTGGTACAAATATGACCTTTTTTCTTGTCGTGAATAAAACAATTCTGCTCTGAGTTCCATGATGTCACTTACAGCCTCACGGCAAATATGTCTCTAGCTACATGGTGCATCATGAATGTTTCATATCATTACAGACTGCAGAGTATTGTTTTCCTTACAACAAAATTTGTCAGTGGGATAAGGGGAAGAGGATCCTGCTTACGTAACAAACAAACATGGCTGCCTCGATGTACATGTACAGGATAATAACAAATTATATGCAGAAGGTTTTCAAAACATGAGTACATGAGTACAGTAATGGGATTACTTTAATGGACCTGATCATTTCACATGTATAAATGAAAAACATTTAAAAGGCTATAGATCCTCCTTGAACCACCCTCTGCCTTTGTATGGTGTTGATTTAATAAAGGCAAATAGACTTCACTGAGGTGGAGGTGGGATAGGCTTCCCTGTAGAGATGAGTCAAAAGTGGACAGAATAGGAGATAGACAGACAGAATTGGGTAGAGAGTTTCAGAGGATAGGAGAGACTCTGGAGAAGTCCTGGAGATGAGCATCAACACAGGAGACAAAGGAACTAGAGAGCAGGAGGTCTTGGGAGGAGCAGAAAAGACAGTTTGGGTGATACAGCATCTCACAAAAATGAGCACACGCCTCACATTTTTGTAAATATTCTATTATATCTGTTCATGTGACAACACTGAAGAAATGACACTTTGCTAAAATGGGAGTGTACAGCTTGTATAACAGTGTAAATGTGCTGTCCCCTCAAAATAACTCAACACACAGCCATTAATGTCTAAACCCGCTGGCAACAAAAGTGGGTATACCCCTAAGTTAAAATGCCCAAATTGGGCCCAAAGTCAATATTTTGTGTGGCCATCATTATTTCCAGCACTGCCTTAACCCTCTTGAGCATGGAGTTCACCAGAGCTTCACAGGTTGCCGCTGGAGTTCTTTTCCACTCCTCCATGACGACATCACAGAGCTGGTGGATGTTAGAGACCTTGCGCTCCTCCACCTTCCATTTGAGGATGCCCCACAGATGCTCAATAGGGTTTAGGTCTGGAGATATGTTTGGCCAGTACATCACCTCAGCTTCTTTAGCGAGGCAGTGGTCGTTTTGGAGGTGTGTTTGGGGTTGATATCATGTTGGAATACTGCCTTGCGGCCCAGTCTCCGAAGGGAGGGGATCATGCTCTGCTTCAGTATGTCACGGTACATGTTGGCATTCATGGTTCCCTCAATGAACTGTAGCTCATTGCTTTGATTGACCATGGTGAGGACTGTTCTGAGTGGAACCTGTCCTGTTAAACCGCTGTATGGTCTTGGCCACGATGCTGCAGCTCAGTTTCAGGGTCTTGGCAATCTTCTTATAGCTTAGGCCATCTTTATGTAGAGCAACCATTCTTTTTTTCAGATCCTCAGAGAGTCCTTTGCCATGAGGTGCCATGTTGAACTTCCAGTGACCAGTATGAGAGACTGAGAGTAATAACACCAAACTTAACACACCTGCTCCCCATTCACACCTGAGACCTTGTAACACTAATGAGTCACATGACATCGGGGAGGGAAAATGGCTAATTGGGACCAATTTGGACATTTTTACTTAGGGGTGTACTCACTTTGGTTGCCAGCAGTTTAGACATTATTGGCTGTGTGTTGAGTTATTTTGAGAGGACAGCAAATTTACACTGTTATACAAGCTGTACACTCACTACTTTACATCGTAGCAAAGTTTCTTCAGTGTTGCCACATGAAAACATATAATTAAATATTTACAAAAATGTGAGGGGTGCACTCACTTTTCTGAGATACTGTATATTGAGACAAGATTGGTGATCTTGCTTGTGGCAGAGTTGTAAATAGCTCTATATATTGTTGTTAGTATTTTGAATTTTATTCATTAAGCAATTGGAAGCCAGCGAAGGGATTTGCAGAGAGGTATGTCAGACACTGAGCAGTTGATAAGATGGATGAGTCTGGCAGCAGCATTCATGATAGACTGAAGGCAGGATAGCCTACTTAGAGGTAGGCCTATGAGGAGGGAGTTGCAATAGTCAGGGCAAGAGATAACAAGGGAGTGAATGAATTGCTTGGTGATTTCACTGGTTAAAAAGGAGCATATTTTGGAGATGTTACAGAGAATGCGATTTGCTAATTACAGAGTCTGTAATTATTCTCATGGGCATGTAGGACCTCTGCAGACCACTGTTTTCACACTGATACAGCATGCTGGTAGGACACATACTTTTCTGCTTAGGCTGTGCCTGCTCTTTAAAGAAAGCAAACTTTAAGATTTTGCACGCCTTTTGTTTTAGTACACCATTTTTAGCTGATTTAAAATTTAAGTTTGGTTGGGCTTTGATGAAAGACTAAAGTTTTCTTAAGACATGTAAAAGATAACTGGCACATTCCATTCTGCTAGTATTTTTTAGTTACAGTGCGGCTGTAAGTGCATTTATAATCTTTCACCCTCACAGCCAAAGGCATAACTGTAGCCATAGCAGATCATCCAAATACTACAGTTAAGCACAGGGGGACAATTTCTGTGCAGCTCCATAATGATTTATCTGAGCAGCAATCACATATGGCAAATTATTTTGAATAAAATAAATGTGTATACGGTTTTAGCACCTCTATCAGATTGCTATGAAAGCAATAAGTATGCAGTGTTAATTTATTATGGCTGAAGTGCTTACGGGTCCTGCAATGATTTAAAAAATTGTATATACTGTATTTATCGGCGTATAACACGTACTTTTTCCCCCTTAAAATCAGGGGGAAATCTTGGGTGCGTGTTATGCGCCGATCCCTGCTGTCTCTGAGGGAAGAGGAGCGAGCGCTGCTGAATTACATAAACCTGCGATCTGTGTACCCGTTGCTCCGTCACGCACAGCCACGCCTCCTGACTCCGCATTGGGCCACTGTTCTGTCTATTATATGAGCAGGGCCAGGAGGCGTGGCTGTGAGTGACGGAGTGCCGGGTACACAGGACATCTGTGTAATTCAGTGGCGCTCGCTCCTCTTCTTCCCTCCGAGACAGCAGGGATAATCCAACACTGGCGAGGCTGCGATGATGGGAAAGGTGGGGCTGAAGATGGGCACTGAACGGGCTGCATTGTTGGGCAATTTAATGGCTGCAGATGGGCACTGAGCAAGGTGCATTGATGGGCAATTTAGAGGCAGCAGCTGGGCACTGAGCAGGGTGTATTGATGAGCTGTGACCCTAATTTTACTTCAAAGTTCTTTATTTAAAATGTAAGTTTTTTTCCTTAAACTTCCCTCCTAAAATTGGGGTGCGTGTTATACGGTACTTACCTCCCCACATACAGTCATGATAAACTACCATGATATTATTATTATACTTGACAACTTTTACAATTAGTCTGAGAAAAACAAAATATCTAGATCTCTAAAAAAAAAAAAAAAAAACCTGAAAAAAGCCCATCTTTACAAAGTAAAGGCTCTTGGGAAAGCTTCTCTTGGCTGCATGTTCTGCGTGCCTGTTATGAGGATGTGTAACTATAAAGAGATTTGGTGTGTCAGTAAGACTTTTGTTGGCACAGTTGAGCTGCAAAGACTGACAGTAGTTGTAGTTCTCTCATTCACAGAATATTGCGAACGAATGACACAACCAGGTGGAGTGGGGAGGTAGAGCTCTGCATGGCCATGCTTTTTTTTTTTTTTTATTGTGACAGCGGGTTCCGGGAAGAAGATCCCTTGCTTGCTATCACAACAGGGGGCTCTGGGGGTGCAGGGGATGCTGATTTAGTGACAAGTGCCATGTTCTTAAAAGTGAACTTATCATTTATAGAGATTCCCTCTTGTTTTAGGGTGGACATGAAATAAAGGGAAATCTCCCCAGCAGGACAAAGGCAGCAAAAAAATTATAGAGGTTTTAACGCTTTGATACTCTGTTCAAAACTGAGAAAAAAGTTTTTGGCTTTACATATATTTGAAGAATCGCTGCTTGCCCAGGTCTAGAGCCCTTTCGGAAGGAAGTGCACAGACTCACGAAACACTTTAAGGATTATCCGGTTCCAGAGGACCCTGACTTTTTTCTTCTTCATTGCTTTGACATTCACACCACATCATATAAAAATCAGTGCTACGTCATTTACTTAACGCTGCCAAACATTGCATCACTTTACGATGGAAGCAACCTGACCCTCTGTCTATCCAAATGTGGCTTAGAAAGGTTGAGGATATCAATAAAATGGAGGACCTGGTGCTATCTGCGCAAAACAAACATGAACGTTATAAAAATACGTGGTTCCCCTGGAATATGTTTATATATTCAGATGAAGGCAAATCTCTCTTAGATGACCTCCCACAACTGCCTTAAATATCCCACCCTGGCTAGCGAGTTTGCTCCTTTACTGCTCACCCCCTCCCCCCTTTTTTATTTTTATATTTTTATATTTTTATTTCTCCCCTGTCCCTATCTGTATTCTTTCTCCCCCCTTCTTCTTCCTTCTACATAAAAAACCTGGGTACCCAACCTTGTGCTCATTTTAGTAGTCTTATTATAGCCACAATGGCAGTGCTACTATTACCTGTACATTCTGTGATCTGATATTGTATCTTTGATGCTCTTATTTTATTTAACTAAATTTTCACTGTTCAGATTCGAAAAAAAAAAAAAAGAATCACTATACCCACAGCAAAATAGTTATATATCAGATCTATGTTATAAAAAAAACTCATGAACCAAGACTCCAATTTATGACTACCAGTATTTAGAAAGGAAATGGCAGTTATTTTATAAATCCTTATAAAACGAACTTGCCTTAGTGAAACCACCTCCCATGTCTATAAATATTTTTAAACCTCTAGACATGGACTTTTGTATATAATTGTATTACTATATAACTAATCTATACCTAATCTCTTATATTTATAGTATTATAAAAAAATATATATATATATATATATATACAGTATCTGACAAAAGTGAGTACACCCCTCACATTTTTGTAAATATTGTATTATATCTTTACATGTGACAACACTGAAGAAATGACACTTTGCTAAAAAGTAGTGAGTGTACAGCTTGTATAACAGTGTAAATCTGAAGAAATTTGAATACATTTCCTGAAGACAAGCAGACTAAGGACATGGATTACTGGAACCATGTCCTGTGATCTGATGAGACCAAGATAAACTTATTTGGTTCAGATGGTGTCAAGCGTATGTGGCGACAACCAGGTGAGGAGTACAAAGACAAGTGTGTCTTGCCTACAGTCAAGCATTGTGGTGGGAGTGTCATGGTCTGGGGCTGCATGAGTGTTGCCAGCACTAGAGAGCTGGAGAGCTAGAGAACTGTGACATACTGAAGCAGAGCATGATCCCCTCCCTTTGGAGACTGGGCTGCAGGGCAGTATTCCAAGACGATAACGACCCTAAACATACCTCCAAGATGACCACTGCCTTGCTAAAGAAGCTGAGTGTAAAGGTAATGGACTGGCCAAGCATGTTTCCAGACCTAAACCCTATTGAGCATCTGTGGAGCACCCTCAAACAGAAGGTGGAGGAGCGCAAGGTCTCTAACATCCACCAGCTGCCATACTCTGCCATACCCCGCAATACTCTGCAATACCCTGCCAAACCCTGCAATACTCTGCAATACCCCCGCAATACAATGCAATACCCTGCAATACTCTGCAATACCCCGCCATACTCTGCCATACCTTGCCATACTCTGCCATACCCTGCCATACCCTGCAATACTCTGCAATACCCTGCAATACTCTGCAATACTCTGCAATATCCTGCCATACCCCGCAATTCTCTGCAATGCTATGCAATACCCTGCCATACTCTGCAACACCCTGCCATACTCTGCAATACCCTGCCATACTCTGCAATACCCTGCAATACCCTGCCATACTCTGCCATACCTTGCCATACTCTGCAATACCCTGCAATACTCTGCAATACCCCGCAATACTCTGCAATACTCTGCCATACCCTGCCATACTCTGCCATACCCTGCCATACTCTGCCATACCCTGCCATACTCTGCCATACCCTGCAATACCCTGCCATACTCTGCCATACCTTGTCATACTCTGCAATACCCTGCCATACCCTGCAATACCCTGCAATACTCTGCAATACCCGGCAATACTCTGCAATACTCTGCCATACCCTGCCATACTCTGCCATACCCTGCCATACCCTGCCATACTCTGCAATATCCTGCCATACCCCGTAATACTCTGCAATGCTATGCAATACCCTGCCATACTCTGCCATATCCTGCCATACCCTGCAATACCCTGCAATACCCAGCCATACTCTGCAATACCCAGCCATACTCTGCAATACTCTGCCATACTCAGTCATACTCTGCAATACCCAGCCATACTCTGCAATACTCGGTGATACCCAGCCATACTCTGCCATACCCAGCCATACCCAGTCATACTCGGCGATACCCTGCAATACCCCGCAATGCTCAGCCATACTCTGCCATACCCTGCCATACTCTGCAATACCCTGCAATACGCTGCAATATCCTGCAATATTCTGCAATATCCTGCCATACCCTGCAATACACTGCAATGCTCTGCAATACCCTGCCATACTCTGCAACACCCTGCCATACTCTGCAACACCCTGCAATACTCTGCAATACCCTGCCATACCCTGCAATACTCTGCCATACCCTGCCATACTCTGCAATACCCAGCCATACTCTGCAATACTCTGCCATACTCTGCAATACCCAGCCATACTCTGCAATACCCAGCCATACTCTGCAATACTCGGTGATACCCTGCCATACCCAGCCATACCCAGTCATACTCGGCGATACCCTGCAATACCCTGCCATACTCAGCCATGCTCAGCCATGCTCAGCCATACTCGGCCATGCTCAGCCATACTCGGCCATGCTCAGCCATACTCGGCCTCTGTATGTGGCCAGGCTGTGGAAGTCTCACGCATGTGGTATCGCCGTACTCAGGAGGAGTAGGAGAATCTATTTTGGGGTGTCATTTTTGGTATGTACATGCTATGTGTTGGAAATATTGTATAAATGGACAACTTTGTGTTAAAAAAAAAAAATGCGTTTTAACCACTTCCCGCCGCCCACCCACCATCATATGACGTCCTTGACTTTGTGTGGGGATATCTGAATGATGCCTGCAGCTACAGGCATCATTCAGGTATCAGCTTTTTCAGCCAGTGATTCCCTACACCATAAGAATGATCATAGCGGCTGTTCTGCTGCTTGATCGTTCTTATGGGAGGCAAGAGGGGACGTCCCCCCCTCCCGCCGCCCTCTGGTGCTTCTACCGACTCGTTTTTTTTTTTTTTTTTTTCCAGGCTTCCCAAACCCCATATCTCACTGTAAAGAGGACCTGTCATGCCATATTCCTATTACAAGGGATGTTTACATTCCTTGTAATAGGAATAAAAGTGATCATAAAATTCATTTTTTGGAAAAAAATGTCAAACTAAAATAAATAAAGTAAAATGAACAATAGAAAAAAAAAATTTAAAGCACTCCTGTCCCAGTGTGCTCGCATGGAGAAGCGAACGCATACGTAAGTCCTGCCCACATATGAAAACGGTGTTCAAACCACACATGTAAGGTATCGCTGAGAATGTTAGAGCGAGAGAAATAATTTTGGCCCTAGACCTCCTCTGTAACTCAAAACATGTAACCAGTAAAAAATTTTATAGCGTCGCCTATGGGGATTTTTAAGTAGCGAAGTTTGGCGCCATTCCACGAGCGTGTGCAATTTTGAAGGTTGACATGTTGACAAGTATCTATTTACTCGGCGTAACTTCATCTTTCACATTATGCAAAAACATTGGGCTAACTTTACTGTTTTGTTTTTTTTTTAAAGCACAGAACTGTTTCTTTTCCCAAAAAATCACGTTCTAAAAATTGCTGCGCAAATACCATGCGAGATAAAAAGTTGCAACGACCGCCATTATATTCTCTAGGGTCTTTGCTAAAAAAACATATATAATGTTTTGGGGTTCTCTGTAATTTTCTAGCAAATAAATGATGATTTTTACATGTAGGAGAGAAATGTCAGAATTGGCCTGGGTGCTCCAGAACGCCTGAAGGTGCTCCCTGCATGTTGGGCCTCTGTATGTGGCCATGCTGTGTAAAAGTCTCACACATGTGGTATCGCCATACTCGGGAATAATAGCAGAATGTGTTTTGGTGTGTAATTTGTGGTATGCATATGCTGAGTGTGAAAAATAACATGCTAATATGACAATTTTGTGAAAAAAAAAAAAATCTTGATTTGTGGTAAAAAATGACAACTTCAAAAAACTCACCATGCATCTTTCTAAATACCTTGGAATGTCTTCTTTCCAAAAAAGGGTCATTTGGGGGATATTTGTACTTTTCTGGCATGTTAGGGTCTCAAGAAATTACATAGGCCGTCAGTACTTCAGGTGTGATCAATTTTCAGATATTGGCACCATAGCTTGTGGACTCTATAACTTTCACAAAGACCAAATAATATACACCAATTTGTACTTATTTTTACCAAAGATATGTAGCAGTATAAATTTTGGCTAAAATTTATGAAGAAAAATGACTAATTTGCTACTTTTTATAACAGAAACAAAGAAAAATTCATTTTTTTACAGAATTTTCAGTCTTTTTTCTTTTATAGTGCAAAAAAAACAAACCACGGTGATTAAATACCACCAAAAGAAAGCTCTATTTGTGTCAAAAAAAGGACAAAAAATTCATATGGGTACAGTGTTGTATGACTGAGTAATTGTCCTTCAAAATGTGAGAGCACCGAATCTGAAAACAAAGTGCTCAGTGGTCAAGTGGTTAAAGGTGGGTCCAGCTTCTGACTGAAAAGATGCCACCCATAAATTAAAGGTGGACTGACTTCTGCAGTTCCTTTTTTTTAACTGCTTCCAGTCATGGAGGGGGGTAAATCTTCCAGAGGTCAAATGGTTTAAATCACATAATTTTTATTGCTATAATATTTTCACAGTACAATGAAGCACAAACACCACACAATACATCTCCTCAACATTTTCCCAGGTAGTATACTCAAATTCCAACGTTGCATGTACATATATGAGGTATGGCAGAGACAACCATTTAGCTAACATTTGCATCTTCACAGTATACAGTTTAGAAAACAGTAAATAGGCAACCTCCTATTCATATATCCATCAAACCAGCCTCTATCCAGTATACCAACAACCAAAGACTTTTAGCCTATCATATCCCAATTCATAGATGCGCACAGGGTGTGCCAGCTGTGCCTGGGCACACCCTAATAACCCTGTGCTGCATATATTTCCCCTGCTGTTTGGCTGCAGAGAAAGGGACTGGGGAATCTGTCCTCAGTCCCTTTCTTTGTCCCAAAAGTGAGACATCAGGGGTCTGTTTAGACCCCTGATACGTCACCAAAAACCCCCGATGGGGCTCCTAAAAAAATTGTAAAAAAATATATATATACTGTAAAAAAGATAATTCAATTGTAAAAAAGTGATAATAAAAAAGTAATAAAAAATAAACTAACAACAATCTCTGCCCTACTGACACTGTCCACTGCTCTACTGACACTGTCCATTGCCCTACTGCGCTATATATCTATATTTGCCCCCTTTCTGATTTTTTATTTTTTTGCATATTTGTCACACTTAAATGACTCAGATCATCAAACAAATTGTATTATTACACAAAGAAAACCCAAGTAAACACAAAATGCAGTTTTTAAACAATGATTTCATTTAAGGAAAAAAAGCTGTCCAAACCTGCCTGGCTTTATGTGAAAAAGTAATTGCCCCCTAAACCTAATAACTGGTTGTACCACCCTTCAGCCACATTGGAGGGTTTTCCAGCATGAATAGCCTGTGTAAGGTCATGATACAGCATCTCAATTGGATTTAAGTCCGGGCTTTGACTAGGCCACTCCAAAACCTAAATTTTGCTTTGTTTGAAACATTTGGAGGTGGACTTGCTGTTGTGTTTTGGATCATTGTCCTGCTGAATAACCCAAGAGCACTTGAACTTGTGGTCACAAACTGATGGCCGGACATTCTCCTTTCTGGAATTTCTGGTAGAGCTCAGAATTTATGGTTCCATCAATTATGGTAAGTTGTCCAGGTCCTGAAGCTGCAAAGGAGCACCAGACCATCACGCTACCACCACCATGTCTGACTGTTGGTATGATGTTCTTGTTATGAAATGCTATATTCGTTTTATGCCAGATGTAACGGGATACACACCTTCCAAAAAGTAAAATGTTTGTCTCATCAGTCCACAGAATACTTGCCTAAAAGTCTTGGGGATAAACAAGATTTTTTTTGGTAAATGTAAGAGGAGCCTTTGTGTTCTTTTTGGTCAGCAGTGGCTTTAGCCTTGGAACTCTCCCATGAATGCCATTTTTGCCCAGTCCCTTTCTTATTGTTGAATCATAAACACTAATCTTACCTGAGGCAAGTGAGGCCTGCAGTTCTTTAGATCTTGTTCTGGTTTCTTTTATGACCTCCTGGATGAGTCGTTGTCATGCTCTTGGAGTAATTTTTGTAGGCCGGCCACTCCTGGGAAGGTTCACCACTGTTCCAAGTTATCTCCATTTGTGGATAATGGCTCTCCCCGTGGTTCACTGGAGTTCCAAAGCTTTAGAAATGGCTTTGAAACCCTTCCTAGACCAATATATAGTTACATAGCTAGTGAGGTTGAAAAAAGACACAAGTCCATCTAGTTCAACCAAAAAATAATAATAATAATACAATCCCATATACACGAAGCTATACCCACAGTTGATCCAGAGGAAGGCAAAAACCCCAGCAAAGCATGCTCCAGTTTGCTACTGCAGGGGGAAAAATTCCTTCCTGATCCCCGAGAGGCAATCGGATTTTCCCTGGATCAACTTTACCTATAAATGTTAGTACCCAGATATATTCTGTACAATTAGGAAAGAATCCAGGCCTTTTTAAAGAAATCTACTGAGCTTGCCAGAACCATCTCTGGAGGGAGTCTATTCCACATTTTCACAGCTCTTACTGTGAAGAAACCTTTCCGCATTTGGAGATTAAATCTTTTTTCCTCTAGATGCAAAGAGTGCCCCCTTGTCCTCTGTGATGACCTTAAAGTGAATAACTCAACACCAAGTTAACTATATGGACCACTTATGTATTTGTACATGTTGATCATATCCCCCCTTAATCTCCCCTTCTTAAGAGGGAATAGATTCAGTTGCTCTAATATTTCTTCATAGCTGAGCTCCTCCATGCCTCAGTTTGGTTGCCCTCCTCTGCACTTTCTCCAGTTCCCCGATATCCTTTTTGAGAATCGGTGCCCAAAACTGAACTGCATATTCCAGATGAGGTCTTACTAATGATTTTAACAGGAGCAAAATGATATGTCTCTCTGGAGTCCACAGCTCTCTTAATACAAGAAAGAACTTTGCTCGCTTTGGAAACAGCTTGGCATTGCATGTTATTATTAAGCTTATGATCTACCAAAACCCCCAGATCCTTCTCCACCATTGATTTCCCCAGTTGTACTCCCCCTAGTATGTATGATGCATGCATATTCTTAGCCCCCAAGTGCATAACTGCATTTATCAACATTAAACCTCATTTTCCACTTATTTGCCCAATTAGTGCATTGAGGTTGGCTTGTAAATTGGAGACATCCTGTAAGGACATTACATGTACATTACTTTGTTTCTAATCTGTTCTTGATTTTTTTTTAGATTGTGGCATGATGTGTGGCTTTTTGTGATCTGTTAGCGTGCTTCACTTTGTCAGACAGCTTCTATTTATGTGATTTCTTGATTCAACAGGTCTGGCAGTAATCAGGCCTGGGTGTGGAAAGTGAAATTTAACTCAGCTTTCCAAAAAATTGTGGTTAATCACAGTTTATTCATGATTCAGCATGGGAGGGGGCAGTTACTTTTTCACATAGGGCCAGGCGGGTTTGAACAGCTTTTTTCCCTTAATAAATTAAATAATAATTAAAAAACTGCATCTTGGACTTACTCGGGTTATCTTTGTATAATATTAAAATTTGTTTGATCTGAATCATTTAAGTGTGAGAAATAAGCAAAAAAAAATCAGGAAGGGGGAAAATACTTTTTCACACAACTGTGTATATATATATATATATATATATATATATATATATACACATCCATGTGTGTCTGAGCTTTGGGGTTCACACCCTAATGCAGTAGGCTGCACACACACCTACAGTATGTCTACAAACACAGCAATTTGTAGAATCTCTGCCAAGGAGTTGTTATTGGAAAGGTGGAAGGTAACAAGGCTTTGAAAAGTTTTGAAGAGAGTTGACCAGTTACAACCTTGTGAGTAGCATAGACCAGAGGCCAGCATCACATGTACTGTACCTCAGGTCAACTATCTACCCAGAATTAGTTGGGTCCCTCCTCCAGTTATCCCATAATTTAGTACACTTTTTGGTACAGTTCCCTATGTTGATATACAATTGTTTTCCACAGTAAAATGGTATTAACCATTTGTATCAACATTTCTTGTGTTGGCAAAGTAGGGGAAAGCCATTTTTATGCTATCAATTTGCGAGCTGTGTCTAGCAATCTAAGAATGGCAATATAGCTAGATGGTGTAAAGGTTTCCTCAATACAGATTCCCAGGTCTAGAAGTGGGGAAATATTTCCTACAGCTGAGTTCCAGTATCTAAACAATTTAAGACATCTCAATCACAACGTATGCATTAAGGTGCCTGTCTCCGTAATACATCCTGGGCAATTAGGAATGTCTTTTTTATGCCACTTGAAGAGTTTTGAGGGGTATGATATGTTCTATGTATAATAAAGAGCTGAGTGAGTTTGTGTGTCAGAGAGAGCAAGACTTGCAATACATCACTTAGAATATTTGTCCACTTGTCAGAATCAGAAATGGGGCCTACATCTACTTGCCATCCCTCCGTACAGTTGAGCCTCTTACACTGAGTAGTCTGTTGTAACAGCATTTCATATGTCAAGGAGATTAGACCATGTTTATTTGTTGCAGCCAAGACTTGTGTGAACAGAGTGGTGCTAATGTACTACCATGTACTAATCTTAGCCTGTGTGTGTAATGCGTGTCTCAGTCTTCTACAATCGCTTATTGGAGACTATAGCCATCTATATTTTAAAGAAGACCTGACTTCCTCAGCTCCTTTTTGGAGACTGTAGCCATCCAAAAAATAAAGGGAGGCACACCTTATGAAGCTTCTAATGGTGGCTGTAGCCTCTCATTATTTTTAGGGACAATTAGATAGGGAATGGCAGGGCAGCCTTCAACTTTGTCAGGGAGCGTTGAGTGTTTCGTATCAGAAATACCTGCATTTCAGGATCCCAGAACACTGAGGACACTGGTATGTAAAGACAGACAAGGGTGCCTACACTGGTTTTTGGCTGTTGCTTTTGAGCTCCTTAAAAAAAAGCCCAGGAACATTTCTAAAAGACTTCAGCCTTAGTAGACACTGTGTTACGTGGAAACTAGGAACACACACAATAAGTACTGACAACCGGTAGATCTGCCTTAAGTATGTGTGTAGTTAAAAAGGGTGTCATGGACGTACTGCGCATGGCTCTGCAACTGGCTGCGGGCGCATGGGTCCATTGGGATCTGTTCCAGTCCATAGGCATTCAGCAGCGAATAGACGTGCGCCAGTGCGCATGCGCACATCGCGGACACGTGCCCAGTAACACAGCTTTGGCACCCAGTGATCCTTAAAAGGTGCCTCTTCAGAATGCATCCTTGCTGTCTGATCTGCAGCTCATCCTGTACCCGATCCTGAACCTGAATCTGCTCCAGTGTTACCCGACTTTTCCTGACCTCGCTGCTGTCTCCAGTCCTGACCCCTTGGCTTGCCTTTGACCTGCTCTGTGTTCCTGTTTGTTTGATCTCCTGTTGCCGATCCTGCCTGGACTTTGACCATTCTCTGTCTGCTGCTTCTGTCTGATTGATCTGCTGCTGTGACCTGGCTTGTCTGACCCTGCTCCTGCCTGTAGCCCTGCATCTGTGTGCATCTGCCTACAAGTCCTGCATCTGTGTGCATCTGCCTACAAGTCATGCATCTGTGTGCATCTGCCTACAAGTCCTGCATTTGTGTGCATCTGCCTACAAGTCCTGCATCTGTGTGCACCTGCCTGCTACTTCTCATCGTTCCTGTATCCGCAGCAATCAAGCCTGTTCCTGTCTCCGCCAAGCGGACTCCACCTTCAGTCAAGCGGAACCTGCAGGCTCTCCTACCCCGTTGTGCTCCGAGGGTCACTGTTTCCACTCCAGTGAACCCGGAACCAGAGCCGTACGAGAAGTCTCCCTCTGCACGTTAGGCTCACCTTCAAGGTACGTGACAGTATCAGACAGCCATGCCTGAGCCTGCAAGAGGGACCTCTCCCACAGATGAAGTGTGCCAGCACCTCTCCGCTCTTGCTCAAGTGGTGGAATCTCTCCGGGACAGTTACAAGCATCTGGAAGAGCGAGTGCAACTCCTGGGTACCCCTGCTAACTCTGCTATTGACCGGTCACCTTCAGAGACCTTCATCACGCCTGCAGCAATGATGTATTCTCCAGAACCAAGGGTCCCTACCCCGGAGAAGTTCTCTGGGGACCGGAATACATTTCGGACATTACGCAATGCTTACGAACTGTATTTCTCACTACAGCCCCGGACATTCACCCAAGAGACTACCAAGGTGGGGTTCGTTATTTCTCTGTTACAAGGAGCGCCTCAGTCCTGGGCCCATCATCTGCTTGAGGGTCGCCATGTTGTACTGGACTCTTTGCAAACTTTCTCCAATGCCATGTCCTTACTTTATGACGATCCGCAGAGGTCTTCCACTGCAGAGGCTGCCCTTCATGCACTCCAGCTGTTGAGGACTACATTATGGTCTTCAGATGCTGGAGTGCAGACACCCAGTGGAACAGTGCAGCCCTGCGGCATCAGTTTAGTCTCGGCCTGTTCGAGGAATTAAAAGATGAACTTGTCCGGGTGAGTATACCAAGCTCCTTGGAAGCCTTGTTTTCTCTGACTATACAGATGGATCGATGCTTTCGAGAGCGTAAGGCAGAGAGAGCAGCCCAGCAGACCCATTCCACCAGGATACTACCCCGAGTGCCTTCTTCCACTTGTCCTGCTTCCTCTCACTCTGCTCCAGTACATGCTGCACCTAACAAACGGACTTCAGAACCCCTTGGACTTAAGCAGCTGGGGTTAATAAGGCCCGCCCTTTCCCCTGAGGAACGGTTACACCGGCAGCAGAATAACCTTTGTCTGTACTGCGGGGAAGCCGGGCATTATGTATACGCCTGTCCAGTAAAGCCCTGGAGATGTCTATCCATATCCTCGTCCAGTTACCCCGCACCTGTTGCCAGCACTACACAACTGGCTCTCCCCATCATTTTCCAACTTCCAGGAAGCACTGTTCCGGTCAAGGCAATTATTGACTCTGGGGCTTGCAGTTGTTTCATCGACCTAAACTTTGCTCGCCAACAGCTCATTCCCCTCATACCCAGGGCTCAAGGACTTTCCATTTTCCTAGCAGACGGGTCCCGCATCAAGTCAGGTCTGGTCACCCAGCAGACCCCTCCTTTACCTGTGATCTCTGCCACTAACCATAAGGAACTGTTAATTTTGGATGCAATTGCGTCCCCACTATTCCCAGTCATTCTAGGACTACCTTGGCTTCAGGCCCATAACCCCAAATTGACTGGGGTTCTGGAAGTATCAAGTTCCAATCTCTCTACTGCCGGGAACACTGCCTGCCCACTCCTCCCAGAGCTTCTGGCCCCCTATTATGTATGGAACCCGATCCGGAGGTACGTTCATTAGTGCCTGAACCATACCATGAGTTTCTGGACGTTTTCAGTAAACGGGGGCTGAGACTCTCCCTCCACACCGCTCCTATGACTGCCCGATTGAGTTACTGCCCGGGGCAGAGATTCCCTTCGGACGAATCTTTCCTCTGAGTGGGAGTTGGAGGTACTGAAGGAATATGTGGATGAGAACCTGAAAAGAGGATTCATCAGACCATCTACTTCCCCAGCAGGAGCAGGAATCTTTTTTGTTGAAAAGAAAGATCATACCTTATGGCCCTGTGTGGACTACCGAGAGTTGAATAAAGTTACGGTAAAGAACCGGTATCCTTTGCCTCTGGTACCCGAGCTCCTCCAAAGACTACGTACCACAGCTGTCTTCACCAAGCTAGACCTGCGAGGGGCCTACAACTTGGTACGAATTCGTGCAGGGGATGAGTGGAAGACTGCTTTCCGTACTAGATTCGGCCACTATGAGTACTTAGTGATGCCCTTTGGTCTGTGTAACGCCCCTGCAACCTTTCAGCACTTTGTGAATAATATTTTCAGAGACTGCCTAGACATTTTTGTGATCATTTATCTGGATGATATCTTGATTTTCTCCTCATCCCTGGATCAGCACCGAAAGCACGTTAAGACTGTACTCTGCCGACTCCGCCAACACGGACTATATGCTAAACCTGAAAAGTGTGAATTCGAGCAGCAGAATATTCAGTTCCTAGGTCTGGTGATCTCCACTGAGGGGTTCAAAATGGATCCGCAGAAAGTCACAGCTGTCCTGGACTGGCCTGCACCATCAGACAGGAAAGGGGTACAGCGGTTTGTCGGATTCGCAAACTTTTACCGCAGGTTCATCAAGGGGTTCTCCAACATCATTCCCCCAATCACACAGCTGACTAAGCAAAATGTCCGGTTCCATTGGAATTCTGAGGCCCAGAGGGCCTTTACCACCTTGAAAGGACTTTTTACCTCTGCCCTCATCTTGAGTCATCCAGATCCCTCCTTACCTTAGCTACTCGAGGTGGACGCCTCAGAAGTGGCAGTAGGAGCAGTCATCTCCCAGCCCCAGGGTCTGAAGGATTTGATGCATCCCATAGCCTTTTTCTCCCGTAAACTTTCTCCTGCCGAGAGAAATTATGATGTGGGTGATCGGGAACTCCTGGCTATCAAGGCTGCGCTCGAAGAGTGGAGGTACCTGCTGGAAGGGGCAGCACATCCCATACTCATTTACACCGAACACAAGAATCTGGAGTATCTAAGAACTGCCAAGCACCTGAAGTCGCGTCAAGCACGACGCTATTTTTCTCCAGATTCTTGTTCCATATCACTTACCGGCGGGGGTCAAATAACGTCAAACCAGATGCCCTCTCCTGTATGTTCGATGATCCTAAAGAGACTTCAGTTCCTGATACCATCTTATCCCACAACAACTTCCTTCTCCTTCAGTCTGATTTGATGCCCAGCCTAAGACAAGCCTCAGCGGGAATATCCAGTCCTTCAGGAGTCACCCTGTTGCCAAGGGACAGGTTACTTTGGAAAGACAATAACATTTTCGTACCAGAGACTTTCCAGACAAAGGTACTCAGTCTTTGCCATGATAATCCTCTGGCTGGCCATTTTGGGGTCCACAAGACTCTGGAGCTTCTGGAGCTGATTCAGCGCATGTTCTGGTGGCTAAATCTTGAGAAACACTGCAAAGAGTATGTCAAGTATTGTACTGTCTGTATTCAGAACAAGTCCACTAGAACTAAGTCTTGGGGGCTTCTCAGACCACTACCCATCCCTGAGCAACCACGGAGCATGATTACTATGGACTTCATAGTAGAACTACCCCTGTCTGAAGGATGTACGGCTATCTTTGTAGTCGTTGATCGTTTGTCGAAGATGGCCCACTTTATACCATTGAAAAACACACCCTCCGCCATGGAGACTGCCCGGGTTTTCATCAGGGAAATTGTCCGGGTACACGGAATTCCAACGAATATAGTTTCGGACAGGGGAGTCCAGTTCACTTCTCGTTTCTGGAGAGCATTATGTAAAGTCTTGAAGATTATTCTATCTATGTCTTCTGCTTACCACCCGCAGACTAACGGCCAGACCGAGAGGACAAACCAGACCCTCGAACAATATATCCGGTGCTTCACTACATTCGTTCAAGACGATTGGGTAGGACTGTTACCCCTAGCGGAGTTCGCTTTTAACAATGCCAGCCATTCTGCTACAGGCCAGTCCCCGTTTTTTGCTAATTATGGGTTTCACCCAGTCTTCTTACCTGATATTGTTCCGGAGTCTCCGGTCCCAGCGGTACAGACTACTGTTGACTTCTTGAAACAAAACAACAAACTTCTGCAAGAAACTATAGTCAAGGCACAAGCAACCAACAGGAAAACTTACGACCGGAAAAGAAGAGGTGAATTATCTCTCCAGCCAGGTGACCAAGTAAGGTTGTCAACTACCAACCTCAGAATGGCCTGCCCCTCAAAAAAACTGGCACCTAAATTCATTGGCCCTTTAACAAAAAACTAAACGAAGTTTCCTATGAACTTACCTTACCAGACTCACTCAAGGTTCACCCAGTTTTTCATGTGTCTTTACTTAAGCCCACGATACCAGACCCCTTTCCGGACAGGGGTTCCGGCCCTCCAGAACCCATAATAATCGACGGGGACCAGGAATTTGAGGTGTAGGCTATCCTTGATTGCAGAAGAAGGGGTAATCAACTACAGTACCTCATTAAGTGGAAGGGGTATGACCCAGAAGAGAACTCGTGGGAACCTAAGCAGGATGTTCACGCTCCAAGATTGATCCGGGCGTTTTTTCACAGTCACCCCCAAAAAAGAGTTCTGTTGGGCACCCGGAGGTTGCCTTTAAGGGGGGGGCAATGTCATGGACGTACTGCGCATGGCTCTGCAACTGGCTGCGGGCGCATGGGTCCATTGGGATCTGTTCTGTCAGCAGTGAATAGACCGTCGCCAGTGCGCATGCGCGTGCGCATATCGCGGACGCACGCACAGTAACACAGCTTTGGCGCCCAGTGATCCTTAAAAGGGGCCTCTTCAGAATGCATCCTTGCTGTCTGATCTGCAGCTCATCCTGTACCCGATCCTGAACCTGCATCTGCTCCAGTGTTACCCGGCTTCTCCTGACCTCGCTGCTGTCTCCAGTCCTGACCCCTTGGCTTGCCTTTGACCTGCTCTGTGTTCCTGTTTGTTTGATCTCCTGTTGTCGATCCTGCCTGGTTTTTGACCATTTTCTGCCTGCTGCTTCTGTCTGATTGATCCACTGCTATGACCTGGCTTGTCTGACCCTGCTCCTGCCTGCAGCCCTGCATCTGTGTGCATCTGCCTACAAGTCCTGCATCTGTGTACATCTGCCTACAAGTCCTGCATCTGTGTGCATCTGCCTCCAAGTCCTGCATTCATGTGCATCTGCCTACAAGTTCTGCATCCGTGTGCATCTGCCTACAAGTCCTGCATCTGTGCACACCTGCCTGATACTTCTCAGCGTTCCTGCATCCTCAGCAATTAAGCCTGTTCCTGTCTCCGCCAAGCGGACTCCATCTTCAGTCAAGCGGAACCTGCAGGCTCTCCTACCCCGTTGTGCTCCGAAGGTCACTGTTTCCACTCTAGTGATCCCGGAACCAGAGCTGTACGAGAGGTCTCCCTCTGCACGTCAGGCTCACCTTCAAGGTACGTGGCAGAGGGCAAGGATGTACATTAAAGAGGACAAGGCTGTATATTTTAAAGTCTTACCAACAAAATATGAGCCAATTAACCACTTGCCGACCAGCCGCCGCAGTTTTACTGCAGCAGAATGGCATAGCTGGGTGAAACGGCGTTACCTTACGTTGCATTGCCTTTTGGCCACTAGCCGGAGGCGTGCGCATTGTGTGCACGGAGCTGATGCGAGTGCCCGGCGAACTTGTGACAGTGCAAGAACCGGGATCTGTGTGTGTGAACACACAGATCCTGGTTCTCTCAGGGGAGAGGAGACAGATCGCGTGCTCCTACTATGTAGGAACACTGATCTCTCTTTCCTCCTAGACAGTTCCATCCCCCCTTCAGTTAGAACACACCCAGGGAACATAGTTAACCCCTCGATCGCCCCCCTGGTGTTAACTCCTTCCCTGCCAGTGACATTTATACAGTAATAGGTGCATTTTTATAGCACTGATCACTGTATAATTGTCAGTGGTCCCAAAAATGTGTCAAAAGTGTCCGATGTGTCCACAATATCGCAGTCCCGATAAAAATTGCAGATCGCCGCCATTACTAGTAAAAAACAATAATAATAATAAAAATGCCATAAATCTATCCCCTATTTTGTAGACGCTATAACTTTTATGCAAACCAATCAATAAACGCTTATTGCAATTTTTTTTATCAAATACATATCGGCCTAAACTGAGGAAAAAAATTAGTTTTTTGATAAAAAAATGTGGGATATTTATTATAGCAAAAAGTAAAAGATATTGTATTTTTTTCAAAATTGTCGCTCTTCTTTTGTTTATAGCGCAAAAAAAAAAAAAAAAACTGCAGAGGTGATCAAATACCTCCAAAATAAAGCTCTATTTGTGGGAAAAAAAGAACGTCAACTTTGTTGGGGTACAGTGACGCACGACCGTGCAATTGTCAGTTAAAGCGACGCAGTGCCGTATTGCAAAAAATGGCCTGGTCATTAAGCACTAAATCTTCCGGGGCTGAAGTGGTTAAATAAGATAGAACCAAAAAAACCTCTATATTATTAATGTGTTAAACCATAAATAGTGCCACGTCCAGAAACCTACAAGCTTAATTTTATTTGGAGAGGTAATTTAGCTGCCATGTGAAATAATGAGTTATATTAGATGTTACATGTGGATAACTAACATCTAATCTCTTCTTCAGTAAGGTCCTTCAAGTGGTGTTCCGGACAAAATTATACTTTTTAAATAAAAATACCCATATAATACACAAGCTTAATGTATTCTAGTAAAGTTAGTCTGTAAACTAAGGTCTGTTTTGTTTGTTTATAGCAGCAGTTTGTTATTTTATAAACTTACAGCAGGCCGTGGCCATCTTAAGTGTGGGCATCTGAAGCCAGACTGTATTTTTTCCTGGATCTCATCCTTGCAGATCTCGCACAAGCGGTGTAATAGGTTTCAGGTCAGGTTTCCATAGCAACGGCAGTGTCAGAGGAAGTTGCCGCCCCTTCCCAGAAGGCATTGCAAACAGGAAATGATGTGATGAGCCACGGCTAGGGAGGAGGAAGTGAAAAATGAATACAGCAGATATACAGTAGTTGCTGAGAAAAAAAATGTAAAAATATCCAATTCGTTTGCAGTGCACAGTTTAGTGAGGGATGCTGAAGAGTTGTAAAAGTGGGTGGAACTCCACTTTCATGAAGTAGGGGTTAGATGTTGTGCCGAAGAGTGCTTGGCTTCTATTATCACTAACCCTGTGTATTTGCATGATATTTTTAGCCATTATGTACATGATGCTCTATAATGATATTATATATTTGTATTAATGCATGGTGGTGTAAAAAGATCTTAGTGCCATATTTGTTTAAGTTTTCCATACTTTTTCAAGACAGTACAAGAATTATAAAAAAAATATATGTATTTGTGGGTGCACTTTTACAGCAGAATCCCGCTTATAGTATATACCTTTTGCTTTTTTCCCAAAAGCTTCTAGCTGCTCAGAGCAGAGCCCACTTAATGCAGATGAAAAGGACCAGTTATCAGTGAAGCACAAACTGCTCCCACTCTACTGCTGACCTTTCAGGCCCTCTTGACTCTCTCTGTTCTACAGATGGTGGCCGTGTCATCCTTGCCTCAGAAAGACACCAGATTTTAATTGGTTATATTTAGCTTTTAGAATGTTGTAGCTATTCCTGCATTGCATATATGGACCGCTTCTGTACGTTATATGAATTATGCTACTCTCCTAATCTTAGATAGCTACCTATTTAGACTTGCCTTATTGATATACATGTACAAGAACTAAGAGTCTGCTATATAAATTCTTTTAAAGTGTATATAAAACTCAGAATCTATTTTTTAGTATGTTTGGAATCATACCTCATTGTATACAGTTTCGTTTAGCAAATTGTTTTTTTTTGCGAACCTGTTACATGTTTCTTACCTGCCATTACTTTGCAATAAGCAGTGATGTTGTCAATCTGCCACATAGACTCTCTTAATTGACCAATAGGCTACCTATCTGATAGATCTGGTAGGCACCTGATTTGCCAACTGAAGAAACACACACGGCAGAAACAACAGAAAGTGTTTTTACTGGCAGGCTATCCAGATAAAAAACGTGTAACAGGTTTAAAAGATAAAAAACGTGTAACATTTTTTTTTTTATAGGAATCTGGATATTTTTTTTTTACATGTCTGTGTAATTTCTACTCCAGGCTGTGCCTTCCTCACATATTGTGCCAGAGACTCTGCCATCAAAGCACAAACAGCCCTGCATGAGCAGAAGACACTTCCTGGGGTGAGTTGAATGTCCTAATGTTGTGAAAAAAATGATATACAGAATTCATAGGCAGCTCTTGACCCCAGATACAGTACATATGATAGAAATAAAAAAAAAAAAAAAAAAAACAGAACATGTTTAAATGGCTTCCATTTATGATGTGGGAGCCTTCTGTTTCATTTACATAATGGTTGTGTTTCCATAGAAATGTATAAAACGCTGGGCTATACCATTCAAAGGTTTCATGTGAACAGAACATTTTATAAACATTAAGGTGTTCAACCAAGCGTGTCATAGGAGGAAAGTGATATGTACTATATAACTCGTATTGAATGGTTGCAGTTTCAAGAAAGAACTGAAAAATAAATGGGTTGCACAAAGGTTGCTGGATTAATGGAACTACTTCCCATTGGAATTGCAAGAGAATGATACGATGAATTTGTTTAAAATATTTTTCTTTGACTGTATTTCATTCAGAAAAAATATAGACTGTTCATAAGCACCCTTTTTAAACAACAGTATATGAGGTTTATCTATCCATAAAACTCATTAATCAGCTTTGGCACTTAGCTCTTTTTCTGTACACGTTGTGCAATGGAAAGTTTCTTCTTTATTAGCTTAAGGGGTATCATAACCTTTATCTGGCTTTTGTAGGTGAGAAAATACCAGAATTGGAAGAAATGTCAGCTGCAATTTACAAGCAAATGTGTTTTTAGCCATATTACTTACCGGTACATAAATTAAAATGAGCTTTTCTTATACTGCCCTCTGTCACCCTCAGTGCTTGCTGCAGAAACACTGATCCCAGGACTGTTTTGACCAGTATATTGGGTTGGTGCAGGAGCCTGGGTTAGTGCAAGCAGATGTAGGGAAACAGATGTGGTGGGTGCGGAAAACTAAGCTCATTTGTATAAACTCGATGACTCAAAGGATGCTTGCTTTTGCTAACAGACATTTTCATGATTTCAGCTTTCTAGTGTAGGTTAGAGAATTGGAAATCAAACATGTTTGGTTCCTCTGAGCAATACAGACTATCCTTTTCACCTTCTTTTATGTTCATTATTATGTCTGTAATGCAAGGTTTGGCATCTTTTCAGTTTTTTTTTCTTTGACAGCTACAATACCATTTGTGCAGGGTAAAAGTTATTTGCCTCTAATTGTCTTGTCCTGTTTTAGGTTGCACTATGATGTTCATCTTAGAAATATGTGGTTTGTATTAATATGGTATAATTAAATGATGCAATAATAAACCAGGCATAAACAAACCTAGTCATATTTGGTCAAGCATGTCTGCAGTTAAATCTTAGAGACCCAGGGGCCTGACCATTCATCAGAATATTCCCTTGTGTAGACATCCAAAAGACATGAGACTGCTGCTGGGTGCCACCATCTTTGATTTAATTTCCCAAGCCCCAGCAGACACAAAGCTGCCACTCAAGTGATACTCTAGAACAGCCTTTCCAACCCTTTTACCTCAGAGGAACCCTTGAAATGTCTTTCAGGTCTCAGGGAACTACTGGAGAGATTAGTCTACTGAGGGTCATTGATAATATTCCCCTTACATTGGTGGTGGTAAGAGGGAAGAATGCTTCCCTTACAGGGGTGGACAGAATACACCCTTGCAGTCATGCCACTGGTTTTGCCAAGTGGTGTTGGACCTGCAACTATACAGGCATGATCAGATGGGAGATCAGTTGGCCACAAATCAAGGAACCCCTATCCCTGGAGGAACTTTGGTTGAGAATGGCTGCTCTATAGTGTTCACCTTCGCCCCCTCCTCCATCATCTACATAAACTTTTATGTGGAAATGTGAAGGGGAGGGGGGAGGAGCTGGGCAAGCACAGGCAGGGATTAGACACCCCCAGAAGAGGAGAGGGCTATAACATGTTAGGAGTAAGGAGTTAACAGTGCTCTACTAGGGAACTGACTCTTCCTGGAGCAGTTAAACTTACTAGCAAGTTCAAAAGCACATTGCAAGTGAATAAAAGATAATTTATGGAAAGGAAAACCACTGCATTTAAAATACTTGATATTTCTGTGTTTTTACCTGCATTTTTAAAAAAGTTTTTGACAGTGTTAGTTTAAAGTTTAAAATGGTAGTAAACTTGGGCATTAAAAAAAATAAAAATAAATCCCCTGCAAGACAATGGCATAATGTGCTAGTATACATATCATGCTAGCTCAGTATGAGATACTTATCTTAGAACGAAGCCCTCCAGCGGCACGCTGTCACCACTGACAGGGTTTCCATCTTCACCCAGTCTTCCTTTGCGGGCTATGACTATGAATGGCCGAGCCGCGATGACATCACTCTCGCCCATGCGAGTGGGAGTCAAGGCCCTGGCATGGAGCTCTGAAGGTACAGCACAGGTATGTCATCCCTTTAGAGTGCATGCGCTGCATCCTGTGTGAATAAACAGTACAAGTTTAGAAGATATTCACTGTACCTACAGATAAGTCTTATTATAGTTCAAAAGTGGACATTGCTACCACTTTAAGAGGCATCATTTTTTTTTTTAAGTTTTGTTTAGAGTAGGTAAGGCTTAGAACCCCTGTAATGTTTTTATTACAGTAGACCAGAATTACCTAATAATTTAACATAATAACGGTGGATATTACTTTCACATACTGTACAAACTTAGAAAGCAAATTGACTATGTGTTAGATAATCTTTAATTGACGTGGCAAGTGTAGGTGTAGTTTTAGGTGATGGTGAAACATATCTCACAATCTGCACTCACAACCAATGCCAACGGCAAGTCAAAATGTGTTGTATAATCTCATGTTGCTGTGAAAATTTTGTGATAAGTCTCAAAAATGTATCAGTTCTTTCTTTGATTCTCCTCCTAAAACCCATTTTTCTATTTTCCAAGAATCTATGAAAGGCTGTCTGCAAAACTTGATCCTTAAAACTCGATTCTTTTAATATAGGGCGTCGCTCAAATGTAGGACATCGTTCTCCCTCTGAAAATTCATATCCTTAGCTGCAGGAAACTGGGGGATACTGACCAAAAGAAATAGTATCAAAATTTAGGATGACCATCGCTGGCATGGAGAATGTTATTTCCTGCCATTGGTTTACTGTCATTAGCTGTTTGAATTTATTGAGAGTCTCTACTGATGCAATCCAAAACAATAGAATGTCATTGATGTACCTGTCATCTATGACAGGGCACAAGTAGTCCCCATCACTGTACCCTGCACTTAGAGGCGCATTATTTTGAAGCACAGTAGACACTGGAAGCACAGGGGGTTGAGCTTGGGTATAGTGACGCATTACTTGACTTTGCTGGCACTTGGTTGCTGATTGGATATGATGCCAGCACTCCAGGTGAAATTTGCAGCACCTGCACACTAGACAGAGGACCCAGCACTGCCTCGGGGATGAAGTAAGTTTGACAGGAACAAAGATAAAAACAGTTTTTCCCAGCAGAGAAGCATTAAACCCTGTCTCCGATATTATTGCTGTCTGTTTCCCTGTTGAGGAGATTTCCCCTTATATCCTGTCTAGGTAACAAGTATCAGACTTAGCAGCAAGTCAGAGGAAATTTCATCGGGGACACAGACGGCATATAAATCCTGACAGGGTTTCTAGCTCTTCCCTACTATTCCCAGACTAAAAGAAATAAAAAAGGCTGGAGCTGGGCTCCAATTATTTTTGTATAATTCACGAAAATGTAACAGGTAAATTGTCTTTATATCCCACTGGTTATTGATGTCAAAACTTTGCTATGACACAGACAAGGAGAAATTGAACAATGCATAATTTTTCCATTGCAATCGGAATGATCCATTGTCACAGTTACATAATAGTCTTTCTTCATAGGCTTCAACATCTCTAAGTTGGTTCAAGCATTGCTTACAGTACAGTGCACAGCATAAAACAGTACACCCCAAAAGATTTGTCAGAAAAATGTTAGGTTGGGTTCACACCATTGACCCATGGCTCACAGCAGATTGGTGAATCCCCATTTACTGTTTCAGGTTCGATTTCAGCCCGAATTTTTGGCTGAATTCAGACCTGAAATGGACCAAAAGACACACAGGACCCCTGTGAAAATTCTCACCGGAGCCGCAGCAGAGATATGTGAACCGGCTCCACAGAGAGCCGGCCACAATCTCCTACCATGTGATTTGAATGTGAGCAAACCCACATCCAATTCGCATAGGTGTGAACCTAGCCTTACTTTCCTTTCAGAATCAACATTTTTTTTGGGTCCCATTTTCTTTGGGACACTATACTATAAAATACTCCCACAATTGCGGGCCATTGATTGCAACCAAGATTTGTTAATTTGCACACACAAAATAGTATTTTTCCTAACAAATTTGTTCAAGACCATGTTGCAAAAATGAATACACTCCAATAAAAGTCTTAAGAGCAAAGCCAAATTATAGACAGCAAAATCCTTACTAACAAGAATTCAACTACAGATGAGTCTAATTATTCATTAAACAGGTGTCCAGCAGACAGTTGATTATAAAAGGGTGTTACTTAAAGCGGAGTTCCGCCCACATATTTTTTTTTTCTTTTAGGCATCCCCTCTGCTTGCATGCAGTAATATACATTAACGCACGTATATATTTAAATCCTGTTCCCAGTGTATTTTTTTTATAATTTTTTTATATATTTTAATATTCTATATATATTTTTATAATTTACTTACCTTATTTTCATGTTCCTGAGTGATTCCATCTTAATTGTGGGCATGTGAAGCCCACTAGGACTCTCTTCCGAGATAAGTGCATGCTGGCTACCCAGCATGCACCTCCCGATCTCGCACATGTGCATTGTAAGTGGGGTGTAGTGCTGACAGCATGAAAGAACGCGATGCTAGCCTTCGGCGCTGCCCACTGACTCCTGGGAAACAATGACACACATCTCCAAGGAGCACAGGCGCCACGGGATATGACGTAAATCGCCGCAGACCGGAAGTTGCAGATTAGAAGGGACCCCATAGCAACAATGCAGACAGAGTAAGTAAAAAAAAAATTGTTGCCCAAATGTTGTTGTGCATGCTCAAAGCTGCTGATTTATGTAAAGATTATATTATGGGTGGAACTCCGCTTTAACAAAGAAAACCCCTTCCCATTTCATGTTGTCAGCATTGGCACCACATGTAAGAGAAATGTCACAAGGACTGAGAAAGAAAATAATTGCTTTACACAAGAAAGGTGAAGGCTACAAGAAGATCAGCAAAGCTTTACTTATCAGCCAGAATACTGTAGCAAAAGTGATACAAAATTTAACAAAGATGGAACTGCAAACCTCTAACAGAGACATCCAGGCTGTCCACGAAAGTTAACACCTGGACAGGAGCATCTTCTGGTGAGAAGGGTTGAAGAAAATCGCCATGCAAGTTCACTGCAGTTAGCTAAAGAAGTAGCAGGACAAACTGGGGTGATTGTTTCCTGTGACACAATACGGCATACACTGCAGAGAAATGGCATGCATGGGTGTCGTCCACAATGGAAGCTTCTCCTAAAACCCATGCACAAAAAAGCCCGCCTAGAATTTGCCAGGGCCCATACTGAAAAAGAAGAAGACTGCTGGGACTCTGTACAATGGAGTGATGAGACCAAGATAAATGTTTTTGGAACTGATGGCTTCAAAACTGTATGGTGTCGCAAAGGTAAGGAGTACAAAGGAAAAATGCATGGTGCCTACAGTGAAACATGGTGGTGGCAGTATTCTTCTGTGGGGCTGCATGAGTGCTGCTGGTGTCAGGGAGCTGCATTTTATTGATGGAATCATGACTTCACAGATGTACTGCTCTATATTGAAAGAGAAGATGCTACCATCACTCTGTGCCCTTGGTCATCGTGCACTTTTCCAACATGACAATGATCCAAAACACACATCTAAGGCCACTGTTGCATTTCTAAAAAAGAACAGGGTGAAAGTGATTAAGTGGCCAAGTATGTCTCCTGATCTGAACCTCTCCATCCAGCATCCAGGCTCTAAAAGAGGTTGCTCTTGAAGAATGGAAAAAGATAGATGTTGCAATATGTCACCAACTTGTTCATTCCGTACCAAGAAGACTCAGTGCTGTGCTTACAAATCATGGAGGTCATACAAAATACTAGATGTAGTTGTTTTTGTTGTGGGGTGTATTCATTTTTGCATCACTTAATTTGAGTAAAACTGAAGATTTTGTAATCTAAAATATATTATTAACCTTACTTTCATGTAATGGAGCTGACACAAATGCTTTATAAAACTCAGGTTTGTCAAAATTTTGGAAATTGTTCTTGTGCTCATTGAGATATTAATTAAAATCTTACTTTTCAAAAGGGGTGTACTCATTTATGCTGAGCACTGTATGTATATTTTTGACTAAGTGTTGTATTCTGGTAACTATATGCAGGTAATATATGTAGTATTAGTACTCTGTATATTAAAGTGACACTGATATCTGGTTTAAAAACTCAAATTCTATTCAAGTACATATTCTTAAAGAGGAACTGCAGTATGCTCACATAATTTATTATAAAACATCTTTGCCATTCTGAAGCTTTCCTCCAACCTCTTTTCATATTATTTTATATATACTGTAATTCTGTACTTGCCAAATATGCTGCAGAAATCTCCCTCTACTAAGTCTGGCTGCAGTCATTTTAACTGTGGGCAACTGTAGCTGCTGCCTGTTCACTTCCTGGATTTACACAGACACACAGAGGCACACTTCCAGCTCTATAGCCCTGCAGCTTTTATTGGCCCACGTATGACTCATCCCCCTTCCCTTCCTAGCAAACTCTCACGAGAGTGAGAGAGAGAGATGTACATGATGTCATAAGCCTAGGCTAATGACCAGACAAGAAACAGGAAGTGGGCTGTATAAGGTATTTACTGGCAGAAAAAAAATGTACTATCCAAAGTTAAAACAACAAGGACAGAAAATTTAATAGATGTAAAGTTGAAAAAAATGACTGAAGGTCCGCTTTAACTTTAAAAAGTTAAACTAAAACCTCTAACTTTCATGTTAGAGGGTGGCTATTTTTGTTCCCCATGGTTCCACTGTATGTAGGATTGCTTCCAAAATGGTCTAGTTACAAACAAACAAAGATGAAGGAGAAAAGAAGAGGTTGTAGAGCTCTTGGAGGACAATAGAAGGAGGCAGAAAAACACAGTAAAGAAATTGATTTCAGGGCCAAGACGAAATGGATGTGTAAGGATTATTTTTGGAAAATCCTGATGAGTGGTAATGGAAGGGGGATTGGATGGGATGAGTTGCAGCGGTGGGGGGCATTTGATGAAATGAGTGGTAGCAGGGGTGGGAGGATGAGATCTGTGGCGAGGGTGGTGGTTGGAGGGGTGGGATGGTATGAGTGGTGAGGAGGGGAATAGTATCAGTGGCAAGGATGGTGGTTGCGGGATAGGATCAGTGGCAGTGGTGGTCATGGTGGGGTTGATCAGTGGCAGCAGTGGTTGTGTGAAGGGTATCAGTGGTGGTGGTGTGGGGGGTATCAGGGTATCAGTGGTGGTGGTGGTGGTGTGGGGGGTATCAGGGTATCAGTGGTGGTGGTGGTGGTGTGGGGGGTATCAGTGGCAGTAGTGGTGGTGGTGTGGGGGGTATCAGTGGCAGTAGTGGTGGTGGTGGTATGGGGGTATCAGTGGCAGTAGTGGTGGTGGTGGGGTGGGGGTATCAGTGGCAGTAGTGGTGGTGGTGGGGGGTATCAGTGGCAGCAGTGGTTGTGGTGGTGGGGGTATCAGTGGCAGCAGTGGTTGTGTGAAGGGTATCAGTGGCAGTAGTGGTGGTGGTGGTGTGGGGGGTATCAGTGGCAGTGGTGGTGGTGTAGGGGGTATCAGTGGCAGTAGTTATGGTGGTGGGGGGTATCAGTGGCAGTAGTGGTGGTGGTGGTGTGGGGGGTATCAGTGGCAGTAGTGGTGGTGTTGTGGGGGGTATCAGTAATGGTGGTGGTGTGGGGGGGTATCCGTGGCAGTAGTGGTGGTGGTGGTGTGGGGGGTATCAGTGGCAGTAGTGGTGGTGGGGGGGTATCAGTGGCAGTAGTGGTGGTGGGGGTATCAGTGGCAGTAGTGGTGGTGGTGTGGGGGGGTATCAGTGGCAGTAGTGGTGGTGGTGTGGGGGGGGTATCAGTGGCAGTAGTGGTGGTGGTGGGGAGGTATCAGTGGCAGTAGTGGTGGTGGTGGGGGGGTATCAGTGGCAGTAGTAGTGATGGTGTGGGGGGAATCAGTGGCAGATCACTTGGTTCCCCCTCCTTGCTAGGTCTTGCTTGGACGAGCAGAGAGGATGGGTGGGGCCTGTGAGTGCAAGCAGAGCCAGAGAAGATGGGTGGAGCGGGCGGGGACTGTGCCCTTGAGTGCAGGCGGAGAGGATGGGCGGAGCGGGCAGAGCAGGCAGGGAAGATGGACGAAGCGGGTGGGGACTGTGCCATGAGTGCGGGAAGCAAGGATGGGTGGAGAGGATGGGCGGAGCGGGGGGACTGTGCAGTGTGCCCATGAGTGCGGGCGGGGAGGATGGGCGGAGCAGCCGGAGAGGATGGGCACAACGGACGGGAAGTCCCCGTGAATGACCAGTGTAGTAGTGTACTATCTCCTGGGCGGCGGCGGGCCCCTCTACAGTGGCGGAAATCAAGGGCCCAGTAGCAAACGCAACTTCTGCGACCCTGGTAATTCCGCCACTGATAAGGATATTGTTTAGTGTCACTTTAATTCCTTTTTAATTAGTACAAGCCTATATACTTTATACTTTTACTTCACTTGTACCTGCAGACTAAGCTGTGCAACAAAAGTGACAGAAACATGGGTTGAGACAATCTATAGCATTGTCAGGGGTACTTACAATTGTTTCTGTAAGCACCCAAATGAATGATATTTTGGTTGCTGCATTTATTGTGGCTAGAAAGGATGGTGCAGGTCAGTGTTGCATCCAGATAGCAGCCAGTAGGGGTTTGGTTGATTGCTTGAGGGCCTCCCCTTCTATTTGCACCCAGAGAGGGCGAGAGTTGGTTGTCCACCAGTGTTGAGCTTGGTGTAGAAGAGTGGCTTTGTAAGAATTTTTTTTAACTCTGGGGCGTTTGCCTTCCCATATGAAGTTGTTAAGGGTACGCTGGAGCATGTCAATTTGGTGAGACAGGAGTGGAACTGGGACGGTGAAAAAGTACAGGAGATGAGGCAAGAGGAACATTTTGGCTAGTGATATTTTTCAAGCCCAGGAGGTGCTGGTGGATTGGAGAGAGGAGCAGACATCTGATCATTTCTTGAGGAGTGCTTCATAATTCGTGCGGAGAGTAATGCACGAGAGGGTGGTTAACTGAATCCCTAAGTATGTAAACATTGAGGATGGGGCCCATGGAAACGGGGACAAGTAATAGTTGATATTGTTGTTTGGTCTAGGCAGATACCGATTAGATTGTATTTGTTGCAGTTAATTTTGTATAATGAGAGCTGGTCAAAGTCTGTGAGAAGGTCATAGAGCGCTGGGAGGGACTGGGTAGGGTTATGCCGCGTACACACGGGCGGACTTTTCGACCGAACTGGTCCGACGGACTTTCCGACAGACTTTTGACGGACTTCTGACGGACTTTTGAACGGGCGGACTTGCCTACACACAATCACACCAAAGTCTGACGGATTTGTACGTGGTGACGTACGACCGGACTAAAATAAGGAAGGTGATAGCCGGTAGCCAATAGCTGCCCTAGCGTGGGTTTTCGTCCGTCAGACTAGCATACAGACCAGCGGATTATTCGACCGGACTCGAGTCCGTCAGACAAATTTTAAACATGTTCCAAATCTAAAGTCCGTCAGATTTTTGGATCTGGAGCGATGGAGCCCACACACGGGCGGATTGTCCACCGTATTCGGTCCGTCGGACCAGTCCGGTCGAAAAGTACACGGCATTAGTCATAAATATGATGACATTGTCGGCATATAGTCCTAGTTTATGGGTGGTGTCTCCAACTTGTAAACCTGAGATCTGTTGGTGGGATTGTATGGCAGCTGCGAGAGTTTCCATCCCCCAGGGCGAATACTAATGGAGAGAGGGGGCATCCCTGCCTTGTGCCATTTGATATTGCGAAGGAGTTGGACGTTTATCAGTCTGTTATTAGGTTTCTTTTGTCATTTGTCTTAAAGCAGAACTAAATGAAAGATTGCCCATTCTACTCCAATTTTCTAACAACTGTAAGGTCCCTCGGCAGTGCTGGCTTTTTCCAAGTGCTGGTCTTCGGCCATCTTGATTGGTTTGCACAGGATGGTATCAGTCAAACTAAGCTGTGCATGTGCAGCACAATGTACATTCTGCAGAAGACTGTGAACAGGCAGGTAGGTTTTTTTTCATTATAGAGGAGGTA
Source organism: Aquarana catesbeiana (assembly GCF_042186555.1). Taxonomy (NCBI): domain Eukaryota; kingdom Metazoa; phylum Chordata; class Amphibia; order Anura; family Ranidae; genus Aquarana; species Aquarana catesbeiana. The sequence goes on along the minus strand of NC_133324.1, from coordinate 508,177,434 downwards.
TTGCATGTCTTTTTTGCAATAAAGTGCCTGCCTGTTCATAATTTTTTTTTGACTGTAAATCTAATTAGGAATTTGATTTGATTTGCAAATTGTCTAAGTAATAAATTCTTTCTGTGTATGAGAAGGACGGGTTAGCTAAGGCTACTCCAAATATTATTGCCTAGTAACGCCAGTATGGTGGGAGGACTATCTCGGTACCCAGTAATTGGAAGTGCATAGGGTTATATTAAAAGATATACATTTATTTAGAAAAAATATAAAAAAGTACAGTCACAGCAGGAAATATGCCAAAATTATTGTAAAAAACAGGTTAACAAGTGTGTGTTCTGAAACCCATCTAGTGGGTAGGAACAAATGATGCGGGTAGGAATGGTTCCTCAACAAGTTTCGCAACGACTGTCGCTTCTTCAGGAGGTAGTACCCAGAGCATCTAGAATAGTCAAATACAGTCTCATAGTTACACAGAAAATAAACTTAAACAGATTTAAATAGCTTCATTATGGCTATCAAGTAGAGCTGGATAATTGGAGACTGGTAGACAACAGTGTAACTCACCAATGGCGACCCTAGGGGGGGCCAGAGGGGGCCCTGACCCCCCCAACATTATACTGTGCCCCCAATGAAAACATTTTTTTTTTTTTTTACAAAAGGGCAATGTCTAAGAGGAAGAGCGTCCCCAGTCAGCTCCTGCGGGTAATTCCTCCCCCTCCCTCTGCTCGCTGATACTGCATAATATGAACATTCACATAACCATGGCCGCCCGATCTGCTCCTTCCCCTGCATACTCATTGGCAGGGAGAAGAGCGAGTTGCAGGAAGCACTCCACCAGGACTCTCAGTTACTGAAAAAACAGACTGATTTCTCCCGTACTTAGGACAGGAGAACCAGCCTGTAAATTCCAAGAGATGCCAGACCAGCGCTGTCAATAGCAGGGGCAGGACAGCAAGAGGAGGCTGGGTTACCCCTCAGTGGCAGAACACCAGGGTCCGGTGGCAAGACAACCTTTGCAACCCTGATAGTTCTCCCACTGCTTTGGACCCTTATATTTTCTTGGTATGCTGGTGACATATATCTCCTGTTTTCTGCCACCCTAGGGGGGGGCCCCAATACAGTAGGAAGGGAGCTCACTGCAGAACATGTGAAAGGGCTATTGTGGGATCGAAATAAAGGGCCCCAGGATATATATATATATATATATATATATATATATATATATATATATATATATATATATATATATATATATATAAAATAGTTCCCCCCCTACTTTTGTCCATGTCCCCCCATGTGCCCCCCCAAAATATGCAAGCTGGAGACGCCACTGTAACTCACCAATGAAAACCCAATGAGGGCACATGGCGGCTATTGAGACACCTCAGATGGGCGTCCCACCTAACTGTGTATGCTATATTGTAAGAGCCCTTGCTGTTGATTTACTAAAACTGGAGAGAGCAAAACCTAGTGCAGCTGTGCATGGTAGCCAATCAGCTTCTAATTTCAGCTTGTTCAATTAAGCTTTGACAAAAAAACCCCCAAAAGCTTATTGGTTTCTATGCAGAGTTGCACCAGATTTTGCACTTTCCAGTTTTAGTAAATCAACCCCCCTTGTTTTAGCCATTCCTTTGACAAAATATGTACAACACAGGTGCATGTACTTGTGAGCATTGAATTTGTTATTTTATGCCCATGTCATGACTAATAAAAACTAATTTGGATAAAAAACCTCCTATATGTAAAGTAAAATATATTTTAACATATTTGTCCATTTGACAGCTTATAATAAATAACAATAGTATGACAAAACATTGCACCAAGACATACAAGTAAGCCTCATATGTCCCATCAAAAAACAATGTAAACATATTTAGATGGGCAAGCAGTTGTAGAGTTATTGAGAAACAAAAAGTGTAGCGCTATAATTTAAACAAAGATAAAAGTGGTGACAGAGGGGTTTGTAGGTGGGCAGACCACCTCTACACATGTGCACTAGATTAGAAACGTGGGTGTTACCACAATTAGTGTATAGGTGAGTATCTGTGAATGGTGTAAATATGTCTCATTAGAGACCCCTTAAAAGATTTTTTTTGAAAAAATTGAAATCAATCAACAATAAATTCTTTGGCACATCACAAATAGGTACAATGTGATCAACAAATGACTATAATGAATGTATGGACTAAAACAGTCTCTGAAAGTAAACAGTTCTTTTGAAATGGAAGGTGTTCAAAAACTCGTATTTATATCTTGCACCACCACTTACATGACAAAACTAGGGTATATCTTCATATAAACCCAAACTTTCAACTAGCAGGGAGGAAAATGAAATGCCCTTACCGGAAAAGATGGACTCACTGGCCGTTGGCGGTGAGTCATACAGGCTTTAACCGACTAAGCGGTAAGGTTAACGGTGATTCCAACCATGGGAGGGTGCAGGGAAGGACTTCACGATCTCAACACTCTTGGGGAAACTGGAGAAGTACCCACTGTTCCTGTGTTAGTTAGTCTTGATCAGGATCCGTATTCAGATGTAAGTTGGGGTCATCCGCCGGTTACCGTTCACTAAGCAGTAACCCCCCACATCCAGCATAGGAAAAAGAAAGAAAAAGGCTTCCACATGGTGTAAATCCAATAATAAAAAGAAGAATTTATTGGTAAAAACTTTCAGTAAAAAATTCTTGGGAGGTAAAAGTTTGGTTCATATGAACAAAATTTTGCGCAGTGAGAAAAGGTGGCTGTAATAGCGTAAGACACCCGACGCGTTTCGTCTACCAAGACATCAACTGGGGTATAGGCTAACCTGCCACCCACTGCGCTTTATATAAAAATATAATGTGAAATCATAAAAATCCATTCAGGACACCTGTGCAGCATGACTTCCGGGTTTATAGGTCATGTGACCAACTCCAGAGTCATGTGACCGACTCTGGACTAATCAAACATCAAGAAGGGATAGGAAACCAAGCCTCTATAACAACCTCCAATCAACCGCTTCAAAAGTGTTTGTCAGTGATGTAAGTCACATGACCACCGCGTCACTCGGCGCTAGCGTAATGACGTGATATACACTTCAAGAAGGACATATCACTGAAGTCCAAATCCAGGAAGTAAATGCCGGCCTAGTTTGGAACACAAACAACGTTTGGAACGCAAATGCGTTCATTACACCAGAACTGGGGGCAAAAAGGGGGAATTAACTTGTTCAACTAACCTATTCGGCTGACAAAGCAAATCCCTCCCCATAGATCAATCATTAATTAAAAATAGAGGTATCAATATAACGATGATTAGTAATAATAAATCGGGGGATGTAGCAGCTGGGTATACGGGTTGTCATACCGCACATGTTCCCTAGTGGTTACATATATATATATATATATATATATATATATATATATATGTTGATAACTATCCTTTTAAGTGAAACAGAAAAGACAAAAAAATTGAAATAAAAGATTCATCAAAAAACTAAGAAAATAAATACAGACATCAGTGTGTATCTTGAACAAAGTGCTAATATTAAAAGTGGAAGTTATGTCTAACACATTCCTTCCCGTATCTGTAAAAGGGAATACAATAATGTTACTAATCCCTGATGTGAAAAAGGTATAGTATTAATAAATGATAAATAAATGAATATGGGGTAGCTTGTCAAAAAAAAAGAACCCAATATGTGAAAGAAACCACCACATTTGAGTGTATAAACCCAGTCTTTCAAAAACGGAAGTGGTATGGAAGAGGAGAAAATGTGTGGATATAGATAATGAAAAAATGATAAAAGGAGTGATAAACCAAATATTAAAGTTATATAAGACCAATATCCATCAGGCACCACCAATGGATGTGTTTCCCGGAGAGACATTATTATAATGTGGAAATGTGTGTTTAATGACGGGGATAATAATAAGCATTTATGATTGATTTATAAACGCATTAATGTCCCACTCTATATTTAAGCCGTGAGGCATGTAACATTTTATTTGGTGTATCCAGAACGTCTCCAGCCTGGACACACCTCTTATACTGGATTCACCTCTCCAGTGGGGTGCAAATCTGTCTATAATTTGAAATGTTATGCCCGTTGGACTCTGATTGTGACAAAGTGCGTAGTGCTTGGGTAATCTATAATTAGTGCGTCCTTTCTTAATTGCCGTGATGTGTTCATTTACCCTTATAGCAAAATTACGTTTGGTTCGGCCTATATACTGCCTCCCACAAGGACAGGTAATAAGGTAGATGATATACTTTGTTCTAAAGGTAGCAAATTGTTTCATCTTGTATTCTCTACCTGTAACCGTAGAGGTAAACGTTTCAATTTTACGTGCTTTACATGCATTGTGTTTACATACTGTACATTTGAGGCATGGGAAAAATCCCTTTATGTTGTGAAAAAAAGAAGGAGCACTGGGTGGGTCTATTATATTGGGTGCGATTTGACTTTTAATGGATAAAGCACCTCTAAAAATAGTTCCCGCTTGTTCAGGAAGTAGAGGGCCCAATATAGAGTGATTTTTTAATACTTTCCAGTGTCTACTAATGATATCTTTGATTTGTTTATATTGAGTAGAAAAATTCATCAGGAATGACCACTTGTGTTTAGATTCAAGAGATCTCTTAGGTTGTACTGTCAACAAGGACATTCTATCAATTGAAGCTATTTGTCGAATCTCCTCATTGATTTGGGAGATGTCATAACCTTTTTCACTAAACCTAGATTTCAGGGTTTCTGCTTGTTGAAAATAATCTGAAAGGTGGGAGCAATTTCGTCTTATCCTCATCAGTTGGCTTCTAGGCACTGACTTTAGCCACGCTGCATGATGGCAGCTATCCACCGGGATGTATCCATTACGGTCTGTTGTTTTAAAGAAGGTTTTAGTCTCAAGATGGCCATTTGTAGACGTGATTTCTAGGTCCAGGAAATGGATCGTGGATAAGCTAGCTTCATATGTTAGATGTATACCAACTGGATTGTCATTCAGAGTGGACATGAATGCATCCAAAGATTCTCTGCTGCCCCTCCATAGGAGGAGGATGTCGTCTATATATCTAGCCCATAGAGCCAGCTGTGGCGGGTCCAGGGCATAGATGACATCCTCCTCCCATTTAGCCATGAAAATGTTCGCCAAGCTTGGGGCAAATTTAGCCTCCATGGCTACTCCCTTTGTAAATAAAATCGATCATTGTACCAAAAATAGTTACTGTAGAACTGGTTACAAATCTTAGAAGATCCATTATGAATCTCTTCTGGGTTCTAGGGATGGTCTTATCCCTGGAAAGGAACAATTCAACAGCTCCTAGGCCCAGTTGTTGAGGTATGCATGTATACAGTGACATGACATCAGCTGTGACTAACAACAGGTCATCGTATGTAACTTGTTGTAATTTTGCTATGGTATCCCTCGTGTCCTTCAAAAAGGAAGGGATGGATTGAACAATGGGTTGGAGGAAAAAGTCAACATATTTCCCTATGCGTGAAGTCACAGAATTTATACTGCTGATAATTGGGCGCCCTGGGGGGTGTGTCACGCTTTTATGTACCTTAGGCAGGTAATAAATTATAGGGATACGTGGGACAACCGGGACAAGGTAATTTTTTTCTTTTTTATCTAGAATACCCAGCTGGGAACCGGTGTCAACTAGATCCACCAATTTTTTTTTATATTCAGAAGTGGGATTTTTTGAGAGACGACGATACGTTTCCGTATCACTTAAAATCCTAGTCATCTCCCCATGGTAATCCTTTTTATCAAGGATGACAACTCCGCCTCCTTTATCCGCGGGGCGGATAACGAGGTCCTTACGTTCACATAGAGATTTCAATCCAATTTTTATATTGGGGTCAATGTGTGTCCTTTTGTTGGGCAAATCCTCTAGATCTTTAAGTACCAAATCCCAGTAAACTTTGATTAAAGATGCTGTGGGAACTGGAGGGTTAAATAATGATGGATTAGCTAACCCGGAATGTACAGTGTGTGAGGTAGTTTGTAGATGGGAAGGTCTACTTGGATTCGAAGCAATGTATCTTTGAACGTTAAGTTTTCGCACGTATTTGTGTATATCGATAAATGTAGAAAATGTATTCAATTTTCTTGGGGGAACAAATTTGAGTCCTTTGTCAAGGACTAATTGTTCAGCCTCAGTAAAATTCACCTTGCTTAGATTAAAAATACCGTTATCCTTTATGTTCGTTTTCTTTTGCCTGGAACGCCGCCCCCCTTTGGTGCCGAGTTTTGTTCTGCGTTTCGTTTGGAGTTTTCCATTTCCCTGTGAAAACCCTCTGTCTGTGGAGGTCGGGGCAGTCGTTGGTTATAGTTGAACGGTGATCTATCTGGATAATCATTCTCTCTATCTCTGTATGTATATTGAGAATTCTGAAGGTTCCTAGATTAATCCTCCCTTAATGGTGAGAATCTATTTTGAGTATGAATAGGGGTCCTTTGGGGGTAGGCCTGATAATGGTAATAGTCATTGTGACTTATATGTCTTCTACGTGGTGGAGAGTCACGTGGGTAAGGTTCATAATGAGATGAACGATCCCTGTTTCTCTTGCCATTGCTCCTGACATTTCTACCTCTGCCCCCATGATAAGGGGCCGAGCCTCTGTGATGAGGTGTGGGTGTATGGGGATCATAAGTTTGATAGGTGTTATGTTCAAGCTATTAGATGGAGGAGGGGCCGAAGGCATCTGGGATGGTCTCATATCAGAGGGACCTGAAACATCCATAGAAGTATGTGTAGTGTCCACAATACCCATTCCCTGTTCCTTATTTTGCCAACTAAAAACACTCCCGGTTTTATAATCGTTGGTGTCCCTACTGTATTTCTTCTGTTTCTTGATTTTTTGTTCTCGTTCTTCCTTTTCTAAGTGATTTCTTAAATTAGTAGAAAGGGTGGTGTATTCAGAAGTGGATTTATGTGGAAGCAGTTTATCTCTAATTTACTTAATCTCTTTGTCAATGGTGACCTTTCTTGCCCGTTTTCTATCTAAAAGGAAACTCAGCAAAGAGATACCAGCCTCATTAAAATAATGAAACCATGATTCTACATCTAGGTCCCCCTGTTGGGGGTGAATTGTCCATCTTAAACCTCTTGGAACCATGCGTTCTTTGGAATATTGTTCCAGGAAGGCAATATCCCACTCAAGATGGAGTTCTGAAACCATTAAGTTTTTGAGCCTTAAAAAGAGGCCTCCTATTTCGGAGTCAGTATTAAGGACTGAAAACACTCCCACTATATTGAAGGTGCGACTAGTACGATATTCAAATACATCCATATCTACTGAAATAGACATAGAAATATATAAACATAGGTGTGAGAAGGCTCCAGCAGTAGTGTCAGGAAAAAACGTAATCAAGTGAAGGGAAACTGCTGCGCCAGCTCAGATATAAAAAGCAGCCAACACTAACAATCAGACTAATTGTATATAATAATGAGAAACAAAAAGTGTAGCGCTATAATTTAAACAAAGATAAAAGTGGTGACAGAGGGGTTTGTAGGTGGGCAGACCGCCTCTACACATGTGCACTAGATTAGAAATGTGGGTGTTACCACAATTAGTGTATAGGTGAGTATCTGTGAATGGTGTAAATATGTCTCATTAGAGACCCCTTAAAAGACTTTTTTGAAAAAATTGAAATCAATCAACAATAAATTCTTTGGCACATCACAAATAGGTTACAATGTGATCAACAAATGACTATAATGGATGTATGGACTGAAACAGTCTCTGAAAGTAAACAGTTCTTTTGAAATGGAAGGTGTTCAAAAACTCATATTTATATATTGCACCACCACGTACATGACAAAACCAGGGTATATCTTCCTATAAACCCAGACTTTCAACTAGCAGGGAGGAAAATGAAATGCCCTTACCGGAAAAGATGGACTCACTGGCCGTTGGCGGTGAGTCATACAGGCTTTAACCGACTAAGCGGTAAGGTTAACGGTGATTCCAACCATAGGAGGGTGCAGGGAGTTGTAGAGTTATTGTCGAGATAACTGACCAATACTAAGAGTGCATTAGCAATACAAAAATAATACTGTGCATGTGAAAAGATAATTCCGTGTGAAAAAAAAGCAGCACCACAAATGTGAGATATTACCACAAAAAACAAGAAACAAATAATGGTGTGTTGCGCTACATTGATTGATATTAAAAATACTGAAATAAATTATAAATAAATAAACAGTCCAGAAAAATCAGTCTCTCAAATGGACCATAGTGGTCAACTAGCAAACTCTATTATTCAACCATGGATAAGGTTATCCAATCCCTTCACCAAGTGAACATGCCACCACCACAACAGGTTGGACAGAGAGCCTGGACCCTTTATTACGGAGGGTCAAACGGGCCAAACAGGCTTGAAGGAATATGTCCCGGTAGGGGTCATCAGCAGGGGATGTACAAAGGAACAACTTCAGGAACAGCTCCAAAGCATCCAGGGGACTCCACCCAAACGATGAAAAAAAACAAAGAAAACATAAAACACTGGATAGCGTAAAACCTCTTAAGGGTTGCATTTAACGTAAAGTATTGCACTTACAGGTATCCATAGTAAAAACAGCATTGCATGGTAAAAAAGAAAGGCGATCGCCACAGAACATCCAAACATGTAAAATACGCGATAACAGCAACATACAGTTCAGCCCAAAACTGAGAGTGCATTGACACCCGCGAATCTGCAAATGCACCTGTACTCCGATTAACTGCAGGAGACAGCCCCATTGAAAGCAGTGAGAGGCTGCCGGCTCCCGCAGTTAATCGTGGCCACTCATGCAGTGATCACATGCTAGTGATCGGCTCTGGGCGCAGGCATGTGATCGGTGCACAAGAGATTATATGGAAGCAGCTGCGATTTGCTGTGGGAGCTTACAGCCTCCCATTGCTTTCAATAAGGCTGCCTCCCACAGCTAATACCTACTGGGTGCATTCGCAGGTGTGAATGCACCCTACTGCAGCTAAATGCGGTCCTCTATTCATAAAAGGGGTTAGGGTAAAATAAGCGAACTTTCTGATTTTATTACAGTAGCTCACTGATTATGTCCAGTTTTCTTAGGAATTGCTCTTTAAATTAGTAAAACACCTAATGATATGAATTTAAGTGATATAAGCAATTTTCTCCAGGTGGGGTTATGAGTCAGTTTGGCTTATAATGAAAAAGTAATAATTAACCTTCTGTATTGTCAACTTGGTAATATTTTTGTTGAATCCAGCTGCAAATCTCTACTGTGTCATATTCTTTCACTGTTACAGGAACATTCAACTTTTGTTTAAAACAATTCTGAAAAAAATATAATTGCTACCTAGGCCATTTTGTAATTTAATGTTATTAAAAGGGCCCTTACGATAAAATCTGCAAATAAATAAAACTGCTAAAATAGTTAATTAGCGCTTCTTTGTAACCATGGAAACTCTGTTTACCAAACGCCCCCCAGGAATGCAATTTCCTGTTAATGCAAATGACTTCCTTATAATTTTTTCTCTTATTACAACACAGAGACTGATTCTATAATGTAGCAGGAAGACCCTCCCACTTAGCTGTTTTTTATTACAAATTAGGAAGTTATTGGAATTCACAGAACAGCAAAAGGTAAAACTGCAATGAAGTTTTCTGAAGAATCTTTCCAGGGATCCAGAGGCACGATGGGGTTTACAGAAAAGCTGCAAGTATGAGTTAGCACATTATGGAACACACTGTACTGTACTGATATCTTTTTACTAGAAAGCATTTTTCGAAAAGTTCAAGTATATTTTAAAATAGTTGCTATCATGTATGCACATACTTTCAGTTTCTCTTCGTCTTCAGGTCTTTATGGTTTTAGTAGTCTATTAAATATTAATCAGATCCAGGATTGCAATATGGGAAAACGTTTTCCCCATTTTATTTTAAACTGCATGTTTCCACTTGTGTCCCTTGAGAACACAGAAGAAATGGGTAGAAATCTACCCCTACAGAATATATAAATAGTTGATATAAAAAAAGCTGAAAGAAAATATTTAAGGATAAAATAATAAAACTAAGATGGCATTTCCCCAGCTTTGATGGGGCACCTTTTAAGTTCAAGTAACTACGTTTGTATTAGATATGGTAACATTATTCACAATGTCAAACTTCATGTATAAACATGATGCTGTTTTATAGTATAAAATTGTTTTAATGGCTTACATTTTCACATTCCCTCTGATTTTGTACACAAAGTCTGCTACTTCCATGTGTTAGTAAATATTTCTAAGGCATTGTTTTGCAATCTTTGTCCTTTATATTCCATAGCAACATTCCCAATGCAGAGCAACAACAAATACCGGTATATGAGGTATTACTACACATTGCAGTATCATTCTACTATGCATTAGCACAAAATACATGTGTAAATGGGCCCTAAGGCATAATTACATAGTTAGTCAGGATGAGAAAAGACACAAGTCCATCTAGTTTAAGCAAAAAAAAAAATACAATCCCATATACACAATCCTTCACCCACAGTTCATCCAGAGGAAGGCGAAAAACCCCAGCAAAGCATGATCCAATTTGCTACAGCAGGGGAAAAAATTCCTTCTTGATCCCCCGAGAGGCAATTGGATTTTCCCTGGATTAACTTTACCTATAAACGTTAGTACCCAGTTATATTATGTACATTTTCACTATATGGACCACTTATGTATTTGTACATGTTGATTATATCTCCTCTTAATCTCTTCTCAAGAGAGAATAAATTCAGTTCCTCTAATCTTTCCTCATAGCTGAGCTCCTTCATGCCTCTTATCAGTTTGGTTGCCCTTCTCTACACTTTCTCCAGTTCCCCGATATCCTCTTTGAGAACTGGTGCCCAAAACTGAACTGTATATTCCAGATGAGCTCTTACTAATGATTTGTACAGGGGCAAAATGATAGCTCTCTCTATGGAGTCTTTATCCAAACTGCAAAAAAAAGGGAACAAATGGATAGATTGAGCCGGCAACACTGTAGTTTGTATAACAATTTATTGATAACTGGTTACAAAGGAGTGACAATAAAACAAAAAAATCTGACACATTTTGTCGAGAGCCTTAGTCACAGCAACGCGGCTACGACTAAGACTCGTTGAAATGCATCAGTTTTTTGTTTTATATGTGGCTATTACTAAGGCTCTCACCCAAACGCTTCAGCTTTTTTGTTTTATTGTCACTCCTTTGTAACTAGTCATCAATAAATTGTTATATGGACTACAGTGTTGCCAGCTCAATCCATCCATTTGTCTTGTTCTGGTGTGTAAGGACACACTGAGCTCAGGCACCTGTGTGTGGATCTTGCAATCAGATGCAGATTTGTTCCTCGTTGTATGCGCTGCTCCTCTTAAACCTCGTACACACACACGGTATGATTGTTGGCAGGGGATTGTCTGTTGATAGACTGTTATCCTACAATCTTACTGTTAGTACACTCCTTTAGACAATTGTTGTCCAACTTTCGGTCAACAAATGTTGGATGATAGGTTAGTAAATTTTTGACGGACAATAGCTTGACGTCAGATTTTCGTATGGTCAGTACACAAATCCGTCACACAAAAGTCGAAAGTACAAACACGCATGCTCGGAATCAATGTTCACCAAACACGAAATTAGCAGAAGAGGCCCAAAGGGTGGCGCTCAAGAGCTGAAATTCCTCGTAGTACGTCATTACGTTCGTGCTTGTGGCACGACAATTGTGTACCGTTAGTATGCAAGACAAGATCTTGGCACACGCCCTTTTGACAAAAACCAGACACTCGGTTGGCCAACAATCGTACCATGTGTACAAGGCTTTAGACTTCAAAAAAAAGGGAAAACCAAACAACAAAAGAAGCAAAAAAGGAGGAAGAAAAGAATTAAAGTTTGGGATAGGAATCAATACCCTAAATAACATGAGTGTCCATTAAACTATGTCTCACCCAGTAATTGTAAAGTATCCATTTATCTCAAGTTTTATAAAATAACCAACATACCCAAGTCTCATAATAGTGGGTGTAGATGTTGCCATTGTCATGTGATACTTTTTCCATGAGGCAATTTGTCTCCAGTATCTAGGGATATGATTCTTTGCCACAGTTAGATGGCACAGAAATGTCTAATTGTTTGTATATCTTTACTTTATATAGGCAGGGCTAAAAAATAAGACACATAAAATTTGTTTAAAGCATTGGTAAATATTTATAGTATATATCCATTATTTAAAGTATCTCACAAAAGTGAGTACACCCTTCAAATTTTTGTAAATATTTTATTATATTTTTCATGTGACAACACTGAAGAAATTACACTTTGCTACAATGTAAAGTAGTGAGTGTACAGCTTATAGAACAATGTAAATTTGCTGTCCCCTAAAAATAACTCAACACACAGCCATTAATGTCTTAACCACTGGCAACAAGAGTGAGTACACCCCTAAGTGAAAATGTCCAAATTGGGCCCAAAGTGTCAATATTTTGTGTGGCCACCACTATTTTCCAGCACTGCCTTAACCCTCTTGGGCATGAAGTTCACCAGAGCTTCACAGGTTGCCACTGGAGTCCTCTCCCACTCCTCCATGGCGACATCACGGAGCTGGTGGATGTTAGAGACCTTACACTCCTCCTCCTTCCGTTTGAGGATGCCCCACAGATGCTCAATAGAGTTTAGGTCTGGAGACATGCTTGGCCACTCCATCACCTTTACCCTCAGCTTCTATAGCAAGGCAGTGGTCGTCTTGGAGGTGTGTTTGGGGTCATTATCATGTTGGGATACTGCCCCACAACCCAGTCTCCGAAGGGAGGGGATCATGCTCTGCTTCAGTATGTCACAGTACATGTTGGCATTCATGGTTCCCTCAATGAACTGTAGCTCCCCAGTACCGGCAGCACTCATGCAGCCCCAGACTATGACACTCCCACCACCATGCTTGACTGTAGGCAAGACACACTTGTCTTTGTTCTCCTCACCTGGTTGCCGCCACACATGCTTGACACTATCTGAACCAAATAGCTTTATCTTGGTCTCATCAGACCACAGGACATGGTTCCAGTAATCCATGTCCTTAGTCTGCTTGTCTTCAGCAAACTGTTTGTGGGCTTTCTTGTGCATCATCTTTAGAAGAGGCTTCCTTCTGGGATGACAGCCTTGCAGACCAATTTGATGCAGTGTGCGGCATATAGTCTGAGTACTGTCAGCCTGACCCCCCACCCCTTCAACCTCTGCAGCAATACTGGCAGCACTAAAACCTCTATTTTCCAAAGACAACGTCTGCATATGATGCTAAGCACGTGCACTCAACCTCTATGGTCAACCATGGCGAAGGCCTGTTCTGAGTGGAATCTGTCCTGTTAAATCGCTGTATGGTCTTGGCCACCGTGCTGCAGCTCAGTTTCAGGGTCATGGCAATCTTCTTATAGCCTATAGGCCATCTTTATGTAGAGCAACAATTCTTTTTTTCAGATCCTCAGAGGATTCTTTGCTTTGAGGGACCATGTTGAACTTCCAGTGACCAGTATGAAAGAGTGAGAGCAATAACACTAAATTTAACACACCTGCTTCCCATTCACACCTGAGTCCTTGTAACATTAACAAGTCACTTAACACCGGGGAGGGAAAATGGTAATTGGGCCCAATTTGGACATTTTCACTTAGGGGTGTACTCACTTTTGTTGCCAGCAGTTTAGACATTAATGGCTGTGTGTTGAGTTATTTTGAGGGGACAGCAAATTTACACTGTTATACAAGCTGTACACTTACTACTTTACATTGTAGCAAAGTGTAATTTCTTCAGTGTTATCACATGAAAAGATATAATCTAAATACTTACAAAAATGTGAGGGGTGTACTCACTTTTGTGAGATACTGTATATTCTTATACCCAACCAGTAAGCAGAGCTTGAGCCTAGGTTCACACATATGCATCTCTCAGCACAATGTATCTCTCCCGCAGGCAGTTCACACCGCCCTCTGCCAACCGCTGCAGGTGTCAATAGAATGTTAATGACACCGTCAGATCCGTTCACAGATCGCAGTGCGAATTCAGACAGGAATTGGATAGCATCTGATTCCAGTGCAGGGAAAAAAAGTCCCTGCACCTTTTTTTTCTGCGAATCCAATGCAAGTTCAGCCATACAACTGTATGGTTGAACTTGCATCGCACAGACATTACATGTGATCGGCACCTGCAGTGCGAGTGCAAATCAAATGCGATGTCTGAGATTGCTATAGTGTGAACCTGAGCTTGAGCTCCATTACACATTTTTTGTTTTTTACTGCTGTAAAAAGTCTGTTGTACACAGAGTTCAGTAGCTGAAGCTGAAATTTACACACAGACTCATCGCCCTTTCTCCCCTTCTTCTTAAAGGGCTGAATGAGAAACACATTGCTTAAATAAAAAAAAATTACAAAAAGATCTCTTTATAAATCCCTTAGCACTCTGTGAATCCTGTGTTATCACTATACTTTGTGTTAAATATTTATTTGTAAACCAAGGATTTTTTATACATAGTAAAAATTAGAAAATTAAATACACGATATACAGTAAATAATATATATGGTTTATAATACAATTGACCCAAAACCATTTTTTGTTTCCTTTTAAACTGAAAAGGGTTGCAAAAATATAACAACATGACCACATGCAGAATAATCCCATTGGTAACTGGTGTTTCTACACTATGCTCTATACTGTGCAGAGCATGACTAGGCAGACCCAGTAGAAATTCCCTAACCCACGTTTTTTATCCATTTTAGCCATGCATGCGTAGGTTTCCATTTGTTCAGCCTTGTTTTAGACCCACTGAGAACCATCAATACTGAATGCTATGAGGAATAGAGATAAGCTCAGGCATGTTCGGAGCGTGGTCTGAACCCACCTAAGCTATTCAGCCAGAAAGCTGTCACTGCACTGAGCCAATGGTAATTGCACTCTCCACCCCACAGCAACATGTATACGTGCCTCACAACTATATGGATGGCTGCGGGGAGGGGGAATGCCTCTGCCACTCTGTGCAGTGACAGCTGCCTAGCCACGCTCCGAACACGCCTGAGCTCACCCCTGAGATTATTCCATCCACACAAATGGCATGGATAGATGAACCCCCACCCCGGCGGGCTTTTGTATTCCGACAGCTGCTAGCTCCGGCTGTCAGAAAACCTAAACAGTGCATGCAGCTGTTGCTTGGCTACCAATTTTTAGCTTGGCTCCTTCGACGATAGTCCCTATAACAAAAGTAAATTGCGTAGTCGACTTATGTCAAGCTGGCAGGACCATCCGACAGTTTCCTCTGATTTCTCTGAATGGCTTGACTTTATGCAGCCTCTGTGCAAAATTGATACACCTGATTGGATATCGTTAAGAAGTATAGAACATATTGATGCAGTAGCAACAAGCCTATCTACATCTACAAACATTTTCTTTTTTTCTCAGTTTTTTATAGATGGGGGAAAAACAATTCTGCCAGGTTTTTAAAAGTTTCAGGGTCCCCATTAGGAGATTCACTCTCTCTTCCTGTTCCTGTATCACCTATACAAGAAATGCAGTGTGTAGTTATTAATTAGAAAGGAAGGCACATGCAGCAATCAAATATTGTCAGTCATTAATTCTTTATCACTCTAGAAAAAATGTGTATCTGTCCGTGGTCCTGTTGGAGAGATCTCCATCATTTACTGTCAGGAAGTAAGGGGATATGTCCACAAAAGTGACATAGGTGGCAATAAATGGCTTCCTTGCGCTGTCTGAAACAAAATTAAAAAAAAGTTTTGTCTGGAGTTGAGCTTTAATTTATAAAGTGAAAGTAATCATTACAGGGGGAGATTTACTAAAACTGATGATCACAGTATCCAGTGCAACTGTGCATAGTAATCAATCAGCTTCTAACTTCAGCTTGTTAAATTAAGCTGTGACAAAAAAGCTTACATTCACACTAAACGCAGGTTTGAAATTGTGCAAGTTCAGCTGAACTCCCATGATTTCAAACCCGCATCTCAGTGTGAGTTCGGGGGCGATTTGAAAGACATCTGTGCGGGTTCATGCACAGTTGTCTATTGAAATCGCCCCCCAAGTCGCAAAAGGAGTGCAGGAACCTTTTTTGGAAATTGGGACAGTGCCATTGCTGGCAATAGGCTGCGATTTGGCATGCAATTTGACATGTCAAATCCCACCGATGTGAACGGGGGCAAAAACCTAGAAGCTGATTGGTTACTATGCACAGCTGCATCAGATTTTGTGTACAACAGTTTTAGTAAATTTCCCCCGTTAAGACAACCTATACTATAGTACTGAGGGTTTGCCTGATATTTTGCAGATTAGCTTTAAACTATGCTTCTTATATTCTGTACTTTTATGTCTTATACATCTTTCTTAGGTACGACATTCACTTTTTTGCTTTTTTTTTCAGTTTTAATACATTTTTTAATAAAAGTTTGCGGAATTGCAACTATGGAAAGACATAAGCATATAACACACTAATTGTTTCAATTACATTTTATTAATGCCCAACTCTGTTAAGATTATATTATATTTAGATATTATTATACTTATATTTACAGTGAAATGTACTGGAAAAATAAAATACACCCTGTTATTAAACAGTAGTGGGACCAGAGAAAAGATATCTTGCATACTTAATATAGTTCACAGTAACAAAGAGCTGTTATAGGTTATGATAAGACCTGAGTTCTGTAATGCTAAAAGGTCAAGCTATAGCTCTTTTATTCTTTCGTCCTTTAATCTAGTCAAGTGGCCATCAAACATTTTCAGAGATTCACAATCCTGCTTGTAATCAGTCAGCCAGAGGGCATTGCAGAGGTGTTTGAGTTTGTACCAAGGCAGGTGTACCCTTCTTCTTATAGTAAATTCATTTCATTAGTCTTAATTGAAAACACCCTTGTCTTCTGCAATACTGAAAGATCTATTATTACAAGTTCAAATTTTTCATAATATATACAGTACAAGCTTTAAAGTAGAATTCAAGGATAAACTTAACTAATCCTAAAATTGTCCCCCTCTCCCCTTCTAACATCCATACGTACATATTTTCATTCCACTCCACCCATGTGTTCACCCCTGTGTCAGCCAGTAGTGGCTACAGGGAAGAAGAGAGCACTCAACAATAGCTGCGAATGCCTGGGAACAGTTATGTCACCCATAGGCTTATTATGACCATCCATTCTCTGTGCTCTCTTCTCTCCCCTGCAGTTGCCACTGCCTGATGCAGGGGAGCCAGGTCGTTGTGATAGGACTGGAGCGGCCTGAAAATAGGTATACAGATCTTTCCTACATAGATTAGCCAACATTTGTGGATGGAGGTGGAAGGAGGTATTTTTAGGAGTAGTTAGGCATATCCTGGAATTCTACTTTAAAGCTGAACTTCAGGCAAACAACCAAACACATAGATAAAATACATACAGTATATGGGAGCTGTTATACCTGCCAAAAAATTTCTATTTGTGTCCATACACACATTGTAGCCCTGTTTGGCAAGGCAGAAGTCCGAATGTCCCCTATGTCAGTAGTTAACTAGCACTAACTGGTCTTATACCTTCTCCAGCCTCCAACTGGACAGTAAAAAGAGCAGCAACTAAATGAGCTCATATCCCTGTCACTCTGCTGTCTCCATTATCAGCATTTTCCCTGTTAGCACATGAGCACTGCAGATCAACCTATTGGCTCCTTGTACTGCTCTCGCTCTTTATTGGGGTTTTATGTGATAGACCAACACAAAGTGGCACATAATTGTAAAGTGGAAGAAAAATGATAAAGGGTTTTCAATGTGTTTTACAACTAAATATCTGAAAAGTGTGGTGTGCACTTGTATTTATCCCCCCTGAGTCAACACTTTGTAGAACCACATTTTGCTGCAATTACACCTGCCAGTCTTTTTGGGTATGTCCAGTGGTGGCTGGTGCTCAATTTTCTTGGGGGGGGGGGGCGTGTGCTCAATTTTCTTGGGGGGGCGGACCCCACCCAGCCAACCAACCACCCCCCAAACCTGTTGCTCGATTGAACGGCGCTGCCTCCCCAGCCCTGGATGCTTCGATCGCCTGTCCCCCGCCAGCTCTACGCTTGACCCATCCAGGTTGGGGCTTTCCCCCTGTGTCTCCTCCCGAGTCCCGGCGGTCGCTTCTTGTCTCGGCCAATCAGGACTTAGGACTCGTGGCCAATCGGGTCTTAAGAATCACGGCCAAAAAAAACCCATTGAAATTCATGCGTCCAGTGCCCTGCATGTAGATTAGGGGGTGGGCGCATAGATTGGGGGATGGTGCCCCTGCGTCCCGAATGAGTAGCCACCACTGGGTATGTCTCTACCAGCTTTGCACATCTAGAGAGGGAAATTTCTGCCCATTCTTCTTTGAAAAATAACTAAAGCTCTGTTAGATTGGATGGCGAGCATGTGTGAACAATTTTCTAGTCTTGCCACAGATTCTCAATTGGATTTAGGTCTGGACTTTGACTGGACCATTCTAACACATGAATATGCTTTGATCTAAATCATTTCATTATAGCTCTGTTTAGAGCCCATTTAGAGCCCATTCACACAGGGGCAACACGACTTCCAGCACGACTTTGGGAGGCAACTTGGACACGACTTGAGTATGAATCACATCACGACTTGGGGCAAATTACAACACAACTTGAAGTCGCCTCCAGGACAGGGAACTTTACAAGTGGCCAATCAGAGCTTATCAGCTGTGTGTGAGAAGGAGGGGGCTGGCTGTTTAGTGGAGTAAATTACTTTCTGTTTCTTTTCTGCTTCCTGTAAAGTTGCCTCAGTATGAACAGTGATCAGACTTGGAGGCAACTTCCATTGAAATCAATGGGTACAAGTTGCCTTCAAGTCGGATTGAAGTAGTACAGGAACCTTTTCTGAAGTCAGAGCGACTGCAGTAGTGTGCATTAAGACAGATCCATTCACTTACATTGATTTTTTCGTGTAGCGCGACTTGAGGCGACTAGGGGCGACTTGGGGTGACTTGAAGTCGGATCCAAAGTTGCCCCTGTGTGAATGGGCTCTTAGGGTTGTTGTCCTGCTGGAAGGTGAACCTCCACCCCAGTCAAGTCTTTTGAAGACTCTAACAGGTTTACTTCTTAAACCTGGCTTTCTCCATCCATCTTCCCATCAACTCTGACCAGCTTCCCCATCCCTGCTGAAGAAAAGCATCCCCACAACATTTGTAAAAATTGTTGAAACAATTTAATCATTTTCCTTCCACTTCACAATTATGTGCCACTTTGTGTTGGTCTACCACATAAAATCCCAATAAAATACATTTATGTTTTTGGTTGTAACATGACAAATGTGGAAATTTCAAGGGGTAGGAATACTTTTTCAAGGCACTGTATGTCGGTATTTTGTTGGTATAATCATTAATTTATTTATTGATTTTGTTACAGTACGCTGTATATGCGTTTACATGCGCATGTACACATGTATATTAATTTACACATGTAGAAGTGTAAAACCTGCAGATGTGTACAGTCCCAGATGCAGCAGTGTCCTACTTTTTTTGTAAACTGCTAAACATGGTGCACTTTATTTGTAGACACAGCTGTGTGTATGGCCCCATTAATTTCTATAGTGCTGTATTTAGAGGCATACAAAATTTGACGCTGTATGCATCTAAGAGCAGTGTTTAGACACCTATGTGAATGAGACCTTAGCGTTCACTTTAAGAGCTCCTGAACGCTGATTGAAGATTATTAAAGTATATATCCACATGTTGAGAAAAAAAAAATCATTTACACAATAAAACATATCCATTGCAAGGATTTTTTTTTATAAGCCTTTATTACAGATCTTTTTAAGCCAGCTACATGAGCACAGAGTTACATTTCTGGGGCTTTTCTGTGCACACTGTACAAAATGACCCCAGTGTTGCCATGGTTTCTGTGGTTAAAAGGAAGCAACGTTTGAATTTTTGGCAGCTCTAAAAAAAAAAAAAACAAAAAAAAAAAAATCAGATGGCAACAGATTTAGGAAGAAGTCATGTATAACATTAAAGTAGATCTTATCCCAAACTAGGTGACATTTAGTTTGCTAAAGCAGTGTGTATAATAAGCAATATCTTTGGTTATTTGATTTTTCTCTTCATAAAAAGACAATTTTTGAGTTACCGTAAAATTATTTTCTTGGAGTTCATTAGGGCACAAAGGCAAAGTAATTCTGAGATGTATGGGTTATACTGCCACCTACAGGAGAACTGGACACCGGCAAACAAAAGCTGTTAGTCACGTGGGGTTGTCACATTTCCATCAAGCCAGAACCAAAGACTTTAGCGGCACACAGCAAATATTTCTTTTAAGGGAGAAGGCTGTGGTGTAAAGCGGAACTCTGATGTAAGGGGGTTTCTGCTCACCAAAGCCCCCACTTACATCAGAGTTCCCAGCTTAGGGTTCCCAATTCCCCCCTTACATCATAGTCCACAGAGCACCCCTTACATCTGAGTCCCCCTTAGCTTGGTGTACTCACTCACTTGGAGGCAGGAGAGAGAAGGGAGGGAGGGGGAAACTTTATCACAGACAGCTGAGCTCACTTACCCAAGGATGGAGGCTCAGGCATTGCCACCTTTTTACCACATTGTATCTGCCTGCTGCTGGGCTTCAAATTTCCCACCCACACATCCCTTTTCTGAGGCACAGACACACACATTTATAAATAAATATAAACAAACATTTTAAAATGTGTTAAAACATGGACAGTGCCAGTAAAGCAGTGGATGGTGTCAGTAGAGCAGTGGATGGTGTCAGTAGTGCAGTGGATGGTGTCAGTAGGGTAGAGGTTGGTGTCAATAGGACAATAGATAAGATAAGAGCACCTAGCAGCTGCATGTACCACCATCAAAGAGTTTCAGTCAGTAGAGCAGTGGACTTTGTCAATAGAGTAGTGAACGTGTCAGTAAGGCAGATTGGTGTCAGTGTGTTTTTTGTTTATTATTTTTTATTTATTATTTTTTGTAATGTTAATTTTTCACTTTTTTTTACAATTTTTTAGGAGCCCATTGAGGGGGCGGGGGGGGGGGGCTTTATTAAAATATCGGTGGTCTAAACAGACCCCTGATATCTCACTTTTGAGACAGAGAAAGGGACTGAAGACAGAGATTCCCCAATCCCTTTCCCTGCAGCCTCAACTGCATTTAACAGTGATTAAATGGGAAGCGGTCTGTGCTAATCGGCTTCCTGTTTATTCATAGACTGAAGCATAGTAAACAGAGTACCGATTGGGATTGGGTGGTGGTGGACACGTGGGTGTAGGGCTCAGGTAGCAGGGGGAATCTGTCACACCCTGTGCGCATGCCTACGGGAGCCACAGGCTGGTCTGAATAATGTGTCCGGGTTTCAGGCAGTTTGAAACCTGGACACGTGATTCTAAATCTGGACTGTGCAGGTGAATTCTGGATAGGTGGCAACCATATAGTCACTATAGCCCCTCTTACCCCCACCATGCTTCAGTTTTGTACAAAGGCAGTAGTGTCCCTTATGATCTCCAAGAAAATTATTTTATGGTTATTCAAAAATCCTGTTTTCTTAATCATTAAAGGACACAGAGTAGAAGCAATTCAAAGCTCTATTGGATGTCCAAAAGCAATCCAACTGAAAAATGGCCAACACAGATAACTAAATGCCAACAAGCCCACAAGAGGGTAAACTGGGGGCTACTTGCAGCTCAAAGAGATGCCAGAAGGCCCCTATGTTTGAAGTTTGCATTAGCTGAGGCCTGAACATCCACCTGCAGAATATGGGAGAATGTGTAAACAGAAGACCAGACGGAAGCCTTGCCAATCCCAGAAACAGATGCCTGATGCTGAAAAGCCCAAGAAGCACTCACAAATCTAGTGGAGTGCACCTACAGGAAAAGGTGAAACCTGACTCTTAAAGTGGTTGTAAACTTCCATAGATTATTGAAACCTATTGGTAAACCTAAAATAAGACTTTCCTATAGGTACTGTAAATTTCTCCTGAACGTGCACCATTTAGGAGATATTTACTGTATTTGCAGCCAGTGCAATCATCGGCGCATGCACTCTGAAGGAACGGCTACCCATAAGTTTCACATACTACCATTCATGCATACTAGCACATTATGCCTTTACTTTGCAGGTCAGAAAAAAAAATAAATAACCCTGCTTTTTAACCTCTTTAAAGTGCAACTAAACCCTCCTTTCCTTTAAAGCTAAGGAAGCAGCCATAAGATTATTGCATAGTACTGTACAAAGAGACAGGAAAATGTTGGAAGTCAATTATTTCTTTTATAACTTAGAACACTTCACATATTCTGAATAAACCTTATTAATACAAAGAACATTAACGTGTCAAATATCAAACTCAGCATTTCTGGTGAATGTAATAATTTTAGCATTATCTGTGTCCAGATCAACATATATGCCTTTGTATATTTTTCTGTTTCAATCCTTGTATTAAAGGTTTAAGCCGGCCAAAGATGGTGTGATTTTCTTTTCCGCAACCAGTCAGTGTTGATGGGGGAACCCCTCCCATGAAGCTATTGTGTTCTCCCGCTGGTGGTGGGGAGGGGGCGGGGAAGGAGAGAACTCACAGTGATTATTGCTAGCAGCTATAGCCGCTGGCAATAGTTGAATGAAAAATTTGACATGCTGTACCCAAGGTGATTGATGGATCGACTTGGGTATAATCATCCTGCCCATACTGTAGATGGTTCAAATCTCGGCCGGGTCCTGCTGAACTGGCCAAGATTCAAACCATCCATGTCCTGTTTTTCCGGTATGTACAAATAGAGAACAGTACAGCCATAGAACTTTTATGGCAAATGTAGGTAGAACTTGCAAGCAAGACACAGTTTGAGAATGACAGACAACAGTGATGTACGTACATAATAGGTACAACCAACTTTTAAGGATCAAACTAGACCATCAAAACAAACGAGGGATAGTAAAAAACAAATATTGGGTGTGCTACTTCCAAGAGTGCTGGTCAAATAAAGGAGAATCTATTTTCTGCTCCATACTGCTCTGTAGGATGACAGAAACAAGAGGACCAACATGCTGCTGAACTACTCTCATCACAATGATAAAAGGACAAAGTGTCATACATATTGTCATGTACATATTTTTATACATTATTATAATGCCTATGATATTTACTTTGTGATTATAAATGGTTGCATGTTCTTCTGGGTTGAAATTTTTTTTCCAATCATGTGATGTTTTATTGCACGAAACCAGTACATATTACAAAAAATATATAAGTTCTGTTCAGTAACGAGAAAAATTGTGCAGTTTGCTCCTTTAGTAAGTTTCTTTTGGAAGGTCTGAATTGGCTCTGAATTTTCACTATATGAAAATCTTATGATTGTTCCGAATACAGAATTTTCCCTCCGATTATCATATAATGCGTAGGCCCCATTAGTGATTGCCAAATCTGTTGCAGGGTAGACTTACCATTCCATAGATATGGTCATACAATGTTAGGGCCAAACTTTGCAAATTTGGGTTAAATCTCCAACTCGATCAAAAAATGTTTGTCGCCTTAAGGGGAGGGGACAATGTTAACTCACAGGGCGTCCTCAGCTTTTGTGTATTCACCAAAAAACATTCTGTTTTTGGGAACATACAGTATCTCACAAAAGTGAGTACACCCCTCACATTTTTGTAAATATTTTATTCTATCTTTTCATGTGACAACACTGAGGAAATGACACTTTGCTACAATGTAAAGTAGTGAATGTACAGCTTGTATAACAGTGTAAATTTGCTGTCCCCTCAAAATAACTCAACACACAGCCATTAATGTCTAAACTGCTGGCAACAAAAGTGAGTACATCCCTAAGTGAAAATGTCCAAATTGAGCCAAATTACTCATTTTCCCTCCCCGGGGTCATGTGACTCATTAGTGTTACAAGGTCTCAGGTTTGAATGGGGAGCAGGTGTGTTAAATTTGGTGTTATCGCTCTGTACCCGCACCACCAGAGAGATAGAGCCACGCTGTACCCGCACCACCAGAGAGAGCCACGCTGTATCCACACTACCAGAGAGAGAGAGCCATGCTGTACCGGCACCACCAGAGAGAGCCACGCTGTACTGCACCACCACTGCACCACCAGAAAGAGAGCAGGTCAGTGTCAGATAGTACTAGCATTCTATGGTTACAATAGGACTGGGACACTGTAATATAAAGGGGACTGCACTGTAATCATTGCAGTGCCCCTTTACAGTGCAGTCCCCTTTAAATCACAGTGTCCCTGCACATTACAGTGTGGCACCTCCGTGAATGTCTACCGACAACCCCCCCCACCCTCGGTCCCTGGAAAAGTTGGCTGCTCAGTGTCCCAGTCAGGGCCTGCCTCCAAGACGACCACTGCCTTGATAAAGAAGCTGAGGGTAAAGTTGTTGGACTGGCCAAGCATATTACCAGACCTAAACCCTATTGAGTATCTGTGGGGCACCCTCAAACGGAAGGTGGAGGAGCACAGGCTCTCTAACATCCACCAGCACCGTGATGTCATCATGGAGGAGTGGAAGAGGACTCCAGTGGCAACCTGTGAAGCTCTGATGAACTCCATGCCCAAGAGGGTTAAGGTAGTGCTGGAAAATAATGGTGGCCACACAAAATATTGAAGCTTTGGGCTCAATTTGGACATTTTCACTTAGGGGTGTACTCACTTTTGTTGCCAGCGGTTTAGACATTAATGACTGTGTGTTGAGTTATTTTGAGGGGACAGCAAATTTACACTGTTATACAAGCTGTACACTCACTACTTTACATTGTGGCAAAGTGTAATTTCTTCAGTGTTGTCACATGAAAAGATAATAAAATATTTACAAAAATGTGAGGGGTGTACTCACTTTTGTGAGATACTGTATCTGCATATGATAAGAACCAGTTATGATCTACAAATTAAAGTTATTCTTATTCATATTAATCAACTTAAAATAACCTTCCAATTATCTATCTCTACTAAAAATAATTGTAATGATTTGGCATGGGTTAGGATTACTATTAATGTACTTTGTATGTATGCTTTTCTTAGCTCTTGCACTAACTTACCTAATAAAACCGACACCTTTATTTTCATAGATTACATTCCTTGATGATGAGGGGAGCTGCCTTTAACCCTTTTGCTGCCAGCGCCGTTTTTTGCACACTTGCTTAAAAAATCATTTTCGGCCGGAATATTAAATAACCCCCCCAAACATTATATATTTCCTTAAAGCAGACACTAAATAAAATAGTGGCAGTTCCAATTTTGTTATGTCTCACGATATTACCGCAGAGGTCTAGGAAATGCAAAATTTCAGTAAAAAATACACTAAAGTAAATTTTAGGGCACACATACGTATTAAACTACCCAATTTTTTTGGTACAATTTAAAAGATGCTGTTGTGCCTGTGAAATGGCGACAAACTTCAGTACCCTATATTTTCCATAGGCAACACTTTTACAGTTTTACAGAAGAGGTTTGGTACTAGAAATATTGCTCCCACTCTGTCGAGTGTGGTAATTTGTAACATGTGTAGCGCAATCGACATTTTCATGCACAGGTGCCCTTGACACAGGCATTTATGTTCATGCATGCTTATTTGTGGGGGTGGGGGGCCTCAAAAATGCTTTGGGGGGGGATTTTTTGTGATTGGGTGTAACTTAAATTTTTTACTTACCTTTTTTTTCCATCAATGGCGATTTTTTGGTGACAGGTTCTCTTTAATGAGACATGCAGGATCCTAAAGACCCTGGGTGTCTCCCCTATGTTCCACTGAATGTAATGCAATGCAGATCGTATTGCAATACATTCTTTTCCGGCTGGTCAGGGACACCGAGAGGCTGACCCGTAAGTGACATCAAACACATCGCTTTCCAGGTCAGCAGCAAGGGGTGTGTGGAACCAATTGAATGCTTTCATCTGACAGGCAGGAGTCTGCTTGTCAGATTTAAATGCGATCCCTGTGGTGGTAGCCACTGGGAATGTGTGTAAACCCCCCCCCCCCGCTGTCAGGTCTGTACGGCACTGTGAAAGGGTTAAATGCAATGGAACCAGTGGCAGCTGGTGCTCAATATTTTGGGGGGTGGCAAACCCTAACCGCCCCCCTGGCGCTTGCTCGCACTACCTCCCTCCCCCTGTCCCCAGCGCTCAATCAAACAATTGGGAAGGCGGCGAACTATGGTCGTAATTTATGTTGTGGTAGAGGTCCGGGGAGGTGGTTGCGGAGGGAAGAGCCAGGGCTGTTGCTGAACAGGGGACGGGTCCTGAGACCCGATTGGCCGAGATTCCTAAGTCTCCCTGGCCAATCAGGTCTCAGGACCCGCTTCCTTATTGGCCAGGAGAAGCAGGAAGACATTAGCGAATATTATTTTGCTAATGTCACACAAGTGACAAGTCACACAAGAGCACTGTGCCCCAAGCCCATTAGAGCCTCAGGCTTTAATCACGTGCTTCAGAAAAAAAAAACCACATTGAAATCCATGCGTCCAGGACCCTGCACGTAGATTAAGGGCCAGGCGCACTGATTAGGGTGGCGGCGCCCCTGCGCCCCTGATAGGCGGGCCGCCACTGAGTGGAATGCATCTACTGTGCATTTGTATCAAATATACAATAGGATTCTATTGTACAGTACATATTCAATTACTACTGTTTAACTCATTGGATCTTCTTAAATGGCATTGTATATGTATACTGTATATGTATAGTATACTTATTTTAATTCTCCTTGTTTTTCCCCAACCCTATTCTGGCAGCAGTGGATGGTGTGCACAAGTGAAGGCATAACATGCTTGTAATGACTATCCTCAACTTAAAGTAGAACTATAGGCAAAACTTTTCTTCTCATTTTGGATAGATAGGTTATAACACCTATCGCAATTTTTTTCACCATCTGTGTCCCATTGTG
The DNA here is from genome assembly GCF_042186555.1 of Aquarana catesbeiana. Classification (NCBI taxonomy): domain Eukaryota; kingdom Metazoa; phylum Chordata; class Amphibia; order Anura; family Ranidae; genus Aquarana; species Aquarana catesbeiana. The sequence goes on along the minus strand of NC_133324.1, from coordinate 508,150,613 downwards.
GAGATTTCCCTTCACATCCTGTCTCATAGACAAGCAGGAAGTGAGAGGAAATCCCTTTATATTAAAGGAATTCCTTGAGGACCCCCAAGTCACAAGAACTAGTGTCCCCTTTGGAAGATTTCCCCTCTAATACTTTTCTGGGGACAACCCAAATCTTGTGATTTTCTTTTACTTTCACTTTCAATGATAATAGTAAACAGTATAAATAGAGAAGGTGAATTTCCCTAATGGGGGCACAGACAGTAATTAAACCTGACAAGCATTCTATTTCCTCTCCACTCTTTCCAAAACTAAAAAAAGTTTTGTCTTTAGTTATACTTTAATTGCTATGCATGTGTGTCTTAAAGTATACATACAGATAGTATCTTTGATCTTGTGAGTTTCATTTTTATACTAAGCATAAAGTTGCTGCCATAATTTCCAATAGAAGAATTTAGTGGAATTTCATGAATAGAATCAAGGTGTTTGTGGGGTCCAGCACATGTTGACACTCTTGTAATTCAACAATTTTTTATAAATTATAATGATGATAACTTACCTATAATTTCATGTTACATAATGGAGACTAGTTTGTGAAAACATTTTTTTATCTGATAAAATCACAAATGCTTAAACAGTCTATGAACAAGTAGTACCTAACTAACTTTTGGGATATTCGATTCGAGTCAACATCAATTTGAATCGAATTCAGTTAGAGTATGGATGAAAACAAAAAAAATGAAACGGATTACAAAAATGAATCATTCTAACATAACAAATGTAACTAAATAAAATGTTTAACTTAACAAATCCATCCAAAATGAAACTTAATGATTTTTTTTCGTTCTGCACATGTCTACTGCAGATTTATAGAGATTATAAATAACCTGCAAAATTACATCTCATTATGAAGCTATATATAGAATTTTATTGATTGGTTTTAGATGGAATTTAACTTACAAAATGGGTGTGTTGCAGTTATATATGTTATATCAATTATTTAATGGAGGTGGTGTTTTCCTGTAATTGTTTATTAAGAATTTAATAAACTAGCATTAAACAAAACCTGTGTGTTTAGGCCTTTGAGAAGTAAACACATGAATAGACAAGTTAGCATGAATCCAGATACTCCATAGATCTTACAGATGCAGTTGTACACGGATCAAGGACGGAACTGATTTTAAAAGGTTTGCTCATCTCTAGCAAACACTATAATCTAGCTAACATATTATGTAGGGCTTCATCCGACATTGATGTTGCCCTAGGCACATTTGAGTAATGTGCCCTCTCACTCAGTTTCCATGCTTTCTCTTTTAGCTCAAGCAATGTTACATGCATATAAAAGTGAAAAATTTAAGAGGGCCTTGATATTTAAAACAGGATTCTTTATATACTGAGCTACCAGTTTTCCATTTTTGGTCAACAAGTAGGGATGAGCAAATCTGCCCAGGTTTGATTTTATGGGAGTTTATTAAAACTTGAAATTTGTGAAACCCTAAGAGGGGCAAATCTTTATACAAAAGTCTGCCCATTTTCAAGGCTAATAGGCAAGCTATCATAAAAAATGGCATGGGAAGTTGGGCACTGCATTGGGGGACATGTAACAAAATGTATAAACTTTTTTTTTTAGAAACCAAAGATGGGAAGTGTTATCATAATGGGGGGATTTTAATTATCCAGACAGACTGGGTGGAGGGAACCACGCATTCATCTAAGGCTCGCCAGTTTCTAAATGTCTTGCAGGACTATTTCATGGTTCAGATGGTAGACGCACCAATTAGAAATAAAGCGTTACTGGATTTACTGATTACCAACAATACAGACCTGATCACGGATGTGGAAATACAGGGCAATTTAGGAAACAGCGATCACAGGTCAATTGGCTTCAGTATAAATCACACAAATAGGAAACTCAAAAGAGCCAACTTCCCTAAACTACGAACCTTTGTTAGAAGGCATGAATTGGGATAAAATCTTAGGAAAAAAAGAACACGGATCAGAGATAGTTAATATGCTCTTAAAGCAAACCTAAGGGCATTTTCCAATGCATCCCATTCGGTAATTAATTTAAAAAAGAGCAAACAAAAGTCCTGGATGTCTTAACGCCAGTGTAAAAATGCATATAAACGTAAAGGAGAAGGCCTTCAAAAAATACAAGGTCGAGGGATCATCATCAGCATTCAGACTTTATAAAGAATGCAACATGAAATGTAAGGGTGCAATTAGGGCAGCTAAGATAGAACACGAAAAGACACATAGCGGAGGAGAGCAAAAAAAATCCCAAGAAATTCTTTAAGCATGTAAATAGTAAAAAGGGGGGGACAGACCATGTTGGCCCCATAAAGAACGAGGAAGGACATCTGGTTACAAAGGATGGGGAGATGGTGTAGGTATTGAATTTATTATTCTCCTCAGTCTTCACGAGGGAATCGGGGGGCTTAAGTAATCAAAAGCAGTGTTTATACTTATTACACATCACAGTAACCACCTCCATGGTTAACAGAGGACAGAATTAAAATTAGACTTGGGAATCTTAACATTAATAAATCACCAGGACCAGATGGCTAGCATCCAAGGGTAGTTAGGGAACTCAGTCAAGTAATTGCCAGACCATTGTTCCTAATTTTTACTGACAGTCTACTGACTGGAATGGTACCAGGTGATTGGAGAAAAGCCAATGTAGCACCAATATTTAAAAAGGGCCCAAAATACATCCCTGGGAATGACAGACCAGTAAGCCTAACATCCCTGGGAATTACAGACCAGTTAGCCTAACATCAATAGCTCTTGGTGGAGATGATAAGGCTATATACAAGATTTTAGTAACGAGAAAGGTATCATTAGCAGTAATCAGGATGGATTCATGAAGAATCGTTCCTGCCAAACCAATCTATTAACCTATGAGGAGGTGAGTTGCCATCTGGATAAAGGAAGGCCTGTAGACGTGGTGTATCTGGATTTTGCAAAAGCATTTGACACAGTTCCTCATAAACGTTTACTGTACAAAATGAGGTCCGTTGACATGGACTATAGAGAGAGTACATGGATTGAAAACTGGCTACAAGGGCGAGTTCAGAGGGTGGTGATAAATGGGGAGTACTCGGAATGGTCGGGGGTGGGTAGTGGGGTCCCCCAGGGTTCTGTGCTGGGACCAATCCTGTTTAATTTGTTCATAAAAGACCTGGAGGATGGGGTAAACAGTTCAATCTCTGTATTTGCGGACAATACTAAGATAACCAGGGCAATAACTTCTCGGCAGGATGTGGAAACCTTGCAAAAAGATCTGAACAAATGAATGGGGTGGGCAACTACATGGCAAATGAGGTTCAATGTAGAAAAATGTAAAATAATGCATTTGGGTGGCAGAAATATGAATGCAATCTATACACTGGGGGGAATCTAGGATGGAAAAGGACCTGGGGGTCCTAGTAGATGATAGGCTCAGCAATGACATGCAATGCCAAGCTGCTGCTAACAAAGCAAACAGAATATTGGCATGCATTAAAAAGGGGATCAACTCCAGAGATAAAACCATAATTCTCCCGCTCTACAAGACTCTGGTCCGGCCGCACCTAGAGTATGCTGTCCAGTTCTGGGCACCAGTCCTCAGGAAGGATGTAATGGAAATGGAGCAAGTACAAAGAAGGGCAACTAAGCTAATAAAGGGTCTGGAGGATATTAGTTATGAGGAAAGGTTGCAAGCACTGAACTTATTCTCTCTGAAGAAGAGACGCTTGAGAGGGGATATGATTTCAAACAATAAATACCGTACTGGTAACCCCACAATAGGGATAAAACTTTTTTGCAGAAGGGAGTTGAACAAGACATGTGGCCACTCATTAAAATTAGAAGAAAAGAGGTTTAACCTTAAACTACATAAAGGGTTCTTTACTGTAAGAGCAACAAGGATGTGGAATTCCCTTCCACTGGCGGTGGTCTCAGGGGGGAGCATCGATAGTTTCACAAAACTATTAGATAAGCACCTGAACAGGGATAAACAATGTAATACTGACATATAATCACACACGTAGGTTGGACTTGATGGACTTGTGTCTTTTTTTCAGCCTCACCTACTATGTACTATACAATGGGGGTCCCAAGGTCAACATGGAGAAAACATCAATCCTTTGAATGACATGTTCGAGAGATTAATTTAAGCTGCATGTGGTGTTAACAAATGGTACAATTTTTACGGGCAGTATGAGCGACACCGTATTCTAGCATAATATATAATATATATATATATATATATATATAATATATTATATATATAATATATTTTTGATGTGTAATTGAGTTTTTAAACTTTGTAAGGGGGTTAGCTTGGCAGCGGGTGTTTGTGACCCCCTGGATGGGTTCACCACACAAAATCAGGCACGGCAGACAGCGTTGCAGGTGAAAAAAAAAACAAAGGTGCGGTTTATTTATGCTATATGCAGTGAAAAATATAACAGCAAAACAAAAAGAAACATGAAAAGAAATCCTGGTCAGTTTGACCACTTACTACACACGTAGATTCCCTATCTAACTACTGGGTGCAGCCTTGTGCTGCCCCAGTTCCTATCTCTCTTTTAGAAGTTTGCCACACAGACGTTAACTCACCGCACATAACAGATACCACACTCCCCAGTCTACACACACAGAACTGGTTCCAGGATGGAGCATCTCCCTAAGCATTCTGGGTTTTTTTTTTATAGGTCTTAATGAGCCCACTTACTTCAGCTGGGCTCATTAATTCTTCCCCTGCAGGACTCCCAGCACTCCCCCTAGTGGTATAAGTCAGCATAAAGCCTGAACCTAGGGCATATATATTTTCCTTGTCAAAAGAAGTTTATTGAGTATACAATGTTATAAAGATACATAAAGTAAGTTTACAAGGATCTATAAAGTAAGCTCATTGTTTTACAGTAGGGTTTATATAGGTAAATATCATGAAATTTCAAATATTAAACACTGGGTTCACGTAAACCTAAATTAAAGATATATATCATTTCCTTAGTTACTTTTGTAGGTATTTAAATGATTTATACCTACTATACATATTGTTTACAAGTAGAGTGTATATAGGTCAAATAAATTCTGATAATGAGCTTTAATCGTAAGGTGGAGAAAAGGAAAGAGAAAGAAGAAAAAGGGTTGAAAGGTAGAGGTATGGTCCACAAGGTTGTCCCGCTCGTCAGTTTATTATTCTTTTTAGTTCTCTTTGAAGCTTTAGAATGGGTGTCTCTGTAAGTCATTTAATCTGTTACCATGGCAACAGGACAGAGTCATTGAAGTTTGACAGGAACTGTTGTTTTATCCAAGGATGCCAAAGTTTTTCAAATTTTGGAATTTGATTTTGATCGATGGCTACCATCTTAGCATGGGACATTGTATTATTCATTCTGTGAATTGTTTCTGCTAGTACCAATGTAGGAGATTTCCATGCCTTGGCCACTGTTTGTTTTGCAGCCGTTATTAGTTGGATCATAAGTTTGAATTGAGAGAGTGTTAACCATTCCGATTTTAGATTAAGTAAAGTTAAATATGGATCTGGTTGTATTATTTTTTTAAATATTTTAGATGCAATCACGAAGACTTCCTTCCAGAAGGTTTGGATTACTGGGCACGTCCACCATATGTGTAAATATGTGCCTATTTCTGGGCATCCTCGAAAACAAAGAGTTGAGGTATTAGGTGAATATTTTGCCACTCTAGCGGGTACAAGGTACCAGCGAGTTAGGACTTTATAATTTGTCTCCAGTGCTAAGATGTTGGGTGAAGATGACTTAGATGTGAGCCATATGTTAGACCAGTCCGTGTCTTCTAAAGTTCGTCCCAGGTCCTCCTCCCACCTCTGAACGTAAGAGGGTCTATTAAGATTTGCTACTCCATATAATTGATTATAAAGTGATGAAATTGTACCTTTAGCAAATGGATCTTTTGTACAGATTGATTCAAAAATGGATAATTGGGATAATGGTGTATCCCCCTTTAGGAATGGTGTATAGAAATTTTTGATTTGGAGATATCTAAATATCTCAGAGTTTGGTAGATCATATTTTTCTCTAAGCGATGGGAATGAAAGGAATGATTTAGATGCTATGAAGTCATTTAGTGTCTGAATGCCTGATGTTGTCCAAGCTTTAAAAGAATTTGGGTAGATCCATGCCTGATAAAAGGCCGGATTTCTGATAAAAGAAAGGAGAGGATTGTGTGGAGATTGTAACTGATATTTGGTTTTTAGTTTATCCCAGAGAGATAAGAAGTGTTTAGTTATGGGATTATGAATTTTAAAGCGGTCTTTAGGATCAAGCCATAATAAATTTGATATTAAAAGAGGGTAATTTTCTGAAGCCTCTATAAATACCCATAATGGGATTTCCTGTTTTGCATGGTATTTGGACAGACTGGCCAAATGTGCTGCTCTGTAGTAGTTAGTAAAATTAGGGTATCCCAGGCCTCCTTTATTTTTGGGAAGATGTAGTGTGTGTATAGGTATACGTGGTTTAGAAGAGCCCCATATAAACGAAGTTGCTCTTTTTTGTACTATTCTCAAAAAATAGGAAGGAATTGGAATAGGGAGGACTCTGAATAGATAAAGCAATTTGAATATTGAAAATGAATAGTCATTTTGATTGCATTAATCTTCCCTATCCAGGATAAAGGAAGTTGCGACCATTGTTTTATTAGATTTGTGATCTGTCTTAATACAGGAGGATAATTGGTTGAGAATAAGTCAGAATGAGATGCTGTTAAATTAATTCCAAGATATGGGATTGATTTTTCTGACCATGTGAATGGGAGTGCAGCCCTAGCCGGGATCAATTCCATGTTTGTGAGTGAAATATTAAGCAGTAGGCATTTCTTAGGATTAATCATAAGGCCGGATAGGGCTGCAAATCCATCAAGAGCTGGTATTAAGTTAGGACCAGAGACCTGTGGTGATGATAGAAAAAGTAATATATCGTCTGCAAATATACATAATTTGTGTGTAATACCTCCTACTTCAATGCCAGTTATAGTTTGGTTTGTTCTGATGTATTGGGCCATGGGTTCGAGTATAAGGGCAAATAATACGGGAGATAATGGGCAACCCTGTCGGGTACCTCTCTCGATATTAAAGGCTTCAGATTTGTATCCAGCATATTTTATATAGGCTTTGGGTTTATTATATAATGCTTTGATCCATGTTAAAAAGTGGGGTCCAAAACCCCATTTTTGTAATGAATATTGCATATATTGCCAGGATACTGTGTCAAATGCCCTCTTAATATCGAGAGATAGAAAACATAAAGGAATTTTCAGTTTTTTAGCAATATGTGCCAATAACACTGCCCTGCGTATATTATCGCCTGCCTGTCTATTTGGCATGAAGCCTAGTTGATCTCTATGTATTAATTTTCCTATAATGCTATTGAGGCGTTTTGCTATTATTTTTGCTAATAATTTAATATTGAGGTTTAACAGAGAGATAGGCCGATAATTCACACAGGAAGTATCATCAGAAAGGGGTTTTGGGATCATACAAACAATTGCCATTAGTGTTTCTTGCCGAAAAGAATGTCCATCTAGAAGTTTGTTAAAAGTTTCAGTGAGAATGGGAGAGAGTATTTCTGAGAATGTTTTATAGTATAAAGCCGAGTAGCCGTCTGGGCCTGGTCTTTTGTTAAGTTTTAGGCCTTTTATGGCATTAGCAACTTCATCTATAGTTATAGGCTCATCCAAACTGCTTTTTTGATTCTGAGATAACTCAGATAAGGTTATTTTTGAGAAGAAGGATTCAGCCTCTGTAGGATTAAATTCATTGTTTGTCTTGTATAAAGTTGCGAGATGTGAGTGAAATTTATGGACTATTTTAACTGGATTACAAGTGTAAACATTTTTTGATAATTTCAAACGTATTGGTTTGAAAGATTTGTTAGTTGAAATTAATGCCCGAGCCAAATATGTACCTGGTTTGTTTGTATTCATGTAGAAATTGTGTTTGGAGCGTTTGAGGGATTTATCAACTGACTCAGTGAGAAATAGATCGTATTCCAATCTAGATTTTTCCAGATGAGATTTTGTACTCTGAGATGGATTATCTTGAAATGATATGTAGGCTGCATTAAAATTGAGTTCTAGTTTTTTTGCTAGATTTTTGCGTTCCCGTTTAAATAGTGCCATTTGTCTTTGTATTGTACCACACAAGACAGGCTTATGAGCTTCCCACAGTGTTATTGGGGAGATGTCTGTTGTATTATTAATTGATATGTATTCCTTTAAAGCTTGTTCAATGGCCATCTGATGTAGTGGGTGTTTGAGCATTATGTCCGGTAAGTACCACGTTGGGTCATGCGCTTTTGGTATGGCTGAGGCTATAGTAGTGTATACTGCATTATGGTCAGACCACGGAATCAGAATTATATCTGATGCAATAATTTCTGGTATCATTCCTATTGTTAGAAAAATATGATCTATTCTGGTGAAGGTTTGATGAGGGTGCGAGAAATAAGTGAATTTCTTTTTCATTGGGTTACTTTCTCTCCATGAATCTACCAGATTGTATTTGGAAAGAAGTTGAGAAAAAGGTAATCTAGAGGTTATTTTGGATGGTGTAAAAGGTGATTTATCTAGAAATGGGAGGAGGACCTGGTTCGAATCCCCACACATTATCACTGTTCCTATTTTGTGTGTATTAATCACTTGTAATATATGTGAGAGGAATGGTGTAGGTTGTTTGTTAGGAGCGTAGTAGGAAATCACCGTGATTGCTGTATCCATTATATAACCCATGAGTATCAGGTATCTACCTTCTGGGTCTTTAATTTCTGATGATAAGGTGAATGGTGTGGATCGGTGAAATGCAATTAGAGTTCCCCTTTGCTTGGTACAGGCAGAAGCCGTGTAAATTTGTTGATAAAAAGGAGAAATATATTTTGGAGTAGAATCTTTGGTGAAGTGTGTTTCTTGGAGGCATACTATGTGAGCCTTCTTGTTATGGAAAGTACGGAAGGCTTTGGTCCTTTTTTGAGGGACATTTATTCCCTGAACATTCAGGGAAAGTATATTCAGTGGTGCCATGGCAATAGATCAAATAGTTTTGACTTACTTTTTGTTATGTAGAGCTGACTGCGCAGATCAACCTGTGTGGACTGAAGAGATGAATAGATAGAAAAGAAACCAGTGAATTCTGGAGTAAAGAGTAAACAAAAAACATATGAGATTAGATGATACATTGTATAAATTATTTTTTGCAAGTAATCACAATTTACCCGTGAAAGAGATTAAATATCTCTCTCAGGGGAATAAGTGCCTTCGTCACACTCCCACATAATATGGTTGGGAGAATGAGGAGGGTTAATGGGGGTACACGGATCTTCCGCTTACAGGAGAGAAGTGCTATGTCAAAAGACATCAAAATGATGTTTCATTAATTGGAGTGCAGAATATAGTTTTTGTTGAAATTATTTATTCCAGGGTGGTTGTATATGGTTAGTCTTGCCCTAGGCTAAATAATTCAGTTAGAAAGGTACTGTTAATAACTTTGGTATTGATGAAGATAGTTTGAATTATTTTGGGATTTTAACCCTTTTAGAGTAAACAATTACATATTTTATTCATATGCAACTGTTTAGATATGTTAACTCATAAAATTGAGGTTGTATTGCTTCAGATTAGAATAAACAAAAACATAATTCTAGGAACTAGTTAGGTAATAATATATTTGTTTTAAGAAAAGAAAGAAAAAGCTTCCATTACTTCTGGATTATTGAACATATTTGTCCTAAAAAGTAATAAATCTATTGTTATTACCTGATAATATATAACTGAACAAGAATTTCCTTATTTCACTTATATATTCTAAGGCTATATGAATCAGAAGTAATAAGAAATATAACTGGAATGTAACATGATCCCACACAGTGTGTGACTATCAGAATGCAGTTACATTCAGTTATAAATATAGGTTTTTTATAGAGAACCATCTCTTAGTATAATAAATGAAGAGATATCAGGAATTAGGATGTCAGTCCATTGAATCTTCTTGGTCCATGGATGATGTGGCATAACGGCCTCTTTTGTGAGAATGATGATTCCCATTTTGTTCTGAAATTTTCTGGATGCTGCCTGAAGGTGAAGATGACGCCATTCTTCTGCGTGTGGGAGTGTTGCTGCTTGTGGGTTCTGTCAGATTTAATTTTAAAAGGGTTTGTTGTAGTTCATCTGCTGATCTGCTTCTGTAAATTGTACCTTGGTAGTTAAATCTGAATGAAAAGGGGAAGCCCCATTGATACATAAAGTTGTGGCGTTGCAGTTCCATTAGTTGGGGTTTCATGGATCGTCTTTTAGTAATAGTAAGTTGGGATAGGTCAGCAAAAATTTGATAATTGTGTCCTTGAAAATTAAGTTCCTTTTTTTCTCTTGCAGCAATTAGTATTTGTTCTTTCGTTCTGTAATAATGAAATTTTGTGATTATATCACGTGGGGGTCCATCTTTCTTTTTGGCTGTGAGGGCTCTGTGTACTCTGTCCAGTTCTAAACGTTCAATAGGGATATCTGGCTTTAGTTCTTGTAATAGAGCAGTAATGGTAGATTGCAGGTCTGTCACAGTTTCAGGTATTCCCCTTATGCGCAAGTTTGAACGTCTGGCTCTATTTTCGTAATCTTCGAGCTTAGTTTGAAGTATTAAATTCTCTTTTTTTAATTGTTCCAATTCTGTTATATTTTCTTGGGTTGTAATTTCAATTTCATCCATTTTTATTTCTAAGGCTGCGGTGCGGTTTCCCAGCTCTCTTATTTCTTTGGTTAGGCTTTTTGTTATTTGGTCTGAGGTTTGTTTTAAAGCCTTATGAAGCATCTTTTCAAATTGTAATAATATTACTGGGGATGCTGAGGAGGCTTGTGGAGAAGTTTGTGAGAGGATTTGTTCTGTATCTGACTCAAATGGAGAGTCTTGCTGTGACATTTTCTGTCTGTGAGAGCGCCCTGATGCTGTATCTTGTGAGGTGACTGGAGCTGCTTTAGTTGCAGTGAGTGCCTGTGAGCTCTTTGTGAGGTGATTTTTATTTCTGCCACGGTTTCCTCCCAGTACCATATTTCCTGCCCAAACTTTCACAGTTTGTTCCCTGGGGCAAAAAGGTTCAAATGGATACCTTTTGAGCCTGCAGGCTCCGCTTTGTCCTTCTCTTCTCTCCTCAGCGGTGTGGAGCTCTAACAATGCATGTCTGCTCCGCTAGGCTCCGCCTCCTGCCCCCCGGGCATATATATTTTCCATCCTGGATGCAACCAGGTGATTTTACCTGCCTGCTGTCACAACTTATTTAGCTTGGATTAAATACAGCAGCACCCAGTCTGATTCATTGCAACGTTTTAGTTCTGGTTGCAACACCAGATTTTTTTTTTTTAAGCAAACCTAATCAAAGTAGCAGTCACAACAGATCTAAAAGGTTACTTTAAAAACATAAAGCTAAAGCCCTCAACTGCCTATAAGTTTACATTGGGAAATCAATTTAATAGTATAGGGAGCTATTTTTTTTGTTTTGCAGTACCACACTGCATTACCTTAAAAGTTTAATAAAATGTCTAAACAGAGTGCATATAAACACTTCAAAGCCACAATATCACTAACACCCAAAAATTCTAAATATACTCTTCAGATATATGTTTGCTAAAAATTGCTAGCATCAGGTATGTGGGCATTTGAATAGGCAGCAAATAGAAAGCGACAAGGCAAGTTTTACCTTGAGAAGCATTCACCCCAAAAAGAACTGCTGGATTCTTTGGCTACCCTAGACTTTCTACCAGTGATGTGGTCTACAGCTGCTTCAAACCACTCACTAAACTTACCAGTGGCAAGTTTAAAATACATCTACTCTGTCAATCTTCTATTGCAAACTTCAACCTTCAACTTTGTATCTTCTCACTTTATTTACAAACAATGTCCAGGGCTTAGGGAAAACTTGAAAAACAATAATAGGGATGGGTGAACGGTTTGGCCTAAGCATAAGTTCGGGCCGAACTTCCGTTGTTTGGATGTTTGGATGTTTGTTCGACCGTTTGTTCGGCCCCCCAAACTGACCACAATGCATTGTGCCGCTGAACAGTGCATTGCAAGCCCTGATTGGCTGAAGCAGTGAAAGCTTCAGCCAATCAGGGCACAGAGCACTGTCAAAGTCATGATTGGACACTGTAATCATAACTTTATCCAATTATGGCTCATTCCCGCCCCACAGTTTAAAAGTATTCTTTCAATGGCAGCCATTTTCAGTGTGATTTCGGCATGGAGAGAGATAGAACAGGGCTCTGTTTAGTGCTATTAGTTAGTTAGTGTGCTATACTGTGCTATTTTGCTTCAATTGTCAATGTACAATATTAGTTTAGTGTCAGTCTAGCGATAGTGTGAGTGTAGTGAGGAGGACCATCATTCAGCTTTGCATAGTGTGCAGCTAGAGTAGGGACAGCCCAGTTAAGGCCCATACACACGATAGGACTTTTTGACAACAAACATGCAAATTAGCTGTTTTAAGGCAACATCCTACCTTGTGTGTACGCTCCATCGGACAAACTTTTTCGGTTTTCATCGGACAAATGTTGGCTGTGCAAACAGACAAACTTTCTGGCAACAAAAGTCCTATGGTGCAAAATCCTATCGTGTGTACACAAGTCCATAGGACTTTAGTCCAAAGTACAAACACGCATGCTCAGAACCAATGCAAAAGATCAGACAACAATACAGAAGTTGACCAAGGGGGGCGGTAAAGAGCTGAAAAACCACGTGATTTGGTGAAAGTTGGCTGAAAAAGTGTGTATGCTTAATTCGTTTACGGCCGACGCCCTTTGTACAAATATCCACGGGAAAGTTTGTACAAAGTCCTGTCGTGTGTATGGGCCTTTAGTTTCACTGTAGTGTAGGGAGACTGTGTCATTCATACTTAAATTAGTGTGGAGTAGGGAAAACTCAGATAGTTTCAGTGTAGTGTAGTGAGACCGTGTCAGTAATCTTGACATTAGTGTATAGCTAGAGTTATATAATTCTGTGTGCGTTACTGCCAGTTTAACGCCATATAGTTTTGTGTGTGTTACTGCCAGTTTAACGCCATATAATTCTGTGTGCGTTACTGCCAGTTTAATGCCATATAGTTCTGTGTGCGTTACTGCCAGTTTAACGCCATATCGTTTTTTGTGCATTACTGCCAGTTTAATGCCATATAGTTTTTGTGCATTACTGCTAGTTTAACGCCATATAGTTTTGTGCGTCACTGCAAGTTTAACGCCATTTACTTCTGTGTGCGTTACTGCCAGTTTAACGCCATATCGTTTTTTGCGTGTTACTGCCAGTTTAACGGCATATAGTTCTGTGTGCGTCACTGCCAGTTTAACGCTATATAGTTTTGTGCATTACTACAAGTTTAACGCCATTTACTTCTGTGTGCATTACTGGCAGTTTAATGCCATTTACTTCTGTGTGCGTTACTGCAAGTTTAACGCCATATAGTTTTGTGCGTTACTGCCAGTTTAACGCCATATAGTTCTGTGTGCGTTACTGCAAGTTTAACGCCATATAGTTTTGTGTGCGTTACTGCCAGTTTAACGCCATATAGTTTTGTGCATTACTGTACGATTGGCGCCATACAGTTCTGTGTGCGTTATTGCCAGTTTAACGCCATATAGTTTTGTGTGAGTTACTGCCAGTTTATCGCCATATAGTTTTGTGCATTACTGTACGTTTGGCGCATTATATTGCAGTATATTATTGTGTATCCGTGGAGTGTGTCTGTGTAGTGTGAGTACTCAAATTAAAGTGCACCAAACACCATTTTACATTGATTAAAGTGCATCTACGTACAGATTTCCACTTCTTCTTTACATTTGCTTATAAACACCGCCCACTCCCTCCCAATAATGTCTGGGAGGACAACAAGGAGATGTTCCCTTGGCACTGTAAGGGGGCCAGCAACAAATGTGTCAACAGGCAAAGGTGGACGTGGTGGTCAGTCCTCAGGCAGGAAATCATTTCCTCTGTTTAGTGAGTTTGCCCATGCTATCCAGCCACAGCATGCAGAGGTAGTGAACTGGCTTACTAAACCTTCCTCATCCTCTTTGTTCCCAGTGCACTACATTGTGGCCTCATCATACACACTGGCTCCCCAGCTGTTGCTGAGCAAAATAAAGGCAGCTTGCATGGAAAATGTAATTTTTTTGGCTTTATAAATGCAATTATTGCTGCAACAGATTCTAGACATGGTACAGATCTGCCAATTTACAAGTAGACTAAGGGGACCCCCCAGGCACTATATTGGAAGGAATTTTTCATTTTTATGCTCTCACTTTAAAAATAAAAAAATCACTGCTCATTTAAAAATGACGTTTTTCACAAACTTTTTTTTTATTGATACATGTCCCCCAGAGCAGGACCCAGACCCCTATAACCATTGTATGCCCAATTACTTGCATATAAGCCTTCAAAATGGGCAAGATTCGGGCAAGACTCGGTCAGTTCGGCCATCCCTAAACAATAACAATCAGAGCCCAGACTGGCTACAGCCTGGTTGAAAACCCTAAATTTAGAATAGGGACACTCCAGCTTAGGGCAAGATCCCTACACCTAAAATAAAAATTAGAGTTATCTAAGAGGCAGAAGCCACAAAATATTGTTTAGTGGCTGCACAGTATGTAAGCAACTTGGTTAGGCTGCAATATAAGCAGGAGAGTTGAGATAGGAATTAGTATGTAATATTTGAGGGACATTAGTTAAGCATTTTGTGCAGGGGCTGGACAGCAGTCTCCATGTTTCTTTCAAGAAACATTTACTTTTATCAGCAGACACTTGTGCAATATTTCTGTGTCAATGTATTGGTGTTGTTCATGAACAGCAATGCAGACCTGATATTACTGTACAGGTCTTTTACCCAACCTGTGCTTTCTTCATTTATTCCTGTGTAGTGGACTGTCATTTATCCGACCCTGCTGTTAAGTTTATGATAAAGATCAAAGTGTGGTAATGCACCGCAACCATCTAAAACTAAAATCTGATTGCCATGCAAATACAAATATGTACAAATATTCAAAAATTTTCAGGCCCTTCGATGACTTGAAAAATGGCTTTGGAAGTTCTTCTGATTGTCCTCTGTTTTTACCATTTGATATTAGAATGAATGAAATTCCCAAACGAAAACCACATACAATGTTAGAAATCTGTTCATTCAAGAAAACATTTCTATCCTACGTCTTCAAATGTTATCATCACTGCAGTCGAGCATGAATGTCTATTTGACCGCACTAATGCTTAGAAAATCAAATGAACATTCCAAAATAAAAATTTTGGAACAAAATTTTACAGTGTATAGCCAGTTTCGGATCAATGCACTATTATTATTGCAAAAAGAAGATAATATCAGGCTCTAGTCTACCAACCTTCAAGTTCTAGAACAAATAAGAACAGAACAGAAAAATGTTTCTGTTCCGATATAGCTTACAGGCAAATAAACAAACAGGGTTGTAAAATAAGGTGAATGGCAATTAGAAAAGTACAGTAGCCTACAACAATAATATTAACCCTCCCAGCGTTTATGTTCAGTGTTTACTGACTTTAACACACATTCCCATGTCTAGCTCTTTCTTCCAATTGAGCTGGGACTAAATTCTATGGCCAGGGGATAGGGCAGGCAGCAGCAAACGGAGGGGGAAAATTCTATGGCCGGGGGTAGGGCAGGTAGCAGCAAATGGAGGGGGGGACAGACAGCATCAAAATGTTAGGTGCTGAATTCTGCAGCCATAAGCTACTTGCCCTTCCCCAAATTAGACTACCCAAAAAAATAAATTAAAAAAATAAAGGCAGGCAAAAAAAGGAAAGGTAGAGACGTTGCATGTTAAAGAAGATGAGAGTTGCTGATGTGCCTCCTTCCTCCTCAAAGACCTATTCCTTCTTCACTTCCATCTCATCTTTCTCCTCCTCCTCCACAACTTCACCTCCTCCCCTATTTCTTCCAGTTCTCCAATACATCTTCCAACAAGTCCAATCCTGCCCTTAAAGAGAAACTGCAGTCTGCTCACATAATTTGTAATAAAAACATCTTTGCCATTCTGAAGCTTCCCTCAAACCACTTTGCATATTATTTTATATCTACTGTGATTCTGTACTTGCCAAATATGCTACAGAAATCTCCCTCCACTAAGTCTGGCTGCACCCATTTTAACTGTGGGCAGCGAAGCTGCTGCCTGTTCACTTCCTAGATTTACACAGACACACAGAGGCACACCTCCAGCCCTGCACCTCTCATTGGCCCTCTTATGACTCATCCCTCCTCCCTTACTGGCAAACTCTCACGAGAGTGAGAGAACTGTGAATGATGTTATAAGTCTAGGCTAATGACCAGACAAGAAACAGGAAGTGGGCTGTATAAGGTATTTACTGGCAGAAAAAAAAAATTTTACTATCCAAAGTTAAAAACAACAGGGGCAACAACAGATGGAAAGATGAAAAAATAACTGAAGGTCCGCTTTAAACTGTTTCTAAAGACTCAAGGTTTTTAACCTTAATGCATTCTATGCATTAAAGAAAAAACCTTATGTGCTTCAGGAGCCCCTCCCTCATATTCTTACTTAAACCCAATCCAATCCAGCCATTGGCTGCTGCTGCTATCAATCAAAAGCTGTGACGAGGCAGTTTGGCCGAGTCACGCGGTCTGTGGCAATAGAGGCAGACTGGGGGGCTCGGGTGTGAGCACCCCCGGATTCCTCCAGGGAAAGTGGCTTTACATGGGGGCACTCACCAAAATGGAGGGGCCTGGAGTGCCAATGGGGGACCCCAGAAAAGCAGGATTGGGGCTGTTGTGTGCAAAACCATTGCACAGAGCAGGTAAGTATGACAAGTTTGTTATTTTAGTTTAAAAAAACGTTATCACTTTAATGTGGAGCATTAGTTTTAGTCTCTCGTCTCTTTAAATATATTCTTTTAACATTTAAACATATGAGAGGCATCTGCTGTCATAGGCTGAAGGTTATGTTCTGTCTGTGGCAGGTTGCAGGGGAATACAGCCACTTCTATTTTGTTGAATATGATTTATGAATTTTTTAGCTATACTGGCATAATCGATGGGAATAGCAGCGTTGCTGGTGGTACAGTGACTGGAGGGACTAGTGCTCCCCTGAATCAAACTTGACAAAGAACTGCTGCAGAAAGCTTTTTACAAAGGTTTTGATTTGAATACTCAAGAAAGCATTCACTGCAACTCCTCCTATATTTATTATAAAGCTCCTGGCTATTCCCAGCCCCCATGCTATTTCTTTGCACATTTCATTGTTTCCATTTTTACAACATCTTTTATACTTTAACAAAAAAAAAAAAAGCAGACTGGACTGGCAGTGCAAACTGGGTAAAAATATTGGTAGCTGTGAAGGAGGTTGAAAGGGGGGCCTAGTTGGATTTTGCAGAGCCGCAACATTTAATTGGATACTCATCTCAATCCCTTACACAAACCTTTACAAGAAAAACAAAACAATTGACTACTGGGTGTTTAGGATGCACCACTGGCTGAAGGTGGCTCAATATGTACTCAAGTGCCTGATCTGCTGCATATGTAATATCAGAGAGGGCATTCAGCACAGCGAGGTGGATTCGTAACTGTGAAGCTGACTATCAATAACACAAATCAGCCCTGGATCATAGGGGGCTACCAAACACCCACTGCTTATTATAAATGTTACAGATAAAATCAACATGTCTAAGAAAACTTAGGGTAAACAGAAAAAGGTCAGAAGGTTGTGGTGTATTTGGTGTATTTGGGGTGAGAGGGTGCAGTGTATTGGGGGCACAATGTTTTTACAATTTATGTTTTAAAGGATGCAGCAAGCTGCTGCTAAAAAGTTGTAATCCAATAAAAAGGGAAAAGACCTCAATTAGCAGAAAAAAATAGCTAAGGCATTGGCAATTGAAGAGATAACTATCGATTAGTTGTTGAGGACAGATATTGATCCTTAAAAGAGTTTTTGGTTGTACAGATCTGTGTACACAGGCAGGGCGCATTAAAAGAAAATGTACCCCAGCATTGCAATACAAAGAACTCAGGCATAGTTTGTTATAGTATGTTAATCCAATGACTAAGATTTCATATAAACTTTAACATGTTAATATTAAAATTATTTTTAAAAAAATCTATTTTTGTTTTAATTGCTAGATTTCATGAAAATTACACCTGTTGATACTGATACAATTTCTTTTTTAGGCACTATTTATTATGGCCCGACAAAGCTCTGCCTCTTCCTCCCACAATCTCCTGCCAAATAACCCTGTCACCCACCCCTTCAAAAGAAACCGTAAGCTTCTGCAAAGATGCATATTGCTCAGGCATATTCCACTGTTGTCACAATTTAAAGTGGACTATTGAAAGCCCCGCAAAATCAAATAGGCTGCAAAGGCAATTTAATAATAAAACTGTTGAAAAAAAACGGCCCTGCTTTTTGATGCTTCTGGAGGCAAGGGTGATGTCCCTGTGCTTCACAGCTACCTCTTGAGACAGTTGGGAACTAAAAATCCTGTGAGAATGCGCATCAGCTCATTTCAAGGGCATATTCTAACAGGATTCAAGCACCCAGCTATTCCAGCAGCATCGGAAGTAGGGGCTGAGGTGATTCGTTTTTTTCTCTTTTTTTTTTTTTTTTTTTTTTAGAAAAACCTTAACTTTCAAATTGCTTTTTAAGGTGACTTTGGGAGGTAGGATGCTTTAAGTAGAGTGGACTTTCTATATTCATGGAAGGCCCACTGGACAGTAACAGGCTGCAAAGAAGTTGCAGGATATATACTATTCTTTCCCTATGAACTTTATTAGCAGCACTATCTTTCCCTATCACAGCTAACACATGGTCATTATGGCTGCTGGGAACCCATCCTTTTTTAATGAGGAGACTGGCTAATCCAAAATCCCCCTTACTGGCCCTTTTAAGACAACTGACCTAAGTTCAAAGGCAATGCATGATGGTTACCATGGTGAATTTGTGCATTAATTTACCAGTTCATCAAACCAGAAATACACAGGATTCACTGTGAAACCAGGGTAACAGTAAACGTGAACCTATCTGTGAGGTAGAGAGGATAGCTGCATGAAGGGCAAAGACAAGGGAAGGGGCAGCTTTCCCAGGCACAGTGTTTTGTGTGTGAGGGGGCAACACTGTGACAGCTCACCAACCTCTACCACTTGTAAACACAGAAGACATTAAATTAAGTCTTCCACTACTCACTTTTATTGCATTCTGTCGCATCATCAGTTAGAGCCACAGAGGAAGCATCTAATTACTTCTGTGTTTACAAGTGGTAGACACTTTTCTAGCACGCGGTAAATGATAAAGATGCAGGGAATCATGGATCTGAATTTGTTCCACTTCCTTAAGTGCTCTGTCTCCTGTCCTCCATATCATGCTGCCTGTAAACCCCCCCTGCTTTTACTTGGCAGGCCACTGGCACAACCACATTTACCATCATTTAGGGGGCCAGGAAAACTGGAAAACTTTAAGTGGCAACTGCACAGTACAGTTTTATTGGGATTGGAACTAGGGTTGCCACCTCATCCCTTTAGGCTGGGTTTACACTGGTGCGACAAACGCTCCTACATTGGGAGCTCATGTCGCATGACGTGTAAAAATCAATGTTTCCCTATGGGAGCCGTCTTAATTGGTCCGACACAAGTGAGTCCGTCTTTGAAAATGCTCCCTGTACTACTTTGGTCCAACTTTGATCCTACTTCAGCCCATTGACTGTCATTGAAGTCGGTTCAAAGTCGGATCGCCGGCTTGCATGATCCGACTTTGGCATGCGACTTGTGCTCTGATGATCTTGAGGGGGAACTTCGCACCAAACTTTAAATAAAAAACCCCCTCCAAGAGCATACCAGGCCCTTTGGTCTGATATGGATTTTAAACACCCTCTTTCCTAACCGGCCAGGCTGCATGCTCAGATAAGGGTCTGGTATGGACTTTGGGGGGACCCCCACGCCATTTTTTCGGCATAGGGGGTTCCCCTTAAAATCCCTATCAGACCGAAGAGCCTGGTATGCTCTTGGAGGGGGAACCCATGCCGTTTTTTTATTTAAAATTTGGCGTGGCGTTCCCCCTCAAGATTCATACCAAACACAGTGCCTGTATTGGCGGGGATCCAAGTCAGATCCCTGTTCATTCAAAGTCGGACGTACGTTGGCTTCAAGTCGCAGGGCAAAGTCGGATCCAAAGTACGACAGCTGTCGTGTCGCACCAGTGTAAATCTGGCCTTAAACCTGAACACATATGAATTACACAGGTTCTGAGGATAATTAAATGCAGATAAGGCGCCAAGTGAGTTTAAGTACCACCTTAATTAGCCACAAAACCTGAGTAATTATTATGTGTTTGGTTTTAAAGGGATGAGGTGGCAACCCTAATTGGAACAGGCAAGCCAGGTGAGTGCCAGGGTTTGTCTCTCTCCAGTGCTCATTGCACTGTGCCAGATCATGTCAAGCTTCTGCCTTTTAAAGTGAACTTCACCACAGGGTGGTCACTGATTGTCAAAAACCTGCTCTCCCTATTGCATGCTCTGGCTCTTTTTAAGGACATGGGCTGCAGCGAAGTAAGTATAAATGCTCTTCTTTTACAGTCTAGGCTTTTACAAGTAATCTTGTGGCGACAGGGTCATTTTAAGGGTATAAATTTAAAAGCTGATTTTAATCCAAAGAAGTTGGTTAACCTTGTTTTTGATTTTTTTTTTTTAATAATTAAATTATAAAAGCATTGTCTACCACTCTAGTCCACAAGAAGTTCATCTTTGTGACAAAGTCAGGTAGACTCACTCCTCATCCCGCTCTCTTGTTCTATTACCCTGCCTCTCTCTCTCTTCATCTCCTTCTATCTCCCTCCTTACCCTTCTCTCCCCTTCCTCTATCGCTTTCTATCCCTCTCTCAAACCCTGACTGCTACACTCATTATGCTATGTTTTATGTTACATGTTACTCCTTACTCCTGTACTAGATACACGTTGTTGTACATAGTCCTGAGAATAGTGTGTATTGTCTGAATAGTTGCTGGTTTATGAAGTTCTCGGACAGAAAGTGATAACTTTTTGTGTGAAGAAAATCATGAGGAATGGAGTAGGGTTTACTTTTTTAAATGATCCGGTGTCCTGAGGTTTATGTGTAAAACTGCCATTTATGGCACAGTCATTTTGTTGCATAGGGCTTCTGATATAGAGCTTGGTTGGATTTGGTGAGCATGACAATAGTGTCTGTAAGGGATAGTGTGCAGTTGACTGTTCTTAGGAGTCCTGTCTCCACATGGAACAAGAAAACAATGCCTGGAGGAAAATGAGCAAGTTGTGTCATGCCGCGTACACACGGGTGGACTTTTCGACCGGACTGGTCCGACGGACTTTCGACGGACTTTTGACGGACTTCCGACGGACTATTGAACGAACGGACTTGCCTACACACGATCATACCAAAGTCCGACGGATTCGTATGTGATGACGTATGACCGGACTAAAATAAGGAAGTTGATAGCCAGTAGTCAATAGCTGCCCTAGCGTGGGTTTTCGTCCGTCGGACTAGCATACAGACGAGCAGATTTTTCGACCGGACTCGAGTCCGTCGGAAAGATTTGAAGCATGTTTCAAATCTAAAGTCCGTCAGATTTTCGACTGGAAAAGTCCGCTGAAGGTCCGATGAAGCCCACACACGATCGGATTGTCCACCGGACTCAGTCCGTCGGACCAGTCCGGTCGAAGAGTCCGCTCGTGTGTACACGGCATCACTGAAATTATAGAAATTATGTTTGAGGGTATTGGCTGTGAACAGAGGCGTAACTAGAATCTTCAGGGCCCCAGTGCAAGAAATCATGAAGGGCCCTCCAACCCCCCTGAAAAGCATGATTTTGATACTATATTTTTTTCCAAAGTAAAACATTTCTGTTCCTGATTTCAACTGATTTTAAGATCTGGGGAAAGGAAAAGCAGCAGCACATTGAGCTTCCCAGTGTACGGCTGTGTGGGAGGGAATGTGTCAAGACAATATTGATCATTGGAGGAGAGCATACGGAGTTACCAGCCTATCTGGAGAACTGACCATGCTGTGAGCTCCTGCCTAGTGTGGTAAGTTTTTAATAGGAAAACAGAGGGACTGGCCATTTAACCAGGGATTTCACATAAATTAAGCAATACATCGGTTGCTGATCCTATGAAGCAATCCTAGGATCGATTAAATCTGACCTGGGGAATGGGATCAGTAACAGTGTTGATGGGGAGGAGGGATGGGATCAGTGGAAGTGCTGGTGTTGAGGGTGGTGGCAGCATTGTTACTTGAGAGGGTGGCAGCGTTGTTACTTGAGGGGGGGTGGCAGCGTTGTTACTTGAGGGGGGGTGGCTGCAGTGGTGCTTGAGGGGGGGTGCCTGCGGTGGTACTTGAGGGGGGTGGCTGCGGTGGTATTTAAGGGGGGTTTGTAACAGTAGTACTTGAGGGGGGGTAGCAGCGGTGGTACTCGCTGGGGGGTGGTAGCGGTTGTACTGTAGGGGGGGTGGTCACGGTGGTACTGGAGGGGGGGTGGCAGCGTTGTTACTTGAAGGAGGGTGGCTACGATGGTACTTGAGGGGGGGTGGTGGCGGTGGTACTGGAGGGGGGTGGTAGCGGTGGTACTGGAGGGGGGTGGTAACGGTGGTACTTGAGGGGGGGTGGTGGTGGTGGTACTGAAGGGAGGGTGGTAGCGGTGGTACTAGGGGGGGGTGGTAGCAGTGATACTCGAGGGGGGTGGCAGTAGTGGCAGTGGTGGTGCCATCCTCTCCCACCACCACCTCTGCCTTTTACTGATCCCACACCCCCACCCCCCATCATCACCTCTGGTGTAGTGGTGATAGGGATGAGATCTGCGTTGGTGGTGGGGGGATGGGATCAGTAAGAGGCAGAGGTGGTGGAGGTTGGGATCGATTGCAGTGCAAAATGTCACTTGACTTACCGCCAATCAATTGATTCCCGGACCCCCTCATGAAATCCTTCACCATGCCTCCTCCAGGAATGCCTTGCCTAATGGGTAGACGGGACAGGTACTCCACGCAGTTGCAGAGGGGGGAGCTCCTCCCCTCTTCTCCAGAACTTATTCTCCAGAGAGAGTAAGTTCAATGCTCGCAACCATTCTTCATAACTAATATCCTCCTGACCCTTTATTAGCTTTGTTGCCCTTCTTCGTACTCGCTCCATTTCCAGTACATCCTTCCTGAGGACTGGTACCCAGAACTAGACAGCAAACTCTAGGTGCAGCCGGACCAAAGTCTTGTAGAGTGGGAGAATTATCGCTTTTTCCCTGGAGTTAATCCCCTTTTTAATGCATGCCAATATTCTGTTTGCTTTGTTAGCAGCAGCTTGGCATTGCATGCCATTGCTGAGCCTATCATCTACTAAGACCCCCAGGTCCTTTTCCATCCTAGATTGCCCCAGAGGTTCTCCCCTTAGTGAGTAGATTGCATTCATATTTTTGACACCCAAATGCATTATTTTACGTTTTTCTACATTAAACCTCATTTGCCATGTAGTTTCCCACCCTATAAATTTGTTCAGATCTTCTTGCAAGGTTTCCACATCCTGCAGAGAAGTTATTGCCCTGCTTAGCTTAGTGTCATCTGCAAATACAGAGATTGAGCTGTTTACCCCACCCTGCAGGTCATTTATGAACAAATTAAACAGGATTGGTCCCAGCACAGAACCCTGGGGGACCCCACTACCCACCCCTGACCATTCCGAGTATTCCCCATTTATCACCACCCTCTGAATTTGCCCTTGGAGCCAGTTTTCAATCAATGTACTCGCCCTATGATCCATGCCAACAGACCTTACTTTTTACAGTAAACGTTTATGGGGGACTGTGTCAAATGCTTTTGCAAAATCCAGATATACCACATCTACGGGAATTCCTTTATCTAGATGGCAGCTCACCTCCTCATAGAAGGTTAATAGATTGGTTTGGCAAGAACGATTCTTCATGAATCCATGCTGATTACTGCTAATGATACCGTTTTCATTACTAAAATCTTATATATAGTCCCTTATCATCCCCTCCAAGAGCTTGCATTCTGTTGATGTTAGGCTAACCGGTCTGTAATTCCCAGAGATGTATTTTGACCCTTTTTTAAATATTGGTGCTACATTGGCTTTTCTCCAATCCGCTGGTATCATTCCAGTCAGTAGACTGTCAGTAAAAAATAGTTAGCCTCTGTTAGCCATGAGGGTGCTTCCTGAGATGTGTCATGAGGATAAACACTGCAGTTTTGGTTACTGAAGCCCCCCGATTCCCTTGTGAAGACTGAAGAGAAGAATAAATTCAATACCTTCGCCATCTCCCCATCCTTTGTAACGAGATGTCCTTCCTCATTCTTTATGGGGCCAATATGGTCTGTCCTTCCTTTTTTATTGTTTATATACGTAAAGAATTTCTTGGGATTTCACCGGATCAAATGATGTAAGTTCCCGGGTATGCTCATAAGTCACTACAGGATATATGGACCATTTGAATCACATAAACTGGCATGGAGAGCAAGTAATATACATGCCCAGAAATATAGAATATTTGCAGCATTTTGGGAATGGAGAAGCAATGGCCATTCATTACATTGTCTGTTGGAATGAATGTATATTCATACTTATTTTACAGGAGGCTTTTGAAATGAAAGTGACCTTGTAGTGACTGATTCACTTTAAGCTATGCACCTTAATTAAACAATGCTCAGTTTTCACCACTGATCAGGCCTTTTTTTTTTTTATCGCCCTATAAACTGTTCTCCCAGATTGAAAACACTACAGGTGGCGCTCAAATGTTAGGCACAGTTTGTAAAATCTGCATAGTTCATGGTCACTCATTTTTACTTTGTACATTCAGAACATTTGCACTGTTGTTACATTATATTTGGAATATGTCACTGAATCTATTTAAAATTGCTAAATACATTTAGAACTGACTGATCATATCATATTCAGCATTTAGCAAAGAGTAATAATGGGGGTTTAGGCTCTCATGAAATAGCCATACACCTGTATGATCATGCTAGTACTCAAGTAGTCCAGAAATCTGTAATGTAAATCTGTGGCCAGTGTAGGGAACTTCAGGGTATTTTGTATGGTGTTGCTATGGAAACTGGGGGGTGAGCGAGGTTTGCTCAAGCACATGACTTGCTCTGGGGCAAACTGAGGCCAACAAATTAGAACGGAAGCATCAAAAGGAAGCATAATGAAGTACATCCCAGCCGTTCCTACATCCCACATCCCTGAGACCAGAGATTTTTTTTTCCCCTAACAAATGTCAGAAGAGGAACGATAGAACATAAAGTGCATAAAAAGCGGGTGAATAGGAACAGGACTGAATCTAGTTTTTGTGTTAGGAGACAGCAAAAGACAGAGTAAAAAGCCCCAGGCTGCTTTTATTTCTCTCCATGTCACTAAGGTGCTTATGTCTTATCACTGTTTGCAGTGCAGTAATTCTTATCCCTTTCTGGCTCAGGATAAAATAAAATTTAAAACATGTAAGGCTTAAAATGTATAACACACGTTTGTTGTAACCTCAAATGAATTTTTTAATTCGCCGAAGATTAAGTGTTTGATGTGGTTTTTGTCGCAGTGGGCGAGCTTCACTCTGACCGCATAAATAGGCCCCACTGTGACCACTGGGATTTTCTTATAGCAGTCTGTATGTATATATATATATATATATATATATATATATATATATATATATATATATATATATATAATACTGTAGGAGGGTACTGGATGCCAGAATAGTATTATTGCTTTCATTTCTGATGAATCACCACAATAATCAATACAGATCAGTAAAGAAAAAAAAAACAGACAATATAGAAGAAACACCAAGCATTCAGCTTCCTAGCCTGCCATTGGATTGCTGGGTAAACGTTATTTTTATTTTCTAATTTAAAATAGTCTTTTTTTTTTTTTACATTGACACTGCTGTGTTGTATAGCGACACATTAAAAAAAAATTCTGCTTAGTGCAATCTTTGGCTTTCAGCAAAACAAACCATAGAATTGAATAGTAATACATTTAAAATGTGTCAGTGTATCCTTACAAAAGATTTTTCCAAAACAGAGAAGATTTGTCAAATACAATTTTTTAAAATAGACAATTATTTCACAGATCTGAATATGATGGGTTCAAGGTTGGTCAAATTAAGTGTTTACATAACTACTGGCTTCCTGTGTTGATGCATGAGGAGAAAAGTTTGTTCTTATATTAATCTGATCAGATATAAATTGATGCTAAAAATCCAATATCAAAGTGAATAAGCACTAAAGTCTTTTGTACTTTCAGGGAACATTCAGTATCTCACAAAAGGGAGTAACCCCTCACGTTTTTGTAAATATTGTATTATATCTTTTCATGTGACAACACTGAAGAAATGACACTTTGCTACAATGTAATGTAGTGAGTGTACAGCTTCTATAACAGTGTCAATTAGCTGTCCCCTCAAAATAACTCAACACACAACCATTAATTTCTAAACCGCTGGCAACAAAAGTGAGTACACCCCTAAGTGAAAATGTCCAAATTGGGCCCAAAGTGTCAATATTTTGTGTGGCCACCACTATTTTCCAGCACTGCCTTAACCCTCTTGGGCAATGTGTTCACCAGAGCTTAACAGGTTGCCACTGGAGTCCTCTTCTATGACGACATCACGGAGCTGGTGGATGTTAGAGACCTTATGCTCCTCCACCTTCCATTTCAGGATGCCCCACGGATGCTCAATAGGGTTTAGGTCTGGAGACATGCTTGGCCAGTCCATCACCTTTACCCTCAGCTTCTTTAGCAAGGCAGTGGTCATCTTGGAGGTGTGTTGGAATACTGCCCTGTGGCCCAGTCTCCGAAGTGAGGGGATCATGCTCTGCTTCAGTATGTCACAGTACATGTAGCCATTCATGGTTCCCTCAATGAACTGTAGCTCCCCAGTGCCAGCAGCACTCATGCAGCCCCAGACCATGACACTTCCACCACCATGCTTGACTGTAGGCAAGACACACTTGTCTGTGTACTCCTCACCTGGTTGCTGCCACTAATGCTTGACACCATCTGAACCAAATAAGTTTATCTTGGTCTCATCAGCCCACAGGACATGGTTCCAGTAATCCATGTCCTTAGTATGCTTGTCTTTGGCAAACTATTTGCGGGCTTTCTTGTGCATCATCTTTAGAAGAGATAGCCATGCAGACCAATTTGATGCAGTGTGTGGTGTATGGTCTGAGCACTGACAGGCTGACCCCCACCCCTTCAACCTCTGCAGCAATGCTGGCAGAACTCATATGTCTATTTCCCAAAGACAACCTCTGGATATGACGCTGATCACGTGCACTCAACTTCTTTGGTCAACCATGGCAGGGCCTGTTCTGAATGGAACCTGTCCTGGTAAACTGCTGTATGGTCTTGGCCACCGTGCTGCAGCTCAGTTTCAGGGTCTTGGCAATCTTCTTATAGCCTAGGGCATCTTTATGTAGAGCAACAATTGTTTTTTTTCAGATCCTCAGAGAGTTCTTTGCCATGAGGTGCCATGTTGAACTTCCAGTGACCAGTATGAGAGAGTGAGAGCGATAACACCAAATTTAACACACCTGCTCCCCATTCACATCTGAGACCTTGTAACACTAACGAGTCACATTACACCGGGGAGGGAAAATGGCTACTTGGGCCCAATTTTGACATTTTCACTTAGGGGTGTACTCACTTTTGTTGCCAGCGGTTTAGACATTAATAGCTGTGTGTTGAGTTATTTTGAGGGGCAGCAAATTTACACTGTTATACAAGCTGTACACTCACTACTTTACATTGTAGCAAAGTGTCATTTCTTAAGTGTTGTCACATGATAGGATATAAAAAAATATTTATAAAAATGTGAGGGGTGTACTCACTTTTGTGAGATACTGTATATAGTATGTACTGAACCAACTTGAATGTGTATAACAAAATTGTTAAAAAAGCCAATGTACTGGGCTTAAAATGCTATTGAGCAAATTATGCAGCTATTCTAAAATCATAAATCATAAAACCCCTTTCACACTGGGGCCATGGCCACGTAAGCGCTAAAGCACCGCTTTTTTTAGCGGCGCTTTAGTGCTGTTTAAGCAGCGCTTTTAACCCCAAAGAAGGGGTTAAAAACTCCAGTGTTGCGGCGCAATTCCGAATCGCTTTTCAGGCGCTTCAGAAGCACTGCCCATTCATACCAATGGGCAGGGCGTTTCGGGAGCTCTAAATACAGCGCTCCCAAACCGCCCCAAAGATGCTGCTTGCAGGACTTTTCAGAACGTCCCGCAAGCACACCGCCGTGTGTGAAAAGTCACACTGGAATGAATGGGAGGCCTTTTTTAGGCGCTTAGAATAGGCTATTTCCAGCGCTAAAGCGCCTGAAAAACGCCCCAGTGTGAAAGGGTTCTAAATGCTTAGTTTACCTTTCCAGTTCTCTGAAATTTTCTGTAGGTTTAATTCATTGAAAATCTCACAGGGTCACTGGCAGTATTTTTTCTGTAGCCTATGCTATGTAACAACTTTTCCCTTTTTCCTTGTATTAATAATAGCATTCAAAGCTAAACTCTTGGAAGATAAAAAAAAAAAAGTACCTGAATTTGACTTGGTATCAGCATTTTGCAGTCCATGCACAGCAAAGCTGGAGTGTGAGAGGAAGAAGCAGCGCAAGGAGCTAATCCGATCATATGCAGGCAAGAAGCATGCAGATAGGAGAAAAGAGCAGAGTGAAAGAGTGGTGAGCTCATCCTTGTGCTGCTTTTCCTTTCACTGTCCAGTCACAAGCTGAGAGTGGGTCTATCACAGCCTTGGCTCAGATGAAGTAGTTTATTTGCTTCAATACAGGGCACGTGTACCCCCTTCCTGCCCAGGCCAATTTTCAGCTTTCAGCGCTGTCACACTATGAATGACAATTGTGTGGTCATGCAACGCTGTACCCAAATTAAATTTTTATCATTTATTTCACACAAATAGAGCTATCTTTTGGTGGTATTTAATCACTGCTGGGTTTTTATTTTTTGCTAAAAAAAACAAAAAAAGGACCGAAAAATGTGAAAACAAAAAAAAAGTTTTTCTTAGTTTCTGTCAGAAAATTTTGGAAATAAGTCATTTTCCCTTCCTCGTCTTTTATGGGGCCTATGTGTTCCGACCTCGCCTTTTTTCTGTTAAAAAATTTCTTGGCATTATTTTTACTCTTATCAAGGATAAGGGTCTGGTATGCAGCCCACTTCATTTTTTTTTTTCTTTTGTCGGTTCTCCCCTTACAATCCATGCCAGACTCAGATAGGGATATTGGGGGGAATCCCAGATGCTTTTTTTAACAAATAGAATGGGAAATATAATTTGGCAGCAATTTGCTGTTTATTTATGCTGGGCCTACAATCTCCTTCAGATAATCCCAGGTCCCTTTAAACTTAATCCAGGCTGCCCATTTCCCTAAGTGCTCCTCCTCTTCAGATTCAACTCCTCCCTTATCTAAACGCTCAACGTTGTATACTTCATTGAGGCTGTACAACCATTCTCGAGTGCAGGGCCTCGAGATGTTCAGCCAATTCGTTGATATCTGCCTTTTAGCTTCGTCTAGCATAATAGGGATCAGAGAGGTTTTGTAGTTCTTCACCGGGTCTGGGGTCCCATGGAAGAGGCAAGCCCATGGGTCCTCTGCTATTACTTTCCCTGTGATAGCTTTTATCAAACTTAATATTTTTTTCCAAAAGATTTTTATAATAGGACACTCCCACCAAATGTGGGCCATAGTTCCTGGGGTGGAACAACCCCTCCAGCAAGTATTTGATTTAGTCCTATCCATTTTGCTAACCCTGTCTGGGGTGGCATACCATCTCGCGAGACATTTAAAGTGGCTTTCTGATCTTCTAGAGTCGGCTGCTACATAATGAGCCATCCTCAGGATCTTATCTATCACAGTTTCACTGCATTGAGAGCCCAGTTCCAGTTCCCACCTTTTAATATATGGGGGCACCTCCAGCTCCTCCGTGGCTCCCAGGATCTTGTATATTTGCGTGATTACTCTCCCTGCTTGTTCCTTTACACAGAGCTGCTCGAACGGTCTGAGCTCCTCCATGCTCCTGAGAGGTTTCGGGAGACTTTCGACGAAGTGGGAGAGCTGGAGGTACCTCCATCCATTCATTACCCACAGGTGGGGTTCTATACTTAAATCAGAAAAAGTGCGTATTTGCCCCTTATTTAGAAAATGTTTCAATTGTACAGTGTCGCCCTTCAACCAATTCCCTCCCACCTCCCTCCTCCCTGGTGCAAAAAAAACTTTATCTTTCATGTGTATCAGAGGTGAGTTATATGACCATTTATTCTTATAGTGTATCCTATCCCAAAGTTTGAGCGTGTTAAGCGTTAATAAAGATGTGTGGGTGCTCAGTGTTCTAAATTTTGGAGGGTTCCAAAGTGCCTGTCCTAAATTCATGTTGCTCAAAAAGTGCTCAATGTGAACCCAGCGTTTGTCCGTGTCTTTTTTATTCCATTCTGTGATCCTGGACAACACCACTGCGCTATAATATCTATTAAAGTCTGGTAAGGCAATACCACCCTTTCTCTTCCCCCTACTTAATACTGTATAGGCGATGCGTGGTTTTTTGCCACCCCAAACAGCCTCGCTTATGAGCTTCCTAAGAGCTTTTAAATAATATCCTGGTAAAGGAATGGGCAGCATCTGGAATTTGAACAGGATCCTGGGCATCAAACTCATTTTTATCGCGTTGACTCGCCCGAACCACGATAAGGGTCTGACCTGAAGTCTTCTCATTTCTCGCCTGGTGTCATCTAACATAGGAATTAAATTTTTTATGAATAGTCTATTAAAGGTATTGGCTAGTTTAATCCCCAGATATTCCATCTCCTCCTTCCAAGGGAAGGGGAAGACAGCGGCCAAATGGTTTTTTTCCTGCTTACTTATGTTAATATTCAGGCATTCAGATTTGCTGGAGTTAATTTTAAAATTCGAAACTTCTCCATATTTTCTGATAATCTGCAATATATTGGGGAGAGTTATTCTAGGGTTTGTTATAAAGAACACTACGTCGTCGGCATAAGCCGCTAGTTTATGCTCCTCCGTTCCGACCCTTATGCCGCTGCAGTCCGAATTATTCCGAATGGCGGACAACAGCGGCTCGAGGGTCAGAACAAACAGGAGGGGGGAGAGAGGGCAACCCTGTCTTGTTCCGTTGAACATCCTGAAGGGCGTTGATGTCACCCCATTAACTCTCACCATCCCTGCCGGGTTGCTGTACAGAACCCTGACCCAGGAGACAAACCTCTGCCCGAAGCCCATGGCCTCCAGAGTGTTAATCATGAACCCCCAGTCTACCCTGTCAAAAGCTTTTTCAGCATCAATTGACAGGAATAGAGCTGGGGGTCCCCCTTGTTTACATACTTCCGATAATAACACCGCTCGAACCCTGTTGTCCCTACACTGTCTCCCATTGACAAAACCGACCTGGTCTGGGTGTACCAAATTAGTCATTTTCTCTCTAAGCCTATTCGCTAAAACTTTTGCGTATAGTTTAACATCAGCGTTCAGAAGGGAGATTGGTCTATAGCTAGAACACAACCTAGAGTCTTTCCCCTCCTTCTGAATTAGGGTAATTGTGGCGGTTGAAGCTTCCCTGGACATTTCAGATCCTGGACCGAGGTCATTCCAAAATCGGCATAGCCTCGGGACCAGGATATGTTTCATTTTTTTTAAGTAGAGGGAGGTGAAGCCGTCCAGGCCTGGACTTTTCCCTTTCGGAGATTCCCTTAACGCTACCAGAATTTCTTCTTCTTCCAAGGGTCTGTCCAGTAGATCCCTCTCCTCGACTGACAGGCCCTCTAGTCCCACCTCCTTCAGGAATTCCTTGCTCCTATCTAATCGAGCAGTATCACTTAACCCCCGTTGCCCGATCGAATACAGGTCCCCATAAAACTTTTTGAATTCTTCTGCTATGGCGTTACTAGTCACACTCACTGCTCCTCCTTTACTGAGTATTTTCTCTACATAGTTTCTGCTTCTCTTCTTCCTGATAATCCTGGCCAAATGTTTGCCAGATTTATTAGCCCAGAAGTAGTTGTTCCTAGTTATAGCATTTATAGCTTTCTTGGCTTCTAGGTCCATCAAGTCTCTTAACTCCTCCCTTTTGGCGACCAGTAGGTGGTAACCGTCCAGGTCCTGGCCCCTTGTTTTTTTATGTGCTTGTTCCAAGGAATAAATTTCCCCTAATAATTTTTCTCTTTCTTCTCTTTTCTTTTTTTTCAGACCAGCGCCTATTGATATCAATATACCCCTGATGTAGGCTTTGTGTGTATCCCATAGTATAGCTGATGGTACATCCCCCGTATCGTTTGTTTTAAAAAAAAATTCTACCTCGTCCTGCAATCTCTCTACGATTTCAGGGTCCCTTAATAGATCCTCATTTAGTTTCCATGAGCCAAGACGCCCTTGCACATCCGGTATTTTAATCCGCATCATGATCGGGGAGTGATCGGACAGAGTTGTTACTTCTATTTTTGTTTCTATAACCCAATCCAGCAAACCATGGTCTACTAAAAAATAGTCCAGTCTGGAGTAGGTCCCGTGCACAGGGGAGAAGAAGGTGTAATCTCTCTCGTTAGGATGTTGGAGCCTCCAGACATCTATCAACTGACTTTGATGTAGCTTGCGCCTGATAGCCCTAAGAGACACCTTCCCTGTCCCCTGGGCACGGGACGTACCATCCAGCTCTGGGTCTAGGTAAAAATTTAAGTCCCCCCCCAAGATCACTTCCCCCTCTCCAAACCCTGACAGTATGTTCAGTATCTGACCCAAAAAAACAGTGGGCTTCTTGTTGGGACAATATACATTTGCTAGGGTAATCAGTTTGGGTCCCAGTTTGCCTTTTAAAAAAATGAAACGGCCTTCAGGGTCTACCATTCTTTCTCTTAGGGAGAAGTTTGTGGCCTTTGACAGTCCAATAGCGACTCCCTTTGACCCCCTGTCGGGAGTGTCTCCATAAAACCACTGGGGGAACCTAGCGGAGAAGAGCCTCACTCTAGTGTCAAGAGTCAAGTGTGTCTCTTGAAGAAAGATTAAGTCTCCCCTCAGCTGTTCCAGTTCTCTTAAGATTTTATGTCTTTTGCTAGGTGAATTTAGCCCTTTCACGTTGTACGAAATAAGTCTTAGCTCCAGCATTTCAATAGACCTGATCTACAGTCATGTCTCCAACTCCTCCGAGCACGTCCTGAAGTACCCCTCCCACTCCCCTTACCACCCCCCCCCTTACTACTGCCCACCCCCCCATCCCACCCACTATCCCCCCCCCCACCAATGGTGAAATTTCCACCCTGAGTCCCCCGACTTGGAACTGCTCCCATTCCAATCTACGGAACTCCCTCCCAAGGATGGGCTCCAGCGAGAGCCCTGGCTTCTGCACTCCCCCCCCACCAGGAGAGAGTGTATGAGGTGTGGCTTATCTCTAAAGTCTAAATACCCCAGTGGACCCGCCTCTAGTTTTCCACCCCCCCCCCCAACAGCAATATTACACAGCAACAGTGTACATCATCATCCCCCCCCCGACCCACAACCTTTGGCCCACAACCGCCCATCACCACAGAGAAAAAAAAGCCCACAACCCCCCTAAAGGG
This sequence comes from Aquarana catesbeiana, assembly GCF_042186555.1. Lineage (NCBI taxonomy): Eukaryota > Metazoa > Chordata > Amphibia > Anura > Ranidae > Aquarana > Aquarana catesbeiana. The sequence goes on along the minus strand of NC_133324.1, from coordinate 508,117,020 downwards.
GAGGGGAGGCGGACCAGCAGGGGAGGAGCAGGAGAAAAAAAAAAAAAAAAGAGGTACCCCTCCACTGACTGCCCCGCCCCCCCCCCCCCCTGGTCAGGTCATAACATTCTACCCTCAAGGTCTTTCAGTCAGTCTGGCCTGCGACAAATCTGGGATGGGGATACCCAGGCTGTCGCAGAAGTCCTGAGCTTCTTCCAAATATCTCATCTTGCTTGATCTGCCATCCTTTAAGACAATCAGGGATGTTGGAAACCCCCAACTGTATTTGTAATTATATTTCCTTAGCTGGTCCAGAATTGGCCTCATCTGTCTTCTGCGAGCGAGGGTTCCTGCAGATAAATCCGAAAATATCTGAAGCTCCTGGCCTTCGAACGTTATAGGGGGGGCCCCCTTTAATTTCTTCCATATTCTTTCCTTGTCTTCGTATTGGTGAAATTTAACAATCACGTCCCTTGGAGTATCTAACTTTATGTGGGGGGGCCTTCTTATTCTGTGCGCCCTGTCTATCAATATGGGCTCTTCTTCTCGCTTTCCCATAATTGGGTTGAAGATTTTCCTCATCTTTTCCCATAGGTCTTCCTTTTGTTGCTCCGGGATGGACCTAATGCGCAGGTTTTGTCGGCGGCTTTGGTTTTCCTGTTCCTCCAGCTGGAACACTATGTCGCGGTTTTCCTTCCGCAGTTTGTAGACTTGATCCTTTAAATCGGAAATTTCTTTAGTTTGAAGCGCTGAGGCTACCTCTACTTCTTCCACCCGCCGAAGGAGGTGCCCCATATCCGCTCGAACGTTTGAGATTTCAGATTTTATCACATTTTCTAGTTTGGAAAACATTTCTGCTAATTCTGTTTTACTTGGAACTAACGCCAATATCCTGTGTTCTTCCACGGAGCTCCAGGCTAATGCCCCCTCGAAGTCCAGTTCTTCACAGGCCTTGTCCCCCTGACCCTCTTTTTGCTTCTGTTGGTCTTTCTTTCTATCCTTAGCCCCTGTTTGTTTCGCCTCCATGCCTGGGCTTTTGGCGCTTACTTCTTTTAAGTATTTTTGAATAGAGCTGGTATTGAGACTCTCTCTGGCGCTCTGGGGTTCAGTTGTTCGTGTTGTACGGCCTCTCATGCTTTCTCCTTAGCCTGGCGTTTTCAGCTACCATTTGTTGGGGGCTAATTGCTTTGGGCCGAGTCTCCGCCCCAGGGATTTGGTTTATCCTACTGTTATAACTTCCCTGTAGGGCCAGGCGGCAGGGTAGTCTGGGCGTGGGGGGGGGGTGGGGTGGCGGACGGGGATGTCTCCCTTCACCTTCCTTTCTTCCTCCCTCCTCCTCCTCCTGTCCTGCCCACTCCTCCCCTTTCCCCCTCCAGGTAATGTAGTTCAGTGGGACCCTATTCTCAGCAATATTCACAGTAGTATAACAAGGGGGGGGAAAACTGTATGGAGAGCTTGGCTTTGGCCGACTTTTTACTGCCCTGGAAAAGAAATTGTCAGTGCACGCCTGAATTAAAAGAGGTCATGTATCTTCATCCTTTACTCACTTCCCAACAAATAGCCCCACTCTTTTGTTCACAGAAAAGACAGTTCAGAGTTCAGACAACTTCAACTTCAATTTTCAAGCTTTATGCTACTGGTTTGAGATATGGGTGGCTAGGCTGTATTGTGCTGTATTACATCTTCTCATCTCTTTCCTCTTTTGTTAGTATACATTCAGATTGGAATATGTGCAACATGGATTAAGGCAGAGGGATCGCTCCTTTTCAAACCAATAACAGAGAGGGAAGAGGAAAAAATAAGCATAGAAAGAAAAAACCTGCTGCTGACGTCAGGCTGGAGCTCCACGCCTGATCCCTTTGCGGTGATGCTTCAGCCGCCGACAGTGCGGTTTAGAGGCACCGATCCCGGCCGTTGCTCCTCTGCTCGGGGGGGTCCCGCCAGGCAAGGCCTCCTGCTACCACGTCCGCGGTGAGGGGGGGGGAAAGGGAGGCGAAGCGGTCTAGTCCAGGGGGCAGTTGCGCCGCTGGTCCGCGTCTCTGTGGTCTCTCACCCCACAGGACATCCGGACGCTCTGTCTCTGCACCTCCGCCAGAGCTGACGCTGGGCTCCTCCCCCGTGCAAGCGTCACACGCCCATCACCAGCTGATGATTTTGGCTCCACCCTTGACCTGCCCATGTATACCCCACCTTTTTAAATGAAGCGTCCATTAAATGCAGCCCACCAGCGCCCATCAATGCAGCCTCCCCAGAGCCCATCAAATGCAACCTCACCAGCGCCCCTCAAATGCAAGCTACCAGCACCCCTCAAATGCAGCCTCACTAGCGCCCATTAATGCAGACTCACCAGCGCCCTTTAAATGCAGCCTACCAGCACCCATCAATGCAGCCTACCAGTGCCCATCAATGAATGTTTGCTTGCTTCCATTCATTCGGGAGTCGGGACACAGACACAGTCCTCCGCCGCCGCTGTGCCCCTGACACTATGTGCGAACGGATCAGCAGCTGCCTGCTGATGCTGAGACTTGATTGCTTGCTGCAGAGAGAAGAGAGGGAACACCAATGGCCGGGCGCCCTAGGCAGCAGGGCGCCCTAGGCCGGCTGCCTAGTTTGCCTAGTGGTAGCACTGGCTCTGGTTTTACTATAAGCCTCATTAAAAGAGCTGCTCCCTGACGGTTTTTGTTTTTTTGCATTGGTACATGTCCCTCAGGGCAGTACCCATCTCACCTTGCCCTCTGTTTGACAATCCCTTAATCAATAGCATTGACAATGGCTTTGTTTACAAACAGTACAAAGGTGGCCTGGAAATGTAATATAGTGGCAAATAGTATTTTTTTCTTAATGTCACTTAGGCTCGGTTCACACAGGGGCAACCCGACTTACAGTGTGACTTTGCAAGGCGATTTGGAGGCGACTTTAAGCAACTTACAACGCGACTTAAAGTTGCCTCCAGGACAGGTGACTTTGGCTTTGGCCAATCACACAATAATCAGCTCTCTGTGAGGGAGGGGTTTGCCTGGGTAAACTAATTTCTTTTCCTGTAAAGTCGCTTCATAATAGATGGAGATCTGACTTGGAGGCAACTTCCATTGAAATCTATGGGTACGAGTTGCCTAGAAGTCGCCTTGAAGTAGTACAGGAACCTTTTCTGAAGTCGGAGCAACTTCAGTAGTGTACATTAAGACAGCTCTTATTCACTTCAATGGAATTTTTTTATGTCCCGCGACTTGGGGCAACTTGAGGTCTGACAAGTCGGATCCCAAGTTGCTGTAGTATGAACCGGCACTTAGTGCATCATACATGTGTACCACACAGGTGTACCACTTCACAGACAGGCTTGGGGGATCCTATAGACATGGAATTTAATAGAATTGTGGATTTTTAATGTTTTGCTTTAAACTAAAAGCAATTTTGTTTCCATTTTAGAGTATGGGAAGGTTAAAACTCCTGTCAGGTTTTCTTTTTTTTGCTATCTGTGTCCAATAGGGGAGATTTCCCATCACTTCCTGTGTCATAGCCAAAACAGGAAGTGCGAGAAAAATATCCTCCAAAGTGAAGGCTGCAGAACTAGTATCCCTATTGGAAGATTCCTCCTTTATTACTGTTCTGATATCAACCCAAATTTCAGATTTTGTTTTACTTTCACTTTCAATGATAACAGTAAACTGGACAAATAAAGAGGGTGGATCTCCCTAACAGAGACAGCAATAAAATCCTGACAGATGTTCTAGTCCCTACACTTTAAGCCTTATTAAAGTGCTGCTCCCTACTGAACTGTATTTTAATTTTTTTTTTTTTTTTTTTTGCATTTTTTGCATTGGTACATGTTCCCTTTGGTAGTGCCCTTTGTTTGAAAATCCCTTGCCTATCAGCCTTAAAAAAATGAAGAGAATTGATTTCCAAGATTTGCATTAATGTTTTCAATTTGCATTTTTTTGGCTGTCTTTGCTGAACAAGCCCAAGGATTGAACCCAAGCAGATTCACCCATCACTACTAATGACTTCATATGACTACCATATTTTAATGCATCAATGCCATTTTTGGGATATTAGTAAATATTTTTAATGCCAAAAATATTTTCCTTTACTGTATTTATTTCCTTAAAATGTACTGTATGTAAACCCCAACAATGAACTTATCTTACCGTATTTGCTATCCTTTGATCTGTTAAATATACCAATGAAAGTGTCAGAAATGCAGACCTGTACTCTATCTTGTGCGCACTTCCTGTGTTATTTTAAGGAGAGTAATTAGCCATCCCAGTTCTTATTTTGCTCTACAGAACATTTTCTCATTTCCCTATGTTGTTTAAATGAGGAGGAGGGATTCAGTAGTTTAGCGGAAGACATTTGGGCAGGGCCAATACCACTCAGTCCATAAAATTGTTGTGTGTTGTTAGCCCACAGTAGGAATTAGGGAACTGAGTGTTTTTTTTAGCAGATCAACGGGCATTTATATGTATTTGAAGGATCTTTAACAGCATCAGTATTTTCATTTTTCATCCCCTTCATTACCAGGCCATTTTTCTGTTTTCAGCGCTGTGATAATTTGACTGACACTCAGTCCTGCAACACTGTATTGATATGGATTTTATATAATTATTTTGAGACAGATAGAGATTTCTTGTAGCGGTGTTTAAAACCACTGTGCTTTTTATTTACTCCTATAACCCTTACTTTATGTTTTAAAACTTGGCTAATAATTCCATGCTTTTTTAATGTAGACACCTTAAGAAGATCACATTTTTTACCAGCATTCTTTGGAAATGAAGAAACATGCATGCAATGAGGGGGTTACATAAGTAAATATGGAGCTTGGTAACAGTGTACTGGATTATTTAAATGTACAAATCATACACAAAGGGATCAGGGGATGAAAGGTTTAACCCCTTGGCGCTGGCTGTACACAAATATGCGGCACCTTAGCTCCTGGTCCTTGGCATGAATTACCTCACGTGATCTTAAGCCGCACCCTGCCTCCCGGCATCATAAACCTCTTAAAAGGCTGGGAGGCATCAGCGCCAAGAGGTTAAATAACAAACATGTTATATAATTACCTGCTCTGTGCAGTAGTTTTGCACAGAGCAGCCCCGATCCTCCTCTTCTCGGGTCCCCTGCTGGCGCTCCTGGCTCCACCCTCCTGCCAAGTGCCCCCATAGCAAACAGCTTGCTATGGGGGCATCCAAGTAGGCACTCTCCCTAGCCACTCCACTGCTCTGCTTGTCCATTTAGACTCAGAGCTGCGGCTTGGCCCCATCCCCTCTCTCTTCTGATTGGCTCACTGGCTGTCTCAGTCAATGAGGAGGGAGAGTCCCCGGACAGCCGAGACTTTCGTGCATATCGCTGGATCACAATTGGGCTCAGGTAAGGGTCTGGGGGGGTTGCTGCACACAGAAGGTTTTTTACCTTCATGCATAGAATGAATAAAAGTAAAAAACCTTGAGCCTTTAGAACCACTTTAATGTATAAATCACATACAGTGGGGGGATAGGGAGATGAAAGATTTAATGTACAGATGTGCAGAGTAAGGTAGGTGAGGGATTAATATACAGGTGAGTTCTGAGACAGGATGAGGCTGACATATATAGGAGAGGGGTGAATAACAGTAGAGGAATGGGTTTTTTTTATACTGCTGGTGTAGTACTGTATTGCACTGATGCTGACTAGTGGTCAGGAGACTTTGCTTTCTCTCACACACAAATCGATGTACTTGCTGATCAGAGCCATTAAGTGAGAAACAGCTGATACTTGCAGCCTGTGTTTACACTCTGTGATGCTGTGATTAGAAACAGCAATCACATGATACAGAGCCACTTTCATTGACGGTGTTCCTTTTGCCTGTGATCCTCTATGTCCAACCACTAGGTGATTACAGGACTTTGCACACACAGGAGCGCTGTTTTTGGAGGACGTACAGTACATCCTCCTGGACCGATAAGGGAGTGGATTGACTGTATATGTCCAGTGGCATGGGGATATGTAAAAATATGTAGATATGGCGCTCGCAGATAGTAATATAGGTAAAAACAAGTGTAAGTATATCGTATAAATATAGTGGTCAAACAAAGCCCAAATAAAGTGACCAAAAGTGTTTAAATCCACGGTGAAGAGAAACAACAATTGCTCCAAAACTGTTCAGGTGTAAAACAACACCCCCTCATGTGTCCCCACTCACCAGATCACGATGACCCCCAGCTTTGCAGTCTGGGGGTCACTTCAGGCTTAGTAGCGATATCCAAAGATGTCCAGGAGTGGTGATTTGGAAGGTTCTCAGCAGAATACCCAGAAAGATAAAGAATGGAGCTAATAGTGAAAGTACCATTTGAAAAGATTTATTTCACAAGAGAATGGGTACTTACAAAATTTCAGATAAAACGGGCATGTAAAAATGGAGTTGTGGATGTATCAAACCACCGCTAACGGCATGCGTTTCACAGAACCGGAAATGCGTTCCACGAGGATGGAAGTGACGTCAGTGTCGCCGAAAATTGCGTCATACAACATGGGGATATGTGTATGCATTACAGAGAACCGCTGGATATGTTTTTTTTTTCACAACATACACCTAAAAGTAGAAGACTTAGGACTTGTTCAGACCAGATACTTTGCATGCACTTTGCTCCATTTTCCAGTGTTTTGGTAGAAAAATAGGCTTCGAATCAGTTGGAAAAGGTTCTTCAAATCTGCAGTTTAATGTGACTGAAAACACAACGAAGTAATGAATGTGTGATCAAGTCCTTAATGAGCCACTACTGGTCTAATCATTCATGATCCTAATTAGGGCTGAGCGAAGTGATTTAGCCGCAACATTTACCAATTTGGCTGTATCTGAAATCTCAGTTTTGCTCTAAGAGCTACTTAGGTAAAATCTGTTTGAAACAAAGTTTTTTTAAATTTAGTGAGTATTTTTTTCCGAGGGGAGGATGTATTTAGGGTAGATTAGGTTATTTAATTTACTGTTCTTTGTATTTGTGTTTTTCTTTTCTTTTACAGTGTTTTTTATTGGAATTTTTTTCACTGTTGCTTTAAAACTTTTATTTTACATTTTCACCGCCTTGCATTAAAAAAAAAAAGTAAAATATTGAGGTTAATAAAAGGCCATTTTTGGCACAGAAACAGGTATGGGCTATTTGAATCCGATTTTGGATGTAATGATCTCTCTTTGCACTACTTTGTTGAATAAGACCAATTGTTTTTAAGATTATTAGAAATCTGAATATTATGTAATTTCCTTATATTGTATTGTAAATTAGCATTAATACACCTGTAATTTTTGGGTTTTAAAATCTCAAAAAATGTAGTTGAATACACAGTTCTCCAGTTATTTTTAGAAATATATTCAGCTTATGGAGAAGAAAAGACAGGTAAAAGCTGACTTAGAAGCAGGATGTGGCAGCCAACCAGCTGTGTTATGTATTCTGGGCAAATTCACCCTTCCAAAGGAGATTGACAGCATGCCTTACCTTATCTTACATCTTCCTGCCTCTATCTTTTACTGCATTACTTATCAAATCTCCTACTAATCATGCCTTTCTAGATTATCAATCCTGTCCATGGCCACCACACCGCTGGAAATGCTCATGCACATTCCTGTGACAAACTCAGTTAATTTTTTTTTACACACAAAAGGGATATTGTAGATATAGTATGATCAAACACCATCATGAGTCACAATGGCAGGAGAGCCTACTAGGGCAGCTTCAAAACATCAATGAGCCCCAGGCAAAGATCTCATTAGCAGGCCCCATACCTTTTTGCAAAACACATGGTAAAACTTACAGTGCTGTACATTACAAATGTAATATTTTCTCGAGGCAGCGACAAAGTGGAGGTTTGCGTCCTGTCTAGTGTGTGTGTTTGTACGTATTGTTTATTGCAAAAGATTTAGTCAAGTGGTCGATAGACTGTGGATCCAGGCTAGCAGTGCTGGCACTAGAGGAGATTTTTATAATTTGCTTTACTAAAAATAAGATAGCAGTGCCTGAGCTCCATTCTAGCACTGAGCAAAGCATCAGTTGTTGCTGTGGTAGACACGTCTAAACTGGACACCTGGGAACACAAAAGCCATCTGATGGCTTATGTGGAGTTCAGAAGCATATGTGTAGGAGGCATTACAGGAACCTCAGTGTCCCTGTGTTCACAAAATGGCCAGAAGATATGGCAATTTAAGCCTAAAGTAACTATATCCAGTTTCTTTTCAGTATGACACACATATTTTGGATGGGAAGTGAGCAGGGATCTGTCTAAAGGGGGCACAGACAGTAAAACATTTAGATAGGGGTTCTAAACTGGGTGTCAGCTAAAAGTCAGTTGCAATCTACCTGTTGAGCACAGCCATGTGATAGGTGAATCACCACTGGGCTTTGCTATCTGTACCACCACGCTGACAGGAGTTACATAGTTACATAGTAGGTGAGGTTGAAAAAAGACACAAGTCCATCAAGTCCAACCTATGTGTGTGATTATATGTCAGTATTACATTGTATATCCCTGTATGTTGTGGTCATTCAGGTGCTTATCTAATAGTTTCTTGAAACTATCAATGCTCCCCGCTGAGACCACCGCCTGTGGAAGACAATTCTACATCATTGCTGCTCTTACAGTAAAGAACCCTCTACGTAGTTTAAGGTTAAACCTCTATTCTTCTCATTTTAATGAGTGGCCACGAGTCTTGTTAAATTCCGTTCCACAAAAAAGTTTTATCCCTATTGTGGGGTCACCAGTACGGTATTTGTAAATTGAAATCATATCCCCTCTCAAGGGTCTCTTCTCCAGGGAGAATACGTTCAGTGCTTGCAAACTTTCCTCATAACTAATATCCTCCAGACCCTTTATTAGCTTTGTTGCTCTTCTTTGTACTCACTCTTTTTTCAGTACATCCTTCCCGAAGACTGGTCAGCATACTCTAGGTGCAGCCGGACCAGAGTCTTGTAGAGCAGAAGAATTATCGTTTTATCTCTGGAATTAATCTCCTTTTTTATGCATGCCAATATTCTGTTTGCTTTGTTAGCAGCAGCTTGGCATTGCATGCCATTGCTGAGTCTATCATCTACTAGGACCCCCGGGTCTTTTTCCATCCTAGATTCCCCCAGAGGTTCCCCCCAGTGTATAGATTGCATTCATATTTTTGCCACTCAAATGCATTATTTTACATTTTTCTACATTGAACCTCATTTGCCATGTAGTTGCCCACCCCATTAATTTGGCAAGATCTTCTTGCAAGATTTCCACATACTGCGGAGAAGTTATTGCCCTGCTTAGCTTAGTATCGTCCGCAAATACAGAGATTGAACTGTTTACCCCATCCTCCAGGTCGTATATGAACAAATTAAACAGGATTGGTCCCAGCACAGAACCCTGGAGGACCCCACTACCCACCCCATTCTGAGTACTCCCCACTTATCACCACCCTCTGAACTCGCCCTTGTAGCCAGTTTTTAATCCATGTACTCACCCTATGGTCCATGCCAACGGACCTTATTTTGTACAGTAAACATTTATGGGGAACTGTGTCAAATGCTTTTGTAAAATCCAGATACACCACGTCTGCGGGCCTTCCTTTATCTAAATGCAACTCATCTCCTTATAGAAGGTTAATAGATTGGTTGGCAAGAACGATTCTTCATGAATCCATACTGATTACTGCTAATGATACCGTTCTCATTACTAAAATCTTGTATATAGTCCCTTATCATCCCCTCCAAGAGTTTACATAATATTGATGTTAGGCTAACTGGTCTGTAATTCCCAGCAATGTATTTTGGGCCCTTTTTAAATATTGGTGCTACACTGGATTTTCTCCAATAAGCTGGTACCATTCCAGTCAGTAGCCTGTCAGTAAAAATTAGAAACAATGGTCTGGCAATTACTTGACTGAGTTCCCTAAGTACTCTCGGGTGCAAGCCATCTGGTCCCAGTGATTTATTAATGTTAAGTTTCCCAAGTCTAATTTTAATTCTGTCCTCTGTTAACCATGGAGGTGCTTCCTGTGATGTGTCATGAGGATAAACACTGCAGTTTTGGTTACTGAAGCCCCCGATTCCCTCGTGAAGACAAAGGAGAAGAATAAATTCAATACCTTCGCTATCTCCCCATCCTTTGTAACCAGATGTTCTTCCTCATTCTTTGTGGGGCCAATATGGTCTGTCCTCCCTTTTTTACTGTTTACATACTTAAAGAATTTCTTGGGATTTTTTTTGCTCTCCTCCGCTGTGTTTCTTTCATGTTCTATCTTAGCCATCCTTATTGCACCCTTACATTTCTTGTTGCATTCTTTATAAAGTTGGAATGCTGATGATGATCCCTCAACCTTGTATTTTTTGAAGGCCTTCTCCTTTGCTTTTATATGCATTTTTACATTGGAGTTAAGCCATCCAGGATGTTTGTTCGCTCTTTTAAATTTATTACCCAATGGGATGCATTGGCTAATGCCCTTATTTAATATGCTTTTAAAGCAAACCCATCTCTCCTCTGTGTTCTTTGTTCCTAAGATTTTATCCCAATGTATGCCTTCTAGCAAGGTTCGTAGTTTAGGGAAGTTGGCTCTTTTGAAATTCAGTGTCTTTGCATTCCCCTTATGTTTCCTATTTGTGTGATTTATACTGAAGCCAATTGACCTGTGATCGCCATTACCTAAATTGCCCCGTATTTCCACATCCGTGATTAGGTCTGTAATGTTGGTAATCAGTAGATCCAGTGACGCTTTATTTCTAGTTGGTGCGTTTACCATCTGACCCATAAAATTGTTCTGCAAGACATTTAGGAACTGGCGAGCCTTAGATGAATGCGTGGTTCCCTCCGTCCAGTCTATGTCTGGATAATTAAAATCCCCCATTATGACGACACTTCCCATCCTTTCTGCCAATCCAATTTGTGATAGGAGGTCTGTCTTCCCTTCCTCCCTCAGGTTAGGGGGCCTATAGTATACTCCCAGTATTATTTTCCCCTTAGCTTCATCCTTTTGGAGCTCTACCCATAAGGATTCCACCTCCTCCCTAGCTCCCTTAGTGATGTCATCTCTCACATTCACTTGTACATTATTCCTGATATATAGGCATACCCCTCCCCCTTTTTTACCCTCTCTATCCTTGCAATAAAGGGTATACCCTTGAATGGCTGCCAGCCAATCATGAGAGCTGTTGAACCAGGTCTCTGAAATTCCCACAAAATCCAAATCCTCCTCGTACAACAGTATCTCTATTTCACCCATCTTGTCCGCCAGGCAGTAATTGGAGATTGTGGAAGAAGAATCAGTATGGTTAAGACAAAAAGGGATTTTTAGTGCCCCCACTACATTGACTACATTTGTGATGGAGTTGGTTGAACTGAGCTGGAGTGCTTGTAGAATTCAATAAACCCTTTGGGAGTGTGTCTGGCAGTATACATAGGCGTGATACGTCAGTGCAGAATGGAGAACACTTGGCACTCAAGCATAGTGCTTTGTGTACAGAAGCCTTCTCATTTAACTTCCTTATCTTCCTAGGACACCATTGAATTGCTCAAAAATGTCCTATTGCATCTCTTATGCTATATACTGGGAGACATAATCAAAGGTCCCTTGTGCTTACAATCAAATAGACAAGGTCTGTGTGTATTGATGAATAAATAGGCAGACAGAGCAATCGTTCAAGTACACCTTGTCTTTGACTGCACTGTCACAGATTGTAAATGATTAACACTGACTGATAGATTTACTGGATCTCCAGTACTCTATAATGATCTGTAGCTGTCGCCTTATGTGTTCTCTGTTTCTTTCTTTTTTTATCTCCAGTTTTTTTTAATCTTTTTTTTTTCCTGTTTTGTATGCAATCTGCTTTGTATTTGAATCTTTACCAGTGAATTCCATAATAAACAGAATGTACATAGAAAATATGCTTTAGGCTATTGCATCTGTTGTACTATTATGTTCTACTTTTGGGGAAGGAAATTATGTGTCAGGTTGTCACTGACCATTACAAGAGCAAAAATATAAAAAAAACAGCTGGTCGAAAATATAGTGCCTATAAGCACCAGATATTTGAAATGTGCTAATGCAAATTAACAAGAAATTGAAGAGTGTGCAGAATTAGTTAGGCTAATGAGGGTCTATCCTTTGGCACCAAAATAGATAAAGAACCAGGAGCAGAACCAGAACAGCAGGATGGCTTATAGAATATGTTGATCCTAGGGATGCATCAATACCAGTTTTTTAGGACGCCGATACCAAATACCGATACCTATTTTTTTTTTTTTTAAGATTTTTTTTGCATTTTTTAACAAACCTACACACAGACAAAAAGAACACACAAACAGAACAACAATACAAAGTACAGAATGCTCCTATTCCAGCATATATCAAAAAGGGAATTGTGCATCATACAGACATTAAAGCATACATCTGATATGGGTAGCAATCATGGAAGGAAGGTACTACCGTACCAAACAATCCTAAACATAGCAAAGTTCAGGGTAGTAATATAGTACAAAATTCACAGTGTGATCTTCATTTATGGCAGTAAACCTGCCCCCATATTTTGTGGAATGTTTTATTCTTCTATCAAATATCAAAAGTAAACTTACATAGAGGCAGTGAATCATTGACAGTTTATAACCAAATATTTCGGGTCGGGGTCTTTGATCCCTTCCATGACAGTAGAAGGCACTTCCTCGCATATAACTAAAGGATACTAAGCAGTCTCTTGGACTGAGTGGGAACAGCAAGGTCGCCAAAGATGCCCAGAAGACAATTTTTGGGGCTGACTATATTTGGGAGACCCAGTGCTGAAGAGATGAAGGAGCCTATATTCACCCAAAAGTCTTGTACTATGGGACAAGTCCAGAAACAGTGGATAAAATCAGCAGTTAGGCCACATACTCTGAAACATTCAGCAGAAGGGGATATGCCCATTTTGTGCATTCCAGCAGGGGTGAGGTGCGAATGATGAAAGATTTTAATTTGAATTTACCCTGTTCCTGGAGGAGATAACAGAGGTTTTAAATGTGTGACAGAATTCAGACTAGTCTTCTTCTGTAATAGGGATATCCAGGGAGGCCCATTTCTCTTGAGCTGTCCGAAATCTAGGGTTGGTGCCTGTCATGAGGGCCGAGTAGTAAGTGGAGATTTGTCTGGTCCGGGGATCTCAGGAGTTTTTCTAGGTCTGGTGTCCTAAGAGGACCATCTAGGCAGCCAAACTGTGCTCGTACAGCATGTTTTAGCTGATAATAATAAAATAAATAGGTAGGTGGTGAGTCAAAGTCTATACGCATTTGATAGAAGGATTTGAAACCCTGAGGGGTGTATATGTGGCATAGGTACTTAAAGAGGAGTTCCCACTAAAAAAAAAAAAAATTAAAAGTCAGCAGCTACAAATACTGCAGCTGCTGACTTTTAATAATCAGACACTTACCTGTCCCAAGGTCCAGCGATGCGGGGGATCGGAAGCCCCGCTCGTCTCCCCCTCCATTCAGCGGTGCCGGCATTGCAACTGTAGGCGCTTGGCTGTGCCTTCACAGCCGGGCACCCACTGCGCATGCGCGAGTGGTGCCGCGCGCCGTGATTGGCCGCGCAATCATATGGGACCGTTCACGTGTCCCATATGATTGACAAGAGGGAGGGGGCAGAGCTGAGCCCTTCCTGCACCTAGGGGAAGTGATGTCACCAGCCCAGGCACTGAAGGAGGCAGACTACGAGGGACCCCCTAGCAACAGGCATTTAGACGTGAGTAAAAAAAATATTTTTTTTTAGGCACATTTATGCATTTTTTTTGGGGGGGTGGAACACCACTTTAATTCCCTTGAACGTCCACCTCATGGGGTCAGGCAGGGAGTATAACTCCTTAAGAGTGGGATTAAACCACAGTGGACTATTGGGGGAGGCCAGTCAGGAGTCTGTTGAAAGCTTTGCTACCACAGTTTGGAACAGGGAGAGGGAGGTAAGTATAATTGACAAGCCTGGTCTAGGTGGTGTGCATCCTCAATAGACAATATTGTGGAGTGTTTCAAATGAGGAGACTATAACTCCCTCAGTAGTGGTACAGGCATTATTAGAGTCGGGATGAAGCCAGTCATGAATATTAACCAGCTGGGATGCCAGATAGTAAAGGTAGAAGTTGGGGAAGGCCAGTCCTGCCAGATGTGATGGGAGGTGTAGTGTTTCTGGTGCAAATCTAGGGGGTTGTTTGTTCCAGAGAAACGCAATACAAATAGTCAATAATTTTAAAAATGGATTTTGGAATTTTGCAAGGGGAATTGGCCATGACATATAGTAGTTTTAGTTGGAGCAGCAAGGGCATAGATTATTGGTTACGTATAGGGATAATGGTAGTTGAATTGTGACACCTAAGTATCTGAAGGAGGTGGCGACTTGCAGTCTAGAGTCTGATTGAATGACCGGTGAAGCAGCTTGGTCTAGAGGAAACAGGATTGATTTATCCCAGTTCACTCGGAATCCAGAATAGTCACCAAACGTGTAAATTTCAGCTTCGAGGTTGGTGATGGAGTTGTGGGGATCTGCTAGGTAGACTAGGGTATAATCTGCATATAGGGAGATTAGCTCCCCTATGTCGTTTATGGGAAGGCCTTTAATGGAGAGCTACGGATCCGAACAGCAAAGGGCTCCATAGCCAAAGCAAATAGGAGGGGTGATAGAGGGCATCCCTGCTTGGTACCTCTGGTAATTGGGAAGGTCTCAGTGACATGGGAATTAATCCTTATGCAGGCTAGTGGTGATGTATAGAGGAGGCGCATCCATGCTATGAGTTGGGGACCAAACCCATATAGCTGTGATACGCAAAATAGATAAGTCCATTCTACACTGTCGAAAGCTTTGCAAGTGTCTAGTGACACAATAATACGTACGGGTAGGTGAACAGCCATGTGGGTAGGTCAGGTTGTGAAAAGTGTACCGATTTTCATTCTGGTTGAGCAGCCTGGAATAAAGCCCCCCTGTTCACTCTCAATCAATTTCGCAACCACCTTATTCAGTCGATTGGCCAAGACTTTGCACAAGATTTTGACATCTACATTGATGAGGGATATCGGCCAATAAAGAGGATCTTTCTGAGGTTTTAGTATCAAAATAATTAATGCCTCTCTCATAGAGGGAGTACTCCATCTTTCAGGGCCTCATTATACGTATTAGTAGTAGGATAGGGCCCAAGAGGTGCATATGTAAAGTGTGTATACCATTTAGCTGGAAAGCCGTCTAAGCCTGGCGTCTTATGAGTCGGTAGCTGCGAAATTGCAAGGAAGAGCTTTTCTACAGAAAGAGGTTCTTCTAGGTCATCTCAGTCTTGGTTTGACAATTGGAGAAGTGCTGTTTGAGTCAGGTATTTATCAAGTTGGGTATCA
Source organism: Aquarana catesbeiana (assembly GCF_042186555.1). Classification (NCBI taxonomy): domain Eukaryota; kingdom Metazoa; phylum Chordata; class Amphibia; order Anura; family Ranidae; genus Aquarana; species Aquarana catesbeiana. Next base: position 508,101,714 of record NC_133324.1, on the reverse strand, counting down.
GAGTAGTGGGCCCTAGTAGTATAAAGGTTGTGGCAAAAAGATAGAAAGGCGTCTGTTATATCCTGAGGGACATCACTAATCTTATCTTGGGAGGTCAGGATCCTGGGAATAGAGATGGGGGTGCAGTCCGACCTGGTTAGGTAGGCGAGTAGGCGACCCACCTTATTGCCCTGTTCAAACGTCTTCTGGGTAACATAGAGTATAGGTTTTTTAGTAACGTCCAGCAAGTGGAGCTCATACTCTCTACGGCTATGCAGCCATGAGGTTTGCATAGCTGTACCAGGTTTCTTAGCATAGGCTGCATCTGCAACCACCATTGTATTTTCCAGTTCCTCAGTGCGCTGTTGGGTATTCTTGCATAAAATGCCAGTAATGGACATAAAGGTGCCTCTCAGCACAGCCTTGGAGGCCTCCCAGGCAATGGAGGACCCAACAGTGCCCTGATTCACACGCCAGTAGTCAGCAATAACTTTCTGGCATTCATTCTGTACAATCTGATCCTCCAGCCTAGTAGTAATACGCCAGATGTGAGTGCCTGCGCTCGGCAGGAGGAGGAGATCTACAGAAAGAGGGGAATGATCAGATACTCCTCTGGGTAGATAGGAGACTGCCTGAACATCAGGGAGCACATCAGCGGAGGTAAATGCCTTATCTATGTGAGACATGATGTGGAAGGAGTCAAAGTGTCAGGAGAAGTTACGCTCATATGGGTGCTTCCATCGCCATATCTCAGTAAGGCCATACACTTGAGTCCAGTCAACAAATGAGGGATAGGGCCTGCCCCCACCCCTCAAGCAGTCCATGGTAGGGTCAAGTAAAGCATTAAAGTCCCCAACGTATAGTAGGGGACCAGGGGATCTGGATAGTAAAAAATGGACAAGTGAGAGAGTAAGTCTGGGGAAAATGGGGGAGGGACATATACATTAACTCATGTAAAAACTGCGGAGACAATACAGGTAGTAATTATAATGACTCTCCCATCAGGGTCTGTCTTAACATCAGAATTTCTGCTGGGAGGGAATTCGCTAGCAGGATAGAAACCCCGCGGGAGTAGTTAGTGTGGGTGGCATGGTACTGTGTAACCAGCAAGGGCCCCTTAATGGACCGCAGTTTGGCATTGCTGAGGTGGGTCTCTTGAAGATGGATAATATGGGGTTTATATTTTTTAAGAAAGGAGAATACCAGGGACCACTTTTGAGGTGAGTTCAAACCCCTAACATTCTAAGAAATCAGTTTTAACACTTTAGCCTTAAGAAACTATATACAACATAGCATTATAGGAAGGGCCATGAATAAATGCAATATGACATATATGACATTGCTTTAAGTAGAATCTGGAGTGAAAGTGCAGTATCATCAGAGGAGGAGCATCCATAGGAACATAAAAAACAACAGAGATAAACCTTAAGGTCCAGACATTCTCAGCAACCTGAGCGTTAGAATGGCTCAGAGAAAAAAACAACCCCCCAACCCTGTACAACCATCCCAAATATAGTGAGCTTTGGTTCCTTGAACAGAAAAAAAACCCCAGCAACAGTTATGAGAGGGAACATAAAAAACCCTGTGGCCTCGCCACCTACTGGTATGGGGGAGGTAGCAGGTCCAGTAAGGCTCTCGAGACAGGTATATGCATCCATCCTGTAGGATATGGGATTCACCTGTAATATAAGGCACAAACAGCAACAGTCATGAAAGTCAAAACAGGAGCAAACTAGGGAGAATAAGTGGTAGAACTGGCTAAGGCAACTACCAGGTCTGCAGCAGGGGCAATGTAGAGCATCCAGTAGGAAAGGAAAGAAAAGGTGCATACCACAGAATATCCACAGCAGTATGGGTTTAGGTGCTAATCAGAGGAATGAGAAATTCCTTAGGTGCTCCAGTAAGTAGCAGGTAGTACAAGCAGAGAGGTAGGCAAAGGAAAGGAACTTCAGAAAGCAGAATCAATTGCGGCGTTATCTGGGTTGTTTTCCAAAGCGATCATCTAACCAGGCCATGGCTTCTTTTGGACAGGAGCAGAAGTGAGTTTTACCCTCATAGATGTTCCTCAGCTTAGCAGGGAAGAGCATTGCATAAAGTAGGCCTTCAGTGCGGAGTCAGTCTTTCACCGCCACAAAGGATATGCGCTGGTGTTGAACTTAAGCTGAGAAATCAGGGTATATGGAGATATTGTTGCCATTAAACTTGAGCAGCCCTTTTTCTCTTGCAAGACACAGGATAGCGACTTTGTCTTGAAAATTGAGGATTTTTGTAATCAGGGATCTTGGAGGGGCCCCTCGAGGGAGGGAGGCACGGAGGGGTGCGGTGTGCACATTCAATCACAAAGGCATGGAATAGCACGTCCATCCCCAAAACATCTCGCAGCCATGAATGGAGGAATCGTTCAGGGCGTGAACCCTCAGAGCGTTCCGGGAACCCCACAAAATGGAGGTTGTTGCTGCGAGAACGGTTTTCCAGGTCATCCAACTTAGCTCTGCGGGACACCAGCTCATCTGTAGCCGTGTGTACAGTAGCAGCTAAGGGGTGCACTGTGTCCTCCAGGGAGCTGATACGTTCTTCCGCCCCCCCCTATCCTCTCCTGCAGGGCATGAACCCTCAGAGCGTTCCGGGAACCCCACAAAATGGAGGTTGTTCCTGGGAGAATGGTTCTCCAGGTCATCCAACTTAGCTCTGAGGGTCACCAGCTCATCTGTAGCCATGCATACAGTAGCAGCTAAGGGGTGCACTGTGTCCTCCAGGGAGCTGATACGTTCTTCCGCCCCCCCTCGTCAACTCCCGCAGGTTTTGCACGTCCTGCTTCAGTAGGGAGAAATCAATATGGATGCTTTCCATTTGAACTATGAGGGAGGCCTTACAGTCTTTTATAGCCAGCATGATTTCAGCTAGGGTGGGCTCATCTGAAGAGGGGCCTGTTGAGTTGAAGTCCCCTGAGCATGTAGGGGAGTCTAGAGGTGCTAGGTGGTGAGCCTGGGTGCGAAAGACATTAGGCAGAGAGTCATCCACCCCTTGTGTAGAGAGCTGTGCTGAGGTAGGGTAAAGCTGCAGTGTGGCTTCATGCATGGCTAAGGGATCGGCGCCATCTTGCCTGCGGTACTTAGCTAGCTGTTCCCAGACTGGGACGTGGGTGGCCCATATTTGTTCACCATCATGCCTGTATCGGATTCCCACTGTCCTTAGGAAGGATTTGGTACCTTTGGGAGAAGTTTGGACACAGGATGCCTGCAAGATGAGAATATAAAGCCGGAGCTGTGGATCTAAGCAGCCACTCTCATAAACCTCAAGCCATGCCCCCCATCGATACCTATTTTTAGTGTCATGTGACAGTTTTTTACACTATTGAGAAATTATTACCGTTATTTTAGAATTATGAAGAACTGGAACTCAAAAGACATTATGAAACAAATAAAACATTTTTTTTTTGCTTGTCACAAAGTTGTCAAAGCTCAAATTTCACGAACATGTTTATAAATAAATAATTAAATATTATACGTTATTATTTTTTAATTATTTACTTCACTATGCCTATTTGCTATGCCTCTTCCCTGGTGGTGTAGTGGTAGGCCAGCAAACATAAAATCAATCATTGCCCTTGGATGCATTCTTTTTTAACACATAACACCCAGGTCACCTGCCTCTGCCCTGGTGGTGTAGCGGTAGAGCAGTTGCCAAAGCTTCTGCAGTCCATATTTCACATTTCACACTGCCGCGCCCTCATGCGACGTCCTCCTGGGTCGCTCTCCATAAAGGTGGCAGTTACAGTCTTCGAACTTGAAGGTATCAGTTTCAGAATTTGAGGATTTGCATGAGAACAAGTACTCTGCAGTATTCTCAAGCAATGTTGTTAGGAAATGCTATGAGGTAGAAATAAGGAGGGGGAATTTTTTCTGTAGTCTTTGTACACTTCCTGTCCTAGAGCGATAATGTTGCTCCTTCATAGATACAGAAATGCAAGCAAGTAAGCATTCTCACCCTAGGACAGGAGGGGTGAAACTTTATTTTGAAAAAAATTAATGCAGCCACCACATCTAAGGACTGTATGCTGCAATATATTATATTCTCTTTAGATACACTTGAATTTCACCTTGCCTACTGACTCTAATATATTTTGCCGAAATGCCAGCAAAATGATAAACTCAACTTCACTCATCCCTACTGCTAAGGAACCAGCCTGTCTTATGTGTAGTCCCTCCTGACAACAGTGATACTGTTTGCCATATTGTAATGTATTGTGTAACTACGTATCACTCTGTAGTTGGTACCAGTGATTTATTAGTCAGTAAGTGTCATTAATCACTTTCTAAACATGCTGTATTACATGCTGTTCATACTCAGTTACTATGAGATTAGTTTTCTGTATTCTGCAAAGACCTGGTTGATCCTGCTGTTTACTGTCCCTTCTGCCTTGTCTGTGTCCCCACTGCAGCCTGAGATTGTGTAGACCAGCTATTGTCAACTAGTTAGCATACTCCATTTTTAGTTCACTACTAAGATGTTCACTACCTCCTTTTTCTTATCTGTGCAGCCCATGTGAATATAGAGTCCCACAGTCATACACCCTGGTAAATAACTGCCCACTCCCTCCCTCCTGCTCCATGCCTACTAAAGAGTTCTGCGCTATTGGGGTGGGATATTACATGTTAATTGATGAAGGCCTAACCTCCCTGTAATTGTAAGCGCATACAAACAAAAGACACATGCTGGAAGGGTGTAAAACAGGCTGTGATTGGCAGAACCTCACCCCTGTATTAAAAGCCCCTCAAGCCCTTTAGGGGGAGCTTTGACTGATGGAAGCATTGCTATACAATGGGCATTGACCTAACACAGAGAGGTTAAGTGGCTCCATCAGGATTGGCTATAAGGACTTGAGGTGAAGGGGCAGAACCTGAACTCTAGAAAAAGACTCCACTGAGGCATCTCGCTGACCTGAGGAAATTCCACCTTCAGAAGAGTTGCCCACCCACCCGCCCACTCTGCTGTAATTTGTCACAACTTTATTGGCGTATGGACCTTCCCAGCAATTAACATTGCTTTAATGGCTTATGCCCTCAAGTTGAATTTTTGGTCAGTCTAATGCCTGTCTGGCAGTGATGGTAGACAGGCCTCTTAGACTATATCAGGTTAATGTTTATGTGTGCTCCAGTATAACTGTGACTGGCACAGGTTATTTGTTATAGCTAAAAATTTCAAAAAAGCTGTGAACTTGGCCTTTTTTAACTTAATCAGCCTCTTTGTCATTTTTGGGCAAAGCGTGGTTTTTATGCTTCTCAGCAGTCAACCCCACACAATGTTTTTACACAAAAATAATGAAAATTTAAGTTCAAATACATATTTGAATGACGGTTTAAAACATTTATTTGATAATGATTATGTATTATTCCTCTGTATTTTTTTTGAACATGTGACCAGCATAAGAGGACTAGAAGCTTCTCCCACTGATATTTACCTGCAGACAAACTGGGAAAGAGTTGGGTCACATGACAGATGTATATTAATTATAAAAATGGTACTTAGATGTTTTTTTTTTTTTTAATTAAAATAAATACAGGGCCATCATTCATATACATAAATAGAAGGGACAATCTAAATTAAACAGTGTGTGTTTAGTATCACGTTAAACTGACCATAAATGGATTGTTGTTTTTTGTTTTGGTTTTTTTTTGGATCAGCCTTTGGTTTATTATAGTAAGTTTGACAGCTGGTTTATATGTATATGTATTTATATGTATTGCAGAAGACAGTCTCTTTGGTTTATCAAGCCAGCTTGATTTTTTTCAATACCTTTGTATTAGAACCTGGCTGTGCTTAACAATTGTTTAATCAATGAGTGTTTATAGATTTAAAGAGTTGGTAGATGAAAAAGTAGCCTCCAGGGGCTTTAGAGAGCTTTATATATCTACTACAGGAATTTTCAGCCTGCAGTTTTCCAGCTGGTGTTGTTTTCTATGTTCTCTCATCAGTCAGTGAATAACTCAGGACTCAAGCTTACATGCAGGCCTAGCTGAAAAAGGCATAATGAAGTCTGGCTTGACAAAGGTGACCAGAGATGGGGCTGATGTCTCCCTAAGAATGAAGGGTGGGGAGAATGTTCTCAGTGGTGCTGGTTCTTCCACTGTACTTATACGACTCCACTTAAAGGATCAGACAGGTGCTTTAGGTGTGATTTTTTTTTATTGTTTTTTAACAAAGAACTCTGGTTTGCCCACAAAGGTTTTTTGACCACAGGATGTACCAAAGACTAATTCATGCCTAAGTGTTGTATAGGATATATGAACGGGGATGGAGTTAGAGCAGCTAGCCTAAGGCTACTAATAAACATAAAACAGTGCATGTGAACGGGCTTGCGGGCAAAAGATTGCTTTTTGAACAGTATCCATAGCTTCTACCGAAAGATTACTTGATATACCTGCAGTGGTGCAAGATAATATTTAACCGATTCCTCAGATTCTTCCACATACAGGCACGTGCCTATGGTATACAGTCATTCAGTTAACGTAAAGTAGATGTAAACCCTAACTGTATGAAATTCAGATTGCTCAAGCACTGTATGGTTGATTTACTAAAGGCAATTACGCTGATCACTTTGCAAGGGAAGTTGCATTTTGAAAATTCGATTACAATGTGCAACTTCCCTTGCAACGTGAACAGCCTTTAGTAACGCAACCCCTGTGTATGCTAAAAAAGTGTCATGATATTTTTCTTTTAGAAAAATCAATTTTTTTACATTTTGGTATGTTGGTGCTGTTGATCTTCCCTGTCTTCTTTATAACTACTGCTTGTCTACATGTACTTGCAATGGCTGCAAGTCGTTGCTAATGGTGGAAATTGACTGCACATTGAATGTTGGCACATCTACCTATAGTCTCCACCAGAAGCACATGTGACAGGTTGACAACATAGAAGAGCAGTTAAGAGACAGAGAGAGATAGCAGGAACAGGAAGCACCTGAGCAAGAACTTTTAGGACAGGATCACTAGGCATTATTTTAATGAAAGATGTGTATTTAAAAGATTGAAAATTACTTTTGCAATTGTGTAAACATGTTAAAGGTTATATAAGTTTTTAGTGTTTGAGGTTTTATCTACATTTTGGATAAACATTCTTCGAAGATTGTTCTTAAAATATTTTAGCTCAGCAGATGGAATTTTAAAGTGACGTTCATTAATAAAATATCCTTTGTATGAATAAACTCTCATAGATAAACGAACAGTTGATTTCAAACGACATATTTCATAGGACCAATATCTCTTATATTTGGGGGTATCCTTGGATGGCATCACAGATAGTCCTGATGTGCAACATATAGCCTGAACTGCATTATGCATTATATTTAAAAATTTGAAAAAAATAGCTGTACAATTATCAACCTATAGAAGGGAGAAAAGACAGAAAAAAGAAATACAAGAATAAATCTTGGTAACCAGCAGTAGGCCTTAAAAACAAATCCAACCCCCAAAAGGTAAACACAAATGCATAGTTGTACTTTACATCAGTCCTAGATCTCATGCCTGAAAAGTTTAATAGATAAGGTCCCCTTTCTCACTAATGAGCTGAAAAATACAGAAGTCAAAGTTGACCTGAGGCATACCTGCAAGGATATTACCATTGATGGTAATGCATGGAAACCAATGTTTCAGTACTTTAAATCCCCAACCTGCACAGCAAAGGAAATATTTTGGTGTGAATAGTTATAGAAAAATAGAAAATGTCAGTTGTGTAAAATGTGGTCAGACATTTAAAAGGAAATCAAAAACATTTTCGGTATTTTTTTATTTATTTTTTTGCAGTTTTATAGTTGTTGGCAAGCAGTTAAATACACCATCCAGTTCTGGGATTTACGCAGCCCTATTGCACATTTCAGACTTCCAGGTGACTTGACGTTTTTTGTGCTGCAGTTAAGGCAGAACTAAAATCACTATATTTACCTCCTCTCTAATGGTCTGAAGTCTGGGAGGTGTCCCTCACTGGCACTGGCATCTTCCCCCTAAGTGCTGGGATATCTTCATTGGCCAGCACGAGATGACGTAGCTCCTTCACATGCGCAGGAGTCAGTCATTCTGGCACATAGGGGAAGGTGCTGGCATTGTAAGGCCGGCCATACACGGTTCAAATCTCAGCAGGAACCGGACGACATTCGAACCGGTAATGGGAGGGCTGAATGTACCAAATTGATTGATCGATCAACTTGGGTACAACCAGCCTGCTGGATTATCACTAGCAGCTGCTATAGCCGCTATAGTCACTAGCGATAATCACTGTCTTCTCCCTAAGGGGACTGTTTCCCCCATCCCCCCTGCTGGAAGAAGACAATGGCCGAGCAGTAGGTATACCCCTGTCAGCACTGTCTGTGTTGAAGGGGGAATCAAGCAAATTTCTTTCCACCTACCGTGGTTGCGGGAAAGAAATTTGCTCCTTGTGTGGCTGGTCTCAGCAGAGCTGTGCTTGCACAGCTCAGTTTGCATTCTATAGACAGCAAGCATGCAGGTGGATGTATTTTATTGCAGAAGAGACATGCCTCTTCTGTGATAAATGACCAACATGTTCGAAATTTTTTGCAAAGTGCATTTAGTTCTGTTTTAAAGTGTAAAAAATTGTGTTTATCTCAATGCATTCCCAGGTAAATTCTGTCTCTGTAATTGATATTTAGCACTATTATCTACAATTGGGCCATCAAAAGACCAGACCAGTTTTTGTCATTGTGGTCTAAATCAGTGGCATGTAGCAGTGGTTAATAAGTAAATTCCTGCATCAGAGGGCCTATTGTAGATCGTGGAACAAAAGAGGTTGGGCTACCTACTCCTCTTTTACAACTAGGGGACTTGGTGTCACCTTGCAACCACAGGGCCTATCAGATTGTGAATTACCATATGGCTGATACAGAGTATACTGTAACCTCACAGTCCATGGGTGGCTGAACTGGTTCACCTGTAACACAAATATAATGGGGGGGTCTCAAAGGGAACGTTTCTTCCTGGACCAGTATCTCTCACTTACATATTATATCTCAAAACGACAGGGGTTCCTCCTCCTTGCTCTGACTTACTCCCAAATAGCTGCAGGAAACAATTGCAAACATGTGCCCTCGCTCTGTATAAGGCCTACAAGGGTGTGAGAAGACTCAAATTGTGCTGCAATGAGGTATTTGGTTGTCAGTGTTCTGAATCTTCTGATGTCTTCTGTTCTGAGTGTGCCAAAAGCTACTGTCATAGTCCTTTCCTCTGATGAAAAAATATAGAAGATAGCCGCGCTTAGGAAAAGATAAAATATATACAAAACAAAGAAAATTAAAGGTAGCTACCTCCCCTGATAGGGCTCCCCAAAGAGGAGCTCTAGACAATAACAAGATAAAAAGAAAATAGGGTTATGGCGCTTACCTATATACTAAGAGCACTACCAATATAAAAAGGAACGGGGCTTATATTGAGCGTGTGCTAGGGACTAGCCCTGCATATACTATGACCACCAGCCTGGTATTCTGTACCCAGTGCCAAATGTGAAAAAGAAAAAAGAGGTAATATGAATAATGATAAACACCAAACCTAAAAGGTCATGTGTATAATATGAATAAAAAATATTATTTTAATTAATTTGATCCAAATTTGCAAAGACACAAGGTCTACCCTAAAAGTGCATGTGCTATGTGCATCCAAATAAGTGAATAAGAAGTAATTTCTAATGTGGTGTAGCAAGAGTACCCTACAAATACACATTGCTATGTGCATATATTGCATAAATATCACCAAAAAAATATAAGACCTATATGTCTAACCATTTAAAAAATAATAGTAAGAGGTGCATATGAAGTGCTGTTGCACATTTAAATATAAACACGTAAGTGTCCACAAGTGTTGCATCCAATAAGAATAAAAATCAAAGACCAAAATAAAAATAAAAATAATTAGTGTTCAAATCCCGAAACACCATGTATATACGATTATATATATATATAGATAAAAAGTATGATAAAAAACAGTCCACATGTAGATATTGATCAAATAATGTAGTAGAGATGGCAGAGATTGTCATAAGTGACTTAAGTGCTTGCAGAGATATCTGGGTGACTTAAGTGCTCCCCCTCAAGGGTCCCCACTCACCGCATCCCATCACCCCTACAGGGGTAATGCATATGACTGTTGTGTTCTAGAGCGCCAGTCCACCAGGGTGTATACTCTGTAGATCCCCAGCCGTATTCCTTTGATTCCTGGTAACTTGGACGTAACCAGTAAATTGTATACCTGAACAACCTCTATTACATAACTAAACCTGGCTTAAGCTGGGGCCCACTGACGGGAAACAAGTCGCTACCTTACCACCACATAATGGAGCTCTCCAGGGTTCTGCTCTTTCCATGCATCACTCCACTATATATATATGCTCTCAAGGGAAAAGGAGGTCCAGCCCAGGCAAATTCTTCATTGTGGCCACATATAATATTTTAATTTTGCTTGCCAGAAAAGTTAAAAAAAATGTATTACTCATTAACCTGCAACTGATTTGAAAGATTATGAACCTGATTGACCTATAGAGTACTGCGGGTTTGCTGTTTTTCTAACACTTTAGTGATTACAAAGTGTTCTAACGTATGTGGGGTTATCTCTGCAGGCAAAATACAATCAAATATATAGTGTACACATGGAATTGCCTTGATATTACATATCCCTATAAAACAGTACAAGTTTTAATGCTCGTTTGCACTTGCATTGATTAGCAACACACAATAAAGTGCCTATTGCTTAACATGCATTTTTTATGTGTTTTTCATGCTTTTGTGATGCATTTTTGAAATGTTAATGAAGCTTGGCAAATGCTCTGCGTGTGTTGGTTTTCTATTTGTTTTAAAGGGGAAGTGATGTCAAATGGTGAGGAAGTCGCTAGATTTGAATTGCGGTTAGGTGTTGGTTTAGTTTCTGGTGGGGTTTTTTTGTGTGTTTTTGGTGGATCAGTAGTACTCACTGCTCATCAGTTTCTTGGCTTATTAGTACCCTTGCTCAGCAGATCTGTAGTACCCTCTGTATAGTAGATCCCCCACTCTGCAGTCTCCTGGCTCAGCAGATCCTCTGCTCAGAATTTTCTCAGCTCAGTAGTACCCCCTCCCTTCCCCCACCGCCCAGTAGTACCCCCTGCTCAGTAGTGCCACCCCCTGCTCAGTAGTGCATTCCCACCTAAGTAGTACACCCCCCTCCCACAATCAGTGGTACCCCCCCCCCCGTTCACTAGTAGAGTGCCAAAATAACCACTAGGTGCAGCCACCGGCCCAGTTCAGTATATTGGCAGGTCGCTGGCAGCCGCAGATATTCACAGCTCTTCACACAGCCTGGGAGAGCTGAGAATAGCTGCAGCCACCAGCAACCTGTCATTATAGTGAACAGGGCCGGCGGTCGTACCTAACCGCTCAAAGCTGCAGCAGGAATCAGAAGCTTCCTGCCACTGCAATTCGCACTAGCCTAAATGAGAAGACTCCTACCGCTGCAATTCGTTCCAGCCTAAATCACAGCTGTGAATGTAGCCTAAGAAATCTAACATTCTTAGGCCTCGTACACACGATCGGATTTTCCGTCGGGAATTGTGTGATGACAGGGTGTTGGTGAAAAATCCAACTGTTTGTACGCTCCATCAGACAATTGTTGGCCAACTTTCCGTGGACAAATGTTGGATGGCACGTTTATACATTTTCCAGGGTCTGTTGGATTTTCCGAGCGTGTGTACACAAGTCCTTCGGACAAAAGTCCAAAGTACAAACACGCATGCTCGGAAGCAAGGACGAGCCGGAAGTGGTCAGTCTTGTATGCTAGCGTTCGTAATGGAGAATTAACATTCTTGACGCGGCAAATTATGAAATCTCAAAATGCAGCACACATTTTCTTCTTCTTTAATGGGATAATAATCAAGCTGCTTTGCTGGTGATACTGATGGAGTTCTGCCAAATGTATTTTAAAAGGCTTTTATTTTATATCACTATCAAGAATAATATTATTATGCTTCTTTTTTTTTTTTTTTTTTGGGCATGTTACCACAACACTATTATCCCGTAGTTTTTAAGATCAAAGATACAACTATGTTGGTGTCCCTTGTTAATTTTGCATTGTATTTTTTTAAATGTAACTACCTACTCCCAAACTGTCATTTGAAGTAAAACACATAGCCAAGTATTATTCTACACAATTTTTTTATTGTGCATTAAAAAAATAAAACAAATAAAATTAGACATGCTATCTGCAAATAGAACTTAACCAAAAAGTGCATTCTATGCATCCAAAAATATAGAGAAAATACCAAATCAAATCATTAATATTCAACCAAAAAATAAAAGCCTCATGCATGTGTCCTGCTTCTTAATATAGGGGGTCAACAATGCCAAGAGTTGGTGAAAGCAGGGGTTCGTCCTCTGGAGATAAATCCAAAAATCATCCAAATTATTCTCCTGGAGCTCCCACAGCAATGGCATATGATATACCGTAATTGGTCACGATTAATAAAGCAACCAATTTTTGGTCCAAGAAATCCTCCTCCTCCTGTTCCTGGACTGGACTTGGGTCAAAGCAATAACTCCAAGGCCAATAATAAATAACACGTTATCTCCTCCGATTCCACAACATGTCTGGTTGATGAAGGGCCATTCAGAAACAAACTGAAAAGCACGAAATAAAAATCGCGAAATGAAAAGCGCGAATCAACACTCACCAGACTTTTACTAACACGAAATTAGCAGAATGAGCCCAAAGGTGGTGCCTGACAATTGAACTTCCTCTTTATCGGCTCGTAGTACATCTAGTACGTCACTACGTTCATGTTTGTTGGCAGACAATTGTGTGCCGTTTGTATGCAAGACAAGTTTTTGGCCAACGCCCTTCGGACAAAAGTCAGAGGTTTTGTCTGCGGAAAATCCGATCGTGTGTACGAGGCTTAAGACTATCTTGCATGGAACTGCTGTGTCTAGACCCTGATGGCTTCTGGAGTTTTTCCAGATGTATCTAGCAAGGAGGTGGTCTGAAAGTATAAAATCAAGATAGTGCTGGAGACATGCTTGGCCAGTCCATCACCTTTACCCTCAGCTTCTTTAACAAGGCAGTGGTCGCCTTGGAGGTGTGTTTGGCGTCGTTATCATGTTGGAATACTGCCCTGCGGCCCAGTCTCCGAAGGGAGGGGATCATGCTCTGCTTCAATATGTCACACTACATGTTGGCATTCATGGTTTCCTCAATGAACTGTAGCTCCCCAGTGCCGGCAGCACTCATGCAGCCCCAAACCATGACACTCCCACCACCATGCTTGACTTAACCAAAAAGTGCATTCTATGCATCCAAAAATATAGAAAAAATACCAAATCAAATCATTAATATTCAACCAAAAAATAAAAAGCCTCATGCATGTGTCCTGCTTCTTAATATAGGGGGTCAACAATGCCAAGAGTTGGTGAAAGCAGGGGTTCGTCCTCTGGAGATAAATCCAAAAATCATCCAAATTATTCTCCTGGAGCTCACTTGTCTTTGTACTCCTCACCTGGTTGCCGCCACACATGCTTGACACCATCTGAACCAAATAAGTTTATCTTGGTCTCATCAGACCACAGGACATGGTTCTAGTAATCCATGTCCTTAGTCTGCTTGTCTTCAGCAATCTGTTTGCGGGTTTTCTTGTGCATCATCTTTAGAAGAGGCTTCCCTCTGGGACGATAGCCATGCAGACCAATTTGATGCATTGTGCGGCGTATGGTCAGAGCACTGACAGGCTGATCCCCCCACCCCTTCAACCTCTGCAGCAATGCTGGCAGCACCCATACGTCTATTTCCCAAAGACAACCTCTGGATATGACGCTGAGCATGTGCACTCAACTTCTTTGGTCGACCATGGCGAGGCCTGTTCTGAGTGGAACCTGTCCTGTTAAACCGCTGTATGGTCTTGGCCACCATGGTCCAGCTCAGTTTCAGGGTCTTGGCAATCTTCTTATAGCCTAGGCCATCTTTATGTAGAGCACCAATTCTTTTTTTTCAGATCCTCAGAGAGTTATTTGCCATGAGGTGCCATGTTGAACTTCCAGTGACCAGTATGAGAGTGAGAGCGATAACACCAAATTTAACACACCTGCTCCCCATTCACACCTGAGACCTTGTAACACTAACAAGTCACATGACACCGGGGAAGGAAAATGGCTAATTGGGCCCAATTTGGACATTTCCCTTAGGGCTGTACTCACTTTTGTTGCCAGCGGTTTCGACATTAATGCCTGTGTGTTGAGTTATTTTGAGGGGACAGCAAATTTATACTGTTATACAAGCTGTACACTCACTACTTTAAATTGTAGCAAAGTGTCATTTCTTCAGTGTTGTCACATGAAAAGATAGAAGAAAATATTTACAAAAATGTGAGGGGTGTATCACTTTTGTGAGATACTGTATGTCTTGAAATTATTGGTACAAATGGAAATATATCACATGCTAATCCTGGTATTCCTCAGATGGAAGCAAAGATATCATAAGCATAAAAAAATAAATAAGATAAAACCATATATAAAACCATATAGGTATTCAATATAAAAGATGAAAAAATAAAAAAACAAATGAACTATTATATCCGTGAAAGTCTTTAGTATATAAAGTGCAAAATGTCTGATGACTGTATATCTTCAGTGTCAGCAAACAAAAATAAGAGTAAGGTGCTGGTGATCACTCTCTTAGGTGGAGTGAAAGTGACTGGTGACTTCCTGTCTTCTGTACACCATAGTGTATAGAGTTCACCTTACCTTACTGCTGTAAGGTAACAGCATGTACTGTAGATATATCTTTATAGGAAATCAATTTGTCCCCTGTAGATCTAGATGTGGCCTCCCAGACTGGCGTCTCCAGCTCTGCTGGTGTATGGCTGTATCTGTAATCAGAGTCCCCTTTTTTTTGCCAGGTATATCTGGATCAGGTGAGCCTCGTGGGTGGGCGTGGGTAGATGTCAAGAATGGGAAGGATGCTCAATAGTGTAGTATTTAATGCAATTTATTTGGTAACAGCACAGAAAAATCAAAGCACTCACATAAAACAGCTTAAAACAGGTAAATAGAAACGAGCAACAAGCTCGCTGACGTCACTTCCAGTGCCTAGTGTCCCGACGCGTGTTTGTCACAGTCACGTGACTTCATCGGGGGAATGAAAGTAAGTCTGAAAGTAAGCCAAGAGCATATTGAAGAGATTATTTTAAAAAATACATTGAACTTGTTCATGGTCAACTACAGGGAAGCACTGACTGGCCTTCACAGACCGCTGCCCTCACAACTCCTAGTAGTAGAAGAGTATTAAAAATGAAGATTATATTATGTCTTTAGCCTGGCACTTTCAAAACAAGTAATGCTGAATAACAATAAGGATTACTCAGAACTTCAACTGTGTCTTGCGATCTTTTACTCAAAACTGTTTTACAAAAAAAAATTTCTTTATCGTACATCACGGGACACAGAGCACCATAATAATGACTAATTTGGTTATACACTACCTTTAGGTGATTGGACACTGGCAACCAATAGTAAGATGGTTCCTCCCATATAACCCCTCCTATACAGGAAATACCTCAGTTTTTTCGCCAGTGTCTTGAAAGTGATGGTCATGGCTGCTGAAGCTCTTCAAAATTCTTCAAATAATGTCCCAGTGTGGATGTTATAATCGGATCCATTCGGCTGGCATAAGAAAGCTAAAGTGGATGGTACCCGAGCCTCGGTTCAAGAGTGAGGTTTTGCTTGTAATGTGTCCTATATGGCGCTGGACCCTTGTTAAGTTGGTATTCCTGGTCATAACTTGCCCAAGGTAAACCAGAAGGGTGCCTTACAGGTCCAAGGGTGTGGCCCCCAAACAATGGTGAACCCGGTCCTTGAAGGTCCTCAGAGGCGCTACCCGCCTTGATGGGGGAATATTGGGCCTGGTAAAACAGGCCCTGCTGCTTGGGATGGTGAGTACTCCCTTTGGGAATTTTTTATATATATATATATATATATATATATATATATATATATATATAGACATATATATATATATATATATTCCCTCTGTTCCACTGAAAAGACCTTTGCTTGTGTCTGGAAATTACAGATGGCCAGGTATGGCGCGCACTTATGGCGGGCGTGCGCAGGCGCGCGCGTGCCGCCTGCATGCCGCGTGCGTGCCAGCGTTGTGCGCGTGTGCTCCTGGCGTGCGAGCCATCGGTGTGCGCATGCGCCGCTACTGTGCGCATCACGTATGCGCTACATTTGCGGCGTGCGTCTGGGCATGGCAGATGCGGCGTGGACACAGTTGCGATAGGTTAAACGCTGGTTACAGCTTGTAGGGAGTACTTTTTTCCTCGTATGTAAGCAATGTCTTCCAGAAAACGAGGTACAGGGAGCAGGGCAAGCACAGGGGTAAGAGTACCTTCCTTGAAAACAGGAGGCTAGCCCCATACTGATGCAACCTCAGTCTCCCCTGAAAGACCTGCGGCATCTGGCCTGGCTGAGCCATTGCATTTGTCAGGCATAGTGGCCACCACCAATATTCCTGCCTCGGCTTATGTTACAAAGGATGATTTGGCATCTGCCTTAGCAGGCCTTGAAGGCAAAATAGCTGGCATGATTGCTTCTGTAACACAGGGAGGGAATAAGCCTAATGGATAAATATATCCAAAAGATCTCTGGAGGAAAGAGTTCCCTTCTCCCTACTAAAAGGAGAGGTAATCAACCCTCTTATTAAATTCCCAATGCTCCAGGACCTAGTGCTTCTTCCCCCAAGCGGTATCGACGGCCCCAGCCGTCTGGTTTTAAAAAACCTCAGGGTCAGAGGAAGCCCTGGAACCAAAAGCTGGCCAAGTCCAACTCCAAGTCAACCTCACGGGTGGGGGGCAGGCTTTGGGTCTTTTTGGATGCATGGGAAGATCTGGTCCAAGACATTTTGGACCTCAAGGCTCTCAACCTCTTTGTAAACATCCGGTCCTTCCGTATGGAGTCGGTTCGTTCAATAATAAAATCTCTGAGAAAACGAGATTATTTAGCATCCATAGATATCAAGGACGCATACCTTCATGTACCGATCTTCGGTCCCCATCAAAGGTTTCTGCGTTTCGCAGTAGAGGGCCGTCATTTTCAGTTCGTGGCACTGCCATTCGGTCTAGCCACGGCCCCCAGGGGTTTCACAAATATTCTGGCTCCGGTGTTGCCATCCCTAAGGTCCCAGAAGATCTCCGTGGTAGGATATCTGGACGATCTTCTCCTGAGGGATTGCTCTTGCCCCATCCTAATCCAAAACGTGTCAAGAACAGTGCGGGTTTTACATCGCCTCGGTTGGATTCTAAATGTGGACAAGTCAGCCCTTTGTCCAACCCAGGCCTTGGTATATCTGGGTCTGGTCTTGGACACCGCCTAAGAAAGGGTGTTTTTACCCCCTTAAAGGTCATTTCCATAGTGGAACTCGTCCAGAAGGTGAAAAAAGAACCAAGGCCTTCTATTCGGCTGTGCATGAGGTTGCTGGGCAAAATGGTGTCATCCTTCAACGCAATTCCAAATGCACAGTTCGACTTCAGGGTGTTCCAGCACAGTATTCTGGAAGCCTGGGACAGGTCTGCTCGAATCTTAGATCCTCCTATGGTTCTATCCCCACAGGTACAATAGAGCCTCTCTTGGTGGTTAAAAACCAGCAATTTGAAAAAAGGAATATCTTTTCCACCAGCAGCCTGGAGAGGAGTAACTACAGACGCCAGTCGTCTCGGCTGGGGAGCAGTCCTGGATGAGGCGTCTGTCCAGGGAATATGGTCATAGGCAGAAAGGACCTTGCCCATCAATCTGTTGGAGATTCGGGCAGCTCGTTTGGCTCTGCGCTTCTGGACGTCCAGGTTACGGGGTCTCCCTGTCCGAGTCCAGTCCGACAACTCCACAGTAGTGGCATATATCAACCATGAAGGAGGTACCAGGAGTCGGGCAGCCCAAAGAGAAGAAAAATAACATATTGACTTGGGCAGAAAAGCATGTGCCGTTTCTTTCGGCAGTGTTTATACCGGGGGTGGACAATTGGCAGGCAGACTTCCTAAGTCACCAGAAATTGTTGCCAGGGGAATGGTCCCTGCATCCCGAGGTTTTTCTACAGATCTGTCAACACTGGGGGACCCCAGATGTGGATCTGCTAGCATCCAGATTCAGTGCCAAGCTGGACAAGTTTGTATCCAGGACCAAGGATCCTCTTGCTGTCGGGATAGACGCATTAGTAGTTCCTTGGGATCAGTATTCTCTGATATATGCCTTCCCTCTGATCCAAATTCTGCTGCACGCAGAATACAGGAGGAACAGAAGCCAGTGATCCTAGTGGCCCCAGCGTGGCCCCGGAGATCATGATACTCGGAGATTGTGAAGTTGGCAGTGGGGGACCCATTGGTCCTTCCATGCCATCCAGACCTGTTGTCTCAAGGACCCTTATTCCAGCCTTCTTTACGGTTGTTGAATTTGATGGCATGGCTATTGAGACCAGAGTATTGAAAGACCGTGGTATTATGGGTTCAGTCTTGTCTACTCTGATAAACGCTAGAAAGTCAGTTTCTAGAGCTATCTATTATAGAGTCTGGAAGTCATACATTTCTTGGTGTGAGGAAAAGAAATGGAACCCTCGTAGGTATACGATTGGAAGAGTTCTTGAGTTCTTGCTTTTCTTTAAGCAGGAGTAGACTTAAAGCTGGCTTTAGGGACAATTAAAGGACAGATTTCGGCCTTATAGTTTTTTTTCCAAAGACCAATTGCATCCCATTCTTTGGTATGAACCTTTGCCAAGGGAGTAACGCACCTGAGGCCGCTGGTTAAACCGCCTTTATGTCCCTGGGACCTAAATTTGGTGCTGTCAGCCTTACAGAGTCAACCGTTTGAACCTATTGGGCATATTCTGTTTGTCCTATTAGCCAGGAAATAGTTTTTTTTGGTGGCTATAACGTCGGCTAGAAGGGTGTCAGAATTGGCCGCCCTTTCTTGCAAAGAACATTTTTTGATTCTTCATCAGGACAGTAATTCGCCCTCGTCCAGATTTTTTACCAAAGGTGGTTTCCAAATTTCATTTGAATCAGGATATCATTCTACCTTCCTTTTTTCCAAACCCTAAAACTAGGGGGGAAAGGTCGCTTCACTCGCTTGATGTGGTGAGGGCGATCAAAGTTTACTTAAGGATGTCAGCTTCTTTTCGGAAGACTGACTGCCTTTTTGTCCTGCCGGAAGGTCCTAAAAAAGGACAGCCGGCAACAAGTTCAACTATATCTAGGTGGATTCGCCAGACTATTATCCAGGCGTATGGATTAAAGCGCAAGGTTCCACCTTGGGATTTAAAAGCACACTCCACTAGAGGGGTTAGTGCATCATGGGCAGTACGCTAACAGGTGTCTATGGCTCAGGTTTGCAAAGCGGCCGCTTGGTCTTCAGTTCATACATTCACCAGGTTTTACCAGGTGGATGTTAGATCTAAAAAGAGACTGTTTTTGGCCACAGCATGTTGCAGGCAGCTTTATAATCTCTGGCCCGTTTGGGCTTAGGGATATTGTGTCCCCCCCCTCAGGTGCATTGCTTTAGGACATCCCAATTAGTCATTATTATGGTGCTCTGTGTCCTGTGATGTACGATAAAGAAAAATGGATTTTTAATACAGCTTACCTGTAAAATCCTTTTCTTGGAGTACATCACGGGACACAGAGGTCCCTCCCCTCTTTTCTGGGATCATCATTGCTTGCTACAAAACTGAGGTATTTCCTGTATAGGAGGGGTTATATGGGACGAACCGTCTTACTATTGGTTGCCAGTGTCCAATCACCTAAAGGTAGCTTATAACCCAATTAGTCATTATTATGGTGCTCTGTGTCCCGTGATGTACTCCAAGAAAAGGATTTTAAAGGAAAGCTGTATTAAAAATCCATTTATTCAGCCCATTTAGTGCAATAGTTTTCAATAATTTAGTACAATCTATTTTTATTTTGAAACAGTTGCTTTATTTAAATACATAGATGGCCACGATAACATAACAATACTACTAAAAAGCAACTAATTATTTTACGCCTATAGTTCTCTTTACTGGATGGCGAAACAACATACAGTGGGGACGGAAAGTATTTAGACCCCCTTACATTTTTCACTCTTTGTTATATTGCGGCCATTTGCTAAAATCATTTAAGTTCATTTTTTTCCTCATTAATGTATACACAGCACCCCATATTGACAGAAAAACACAGATTTGTTGACATTTTTGCAGATTTATTAAAAAAGAAAAACTGAAATATCACATGGTCCTAAGTATTCAGACCCTTTGCTCAGTATTTAGTAGAAGCACCCTTTTGATCTAATACAGCCATGAGTCTTTTTGGGAAAGATGCAACAAGTTTTTCACACCTGGATTTGGGGATCCTCTGCCATTCCTCCTTGCAGATCCTCTCCGGTTCTGTCAGGTTGGATGATAAACATTGGTGGACAGCCATTTTTAGGTCTCTCCAGAGATGCTTAATTGGGTTTAAGTCAGGGCTCTGGCTGGGCCATTCAAGAACAGTTACAGAGTTGTTGTGAAGTCACTCCTTCATTATTTTAGCTGTGTGCTTAGGGTCATTGTCTTGTTGGAAGGTAAACCTTCGGCCCAGTCTGAGGTCCTAAGCACTCTGGAGAAGGTTTTCGTCCAGGATATCCCTGTACTTGGCCACATTCATCTTTCCCTCGATTGCAACCAGTCGTCCTGTCCCTGCAGCTGAAAAACACCCCCACAGCATGATGCTGCCACCACCATGCTTCATTGTTGGGACTGTATTGGACAGGTGATGAGCAGTGCCTGGTTTTCTCCACACATACCGCTTAGAATTAAGGCCAAAAAGTTCCATCTTGGTCTCATTAGACCAAAGAATCTTATTTCTCACCATCTATAGGTGTTTTTTTAGCAAACTCCATGCGGGCTTTCATGTGTCTTGCACTGAGGAGAGGCTTCCGTCGGGCCACTCTACCATAAAGCCCCGACTGGTGGAGGGCTGCAGTGATGGCTGACTTTCTACAACTTTCTCCCGTCTCCCAACTGCATCTCTGGAGCTCAGCCACAGTGATCTTTGGGTTCTTCTTTACTTCTCTCACCAAGGCTCTTCTCCCCAGATAGCTCAGTTTGGTTGGACGGCCAGCTCTAGGAAGGGTTCTGGTCGTCCCAAATGTCTTCCATTTAAGTATTATGGAGGCCACTGTGCTCTTAGGACCCTTAAGTACAGCAGAATTTTTTTGTAACCTTGGCCAGATCTGTGCCTTGCCACAATTCTGTCTCTGAGCTCTTCAGGCAGTTCTTTTGACCTCATGATTCTCATTTGCTCTGACATGCACTGTGAGCTGTAAGGATTTATATAGACAGGTGTGTGGCTTTCCTAATCAAGTCCAATCAGTATAATCAAACACAGCTGGACTCAAATGAAGGTGTAGAACTATCTCAAGCATGATCAGAAGAAATGGACAGCACCTGAGTTAAATATATGAGTGTCACAGCAAAGGGTCTGAATACTTAGGACCATGTGATATTTCAGTTTTTCTTTTTTAATAAATCTGCAAAAATGTCAACAATTCTGTGTTTTTCTGTCAATATGGGGTGCTGTGTGTACATTAATGAGGGAAAAAATGAACTTAAATGATTTTAGCAAATGGCTGCAATATAACAAAGAGTGAAAAATTTAAGGGGGTCTGAATCAGTGGTGTATTTAGGTTTTGTGCTGCCCTAGGCCTGACTAAACTCATGCACCCCCCTAATTTAAATATGACCCACCCCTTGCTGCCGATGCCACACCCCTTCCTGTTTAAGACCCACCCTATCATCTGTAAACCACACCCCTTCCTCTTTAGGCTCATTTGGCACCTTTCAGGGGGGAGGGGGGAACAGGTACCTGTTTTTGACAGGTCCCCTTTCCCACTCCCTGGACACTGCGCTGCCCCCTCTGAAGTTCAGCCCCCCTCCTCCTTCCTCCACTGGGGCATTCAGGAAGTGCAATGCGCTTCGCACATGTGCAATAGTGAACCATCCTTTTTTCTCTTACCATGAATGATGGTGGCAAAACCCGAGAGCCAATCCGAAAATCGGCTGAGGTGTCGACATTGCGGGATCCCTGGACAGGTAAGTGTCCTAATATTAAAAGTCAGCAGCTACATTTGTAGCAGCTGAGTTTTAATGTTTTCACGGGGTGAGGGTGGGACTCCTCTTTAATGAGTTTGCATTAATTTCAGCATTGATGGAGCACTTTATTGCAATATCATGATCTGCATATTAATGCACTTTCACTAAATGTGGACTGTTTAAAGGGTTTGCATTGATTTTAGCATGCATGGAGCACTTTACACATGCCAGTGGCGGCTGGTGCTCAAAATTTTTTGGGGGGGGGGTGCAAACAAACTAAAAAATTCAGAAAAAAAGACATCAATTGCAGCCTCACTGTTCCCCATCAAACGCAGCCACTGTTCCATCAAACGCAGCCACTATGCCCCATCAAACGCAGCCACTGTGCCCACCAAACGCAGCCACTGTGCCCACCAAAGGCAGCCACTGTGCCCATCAAACGCAGCCACTGTGCCTCATCAAACGCAGCCACTGTGCCCACCAAACGCAGCCACTGTGCCCACCAAATGCAGCCACTGTGCCCATCAATTGCAGCCACTGTGCCCATCAAACGCAGCCACTGTGCCATCAAACGCTGTCTCTGTGCCCCATCAATTGTAGCCACTGTGCCCTCAAACGCAGCCACTGTGCCCCATCAATTGTAGCCACTGTGCCCTCAAACGCTGTCAGTGTGCCCCATCAGTTGTAGCCACTGTGCCCTCAAACGCTGTCACTGTGCCATTAAACGCTGTCACTATGCCCATCAAATGCCAACACTGTTCCCATAACACTGATATAATTTATTAAATGACTTTACCTGCTGTCCTGGGGGGTTCCCTTGTGCTTCTCTCTCTCCTCCTGATTTCACTGCCAGACCTCGCCCCAGTGCCGAGTAGAAGCAGTGTGAAGGAGGGTAGGCAGAGCATAAGGCTCCACCTCCGCCAGTCACCGGCCGCTTATGGGGGGCGTGAGTCACACGCCGCCCCCCGCATGAGAGAAAGTCCCCCCACCCGATTCCCGGCTTCCGCCCCCTGCACACATGCAGCCCACGGCAGCCTCCTTGCTGTAGCGGGCGGCGCTGCTGTGGATGGGCATGCTTGGCAGAGGGGCGTGAGCTCTGCTAAGTACACCCATACACACGCTCCTACACCCTCTGCCAAGCACGCCCATACACAGCAGCGCCGCTACAGCAAGGCGGCCACCGCGGGCTGCATGTGTGTGGGGGGCGGCCGCGGGAGCCGGGAATCGGGTGGGGGGACTTTCTCTCATGCGGGGGTGGCTTTTTTTGCCCCCCCCCGCAAAGTGCCGCCCTAGGCCTAGGCCTTGTCGGCCTAGGCCAAAACACAGCCCTGGTCTGAATACCTTCCGTCCCCACTGTATATCAAGAGACCAGTAGCAGCATTTGATATTTGATAAACATGATATTGTGGTTCTTATTATGTTGGACAATGTTATACCAGCAAAATAACGTGGATCATTTCTCCTTTAAGGTGTTGTGAATCTAAAGTATTGTCTGGGAGGGAGTTGTGTGCTGCTCATTTACAAAGCAAATAGAAAAGATGTATAGAAATTCAATGTACACTTTGGGAAATAGAGCAAAATATTTATGTAACATAGCTACTTTTATCCATTTTTCCACATGGATTCTGTTTATAATGTGCTCTGACAGTGCATTTTTTGCATGGTGTTGTATATATAAATGTGGCTCTGTTTTGCTGATCAAAAGTGTATGCATGTCTAAGGATTCCCCTCACTGTTTATCGCTGTCATAGAGTGTCAGCTTCTGTGGATTTTACACACAAATGCATACACACAGAAACTGAAAAAACGAGGTACAAGTGGCGTGTGCCTCTAAGTGCTGGTTGCCACGACGACAGCAAATGTCAGGTTCCGTGCAGTGAATAGCCGTTTCTATGGTAACTCCATCCTTTTCAGAGAGGTGCTGTTATAGCTGGAGTGACAGGTCTGGGGGAGGGGAAAGTATGGGGTAGCCTGGAGTTTATATGTCTGTCTGAGCATATATGTGTTCTAAACACTGATCTGCAGATTTACTGTTATTCTGCAAGAGATACAGATGTACATGCATTGCTCAGCATTTTCCATATGTAAAGTATGTAACAAATACACTGTAAGCTTTATACATCTTGCAAAGCCTTTTCTATGATATATGATTAAGGGATGTATACATCCATCTGGTCATTATAGTATGCCCTTTAGTATCTGTAATTGTATGATAAAACACGGCATGCCCCTGTGTATAATCTACCATAATTAGACACCTATTCTATACATTTGAGAATGAACAGCCGCTGTGTTTCATTGTAAGGGGATCCAGATTTCTCCTGTCACCCCACTGTTTGTATTGCCCACCCCTAGCATCTGTGAGCTGCTTTCCCCTCAATGTAGCAAGGATACATCTGTTAGACTGGAGGATCTCCCAGAGCTTGGGTAGAAGGACAGTTCCGAACATTACAGGGGTCCGTATGTGCTCCTGGGAGACAACAGCTGGGGACCAGCTCTCTACGCAGGGATATTTCTAGCACAGAGGGGCACAGGCCGGCCTTTCCAGCCGCAGAAAGAATGACTAATTGAGAGGAAAAGACAAGAAAAGATCTAAACAGCAAACTCAACAAACAAAAAAAGAAAAAAGAAAGATACAATTACTAGAGAATTAAGATGAACTAAATACATAGAGCAAGCAGAGTGACAAAGGAACAAGACCAAAATGATACAGTACAGAGGCAGTGACACAGAAATATAGAGAGACAGATGCAAAGCCCCGGGCAGAGCACAGAGACATACACAAACAGACAGAAAGAGGCAGAGATAGGTTTTGACAGTGAGAGAAATGAGGAAGCAAGAGAGTGGGACTGACAGCCTTGAAATACTCAGGGAGTTGCATGTAGTTCTGTGTAATTTGTAGTTATATAAGTTACATAAATTACACATATACAGTGTATATATATATATATATATATATATATATATATATATATATATATACTGTATATATACTGTATATATGGTATGTTTGTGAAAAAATATGTACCTACACCATTTTGAGATATAAGAACATATTTGTGAACCCTTGGGAACTTCTGGATTTCTGCATCAATGGCTCCTATAATACGATGTGATCTTCAATCTGTCTCATTATAATAAATGCAAGCTAATCTTATTTAATAGACAACACACACATATTTCATTACCATATCTGTTATTGATATAATGGTTAAGACAGCTAAGGATAATGATGGAAAAACAAATAGTAACTCTTTGTTGAGACTGATCAGAAAGATTTGTCAGTTAGGAGTTTTTTTTTTTTTTGTTGGCCCATTCTTTTTACAACCCTGTTTAAATTCATGTAGATGTTTGAGACCTATTGCTTTGATTAGAACCCTGGCATTACAATAGAATGTTGACCCTGAGGTCAGGACTTGGCCATTTTAAAGCATATCATTTCTGCTGTTTTAATGACTCCGATGGTAATTTATGCCTTTCTAGACTGTTGTCATGCTGCATGACCCAACTTCTGTTGAGTTTTTAGATCCCAGACAGATGCCTTGACATTCTGCTATAGAATTTCCTGATAGCTTGGAGGTCATTACTTCTTCAATGACTGTAAGGCATTGAGGCAGCAAAGTAATGCAAGATCATTAACTCCTTACACTATGCTTTACAGTTGTGATGATGTTTTTGTGTTGATAGGCAATGTTTTGTTTTATCCATAACTGTAAAACGGTAAAGAACCTTTCATGGCCAATCACTGGTTATCCTTGCAGTCATCCAGTTTCTCTGTGGATACTGGTTGAAATGTTGTATAATCTAGTTGCTACTCTTGTTTTCACCCCATTCCTATCTGTGGTTGTTGTTTTTCTGGTTCGTACTCTTGCCTGATGATTCAGTGCTTCTTGTGGTCGACTGCTTCCTACTAGTGTCATATAGTGGAGTTCAAACCTCCTTTTGGACATCCATACTAAAAACTGGACTTCGGCCCTTGAGTAAGTCCACATTCCACCACTGGAGTCAAAGAAGGCTTACACAAACCCATTCTAAAAATTTTTTTTTTTAGCTGTCCTTATTATTGCTTAAGTAGTGCTGTGGAACTTTCAAGTTTATATTTCTGACCAATATGTTACAGTCAGCATTGTTTTTTTTTTCTTTTGCCAGCACTGCTATTGTCAAGTACTTTTTTTATAGTAGACGTATGAATGCAGATGATATCGAGTGCAAAAGAGGAGACTTAGATTATTAGACACCCTTTCGTAAATCTTTATTTTCACAGGAGCTTGAATAGTTTTTCCTGTTCAGTCTTCTGAAATCTCTGTCAAAATCCATCAAATACAGGCCACACATTACGCTCTTTTTATTAGGTGGAATTTCCTCTCTCACCCCACCAGGATTCCCCCTCTAAAACATTTTGAGTGACTGTGCCCATTCAACCTAAAAAAGTTATTCTTTGTGAAAGGGTGTGGTGTGTGGTCTTCATTTTGTGCATTTGTATTGTGGATTTGGTTATTGTTGGGATACACCTGGAGTTATTGCCACCAACCAAGGCTGTAACTGTGGCCATGGTTGTGGCATGGAGTGGTGCATACTTATTACTGTGGAGGTCTTATGAAATCTCTTTTGAACAGACCTTATTGCACATCAAATGAATCCTGCAGTGAAAAGAAAATATTGTGATTTTTTAGGAGAAGTCAAGTGAAGGACAAGTCTTTTCAAGATGTCATTTGACTAGGTTTTTACATGCTTTATCTATCATTGACTTTGATTGTTTAAACTATTTTTTCAGTGAAGATATTATGCAAAATTTACAAAGCTAACACACCAGGAAAAGCATTCTTTCAACTTATCCATCATCTACTACTCATTCATCCAACAAAAGGGGCAATTACAGTAAACACATACAAATACAATACACATAAACACAGGCAAAAAAAACAGAGAAGTGATAAACCTAGAAGCACCAGTACAAAAAAATTTCTCTTTAGGATCTATAGTAATACCTATACCATGGAATTATGGGAGATTCCCAGGGTCTCATGCCCACTGTGCCAATGTTAATGCATTCACTAAGAATCATTGCACTTACAATGATTTCTTTGCAACCTCAGTGGAGCTGATTAAAACTGAAGCATAGAAAAGGGAGTATTGCTCAATGACAATAAGAAAACACAACCTAGAAATGGAGTTTAAATCAGTTACACTAGCATAAAGTAAATATACAGCATATTAAAGTTGTTCTAAAGCCTAAATATTTTTTTACCTTAAAGCGGTGTTCCACCCGCAAATAATTTTTCTTTAAAAGTCAGCAGCTACAAATACTATGCTGATTTTTAATAAGGACACTTACCTGTCCAGGGAGCCCGCGATGTTGGACCACTGCAGGCGCCCCGCCATTCT
Organism: Aquarana catesbeiana; assembly: GCF_042186555.1. Classification (NCBI taxonomy): domain Eukaryota; kingdom Metazoa; phylum Chordata; class Amphibia; order Anura; family Ranidae; genus Aquarana; species Aquarana catesbeiana. The sequence continues at coordinate 508,074,247 of NC_133324.1, read as the reverse complement.
AACTAAGGGAAACTGGCAGTGGAGCCTTTCGGCTCACTGCCTGTTTCCTACTGCGCATGCGCTTTGTGAATGGCCAGCTGTCTTCTGGGACACACACAGGTCCCAGAAGACAGCGAGAAGACAGCGAGGGGGGGGGGGGGCTCGCCGCACAAGAGGATATGAAAAAACATAATTTTTTTAAATCCAAAAACGAGGGGTGTAGCGGTGGTCTTTCATTTAAGACCACCTCTCAAAAGTGGGTGGAACTCCATTTTAATGCATTCCTATTCTCCTTATTCTTACCAGAGTCCTCATTCGATCCAGAGCTGTGCCCTTCTGCACCAGCTCTCTCCTTTAACTTCCTTTTCTTACAGGCTTTGCTGAGGCAGCGGGAGCCATTGGCTCCTGCTGCTGTCAGTCAAATCCTGTGACGAGGGAGTGAAGAGTGAGCCATGCCACACTGTCTGTGTCTGTGGGCACAGGCAGCGCAGCTCGGGATTGAGCCCATGGGTGTACCAACCTAGGAAGTCGCTTTCTATGGTGGCACACCAAGAAGAGGAGGAGCCAGGAGCGCCAGCAGGGGACCTGAGAAGAGGAGGTTTGGGGCCATTCTGTGCAATTCTAAATAAGTTTATAATCATTTTAGCCTAGGTTCACACTGATGCAGGTTTGAAATCGTGCGAGTTCAGCTGAACTCACAAGATTTCAAACCCGCATGTCAGTCTGACTTCGGGAACAATTTCAGGGGGTTCCTGCACAGATGTCTATTGAAATTGCCCCCAAAGTCACCAAAAGTAGTGCAGGAACTACTTTTAGAAATGGGTGTGGCGCCGCAAAGTCAGCGTCACGCCGATTCGGACGGTGCCATTGCCGGCAATGGCCGGTGATTTGACAAGCGATGCATTTCTAAACGGCCCAATGTGATCGTGGGCTCAAGCTTCTTTATTGTATGCACCATGTGGAGCTGAGCTCCAGGCAAATAGCTAAATACACAGATAAAATACATAGAAGGGCACAAGAAGAGGCCTGATTATTCTCTGCTGCAGTTTCACTTTCACTTACATGCCTCCTCCTTACCCTCACCCTGTGACTGGACAGTGAAAGGAAAAGCAGCAGACTGGCCAACTCATCTTCCCGTTACTCTGGTCTCTCCGGCTTTAACTGCAGCACACCCCAATTGTCTTTTTGCTGCTGCTTCCTTCTACAGACTTGAGTTCTGCTGTGGCGGGACTGCAGGAGGCTGATACTAGGTCAAATTTAAATACACTGCTAAAAAAAATCCACTGTTTGCAGAAAAACACATTAGGAATGTAATAATGATGAGAGCTGCATTAATCTGTGTCTTTTCTATACATGCCTGGAGTTCAGATTTAAATAAACGGTCCTCTACACAATTTTTTAACAGAAAATAATTATTATTCTTTTATTATGATACATAGTAACTATGTGATGTCATTCTGCATTTTTGTCATGGCAAACCCAGATCACTTTTTTGTTGCCACAAAAGACTATTTGATGGTTATGTAAAAAGGGACAAGATAGGCAAAGTGCACTAACCCAAAGTGATCACCTTTTGTCAGTTTGAAGCACACAGAACAAAGAATGAGTGTTAATTGGCTGCCGTGGGTCAGTAAATCATTTTATGTATGTATAAATATATGTTACAATTGTCTTTATTAGCCAGTTGTCCAAAATATTTATTGAAATGTGTGCACAGTTACAATTATTAGATTATGTTGGATTGGCAGCTCCAAATAGCTATTAAATATTAGCTATTAATATTAGCTATTAAAGGAAATAGTAATAGCATCATTGCTTGCTTGTTATTTTAAAGGTTTCTATTAAAAACTTATAGTAGAGCTTGTACTCTGTGTTAGCCATCGATTCATGAAGCAAATCTGAAGTTGAAAGTGGAAGAAAAGCTTCACTATAACAATTCTTTAAAATGTTCCCTCCCTCTCCTCTTACCTATCAAGCATACCCTGTAATGTACCTATTTTTAACCCACCCTGGCCTGGCCACAATCCTGCAGCTCTGGCTCCCCTGTATACAGGAACGCTTGGCAATGGCTGTGAATTCTGGGAGCTGTGGCGTTGTCCATAGGCCAGATGCCAGACGAAAACTAGCTTTCTGCCACCAGTCCCTCTCATCCTCTAACCCATATTGCCAGGTTTTGTTTCCTTAACTGGTGTATCCAGCTATATGCTCTTAAGTCCCCTGTGCAGTTGCCTCACTGCTAGGGGTACTAAATGACCACTAATCCAGCACTGCAACAGCGCCTGAGACTGCTGGTCCCTTGAACTCAGTTCTGTTGACATCATTTCTCTTCTGGATCCTGAGAGTACCCTTGCAGCTGGCTGGACATCCAACAGGAAGTGTCCACATCACGCAGGCAGGAAGGACCCAACCAGGAAGTAAATAGAAGATAAAAGGCTTAGGGTTAGAGTGTCACATGACCAAGGCTAAGTAAAAAGGGCATTAGATAGATATATATATTTTTTTCCTTCCTGCCTGCGTGATGTGGACACTTCCTGTTGGATGTCCAGCCAGCTGCAAGGGTACTCTCAGGATCCAGAAGAGAAATGATGTCAACAGAACTGAGTTCAAGGGACCAGCAGTCTCAGGCGCTGTTGCAGTGCTGGATTAGTGGTCATTTAGTACCCCTAGCAGTGAGGGAACTGCACAGGGGACTTAAGAGCATATAGCTGGATACACCAGTTAAGGAAACAAAACCTGGCAATATGGGTTAGAGGATGAGAGGGACTGGTGGCAGAAAGCTAGTTTTCGTCTGGCATCTGGCCTATGGACAACGCCACAGCTCCCAGAATTCACAGCCAGTGATAGAGGGATGGGAGGGAGATGTGTAAGGGTGGATTCCTTTATCCTGGAGATATACTTTGTTATTAAAAATGTAACCTTTTGGGTTTATTTACCTAAGAGACCAATCGCTTAGTAGCTTTGCAAAGTGAATGTTTGTTGAGATTATTAAACAACGTGAAACTGTGTTAACTTCATTCATCCAGTCATGTGCAAGAAAAATTTCTGCTTTTCTCCATCCACATGATTTGGTGAACACACAGCTTGACCTAATTTATCAAACTTCAGTGAACATTTACTTTTCTTGGTGTACAGTCTCTACTCCTTTTGTAAACAAACCCCTTTGAGGTGACCACCTCTGTTAAAACAATGCATTTCCTGTGCGGTTGATATCTCAACAGTAGTCATTGCACTGGCTAAGCGATCCTGCTAGTAGTGGTCAATCTGCAAGTCTCTTCATTAAGCATAATAATAAAAAGCATATAAAAATGTGAATAGGCTGAATTCACAAATCTAAAATACTAGAATAAGGCTCATAATGTCGCGGTTATTTAGTTATTAGTCCAAAGAGGTTTGAGAATTGCAGTTATTATTTTTTCCTCTTAAAAGATAAGTTCACCTTTACAAAAAAAAAAATAAATTCACTTTTTTTACATGTAAAAAAGTGCATTTATTATTTTATTTGCAATGGACCTGCACAGCATTGCACCCACGATCAGCAGATCGTGTAATGCTACGGTCCTGCAGACTGTCTGTGTATCTGTCTGGCTGTACCTCCAATATGGTTACACTGTGACTGGAAGTATGAATGAGCTACCACAATGCTCAACAGCGCCATGGTAATTCATTGAGAACTACAAGGCAATAGCCGCAAAGGCTGTCAGACCTTGTAGTTTTCCCATTCACGTAATGCTGTGAATGGATGATGCGGCCGGGCAGGAGGAGCTCCACCCGTCCACATTTGTCACAGACTGTGACAGCTGGGGTGGAGAAGACCCTCCACTAGCTGTCAGAATGGGGAATCGGGTGGGAGCGGGGTCCAGTGCATCATTACAGCATGTTAGATATTACACCATGAATATGGTTACAAAAGGTGAGCTTAAAAATAAAATAAAATAAAAACTGTGCATTTATACAATTTTTGCATTGAAGTCTGCAAAGCATTGCATTCTCCTTGCATTGTATACATCTAAGTTGCAGGTTCATATGGAGGTACAGACCCACCACCAGAGGTGTAACTAGAAACTTCAGGGCTCCGGTGCAAGAAATCATGAAGGACCCTCCCATCAGTGGCAGCGGTGATGTTGAGGGGGGGTGGCAGGGGTGGTGTTGAGGGGGGTGGCAGCGGTAGTGTTGGGGGGGTGGCAGTGGTGGTGTTGAGGGAGGATGGCAGCTGTAGTGTTGAGGGGGGGCGGCAGCGGTGGATGTGCTGAGGGGGGGTGGCAGGGGTGGTGTTGAGGGGGATGACAGCGGTGGTATTGAGGGGGATGACAGCGGTAGTGTTGGTGCGGTGGCGTTGAGGGGGGGTGGCAGCGGTAGTGTTGAGGGGGGTGGTAGTGGTGGTGTTGAGGGGGAATGGCAGCAGTGGTGTTGAGGGGGGATGGCAGCGGTGGTGTTGAGGAGGGGTGGCAGCGGTGGTGTTGGGGGGGGGTGGCAGTGGCAGTGTTGGGGGGCTGGCAGCGTTGGTGTTGAGGGGGATGGCAGCAGTAGTGTTGAGGGGGGTGGCAGCGATGGTGTTGAGGGGGGTGGCAGTGGAAGAGTTGGGGGGGTGGCAGTGTTGGTGTTGAGGGGAGTGGCACTGGTGGTGTTGAGGGGGGATGGCAGCAGTAGTGTTGAGGGGGGGTGGCTGCGGCCGTGTTGAGGGGGGGTGGCAGTGGTGGTGTTGACGGGGGTGGCAGCAGTGGTATTGAGGGGGGTGGCAGCGGTAAAATTGGGGGGGTGGCAGCGGTGGTGTTGAGGGGGGATGGCAGCAGTAGTGTGGAGGGGGGTGGCAGCGGTTGTGTTGGGGGGGTGGCAGTGGCAGTGTTGGGGGGCTGGCAGCGTTGGTGTTGAGGGGGGATGGCAGCAGTAATGTTGAGGGGGTGGCAGCGGTGGTGTTGAGGGGGGGTGGCAGCAGTGGTGGTGAGGGGATGGGATCAGTAAGAGGCAGAGGTGGTAGAGGTTGGGATCGATTGCACTGGCAATTTGTCACTTAGTTCAAGCAATTGATTCCCCCTCAGAATTCTGTCACACAATGCCTGCAGCCCAGGGATGCCTTTGCCTCATGAGGACTCTTGGCAGTCGCAGAGGAGAGCGCTCCTCCCCCTTCTTTTTCAGTGACCGCCCCTGCCTTCCTACATGCTCTCTGGATAGGCAGAAGCGGGCCACGTCCACAGTCTCAGCTCTGCCTTCTCTTCCCTCAGCGCTGGCAGCAGGCGAAAGCCCCCCCGCAGCAGAGCGAACTGGCAGATGGGCGGACCCCTCACACTGGCAGACGGACGGGCGGGGGGGCCCGCGGGCCCCCTCACATTGGCAGACTGACGACGGCCTTAATTGGCGGAACTGCAGGGCCTAGTCACAAGTGCGACTGCTGCGACCCTGATAATTCTGCCACTGCCTACCACAATGGGGCTGGCAGAAGCAAACAATAAACTCCACGTGATATGACATCACCACATTTGTGTTGGTGCAATCTATGAGTTCCTCTACTGCATTGGCTTTCTATTCACAAATCCCTGGGAATGGAACTGCCAATGGATGAGGCACTTGGTTCAGTGGGGGGGGGGTGGGCAGTTTACGAGTGGTGGGTTGAGTAAATGTTACACCCTAAATATGTGTGTAACATGATACATGATCAGAAGATGAACTAAGCTTTTAACTTTCCTTTTCAATGCTAGGAACAGTCTTACACTAATTTAAATAAAACCTCACTTTTCACACCATGAATTCATCCTTGTTATACTCAACTCCCATACATATAACTTCCCAAATAATCCACAGTTCCTCCATTATAGACAGCAAATCCTTCGTACACATACCAATTAACCTTACATGTCAGAATTTGTTACTCTGTCTGTTCACTAATATCGCTACATGCAGCTATAGCAGACAGATATAAATTACACTACACCCATTGTCCTGTATATTACACCTGCAAACTCAGCTCTCCAGTCAGACGTCTATATATCAAACTTATATCTGTACTGCCTCAAACAATACGCAGCCCTCATCCCACTGTCAAGAAATCTATTCAACTGCCATGGTTGTCATCGCCTATAATTGAAAACCGCAGCGCTATGCCACATAGCTTTTTATGACATTCCAGCTGTGTGAAATCAAATTTGACCCTTAGTCTCTTTCGCTACTGGCAAAAACTGGCAGTGTAAATAATACTGTAAAGGCGAAATAGAGTAACTATAAATTTTGAGATCTAGAGAAGACCAAGTCAAAAATTTACTACTTTTGAGTGTACCAATCAAAGAACAGTACAGAGCATACTAAGAAAGATCCACATAATCTGAGCCACTGAGCCTCTACAGCCACAGATGCAAGTCTGTATCAGTGACTAATGTATGAAGTGAAGATAGCTGCCCAATGTTCCACAGTTTTGTGTTGGATGAAGCTTGACGTCTGAAGCTTGAAAAAGTAAACAAGCTTTTGCGTCTTTTGGATTGCTATACACTTCAATTGGAGATCTCGAAAGACGCTGAAAAAGCATGTAACACATTTTTCATGCGATTTCATGCCCTTCCTTTTCTTAATAACTAGCTTTACATTTGGCTACATTAAGAAGCTCAAGCCTTAAAACACCAAAAATTTAATGTGATTTCAAACATACATAAAAATCGCTCCAAGAGCCCTTGAAGAAGCTCAAAAGTGAACCTACCCTTAAAGCCTAAGTTCACCTTTCTAGAAAACAGCTTATGCAGTCAAAAGGCCCCAATAGGTATTAAAAACGATGCTTCTTTGTAAAATGTTCATTTACATTTATTGTTATACTTGTAGGCCATTTGGGCCTTCCAGTAAGCCTGGCTGAAAAACTCCCAGTTAGCAATCTCCACGTCCTGCCTTGTTGCTAGGACGTGAAATCCATTGGTTTTCACTTCTGTAATGTTGAATGTAAGTTTTCAATGCTTCGCAATGAGGCAAGATGTGGGGATTGCTAACTGGAAGTTTTCAGCCCAGCATCCAAGGGGCCCAAATAGCCTACAAGTATGATAAAATGAATAAAAATTTTACAAAGCTACACAGTTTTTTCATATCTACTGGGGCCCATCACTGCATAAGCTATTTCCTGAAAAAGGCTAACTTAGCCTTTAATATAACTAGGTTAGTGAAAACACCCAAATGCGCAAACTCCCCTTTTAATTCAAACAAAGGATGTTCGTGAGTATACTTGGTTCAATGACCACAGTGATATATATACATTGTACCAAGCAGTTTCCAGAATCTGAGCCTCAGGCTGAATATAGAAGCCGATATGTATATAGTACATAAACTTCCTAGAAATGGAGGGGGCCAATGGAGGAGAACTGAAATCTAGCGGTACAAACATGGCGTTGACCTTATACTATTTTCTACGCAGCACCTTGAAAATAGTGTAGTTGTTTGGTTCCTAGTTGGCCTTACTGGCAAAACTTTAAGGCGCTTGTAGGCAAACCCTTTTTCAATAATTTATTGCATTACCTTCTTATATAAGCCTAAATAAAGGAATAAAAAATGTATATTTCATTACCACATTATTGGTATGCAAAATGTGTAAAGAGAGATGTGGTCTTAGTGAATGGTGCATGAAATAAATGTAGGGGAGCACACATTGGGGGTTATTTACTAAAGGAAAATCCACTTTACACTGAAAGTGCACTTGGAAGTAAAGTCGCTGTAGATCCGAGGGGGACATGCAAGGAAAATAAAAAACAGTATTTTAGCTTGCACATGATTGGATGATAAAATCAGCAGAGCTTCCCCTCATTTCAGATCTTCCCCTTAGATTTAGAGTAACTGCACTTCCATTTGCCTTTCGTAACTGAAATCTAGCGTAAGGATGGGGCTTCTTATGCTTCATCCCTATGCACTGTGAGGGGGATTTATTAATCAACTTACAGAGTCAGACTTCTATCTTGTGGAAATCAGGCTACAGCTAGAGATGGCTCTGCGACACCTGCAGTCCTGGGTAGTTAAAAGTGACAGTCATGCAGACACCTATTGCAGAGCTGTTTGGGGCAGGTTTCTAGAAAGTGGACAGGGGCATAGTGCTTCTTCTCAACAGAGGGAGGGACATTTCAGTTCATGAATTAAGCTGAGATGTTATAGTAAATCATAAAAAGTATCACTGCTCTTGTTCTCTTTCTTTATTTATTCAAATTAAAAACTAAAGCTAAAACATTTTGGATAGAGGAGGCAATGGTGAAATCAAAGTCAGGTGCTTTTTTTCCATCTGTACCCCAATGGAGAACTCTTACTTCCCATTCTGTAAACACAACTGAAAAATGAGAAAAAAATCTTTCCATAGCATGCAAAATCCCCTCTTGGACAGCTGTTATCGCAACCAGTGTCCCTATTGGGAGATTTCTATGTTCTTGTTCTGGTGGCAGCTGAAATTGTTGATTTCAGCTTCACTTTATGTCCACAATGGTCTTTAGGACAAACAGAGAGAGAATAAATCTCCCAAACGGGGACATAGACAACAATAAAAGGGCAACGTTTCTAACCAATGACCGCTCTATACAAATCTAAAATAAAAATATTGGCTTATGATACAATTTAAGAAAAAAAAAAAGTATATTTATTTTTCAGTAGCATTTATTATTGCTTAACTTTATCATGCGTAGAAACCATGTGTTCACTGAACTTTCTTTCTTTAGCTCTCTAATGAGATCCAAATTGCACATGGTATAGGCTTACACATATTCAAGCTCACTGATCTGAAGCCAATATTGTGATTAGCCCTAGAGATGATGCAGACTAAACACACTAACCAGTCCCTATGGATACTTGGGGCTATTTAATCTATTAAAGGTAACACATTAAATTCAGTGCTTTACCAATGCAGAAATCTATGTTTAACTTGCAATTGTGTGTATTCCTGTTGCCCGTATTAGGTATGTTATCCATATTTCCTTCAATCCTAAGAATAACAGCAATCAGCAGAACTGGTATGACATTTTTTTAGCTGTCAACCATGTAGAATAGCAATAAACATTCCATCATGAACGAGAAAAAAAAGATGTCATGAACAAAATAAGTTCAATAATTGCTTATTTTCTTAAACACATAATATGGATGTAATATAATCAATAAGTGATAGCATTTACTAAGTATTTAGAGCTTTCAGTTCACTTTAAGCTTTCAAAGTGGTATGTGTCAAAGGTCACTTTAGGCAGGTGAATTTCCAAGCTGCTATGTAGTTTGTCTGTTTTGCACAGTCAGCTCATACATATTCTGTATTTGAGAGACAAGCTAGCCTATTTATTGGTGATGTGTTCTGGGTCAGCACCACGGGGCAGCACAGCAATATGATGAATATTACTTATTCTGCATTTTACTCTTTTTTTCTTAGCTGTTGATTAGCGTTTTGTCAATCAGTCTATTCTAAACAGGGAATATATTAAATGGGCAGGTCAACGAATGCATCAAATATATATCCATCCTGCATATACATATCTCTAGTAACGTACTATAGAACGTGGTAATGTGTGACCTGCCTTATTTATTTATGTAAACAGCAAATATGCAAAAGTACACTGATTCACATTAAGCAATGTGTTTGTTTTCACTGATCTATAGGCAGTAAAGTACAGTGCGCATTCGCAGAAGGTGTTTGGATGCCATCATTTCCAACATAATTCCAAGGTTTTCTCCCTTGTTTTAGGATAATGGGTGGGGCCATGAAAATTAATGGATGCCTCTGTGGTTAATTGCATCCAGAAATGCTCTCTTACAGCACAGATACAGCCTAAATTTACAGAATTATTCATTTTAGTAATTTTAGTTTGAACACAACCATTTCAGCCTTTCAGTGCAAAATATGGAAAACGTGACTCAAAGATACCCAACTGGGGCTAGTTATCTTAGGATGAAGTGGGACAAAAAGCAATTCCTCGATAGTACTAAACATTAGGGATTCCTGCACACTGTGTATCACCCCAGAACGCGACAATGCCTTAAGGCGGAGCTAAACTTTCTGAATCAACACTGACTGTATTTACTATTTATGCTGCTAGCATTAGTAAATAGATAGGAAGATTTATTATATTTACTTGTTTTAAAAAAAAAATGGTTTGCATTTTTTCACTTGCTTCCTGGTTTCTTGCCTAGGCCAAAATGATGTCATACATACCAGGAGGGGAGGAGGGTTTTTTCTCAGTTAAGCACACCCTCTTGCCTGCATGCCTGAGGTAAGAGCAGATGGATTACAGGAAGTAAATAATACATGAATCATCTGCACTTACTCAAGATGACCATTGAAAGTGAAAGCTTTCAATGATTGGGAGGGAGGGGGGGTTCAAAGTGATTTCTCAACAAACTAAAGCATGGAGACATTAATGGATGGGGGAGTTTGCTTTGAATACTAAAAATGAATTAAATAGTGCTTTCAGTTAGTGGTGCTCAGGTGCAATTTAGTTCTGCTTTAAAGAAACCCAATGGTATATTTATTTTGGTATATGTATGTTGGACATTGCAATTACTTCTAATCTTCATGACAAAGCAAAATCTGAACTTTTTGCACACATTTTGCAAATGTTTTAAAAATCACTTAAAATGACCAAAATACTGTAAATATATGATATATTTGGCACTGAATAAATGATTATACCTGTCTGATGTTTGCAGGACAAGTATGACCCTTCTTTTTGAGCAAGTGCAATGTGGCACAAGCATAAAAAAAAATCTATACATTTTTTAGTATTAAATAACAGTCTGGGTCATTTATCCCGCGTGTTCTCTGGTTCCAGATGGCACGGCCCATTCAGGTGAAGCCCGCAGACAGCGAAAGTCGGGGAGGTATGTATCAGAACTGGGAAAATACTTAGCAGTGTCTTCCAAAGCAATCCTGAATCCCTGAGTTCAGAGAACCATCATCATGCGGGCCTGTGTGTTCATGTAAAACATTGATTATTATACACCCTAGATCACAGAGTGTTCAACATCAATGTGCATTTCCACTGTATCATTATACAGCACAGCATGTTCATTACTGCAGAATCATACTGAGAGCCATGGTCATTGTCACTGTGTGGAGACTCATCATCATTTGATAGCTGAAAGCATTGAACATGGTTCATGGACAGATTGGTGGCTCTCAATCAAGACATTTGTAATATCATCCATGATTAAATCCGGCCTCTTCAATGTTTTTTCTTATTTCAGATGGCTGTTTTCTATAGATTTGGACTTATTAGAGCTAAGGCTTGGTTTTGAACCACTATTATCTAAAAATCTGTCTTTATTGTGTACCATCTTATTGTACAATGATGTACTTATATGTGTATGTCATTATGTGTATCATTGTAATACTGGGCAGTGCTTTCATTATTATTGTGTTGGTAGTCAGTGCCTGTTGCGATGTGCTTGTTTTATATGTTTCTCAGCATCACTGTGCATACTGAGTAGTCAGTTATGCTATAAGGTTTTTTTAAACATTGATGTACTCAAGTGAGTTGAGGAGTGATCATGAGTATACATGTGTATGTGAATGTCTGGATTCTCTATTACATTTTGCAACATGCATTGTTGAAGAGAGATGCATTTACTACTAGATTGCACAGGGTAAATGCTTATTATTATTGCACGGATACTTATCATCCTCATTATATAGTCATGCGTCCCAACATCCCCCTGCTTAGCCAAGCCTCCCTGACCTGATTTTGCCACCACTGTCTGCAGCAGCTGAGCACTCCTTAAACCCTTGCAATATTCATCATTACCATCCTGGCACTCCGCGTGGCGGCACAGCCTATTGCCATGGCAACCAGATGATGCTTTCAGCTTCAGACACACATCTTCATGGTTGCTGGACGGCATGTGAAATTGCCAGTCAGGGGGTGGAGAAAGAAAAAGAGAGGCTCTTGGGGATGAGAGGGGGCCTGGTGTGTGTCTGTGTGGAGGGGGTTTGTGGAGAGAGAGAGAGAGTGCAACAGAGCATGCAAGATGGGAGGTAGAGGGAGTGGGATGCTCTGTGGAGCATGTGTGTGGGGGAGAAAGGGGGGTCTGTATCAGCTGTGTGTAGTATGTCAATACAATATTGTGGAATGTTTAGTGGGTCGCTGACATTTGTCTGCCACTCTGCATGAATTACACATGAGTGCGTGCTATTGTGTTAGGTCCACAGGCATGTGGTAGATGTAATAATGGCATTCTAATTGCATGAAAATGTATACATTTTAATCACCCTGAGGAATATATACACGCTGTTATATGTAGAGAGATTAGCATATTGTTCAGTCAATACATTTGTCATTTTTCGGTCACATGAATGTCATTCAACACAGTATTACAATCTGCAGTGGTTGTGCAGTTGCTGTATGTGCATGAGTAAACCCTGCATGTGTAGTGTGTAGTATATTGTGTCATTTACCATTCATTTTCAGTGTACTGCATATACGTCAATAGTGTAATAAATGGCATTTTATATTGGCATAAAAATAGATTGTCATGATGTGAATTAAGGTGTTTGAATTGGGCAAATACTATGTATCAAAGTGTTCTTACTAAAAACTGGGATTGCTATTCTTTATCCACCAAATAGTATCAGGTTTACCTTAAAAGTTTGAATCTGATTGATGGCTATTGGGGAATAACTCCATTTCTAGGTCAGACCATGTTGATACATAAGACCCACTGTGAATGGGCCTCCAGGCAACAAATTTCTCATATACAGGTCAGTTATCACCTTGCATTGTGCCATTGTAACCTAATCTGCAAATAATTTCCCATGTAGGGGTTAGAAAAGACAAGCTTGGGAAACTGACATAAATGTGTATAGTGACCAGCCAAAATTTAGTCCAGTTGTGCAATGACTGCATTTTCCAATGAATGTCTTTGTACCCTTGTTCCTAATGTCTCATTAGTGATCCTGGAATTCATCTTCAGTGGTGAACATCTGGATCGTACTGGGGATTGACAGATGGGTGGTCATCACACATCTGTATCTACCATACCAGTGCAGAACACATCCATTGGTTGAAGGAGTCATTTTTCCAACATGTATCTCATGGTTATTGGAATCCTATGTGTAAAGCAGGTTAATCTATCAAGGTAATCAACCTGTATATGTGCACCATTACTGTTTGCTAAATAATAAATCAATGTGAGGTAAGAAAAGTACAGTTAGGTGGGTTGAAATGTGCTGCCTGTCTTGAAAACCCCACTTGCTAGGCCTCTTGTAGTATATAACACCAATATATTTTTATATCGCCTTCACCAATGGCATTTTCATTCTTGTCAGATACATCTGTAAACCCCAGTATAGAATGTGGCAGCTGGCACTAACTTTAATATTGGGCCGTAGGTGACCGCAAACTGTTTGTGGGGATGCTGAGCAAACAACAATCAGAAGAAGAGGTGACCAGCATGTTTCAAGCATTTGGATCTATTGAGGAATGTTCTGTTCTACGGGGGCCTGATGGAAGCAGCAAAGGTAAGTTCAGAAAGTGGGCTGTTCTTTTAGCTGATCTGAGAAAAAAAAGGCTTGGATTACACACTTTTAAAGACCCATGGCTTGTAGGCCTTTGCTTGAATGTCCATTCCTTTGTGCCATGCAAGGTATTTCTGATGCAGTGTTTTCCTTGATATCCCCACCACTATGGGATAGCACTGCTTTCTGTCTAAACTACTGCTTCTGTACACATTAAACAGTCACTGCACCCTTTATAGCAGGTGGGAAATTGAGGAGGCAGCTTTAAGTCAAGGTTTGAGGGAAGGATGTAGGGACACAGGGCGTAGCTCCGATTACAGTGTTATGCCAGTATGTATGTCTGTGGAAAGTAGTTAGTCATATTTTATTCATTAAACTATGATAATATTAACTTTTGAACAGTGGATTCTTAGCAGTCTCTGTACTGTTTTGTTTTTTAGGCTGTGCTTTTGTAAAGTTTTCGTCTCACGCTGAAGCTCAGGCAGCGATACATGCCCTACATGGAAGTCAGACAATGCCAGTAAGTTATGTATATCCTGGCCACACTAAGCAACAACCTGGTAATGTTTTAAAATTTTTTAAGGAAGCTTAACTGGATTATGGTTAGTTTAGCTCACCTGCATCCTCCATAATAACATCGCAAAATTTGATAAGATGTGGGATCCATGGATCAGATATCTATCTATTGACTAACAAGTCCCGAGGCGTCCTTCCTCACCTTTTCTGCCGATACCAACAACACTTTCTCTTTCTCTTTCCTTATCTCACTTTCTTTTTTTCTTTGCTCTCCTTTATCTAGCTTGGGCTGACGCGTTTCCCCTCTCTTTTTCTTAGTTTTTTACTTTTATTTCTGCAATGGATACTTATTTACCCTTTTTAAAACTACATTAGGAGGCCAAGCCCCCACTATTTTCACCAGTATGATGGTTGTTGCCTCTTGTGCCTTTCACTTCACCTACAATCTCTACGATAGGAAGACGCATAGCTGGTGAATCATTGGCTCTATGGTGTCAAAACTCTGTTAATTTAACTTGCCTATAATTGTTTTTTAACTATGTTTCCAACTACATGTTTGAAAACCATTTGTATTGATCTTTGTAATTGAGAGATTTTGTTTGTATTTGAATTGTTTATTATAGAACTACTGATCTTTTAACAAAAACAAAATTAAAATCTAAAAATCTTTAAGAAAGAAAGTTATCTTTCTTAAACAACATAGTTAAAGTGGTGTTTCGCCCAAAAAAAAAAAAAAAAAAAATTAAAAGCCAGCAGCTGCACATACTGCAGCTGCTGGCTTTTAATAATCGGACACTTATCTGTCCTGGAGTCCAGCGATGTCAGCACCGCAGCTGATGTTTCCATCAGCTGTTGGGTGCTGCCGCCGCCATTGCGCTTAAGAGTACCCGGCAGTGTAGCCTTACAGCTTCACGCCGGAAACCCGACTGCGCATGGGCGAGGCCCCGCTCCTCTCTCCTACTGGCCCGGCGACAGGGAGAGGAGAAGGGAGGAGGAGGGTGCCCCGTGGTGATGTCACGGTAGTGGGAACAAGAAGTGGGAAAGGTGCCAATTGTGGCAACGGAGGGGGAGAGGAGACATATGAGCGGAAGTTCCACTTTACCTATTGTACAATTACATATAGAAGCTTATAAAAATCGCAAGGTAAAGAGAGATATATTACCAAATTTACCAAAATTGAATTCAAACTCTTGGGTTCTTTTCTAACAAGTACTAACTAATTGAAAAGTGATTGGCTGTTTCTTAGGGTCCTTTCACACTGGGGCGGTTTGCAGGCGCTATTGCGCTAATAATAGCACCTGCAAACTGACCCGAAAGTGCCGCTGCTTTCATTCCAGTGTGAAAGCCCCGAGGGCTTTCACACCGGAGCGATGCGCTGGCAGGACAGTAAAAAAAGTCCTGCTAGCAGCATCTTCGGAGCGCTGAAGGAGCGGAGTGTATACCGCTCCTGCCCATTGAAATCAATGGGACGGCGCGGCTATACCGCCGGCAAAGCGCCTCTGCAGAGGCGCTTTGCGGTGGTTTTTAACCATTTCTCGGCCGCTAGCGGGGGGCCTTCTTTTGAAATTGCTAGCTAGCCGGCTACATGTAACTTAGCTTATGAGTGACTGACCTACAAACTCAGAACTCCTGATCTGCATACTTGTTTCAGGCTGGTGACTTAAAATATGTAATCCATTTGGTCGGTCAGCATGACAGCAAAATAGCTAGCATTGTTGGAAGGAGAAGTCAACAGTGGCTGCCTTCACCTATGGCACCACTGCCATTAAAATAATATGTTGTATTTTTCCAGTGAATCCAAGCATTTTCTAATTGGATGAAGTAGAAAGGATCTTGATCTCATAATGTTCACCTCAATCAATCAGAGAACGCATTGAATTAATTGAAGAAAGAACAAGGTGTTCTATAAATTGCAGCAGTGCCAAGCAAGTGACCCTTTATGTTTAGTGTGCAGAGGGGAAAGCCGCTTGAGCAGGACCCAGAAGATCACAGCTACATTTATCCTTAAATATATAAATACAGTAGTATGTAGTGCAGGCTAATACAATGTTTTTTAGCATCTTAAGAATTCCTCCAGAAATAAGATAAAGCTAGTTACATCATGCCAAGTTGGAGGAAGGTTGGCAATAAAGACAATTCCCGGAGTTCCACTCTAAAGTAAACTGAATTATGATGCTTGTTTCATATTACCTTTTCATGCTGCATTAAACATAGTTCATACCAGTTCATAACTACATGTTTGTAATGTGTCCATTCTTTACTCTAATAACAGTCATACTATTTACACTGTTTTTTACCCTATACTACCAGGGTGCCTCATCCAGCCTTGTGGTTAAATTTGCGGATACAGATAAGGAGAGAACATTGCGCCGGATGCAACAAATGGTTGGTCAGCTGGGAATCTTTACCCCATCATTAGCACTCCCCATAAGTCCATACAGTGCATATGCACAAGCGGTAAGTGTTCCTACTTGCTTTGTCAGAAAACACAGGTAGTATGGGTGGTAAACTAGCATGAACTAGTGATTGCTGCTGCTACTAACTCGTGCAGTGGGTTTTAAACAAAAATTCCCTTAATGGAACACAAGCATGCAACATTTTATGTGAACAGTTATATAACTGCATTAGGCCGGTGTTACAAGTGTGACTCATTTTCAGTAGTCTCAGTATGATGTTTAAGCATGCTTGCATGTAGACCTGACCTAAATCTGTGTAGGATGCATTTTTACAGCATATATGAACATTAAACAATTCTGTGTCCTCAGGGCAATTACAGTATCTCACAAAAATGAGTACACCCCACACATTTTTTAAATTTTTTTATTATATATTTTCATATGACAACACTGAAGAAATGACACTTTGCTACAATGTAACGTAGTGAGTGTACAGCTTGTATAACAGTGTAAATTTTGTTGCCCCCTCAAAATAACTCAAAACACAGCCATTAATGTCTAAACTGCTGGCAACAAAAGTGAGTACACCTCTAGGTGAAAATGTCCAAATTGGGCTCAAAGTGTCAATATTTTGTGTAGCCACCGTTATTTTCCAGCACTGCCTTAACCCTCTTGGGCATGGAGTTCACCAGTGCTTTACAGGTTGCCACTGGAGTCCTCTTTTACTCCTCCATGACGACATCACGGAGCTGGTGGGTGTTGGAGACCTTGCGCTCCTCCACCTTCTGTTTGAGGATACCCCACAGATGCTCAATAGGGTTTAGGTCTGGAGACGTGCTTGGCCAGTCCATCACCTTTACACTAAGCTTCTTTAGCAAGGCAGTGATCGTCTTGGAGGTGTGTTTGGGGTTGTTATCACGTTGGAATACTGTCCTGCGGCCCAGTCACCAAAGGGATCATGCTCGGCTTTGGTATGTCACAGTACATGTTGGAATTCATGGTTCCCTCAATGAACTGTAGCTCCCTAGTGCCAGCAGCACTCATGCAGCCCCAGACCATGATACTTCCACCACCATGCTTGACTGTAGGCAAAACACACTTGTCTTTGTACTCCTCACCTTCTTTCCGGCACACACGCTTGACACCATCTGAACCAAATAAATTTATCTTGGTCTCATCAGACTACAGGACAGTAATCAATTTCCTTAGTCTGCTTGTCTTCAGCAAACTGTTTGCAGGCTTGCTTGTGCATCATCTTTAGAAGAGGCTTCCTTCTGGGACGACAGCCATGCAGACCAATTTGATGCAGTGTGCAGTGTATGGTCTGAGCACTGACAGGCTGACCCCCTCCACCCCTTCAACCGTTGCAGCAATGCTGGCAGCACTTATACGTCTATTTCCCAAAGACAACCTCTCAATATGATGCTGAGCATGTGCACTCAACTTCTTTGGTCGACCATGGCGAGGCCTGTTCTGAGTGGAACCTGTCCTGTTAAACCACTGTATGGTCTTGGCCACCGTGCTGCAGTTCAGTTTCAGGGTCTGGTCAATCTTCTTATAGCCTAGGCCATCTTTATGTAGAGCAACAATTCTTTTTTTCAGATCCTCGGAGAGCTCTTTGCCATGAGGTGCCATGTTGAACTTCCAGTGACTAGTATGGAGAGAGTGAGAGAGATAAATATTAACACACCTGCTCCCCATTCAAACCTGAGACCTTGTAACACTAACGAGTCACATGACACCGAGGAGGGAAAATGGCTAATTGGGCCCAATTTGGACATTTTCACTTAGGGGTGTACTCACTTTTGTTGCCAACGGTTTTTAATGGCCGTGTGTTGAGTTATTTTGAGGGGACAGAAAATTTACACTGTTATACAATCTGTACACTCACTACTTTACATTATAGCAAAGTGTCATTTCTTCAGTGTTGTCACATGAAAAGATATAATAAAATATTTAGAAAAATGTGAGGGGTGTACTCACTTTTGTGAGATACTGTATAAGCGTGGCAACAAGCAAACAAAAATTATATATTGCAAAATGAATAAGAGTCATTAGCCAAAGCATGAACATACAGTGTAGCAATTAAACAACTTGAAGATTACCATCCTCATAAACGTTTAACATAGGCTAAAGACAGCATTAACTTCCCATAGATGGAGCGCCAAGTTGTATTCTATAGATCAGTAAAAAAACCCTGAGGTTGAATAAATATTGTATATACTAGTTAAAATGAGAGTATAGTTATTTGTAGAGGCATGCACATTGCTAATGGTACATTTGATACAAAGGAGCGGCAGTCACAATGCATATCGGAATACCTTGAGCTGCACTTTAGGGTTATACCCCTGAAAATCAATCAGCAATAGAAGAGGAAGTAGGTTGTACATGAAGACATGTGGGATTTGTTTAAAAAAAGAGCATGAGTACTGGGCACTGCCATGGGGGACATATACCAATATTTAAAAAAAAAAGGAAAATAAATCTGTTCAAAATGCCACTATTAAAAATACGCAAATCTTTTAAATAACATGCTTTTGGAATACCTTAAACCAACCTTTGAGAGGTGGAGATCTACCTGAACAACATGAAAGAGATCAAAGATCACTGGGGCACAGCACCCTTTTTTTTGTAACTTAATTAGCAAGGCCTAACTAAATAGTAGAGAAAACGTAGAAAAATATATGGTAATTAAAAAATGTAATTTCAAAAATATAAACCTACCCTATCTTATAAGTGGACAGTGTCAGTCATTAGGACAATGGATGGTGCCAGTAGGGCAGTGGGAGGTGTTAGTAGTTTTTTATATTATTATTTTTTTTTTATTTAACAGTTTTTTGAAGCCCTGTTGGGGGGCTTTGGTGAAATATCGGGAGTCTAAACAGACCCCTGATTTCTCACTTTTGAGACAGAGAAAGGAGATTGAGGACACACTCAATCTCCATTTATGCACAGAGTGAATTAACAGGAAAAGCTTGTCACTGTCTCCCTGTTCATTCACAAACTAAAGCATAGTGAACACTGTTTACTATGCTTCAGTTATTAATGAACACAGTGAGTAATTGGTACCAGTCGCTCACTGTGTTCATTTAGAAAAGTATGGGGCTGGTAAATGACATATTTCCTGGCCCCCTTCTCCATCCTGAAGTTTCCTTGCAGCAGTCAGCAGGAGAGGTGGGGAAGCCGGGGTGCTGTGATGAGGGGAGGGGGTCGGCAGCAGAAAGAAGGGGAACCTGGGGCGGCAGGGGCGGCATTTACAGGAACTAGTTCCCTGTAATCTCCTCCTGTGGCAGTTGAATGGCAGCGGGAGGGTGAAAAGAAAAAGCCAGCTTTCAGCTGCCATTGGAGGAAAATACGGTAATTCAATTCCAGTAAATGCCGCCCCTGCGCACCCCTCCTGTCCAGGTTCCAGGGGTCAGCAAGGAAGGGAAGCCTTCTACCCATCACCTGCCCGCAGTCAAGGGGTAGATCACGATCAAAGGGTTGCTGACCCCTGCCTTAAACCTTCATATGAAATAGCGGATCAGTATGATGTACTTCTTTAAAAAGGAGCCACCTTGCAAGAAAACTTTTTTCCGATGTGGAGGGAATAAGGGCCTCCCCCCAACATTCTGTCTCCCAAAAAAGATGCGGTGGTTTGAGGGGGGCAGACTTAGAATCTAGAGGCCCTCTTTATAATAAGGAGGGCCCCAGATTTCCACCCCCTAGGTGAGTGAGTACAGGGTAGATAGTAGTCTTTGTTACTCATTCACCAAAAAAGTGAAGTAAATTGATCCATGCCAATCATGAAGATCCACCTAATGAGGTTGACCCAGCAACCAAATTAACCACTGGCTGATGATTAGGGCTTTTTTTCCTGCCAGAACACTCCCCGTGTTCTTCAATGTATAGCCTGTTGCCTGTAACAAAGCAGGGAGGCCACGGAGGGATCAAATGGCTGCAGCCTGAGAGAGCGGAAGGCGGAGTGATCTGCACTCTGCTCCACCTCTCAATGCAGACCACCTGGAAACTCATTTTGGCAGTTTAGTGACAATGCTGCTGAATGAGGCTGTGCTGTGCCTGCTGAGACTGTCTGTTTGATGCACTGGCTTATCTCTTTGCTGGTCTGGTCTGTCTCTTTGCTGGACTGGCCTGTCTCTTTGATGCATGGGTCTGTCTCTTTACTGGTCTGGGCTCTTTTTGCTGCTCTGAGCTGTCTCTTTGATACACTGGGCTGTCTCCTTGTTGCACTGGGCTGTCTTGTTAATGCACTGGGCTGTCTCTTGGCTGGACGGGTCTGTCTCTTTGATGCACTGGGCTGTCTCTTTGCTGGTCTGGGCTCTTTTTGCTGCCCTGGACTGTCTCTTTGATACACTGGGCTGTATATTTGTTGCACTGGGCTGTCTCCTTGATGCACTGTGCTGTCTCTTTGCTGGACTGGGCTGTCTCTTTGATACACAGGGCTGTCTCTTTGATACACGGGGCTGTCTCTTTGCTGGATTGGGCAGTCTTTGCTGTAGTGGGCTGTCTTTTTAATGTCTTTAATTCTCTTTTCTTGACGGGGCAGTTTTTGCTGGATTAGGCTGTCTTTTTTGCTGGACTGGGCTGTCTCTTTGCTGGACTTTTTTGCTAGACTGGGCTGTCTGCTGGATGGGGATGTCTCTTTGCTGGATATGGGCTGTCTCTTTGCTGGATATGGGCTGTCACTTTTCTGGGTTTGAGGCCTGTGTCTTTGCTAGATATGAGGCCTGTCTCTTTGCTGGATATGGGGATGTCTGTTTGCTGGATATGGAGATGTCTCTTGCTGGTGTAGCACTGCCACTGTGGGGGATGCTTAGAGTTGCCTGTTCATCTGCACCTCCATAACCCTGCGAACCTTCCAGCCCACCTGACACTCTGGGTTCAGACATTTTGGTTACACAGTTAAATGACACACCAACACACAGTGGATAAGTGACTCTCTGATTTTACTAGTTTAGAAAGAGAGTTAAATGACAGGATTTAGATCAACTGAGTCTTGGTTGAATGGCCAAGGCTCAGGTGAAAAGATCCTTGAAAGAATTAAATTACAGCAGGAAATCTCAGTTACAGAATAACAAGTCACATAAACAGACAGCAATCAAATGCAGAAATGGTACTGAAATGGACTAGTAATTACTGTAAGTTTATGTTACCACTAATAGGGGATCCCAGGCTGGCCTATTTAACCTTAAGTCCTAATGAGAGACCAGGTTTCATAAGTATAAGGGGGTAGGTCCCTTTAAATAGCAGTAACAGCAAAGTCCAAAGTGCAAGGCCTGCAATTGTATTCACCGGCAGTTAGAACTCAAGAAAACTGTATCCTGAATATGGCAGATGGAGTGTAGGCAGATAAGAACCACTCAATCTGACTAGCAATAATCTTTAATGTAATTCCAATGGGGTAAGATGTACACAGTGTTCGTATGCAAGTTAGTAAGTACTTTCAGGAGTAAGATGTCTGTTTACAGTGTTCGTACGCAATGTAGTAGGGCAAGGTGTGTATTTACTGGGCAACAGCCCTCTCACCAACTGAAGAACAACGGGCTTGGTGCTGGAGCGAACGGTCACATTATTCCCACAGCGGTGGCATTCGCAGACAACCTCTCCTCTTGTTGCGTTTTTCTTACCACACAAATAGCAACGCAGCCAAGTCCTTTCCATGCACCACTGTGCAGGGCTTTCCTGCTTTTCAGCCCCAGTGGGTCCTCTGGCTTCCCCTCCTCCGGGTTGGTGTTGTGGAGGAGCTGGACCAGCACATACGGGCCAGGCATTCTCCTGTTCTTGAGGTATGCCTGCACATTGAACACTGTGACTGAAGCAATTTGGAAACAACTCCTCTTGGCACCTCTATGTTTTTAAACAATTGTGACTTCCAGTCTATAATACTGAGTTTCTTGTTTAAACTATATCCCTGAAGTAGGAGGATTACATTTTCACTCCGAAACGCGTTGGGTACAGGAAACACTAGTCCGTTATATGTATTCTGATTTGTATGACAACACTGGAATGTTTATTCTTAACGTGTTTTTTTGTTGTGTATTTTTCATATTTCAATAAATACTTTTCATATTAGAATATACCTTTTTACCATTTTGTGCCTTAAAACTCCGCCACCTGGGGATCTTGTTTCATTTCTTGAAGAACAACGGAGGATCCTCCTGAAGAGCGATTCTGGAGTAGCCATCCCCTGGATGAACGATTGGAGATGACTGACTGGCTGCAGGAACTGTAGGTCGGCTGGTGGGCTGGTGGGCTGATGCAGATACTGGTAGTCCACTGTCGGCTACATTGAATATGGGGATTTCTTTTGCTGGATATGGGCCTGTCTCTTTGCTGGATATAAGGGATGTCTTTTGCTGGATTTGGGTCTGTCTCTTTGCTGGATAGGGGGATGTCTCTTGCTGAATATGGGCCTATCTCTTTGCTGGATATGGGCATGTCTCTTGCTAGATATGGGGATACCTCTTGCTGTATATGGGGATGTCTCTTGCTGGATATGGGCATGTCTCTTGCTAGATATGGAGATATCTCTTGCTGTATATGGGGATGTCTCTTGCTGGATATGGGCCTTCCTCTTTGCTGGATATGGGCCTGTCTCTTTGATGGAAATGGGGATGTATCTTGCTGGATAGGGGCCTAACTCTTTGCTGGTTATAGGTATATCTCTTTGCTGGATATGGGCCTGTCGCTTGCTGGATATGGGCCTGTCTCTTGCTGGATATGGGCCTGTCTCTTGCTGGATATGGGGATGTCTCTTTGCTGACTTTGGGGATGTCTCTTTGCTGACTTTGGGGATGTCTCTTTGCTGGATATGGGGATGTCTCTTTGCTGGATATGGGGATGTCTCTTTGCTGGATATGGGTCTGTCTCTTTGCGCAATATGGGGCTATGTCTTTGCGGGATATGGGCCTGTCTCTTTGCGGGATATGGGCCTGTTAAAATCATCTGGAAGTGTCTCTGAGCTTACTTTGGTAAGTGCTGGATAATTCTAATGTTTTGTGCATCTTACTACATTGCTTTTTATTAACAATTTCCATACAAATTACTTGTATAGCCCCCTAAATTATACTTGGGTACCTGTTCTCTGAAGGGCTTGGTTCTAGGAGATGTGTTGGGGTGGAGACAGGCGAGAGGGGTGAGTTCTTTGAGAAAAAAGCCCTGCCAAAGATGTTCATCTACCACTACCCCTGTTGCAAATGACAGATTCCCAGAGTAACTGCTGTATGCAAAGAAACCGACTAAAGAAGCTAGGTGTCATCACTGACAAAATGTGGTCATGACATCGCCTGACATGCCTGGCCAGACTGTTTACAAACACAGTGGTAATACTAGTGCCGCAATACGACAGACTTTTGGCTGATAATTGTTTAAAAACAGCAGATAGCAGCCCTGGTTGGCGAACTGGCCAGTTATGCCAAGTTTGTTCACCGAGCTGGATATGGGTGAAACTCATGTTCAACTCAAACCTGAAGCTCAACTCTAATTATTAGAAATTCACTTTGTGACAACCGTACTGCTCTACCAAAAGAGAAGCTGCATGGCTTCTGATCTTTAGTAAGGTATGCATAGTATTGACAAGTTTATTGCCTGGTCTGTAGATAAATGTAGGTTTGAAAGCATAGGAATTTAGCATCTAGATATTTGACTTTATGTAGCGCAGAATCCTGGGGGTTAGAAAAGCTATACATAACTGGCAACCGAACATGAGCTATGAGATTGAGTCATAATTTGTATTCCAAAGTGCAAGTGAAAAAGAAGGACTTACAGATGGAAGATGTACAGCTTTGACCTGGAGATAGGGAGCTGGAAATTAGAAGTGATAAATCTTGCACTGTTGAACGATGGGGCTTGTGATAACGTGAAATGGAATATGGATTGGTGATTGATGGAGCACAACTGGAAAAAATGAAGCAGAAAATGCAGATATATATACAGCTTGGGGAGGTAAAGATAGACAGCTAGCAAAGGGAAGAGACTGAGCTGGGATTGGAAGGAAATGCAGCTGAGAGCTGGAGAGACACATAGTACGTCACAGCTAGAAGAGAGAAATTCTCGGTACTGCTTCCCTGGGGCAGATAACGAACAACTAATAGTGAATGAGTTCATTTTGGCTGAGAATTGTTGGGAAAGATTGCCCCCTTGTGTTGTGACAAGTGTATAACAGATCAGCCTTTTCTGCCATTCACTTGATACTTTTGTCCCACCATTTTCCTTATCATGTGCAAAACTAACAAACAGCAGCCATCAAAAAAATTCACTATATGGATATGTATAAAAAATGTATATAAGTACAGGCTCTTACTTGAATTAGATTTACCCTGATGATGCTATAACGAGTTTGATTGTATTTTACCAATGTGAAATAGCCTTGCATTGATTTTGATAAAGGTGATAGGAGCATGGTTGTACAACTATATGAACATTTGCAGACACACAGGATACTTCCAGCAGCATTAAAGTGTATCATAAGTCTCTGCTCCGCTTTCACTAATTGTTTGCTGTTAAAGAATTTTCCAGTGAGGTCAGCAGGGCTAACAGGCAGTAGCAGCATAGCAAAGGACTAGATGGACGTGTGTCTTTTTTCAACCAGACTAACTATTTAACAATGTTTAAGGCTGGGTTCACACTATTTCAAATTGGATGGGAGTTTCCCTGCATCCAATTCGCATGTCAGGAGTCTGTGATCGGCTCTTAATGGAGCCGGTTCACACAGCTCTGAGACGGCTGAAGAGTGAATTGCACAGGAGTCCTGTGTGTCTTCTGGTCCATTTCAGGTCCAAATTCAGCCAAAAATATGGATTGAAATTGGACCTGAAACAGTGCTCAGGAATGCACCGGACCCCTATTGTAAGCCTCTCCGCACAGAGATGTGAACCTAGCCTAAAGGAGAAGGTCACCAGAGGATTATCATTACACTGGATCTAAGCAGAGCTCCTAAACACATGGGCTTTGGTTGATCTTAGGTTCAAAATACAATCACTAGTCGTAAACGAAGCCTTGGTAATCATGAGATTTGAGTGATTTCTTAATGCTCTCAAAGTGCCCTTCAGCCCTTCTAATGCCCTGTACACAGAAGAGGAATTTCCATCAAAAAAAGTGTGATGGGAGCTTTTGGTCGGATATTCTGACCGTGTGTATGCTCCATCCAACTTTTTCTGTCTGAATTTCCGCCAGCAAAAGATTGAGAGCTGGTTCTCTATTTTTCCGACGGAAAAAGTTCTTGACAGAAATTCTGTTCGCCTGTATGCAATTCCAACGCGCAAAAAACCACGCATACTCGGAAACAATTCGACACATGCTCGGAAGCATTGAACTTCATTTTCTCGGCTTGTCGTAGTGTTGTACATCACCGCGTTCTTGACGGTCGAAAGTTCAGAGAACTTTTGTATGACCGTGTGTATGCAAGGCAAGTTTGAGCAGAATTCTGTCTGAAAAACCATCCAAGATTTTTCCGACGGAAATTACAGTGTTTAATACAGATCTTCATGGGGGTGATCGCTGTTGCTTAAACAAGCTTTAGGGGATTTCAGAAAACAAAATCATCCTTTGAATCATGCTTTCTACAACTAGAGCCAGCACTGCCTTAAAGATCTGTGTCGAGCCCTCGCACACTGGAGCTAAAAGTGGCTTTAGGGCTTCATGCGTACTGGTATGGCTACTTTTTAGGCTAGTGTTTACAAGCTAAGATTACATTAAGCCTATTTTTTAAGGGCCGTGTTCTCCACAGAGGCGGCCCTCGTCATTCTCTACCTAAAGCAAAATTAAGTTTAGAGTGGAGATTTTAGCAGATTACTAATTATTTATGGCTTGTACTGCTTATAACCATATAGTTTTAAAAAAAATGCAACTATGAGTTGATCATGCTTGCTCAGTTTGTATAACATCCAACCGATTCTCATTGCTTGCCTATTATAGCTGATGCAGCAGCAGACAACAGTTCTGTCAACATCACACGGTAGTTATCTGAGCCCTGGCGTGGCGTTTCCCCCATGCCATATTCAACAAATAGGAGCTGTCAACTTGAACGGGCTCCAAGCCACACCTATCACACCAGCATCAGGTAAGAAAAAGGTAAAAAGCACTGTAGTGCTATACACTATGAATATACCATGATGGCATAAATTACTGATATTAATTGTGCCAAGAGATAAAATGATAATCTTTACTGTGACTGTATATTGTTTTAGAATAGCAACATTTGTATAAAATGCTGCCTGTTTGATATATTTCTCCAGATTTGTCGCATCTATATAAAAATTTAGATGGTTGATAGATATTTTTTTGTTATAATCCAAGTAGCGTCTTGACACTGAAAGCAATTGAGTTGCATAGCAACACTGGGAGGGGGAGATGTTTTGCAATAGTGTACAGAGTTCCTTTGTATAAAGAAGGGTTTCAGTTGCTTAGCAACACTGGAAGCAGCCTTATAATATCAGGAGTTGTGTTGCTTAGTAACATTGAGAAGAGTTAAGTTGCTTAGTGACATTGGGAGGAATACATTGGTTAATGACACTGACGTGTTGCTTAGCAACTGTGTACAGCTGTTATTAAAGCTATGCTATTAATTTATATTATTTGCCCGTTTATATTTACTCCACAGGACTACATTCTCCGCCAGTCATTGGTACTGCTGCAGTACCTGGCCTGGTTGCTCCACTAACCAATGGATTTCCAGGGCTTGTACCATTTCCCAGCAGTCACCCAGCTTTGGACACAATTTACACCAATAGCATTGTGCCATACTCAGGTTAGTTGTACTTTAAAATACTTTAAGTAAAATAGCAGTAACCCTCACCACTGTATCACCAACTCACCATGTTTCACATTTGCTTTCTTGTCTTTCCTTTATAGCCCAAAGTCCAGCACTGACAGTGGAGAGCCTGCACCCTTCCTTCCCTGGGGTACAGCAGTATTCAGGTATCTTATTGTATGCCAAACTGAGTTTCTAGATTTCCTTCCCCAGGCCAAATTATATGACAATTTCATTTTTAACCACTTCCTACACCATAGAGTTGATTTACTAAAACTGGAGTTAGAAGCTGATTGGCTACCATGCAAAGCTGCACCAGATTTTACACTCTCCAGATTGAAACACCCAACATTTACTGGCACCACCACGTTTTTACTGGCATTTCACAAAAGTTCCAAAATTACATTTTTAGGTGTAAATTTCAGTATTTAGGCTACAAACAAGTACGCTAGGCAAATAGCAATGTGATTTAAGGTAGATATTAAGGTAAAAAAACATATTTTTGTTATTTTCGACATAATAAGGAATTATCTAGTCCAATCACCTCCTGCCTCCATCACTTGTCACCATTACTCCCTGCCTCCAACACCCCCTGCCACCATCACCCCTTGCCACCATCCCCTTCTGCCAGACTGCCTCCATCCCCCTATGCCACCATCCCCCTCTGCCACCAACACCACCTGCTCCAGTCCATCCCCCTCTGCCACCATCCCCTTCTGCCACCGACCCCCTCTGCCACCATCATACCATGTCTCCACCCTCCCTCTGCCACCATCACAATCTGCCTCCATCCCCCTCTGCCACCATCACCCCCTGCCACCATCCCCCCTCTGCCAGACTGCCTCCATCACACCCTGCCTCCATCCCCCTCTGCCACTATCCCCCTCTGCCACCATCACCACCTGCTCCATCCCCCTCTGCCATCATCACCCCCTGCCACCATCCCCTCTGCCACCATCATACCCTGCCTTCACCCCCTCTGCCACCATCACCCCCTACCACAATCCCCCTCTGCCACCATCATACCCTGCCTCCACCCCCCTCTGCCACCATCACCCCCTGCCACAATCCCCCTCTGCCACCATCATACTCTGCCTCCACCCCCCTCTGCCACCATCACCCCCTGCCACAATCCCCCTCTGCCACCATCATACCCTGCCTCCACCCCTCTCTGCCACCATCACCCTCTGCCACCATCACCCCCTGGCACCACCCCCCTCTGCCACCATCCCCCTCTGCCAGACTGCCTCCACCCCCCTCTGCCACCATCCCCCTCTGCCACCAACACCACCTGCTCCAGTCCATCCCCCTCTGCCACCATCCCCCTCTGCCACCAACACCACCTGCTCCAGTCCATCCCCCTCTGCCACCATCCCCTTCTGCCACCGACCCCCTCTGCCATCATCATACCATGTCTCCACCCCCCCCTCTGCCACCATCACACCCTGCCTCCATCCCCCTCTGCCACCATCACCCCCTGCCACCATCCCCCCTCTGCCAGACTGCCTCCATCACACCCTGCCTCCACCCCCTCTGCCACTATCCCCCTCTGCCACCATCACCACCTGCTCCATCCCCCTCTGCCATCATCACCCCCTGCCACCATCCCCTCTGCCACCATCATACCCTGCCTTCACCCCCTCTGCCACCATCACCCCCTGCCACAATCCCCCTCTGCCACCATCATACCCTGCCTCCACCCCCCTCTGCCACCATCCCCCTCTGCCAGACTGCCTGCATCCCCCTCTGCCTCCATCCCCCTCTGCCACCATCCCCCTCTGCCACCAACACCACCTGCTCCAGTCCATCCCCCTCTGCCACCAACACCACCTGCTCCAGTCCATCCCCCTCTGCCACCATCACCTTCTGTCACCGTCGGCTGGGCTGTCACTCTGTCCCAGACTCCCCCCGGTCCCCATAGACTCTGGATTGCCTGGTCCTGGATGCAGGGCTCCTCCATTCCACCGGCGTGTGCTGCTCAGCCTCCGAGTCCTGCTGCTCCAGTGCTCCAGGTTAGTGTTACAGATTTTAAATGTTGGCGCGCCTGGCGGGATGTGCTAATACATCACTCGCCTCGCCACCAGTAAAGCGCGCCAGCACCGCTCAGCCTCTGTGAGATCCGCCCCCCCCCCCCCCCGCCGACCGAATAGAGGATCTGCTCGGCAAGCTCCGGAACTGGGCATGCGCAGTTCCAAGCCGGACCGATCACGGCTATTTTTTACTGGCACATTCCCGCTACTACGGACATTTACGGGCGGGGAAAAAAGTGCCCGTTTTTACGGGCTGCCCGTAAAAATACGGGCGGTTGGCAACACTGGCAGTATTAGTGTTTGTAATTCTTGTGACAATTATGGATGATTTTCTAAAGTATGTGTATCTATAGATAATCAGGTATAAAGTGTGTGTACCACTTAATGGCCAATCATGGGATATCTGAAAGTGTATGTTAGGACAAAATGAAAAAATAAAAAAACACATATGATACATCTTTGCAATACATGCACATTCTCCATGTTTTATCACTTTAACGATCCTGCAGGTACAGAAAATCAGCTGCTGATTTTCCAGAACGTTTGCCAGAATGTTTGCTCGCAACATATATCATATTTGTGAACTAAATGGTGTCAGCCCTGCCCAGTTCTATTTTGCTAAACTACAAAACCTAGTCTTTATCCTATTCTCCACAATATTAAAGCTAAAAAATTGGGAGGGATAATCATGATAACACAGGAAGTGTGCACAAGAAACCATAGGGGTGTGAAGCTCATTGCATTAGGGTGTGCGCCCCAAAGCTCAAACACACATATGCGTGTCTATGTGTATGTATGCATGCATGTATGCATCTATCTATCCATCTATACATATACTATACATACATGCACCTCAAAGCTCAAACACACGTGTGTGTCTATGCGTATGTATGTGTATATATATATATATATATATATATATATATATATATATATATATATACATGTATATATATATATATATATATATATATATACACATACATACACACACACACTCTGATATATAAATATAAACACACATTTTAAAATGTATTAAAACATGGGAGGTGTCAGTAGAGCAGTGGATGGTATCAGTAGGGCACAGATTGATGTTGGTAGGGCAGTGGATGGTGTCAGCAGTTTTTTTGGTTTGTTTTTTTACAATTTTTTTTTTTTATAATTTTTTTTATAAAAATAGTATTTTGGGGGTGAAATATCAGGGGTCTAAACAGACATTTCTTTTAAACACATATCCTTTCTCCTTTTCTTGCCTTTGCATCACTATCTTTTCCATAGTTAAGAAAAAAATTTAGAGACATTTTTTTTTTCTGTATGTCCAAAAAGTGG